>NC_064835.1:17781869-18414626 GCF_024166365.1 Elephas maximus indicus
TGTTTTCTTTATGTTGAGGAGTAATCCATACTGAAGGCTTTAGTTGTTGATATTTGTCAGTAAGTGCTTTAAGTCCTCTTCACTTTCAGCAAGCAAGGTTGTATCATCTGCATATCACAGGTTGTTAACCAGCCTTCCTCCATTCCTGATACCCCATTCTTCCTCACATAGTCCAGCTTCTTGCATTATTTGCTCAGCATACAGATTGAATAGGTATAGTGAAAGGATACAACCCTGATGCACGCTTTCCTGACTTTAAGCCATGCAGTATCCCCTTGTTCTGTTCAAATGACTGGCTTCTTGGTCTATGGACAGGTTCATCATGAGCACAATTAAGTGTTCTGGAATTCCCATTCTTTGTAATGTTATGCATAATTTGTTCTAATCCACGTAGTCGAATGCCTTTGCATAGTCAATAAAACAGAAGAAAACATCTTTCTGGTATTCTCTGCTTTCAGCCAGGATCCATCTGACATCACCAGTGATTTCCCTGGTTTGGTTTCTGCTTCTGAATCCGGCTTGAATTTCTGGCAGCTCTCTGTCTATATACTGCTGCAGCTGCTTTTGAATGATCTTCAGCAAAATTTTACTTGCTTGTGATAATAGTGATATCGTTCGACAATTTCCCCATTCAGTTGGATCACCTTTCTTGGAAATAGGCATAAATATGGATCTCTTCCAGTAGGTTGGCCAGGTAGCTGTCTTCCAAATTTCTTGACATGGACAAATGAGTACTTCCAGCACTACATCCATTTCTTGAAACATCTCAATCGATATTCTGTCTGTTTTGGAGCCTTGTTTTTCACCACTGCCTTCACTGTAACTTGGACCTCTTCCTTCAGTACGATTCGTCTAGTGACTCTGTGTACTCCTTCCATCTTCTTTTGATGCTTCCTGAGTCATTTAATATTTTCCCCATAGACCCTTTCAGTATTGCACCTCAAGTCTTGAATTTTTTCTTCACTTCTTTCGTCTTGAGAAATGCAGAGCGTGTTCTTCCCTGTTGGTTTTCCATCCCCAGGTCTTTGCACATGTCATTATAATACTTTACTTTGTCTTCTTGATCCACCCTTTGAAATCTTCTATTCATATCTTTTAGTTCAATATTTCTTCCTTTTGCTTTAGCTACTCGATGTTCAAGAGCAAGTTTCAGAGTCTCTTCTGACACCTCTTCTGGTCTTTTCTTTCTTTCCTGTCTTTTTAATAACTCCTTGCATTCTTCGCGTATGATGTGCTTGATGTCATTCCACAACTTGTCTAGTCTTCAGTCAGTAATGTTCAACCTGTCAAATCTGTTCTTGAGATGGTCTCTAAATTCAGGTGGGATATACTCAAGGTTGTACTTTGGCTCTCGTTGACTTATTCTAATTTCCTTCAGTTTCAACTTGAACTTGCGTATGAGAAATCAATGGTCTGTTCCAGTCTTCCCATGGCCTTGTTCTATTTGATGATGTTGAGGTTTTCCATCACCTCTTTTCACAGATGTTATTGATTTGATTCCTGTGTATTCCATCTGGTGAGGTCCATGTGTATAGTCACCGTTTATGTTGGTGAAAAAGGTATTTGTAATGAAGATGTCATGGATCTTACAAGATTCTATCATGTGGTCTCTGGCATCGTTTCTATCACTTTGGCCATATTTTCCAATACTGATATTTCTTCTTTGTTTTCAACTTTTATGTTCCAATCTCCAGTAATTATCAACACATCCTGATTGCATGTTTGATCAATCAGACTGCAGAAGTTGGTAAAAATTTTTGATTTCTTCATCTTTTGCCTTAGTGGTTGTTGAGTAAATTTGAGTTCTAGTTGTATTAACTGGTCTTCCTTCCAGGCATATGGACATTATCCTATCACTGACAGCATTGTACTTCAGGATAGATCTCACAATATTCTTTTTGAAGATGAATGCAACGCTATTCCTCTTCAAGTTGTCATTCCTGGCATAGTAGACCATGCTATTGTTCAGTTCAAAAGATTGGTCAATAGCAGTCAATTTCAGCTCACTAATGCCTAGGGTATCAATGTTTATGAGTTTCATTTCATTTTTGATGACTTCCAATTTTCCTAGATTCATACTTCCTACACTCCACTTTTCGATTATTAGTGGATGTTTCCAGCTATTGCTTCTCATTTTGACTCATGCCACATCAGCAAATGAAGGTTTTGAAAGCTTTACTCCATCTACATCATTAAGGTTAACTCTGCTTTGAGGAGGCAGCTCTTCCCCAGTCGTCTTTTGAGTGCCTCACAACCTGAGGGTTTCATCTTCTGGCACTATATCAAACAATGTTCCACTGCTATTCATAAGGTTTTTGCTGGCTAAATCTTTTCAGAAGTAGACTGCCAGTCCTTCTTCCTGGTCTTAGTCTGGAAGCACAGCCAAAATCTGTTCTCCATGGGTGACGCAGCTGGTATTTGAATGCCAATGGCATAGCTTCCAGCATCACAGCCACATGCAAGTCTCCACAGTATGACAAACTGGCAGACATTTAGGGACATGAAGCCTTAGGCCTCCTTAATCCCACCATGCATCCCATCCTGGCTATTATCAATCATAACCAAAAGTAAAAGTCCTCCCCTAACTCCATCCCTAAGTTCTGTACTTTCTTACATGTTCAAACTGACCTATGCTTCATTCATAGTGGCCTCCCTCCTTGTCCTTCATATTTGTCTTCTGCAAGATCTTTTGGGGCAGAGACAATGCTACAGGTATACCATATCCCGTTTAATTTCTCTTTCCTAGGTAAACATAGTGTTTCCCAGATTTCATGTCAATAGTGCCAGAATCACGTTATTGCGTTGTGACTAATGGAATGTGGGGTGAAGTGATGCAAACTCTCTGAAGGGAGCTACCTCATGGATAGCTCATAATATCATCCCGAGTGTCCTCGTCTTACTCCCTCTGACATCAAGACATTCGAAGCTATTGAAACAGCCTTTATTTCCTAATCTTCACCTGAAGTACAGCTGCCCTGAAGAATTTTCCATCTCATTTAGGACTGTTCATGACTATGAATAAATATTTGTTGCCTTTAACCATTTAAATTTTGTATTTAGTTGTTATGACATAGCCTGTCATACACTAATTAATGTAACTCTTATATTTTATTGTAAATAAGACATGTACATATGTACTTGCTTTAGAATGTTACCTACAATTTCTTGTCTTAACTGAAAGGATGCTAACCCTTTCAGCAAATTTGTATTTGCTTCAGCTGAAAGTTCTTTATACAGAAAAAGACCAGAAGTGGGAGTTGCTATATCGTGCCTCTGATATTTCAAATAATGAAGATTTATAGATGTTTATGTAAAGCTTCCCAATTTTTAAATGTTGCACCTAATTTAACAGAAAATGTAAATCTATAATCCAAAGACTACCTACAGAGTATCAAGTTTGAATCTTCTGCAGAAACTTTTCTTACTTGGAAGTACATCTAGCTCCTCTATCTTCTTTCTTTTTCATCAGCTATTCCCATAGCCATGCCTAAACATGACTAAAGCCTTTGGTAGAAAAAAAAAAATTCTTCCTCCAACTCAAGCTCCACTCCAATGTTAGGTAATTTAAAGTCTTCAATGATGACCTATACATCACCCTAACCTCAAATCTCTATCTAAGGTGTACTTACCTCTACTTAATTTCAAGTTCCCAACCCAGGGTTATTCTCTGGATCCTGCTATTACGTTTACCATCACTCTATTTGGCCCACTCCTGAAATATCAAACATGAATAACCCCACTCTGAATATAACCTCCTTGTGTTCCACAACTCTATTTCCATTTTCCCACTAGATTTCTCTTCTACCTCAATGGAATCTACTGTCCATAAGTTTTTCTTTGTCACTCTGTTTGTTCCTGGTTCTATGTTCTTCTCCATTCAACTTTGAATTTATAACTCTTCTGGTTCTGCTTTTCTCTACATTCAGCATAGGCTTATTTGTGCCAATTCCCATCACCTTCAATGCTTTCTAAGACCTGGTTCACATATTAGAATTATTAAATAGACACCTGTCTAAAGAAATTTAGAAAGACAAAAATATAGGAAAAGAGGTCCAAGGCAAACTTAAAATATAAATAAATTCTAGGGTCTTTATTTTACAAGTCAGCTGCAACATACCATTTATTGTGGGAACAACATTTCATGTCAGGTTTTAAGGGCTATGTGTAGATTGTGCCAAAAGCTATAACTCATTCACCTTTCAATTTTTTCCAAACACCGATTATGTTCAAAAACTCCTTGAAAACCAAAGATTCTCATTTCAAAATTACACTGTAAAGTGCATACTTCTGGGGTTAGTAACCAACAGATAAAGCTAGTTGAAGAAAATATATGCTATTTTTATTTTATCTTTATTCCAACACTTACTGGATGTGGGCCTTGAGTAAGAAATGTAACTTCATGAGCCCCACTTTTAGTGTGACATGATCTCTGGAAAATTGCATTCGTCAGCCAATGACTTTTTTCATTGTGGTAAAGATATGTGTAACAACGCCTTTGCCATTTCAACATTCTTCACGTGTTCAATTCAGTGACATCAGTTGTATTCATCATGTTGTGCAGCCATCACCACTATCCATTTCCCACTTTTCCAGTACCCTTAAAAAAAAAAAAAAAATTTTTTTTTTTTTTTACAGAAAGAGACTCAGTGTCCTAAGCAAGGAGTCCCCCCTTTCCTCCTCGGTTCTTCTCGCCCCTGGTAACCACTAATAAACATAGGCCTATGAGTCAAAATCTACTCAATGCCAGCAGGTTTGATTTTATACACTTGCCTATTCTGGATATTTCAAATAAGTGAGATCTTAAAATATTTGTCCTTTTGTGACTGACATATTTCCCTCAATGTATGGTTTTCAAAGTTCTTTCATGTTGTAGCATATATCAAGACTTCATTATTCCTTATGGCTGAGTAATGTTTCAATGTATGTATATGCTACATTTTTTAAATCTATTCTCATCTATTGATGGACATGAGGCTGCTTCCACTTTTAGGTGACTGTGACTAGTACTGCAATGAGCGTTGTTGTAAAAATATCTCTTTGTGTTTCTGCTTTCAATACCTTTGAGTATCAGCCACTGACATTTATTCACAAGTTAGCTCTGTAAGCTTTATAATTAGGGAATATCCTTCCAAAGTTTGACAGTAATTGAGTTGTCACTAGTATATATTAGCATTCCCAGGTATTGTCTGATTTCCGTCTTTTCATAAATATTATATGAGAAATCAGAAAAGGCTATTTTGGAGACTGCTATCCAAATATCATTTTAAATTACAAAGACATCCTTATAATTAACACAAAGAACAATAATCTATAGGATATGTTTTGTAGTCATGTATGATAGATCCAGAGAGAAAGTGAGAGGGTAGGAATATTTCCCCCAGTGGAACAGGTTGACTATACCTCCATGGTTTTGAATAAGAGGAAAAGAGAAATAAATTATTGTACTGATGAAAATATTGCAGAAATACCATCAAATATTTCAGGGCATGAAAACAATTCTGGTATTTCTTTCTACCTATTGTAGCTTCTTATATAGCACTCTTTCTTCAGCTCCTGCCTTCCCACTTAATGAACTGCTTTAAGTCATATCCAAAGATGGGTATTCACCATACAGCAACATTGATTAAGATAGTTGGCATTAAAAGGTTATTAAAGGCTGTCCAGTACATATCGCCTCCCAATTGAGAAACCCACTCTACTTCACTCCGATATCTATTTAACTCCTTCAGAGAAACAGGCATCCTTGACCATCAGCCGGCTTGTGCCACAGTTTGCATATTCACTAAAAAGCTAAATTTATTTTGGAACAACATGGAGTTATAAATGAATTGGTGAGAAGGAGAAAAGAAAAGAAAGCCTCCAGTCTAATTGGTCCCTCTGTTCTGCAGACTTTCTAGTTATGGCCCCTACAGGATAGGATCCCAAAGGAATAGTCAAGATACTTAGTCTCTCTTAAGGAGTCGGTTGCTGCTCCTACACTCAGGGGCCAGAGGCCCGGCTGGGTCTACATTTTTCAGGCCTGAGTGACTGTGTCTAGCAAAGACAAGTGTTCAGGTATTATGGCCCCAGAGATTGGTCTTCCTGTTCCACAGCATCTAAAGGCAAAAGAGACAGTAATGGGGTGGATCGGGGTCTGGCTCTCAGCCTGTGTCAGCCATGTTTCCACTTTGTAAGCACCTTTTCTCTATAGCACTTTCTTCTCATGTTCCCCTCATCTTTGGATAGGTTGTACGCACTAGAGGAGAGTGGATGAATATGTGAACTGGATCTATTGGAGTGTGGACTGATACTATCTTAGCTGACCCCATGACGTTTTCTTAAGATATTCCCAGGTAAAGGAAGCCTAACCTCAAAAACCATGATGATAATTGCACCTATTCAGAAACATTGCAAGTGTAATTGCTATTGAGAGACTAAATTTTGTATTGAAAGAACATGGTTATTTTTAATATTGGTACTTGTCTGTCGCTTTTTCCTACATTGAATATTCTTTTTCTATTTTGCTTTATTATATGCCTACTACTATATACTCATTGTCAGTTGTTCCAGCTGGTAAGAAAGAAGTTTTGCAGATTACTGGATTCAATAGGTTATCCCAGACACAATGAAAATATACCAACCCAAACTAAGAGAAATATGTGAAATAAAGGCCCATTAAAATCAGAATAATATCTTGAATGAATTTTTAACAAGTGTAGAGAGGACAAACATTACACAGGGCATTTTATACATATTAAAGCATTAATCTTCACAAGAATCATGAAAGAGATTACCACTATTTACACAGGCACAGAGGAGATTTAGACATTTTATTAGTATTATCTGAAGCCACAGAGTAAGGGGCAGACACAGGATTTAAGCTCAGATGTATCTGACTGTATAGTTTATTCTCTGTCCTCTATTCTATACTGCCTAGAGTGTTATCCCCACATTTTACTTATGAGGAAACAAATGCAGAACAATTATATGGCTTACCTAATGCCACTCATGAATTAACAACTGAATTGGATGGGCTCTTATTTAAGTTTCTGCACAGTACAGAGGTATGATCAGTTCCAGCGGGTTCTGTGAAGGTACTCAACTCAGTGAGGTCCTTCTTTGATCTTCCAGGACTAAGTGGTCATGAAGATGAGGAACCACACTGCAGTTACTGAGTTCCTCCTGATGGGAATCCCTCATGCGGAAGGGATGGAAAATGTGCTTTTTGTTTTATTCCTGGGCTTGTACCTTCTCACTCTCGTGGGGAACCTGTTCATTCTTCTGGCCATCCTCTCTTCCCCTAACCTCCACACCCCCATGTATTTCTTCCTGGGAAACCTGTCAGTGTTTGACATATTTTTCCCTTCAGTGAGTTCTCCCAAAATGATGCTCTGCCTAATGGGACACAGCCACACCATCTCCTTCCAGGGGTGTGCAACTCAGCTCTTCTTTTACCATTTCCTGGGCTGTACTGAGTGTTTTCTGTACACTGTGATGGCCTATGACCGCTTTGCAGCCATCTGCCACCCCTTGCGATACACGGTCATCATGAGCCACCGGGTGTGCGCCATCTTGACTCTGGGCACCTGGATGGGGAGCTGTGTGCATGCTTCTGTCCTCACATTCCTTGTCTTTAAGTTACCCTACTGTGGCCCCAATGAGGTGAACAATTTCTCCTGTGATATCCCCATGATGCTGTCCCTAGCCTGTGCCGATACTTCTCTGGCTCAGACGGTGAGTTTCACCAATGTAGGTGTTGTTGCTCTCATGTGCTTCCTTCTTGTCCTCACTTCTTATACTCGCATTGTTATCTCAATATTGAGAATCAGCTCATCAGACGGCAGGCGCAGAGCCTTCTCAACCTGCAGTGCCCACCTGACCTCCATCCTGCTCTTCTATGGCCCGGTGGTGCTCATTTATCTGCAGCCTGCTTCCAGCCCGTGGCTGGATACTGTGGTTCAGGTGTTGAGTAATATTGTTACCCCTTCCCTTAATCCTTTGATTTACACCCTGAGAAACAAGGCTGTGAAGTTGGCTCTGAGAAAAGTGCTAATCCCAGAAGGACCTACTTGTTGAAAGTAAGCTTTTATATCATTATCTGCCTTTCCAATGTTGTCTCGTATTCCTCTGGGGCAATTACGTGTTCTTTTTTTTTTTTTGTGATTGCTAAGTGGGTATAGTGGGTTTAACACTGAGAATATGAATTTGAAGATGTTCTAGTGTAAATTTTGTCTCTGTTTTTATGTAATTTTCGATTCGACGAAATCTCTCACAGCCTTTACTAAATGCCTGGCGCTATTCTATGCACTTTAGGAATCCTGACGTACGTAATTACCACAACAATACCATGAAGTAGATAATATCATTATCCCGGGTTTCCTGAGGAGGAAATTAAGGCACTGAAAAGTTAAGAAACTTTCCCAGTGTCACATAGTTAGCAAGTTGCCAAGCTGGGATGTGAACCTTGTGCCTATTCAACCATTTCTGCTTGAAGAATTCAGAGATATTGATTACATTCTTTGAGTTGTGTATCCATAATCACCCTCCTTTTCTGAGTTGGTCCTCCATCATTGACGTAATCTCATTGTCCTCTAAAGTTCCTATTGAATTTTTCAAGTTGTTGTCGTCACTTCTGTCTCATATAGATCATTCTTCAATGAGGCTAATGCTCAAGGCAGACAATTTTTCCTAGTTAATCTAAAATACTGTTTTTGTTTTAAGAAGGCTTCAGGGGATGTGTTTGGTTTAAGGTTTAAAGATTATCTCAATGCAGTAGTTTCAGGGGTTCATCATGGCTCCAGAAAGTCTGGAGTCCATGAGAATGTGAAATTCTGTTCTACTTTTTCCCTATTTTGATCAGGATTCTTCTGCAGAATCTTTGATCAAATGTTCAGTCCTGGTAGCTGGGCATCATCTAGTTCTGGTTTCATGGCCAAGGAGGCAGTTTTTCAAGGAGGCTATTGCCACACATTCCATTTCCTGCTCCTATTCCTGCCTCTCTTTCTCAGTGGCTCCAGGCAAATAGAGACAAATTGCCCTGCCTTCGATGGTAAGATTTTAAGACCCCAGGCACTATGCAACAAACTAGGAGGTAGAATAGAGCACTAATCACGTTGTTAGGTCCGTTATCTGGGATGTCCCATGAAACCATAACCCTAAACCTCAAACCAAGGAACCAAATCCCATGAGGTTTTTGGTTGTACATAAGCAGCCTCAGCAGCTACTCTTTTGTTGTTGTTGTAAATATATGTATCACACAACTTATGGAAGCTCAACTTTTTGTGGATGTAGAACTTACTGATAGCAATTACAATAATTGTCTGTGCAACCCTGTATTTAATCAGTGTGATGTTTCTATCGCCGTTAAGCCCTCCTTTCCCCCTCATTCTCACTGTTAGTAACCACTAATAAACTTTAGTCTCTGTACATTCTCTTTTCTTGTCTTTTTATATAAGTGAGGTCATACAATATTTGTAATTTTGTGATTGACTTATTTCATCAGCATAATTTCTCCAAGCTTCATCCATATATAGTATATATCGAGACTTTGTTTTTCCTCCTGGATGAGCAGTATTTCATTGTACATATGTACCACATTTTGTTTATTCATTCATCTCTGTTGGTGGGCATTTAAGTTATTTCCACCTTTCAGCCCTCTTATTAGAGACTAGATTGGAACTGGACTCCAGAGTGTGCCTGTTTAGAATTTTTTTTACCTGTATCATCTATCTACAAGTATGTGTATCGATAGATAGATGATAGATAGATAGATGATAGATAGATAGATAGATAAAAATGGAGATTTTAATCTTATCTATCTACATGTGTATATATTAAGAAGAATTATATAGTTGTGATCATATTTCATATATATACTTTCTTCTTTTATCATTGTTTGAAGTATTTCAATTGCTGTAATTTTTAAAAACAGCTCTATAATTCATATAACTTAAAATTGACCCATTTAAAATGTAAAAGTAAATGGTTTTTAGTATGTCGACAAATAAGTGCATACATCACCATAACTTTTGAATATTTTCATCATCACAAAGAGAAACCACATGCCCTTTAGCTATCACCCCTCTATTCACACTCCTTAGCCCTATGATAGCACTAATCTGCTGTTTGTCTCTATAGATTTGTCTGGTGTAGACATTTTGTAGAGATTTGCTTACTCTGGATATTTTATGTAAATCTATCTATCTATATATGTATATGTAGTTTTAACTCTGATAATGTTTTTAAGGTTCATTCATTTTGCAGCACGTATAGTACTTTATTCCTTGTTTATATCTATATGACATTCTATTGTATGAGCATACCACATTTTGTTTATCCAATCATACGTTGATAGGCATTTGGGTTGTTTCTACCTTTTGGCTACTGAGAATACTGCTGCTCTGAACGTCTGTGGTACTACTGGGGTAAGGAATATGAAGTTTTTTTTGGTCTTTTTAATACGCATTGCCAAAATACTTTACAGAATTGTCTATAATCACTCCTATTTTTTTTTTTTTTTTTAGTAGTATAGTTTATTTTCCCCTGCATTGTGTAAAGCACTGGCTTAAAAGTTGTTAAATTAATAACTGTTGTTTGAATGCACATTTTCATTTCAAGTGAGACAGGATATGTTTCACATATTTATTTGATTATCTTCTTTAATATGAACCAGTCATTGTTCTTTCTCCATGTTTGATGGAATCATGGGAATTTTGTTATTTTTTGTGTTCTCCATAGATTTAGAATATTAACTTCTCATATGTGTGCATTTTCCCTCAATTTTTAATTTATCCTTTTGTGTCATTTGTGATATTTTATTTATAGAAGTCTTTAATTTTTAGGTAGTCAAATTTATCAATCTTTTCTTTCTCTTCACCCCCCCCCATTGCTTATAAACTTAGAATTAATTCCTATCTGATAAATATTTAATAATTTTTCTAGGTTTTTTTTAGTAGACTCATTAGTATACCTGAAATTTACTTAATTCCTAGATGGGAATTTAATTTATGTGTAACTCTGTAGTAGTGAACTTCTTCTCTTATTTTAATGCCTTCAAATGTAAACAATAACTTTAGTTTTCTTAATAAGAATTTTTTAAGCTTCATGACTTTTATCACAGAACAGTGGTTCTATCATTTATTGTAGAATAGTGGTTTTAACCTTCTAAAATTTGACGATATGTAATTTGGAGCATAGACATTATTAACACTTATAAGCTCACTACTATTGGATTTCTAGATGTGCATTCTTTTTTTACCTCAACCAACTCATTTCTCTTCCACACCTGTTCTCTCTATTGACTACTTTTTCCTGTTACTGGAGACCCTGGCTTTCAGTTCTTTCTCAACTACAGTACATTATTTACAGATGTTTTCTCTCCTTTCTCCCATTATCTCCAGCTATCCAGTGGTGTTGCATGTTAAGAGCTGTCTCCAAAGAGTTGTAGAAAGGCACATTGATGGAGAAGTGTGGGTATAGGAGGATGCATAGTATTGGAGGGCACTTGGGGCTAGACAATAATGGGGAGAGATGAACTTATATTTCCTCACTCTTCCTTCTTCCTCAACCTGAATTTTTGATCACAGGTCAATTTATGCTTAGGCCATGCTTTCTTGTTTTCTCTGTCTCTTAAATAATCTTCATCTGCATTCACTGTTATTCAAGATTTCTACTAAATTGTAACATTTTATTAAAATTTATTATCATATTTTTGTATGCTGTTGTGATGACAAGTTTGAACATCCTTATGGACATTTTAATTAGGAAAGATCGTATAAAGTGTGGCTAATATGACACCAGACCAACTCAACTTTAATGTAACCTCCCCATATAGAAAGGTATTATTAGAAAATTTACTTCCTGTTCATGGAATCTTAACTTCGGTTGCATTTCATCTTAGTTTTGGTAGGTAACTTGCCAAGTTTTGGTACCAGCATGTAGAAAGTTAACTACTGGTTATATTTAGAGAATTTCTTCCTGACCCACCACCAGATCCCTTATGTATTTGTGTGTGAGTATATTTTTTATATATATATACATAAATATAAAAATAAAAACAAAAATTATATATATAGATAAACATACACACACACATTGGGGCCCTGGTGGAGCAGTGGTTAAGAACTTGACTCCTAGCTCCAAACGTCGGCAGTTTGAATCCACCAGCCACTCCTTGGAAACTCTATGGGGCAGTTCCACTCTGTCCTATATGGTCACTATGAGTTGGCTCGATGGTAAAGGATTTGGTTTTGGTTATATGTATATTCATTTAAAGAAAATGAAAAACAAACTAATTCTTTCTGATTTTTTTTTAATGTACTTTAGATGAAGGTTTACAGAACTAGTTTCTCATCAAACAGTATACACATTTTTTCTACGACATCAGTTAACAACCCCACGACATGTCAGCATTCTCAATTCTCAACCCTAGATTCCCTATTACCAGTTTCCTTGTCCCTCCTGCTTTCCAGTCCCTGTCCTAGGGCTGGTGTGCCTCTTTAGCCTTGTTTTGTTCCATGGGCCTATTCAATCTTTGGCTGAAGGGTGAACCTCAGGAGTGACCTCATTACTGAGCTGAAAGGGTGTCCAGGAACCATACTCTCAGAGTTTCTCCAGTCTCTGTCAGACCAGCAAGTCTGGTTTTTCTTCTTGAGTTAGAATTTGTTCTATATTTTTCTCCAGCTCTATTTGGGACCTTCTATTTTGATCCCTATCAAAGCAGTCAATGGTGGTACCTGGCCACCAGACAGCTTTACTGGACTCAGTCTGGTGGAGGCCATGGTAGATGTGGTCCATTAGTCCTTTGGACTACTCTTTCCCTTGTGTCTTTAGTTGTCTTCATTCTCCTTGCTTCTGAAGGGGTGAGACCCATGGAGTATCCTAGATAGCCTCTTACAGGCTTTTAAGTCTCCAGACACTGCTCACCAAAGTAGAATGTAGAATATTTTCTTTATAAACTTTGTTATGCCAATTGAGCTAGATGTTCCCCAAGATCATGGTACCCACAGCCTTCAGCCCAGCAATTCGATCTCTCAAGGAGTTTGGATATTATCTGTGGAGCTACCATGACCTTGCTTGCACAGGTTGTACTGGCTTCCCCAGTATTGTGCACCCTTTCCCAAAGTTTCCACATATTTATTGTCAATTAAGTGTTTTTTCATTCCCACCCCTCCCCTCCCTTGTAACCATCAGAGATCTTTTCTTTTTGTATGTAAACCTTTCCATGGGTATTTAGAGTAGTGGTCTCATACAATATTTGTCCTTCTGTGACTGACATATTTCATTCAGCATAATGTCCTCCAGATTCATCCATGTTAGGAGACGCTTCACAGATTCATCATTGTTCTTTACCGTTGTGTAATACTCCATTGTGCGTATGTACCACAGTTTGTTTATCCATTCATCTGTGCATGGGCATCTAGGTTGTTTCCATCTTTTTGCTATTGTGAACAATGCTGCAGTGAACATGAGGTGCATATGTCTATTCATGTGATGACTCCTATTTCTCTAGGAAATATTCATAGGAGTGGGATTGCTGGATCATATGGTATTTCTATTTCTACCTTTCTAAGGAAGTGCCATACCATTTTCCAAGATGGTTCTATCATTTTGCTTTCCCACCAGCAGTGCATAAAAGTTCCAATTTCCTGCAGTCTCTCCAACATTTGTTATTTCCTGTTTTATTGATTCTTGCCAAAAATGCTGGGGTGAGGTGGTATTTCATTGTGGTTTTTATTTGTATTTCTCTAATGGCTAGAGTTCATGTGCATTTCCTCATGTGTCTGTCAACCACCTGAATGTCTTCCTTGGTGAAGTGTCTGTTGATTTCCTTTGCCCATTTTTTAATTGGATTATTTTGTTGTTATTGTTGTTGTGGATGTGTTGGACTTTCTTGCAGATTTTAGAGATTAGATCTTTGTTTGATTCGTAACAGCAAAAAAAAATTTTCCCAGTCTGTAGGTTCTCTTTTTACTCTTTTGATGAAGTCTTTTGAGAACCATAAGTGTTTAAATTTTAGAAGATCCCATTATCTAGCTTATCCTCTGGAGTTTGTGTGTTTTTGGTTGTGATTTGTATCCTGTTAATTAATGCTGTGTATTTTATTAGGACCTCTAGCATTGATCCTATTTTTTTTTTCTATGAACTTCATAGTTTTTGGCTTTATATTTAGGTCTTTGATCCATTTTGAGTTAGTTTTTGAATATGGTGTGAGGTATGGTCTTGTTTCATTTTTTTACAGATGAACATTCAGTTTTGTCTTTTCCTCATTTGATGGATTTAGGGCCCTCTTTCATTTTTTTTTTTTTCTGTTTTATTAACAAACTATCATCTTCACATTTTTCATAATTAGATTGAATTTCAACATATTAATTAATTAGGTGCAATCAATGAAAGTAAACTCACTAAAAGGTCTGTCATTGATTAAAAAGACACTAAAGGAGCTATATAACGTAAACTAGGTTAGTTACCCTCTCTCAGTCTGTGAGTGTTGATCTGTAATATAGGTAAGAATCTCAGCCATTTGTCACTCTTTACCAGTAGTGTAAAAAGTTTTCTGTTATTTTCTTCCCTTTTCAATATTTGCTGAATGTAAAAACAAATGTTTTCTTCACCCAATAGTGTTCAAAACTTCAACTGTTTTTAAGACTTTACAGTTTTCTGTAAATAATGTTAGAGTTAAACTGATGCATTTAGCAATATGTGTGAAATTATTCTGCATGATATCTATGAGTGAAAGGGAAGATGTCTGTCTTTCAGAATCACCTGGTCTTTTACACATTCTAGGAAATTCACCTTTTGTTAACTTCACTTTTTCACAGGCCAAGCAGTTTTTCTCTTAGCCTTATTAAGTCTCTAAAAATATCTGTTTGCACCTTCCCTACATAAAGCCTAAAGTTTTCTTAATCCTACTATGCTTCTTAACCTGGCTATTCTCGGTCAAGAACATAAATCAAAGCATTCCCTAACTCCATCCGTAAGTTCTGTACTTTCTAACATGTTCATATTGCGCTATGCTTCTTTCAAAAGAGCCTCCCTCCTAGTCCTTCCTATTTCTCTCCTGCAAAAACTTGGAGCAGAGAAAATGCTATATGGACACCATATCCTGTTTTATTTTTCTGTCCTTGCCACAGATAATAGAGTATCTCCCAGATTCGTATTAGTTGTGTCAAGACCATGATATTGTGTTATGAATAATGGAATGAGGGCAAAAGTGATGCAAACTCTCCTTTGTATTGAAGTGAGCTATCTCAGGGATAGCTCATAACATCATCCTGAGTAATCTTTCTTTTCTCACTCCCCTTGACAGGAAGATTTTGGAAGCCAGTGAAGCAGCCTGGATTTCTTAATATCCACCTGTAGTACAGCTGCCCTGAATAATTTCCATCCCATGTAGGACTGTTCATAATTAAGAGTATTTGTTGTATTTAACCGCTGAAAGTTTGGATTTAGTTGTTATTGTGACATAGCATATTGTCTTAGTTATCTAGTGCTGCTCTAACAGAAATACCACAAGTAGGTGGCTTAACAAAGAGAAATTTGTTCTCTCACAGTCTAGGAAGCTAGAAGTCAAATTCAGGGTGCCAACTCCAGGGAAAGTCTTTCTCTCTGTGTTGACTCCGGAGGAAAGTCCTTGTCATCAGTCTTTTCTTGGTCTAGGAGCTTCTCAGTGCAGGGAACTTGGATCCAAAGGACATACCCCTCTCCTGGTTCTTTATTCTTGGTGGTAGGAGGTCCCTCTCCTCTCTGCTGTATTCTCTCTTTTATATCTCAAAAAGATTGACTCAAGATAAAACCTAATCCTGTAGATTTAGTCCTGCCTCATTAACATAACTGCCTGTAATCATGTCTCATTAACATCATATGGGTAGAATTTACAACACCTAGGAAAATCACATCAGATAACAAAATGGTAGACAATCACACAATATTGGAAATTGTGGCCTAGCCAAACTGACACATATTTTTGGAGACATGATTCAATCCATAACACCTATCCTATACTAATTAATATAACTCTCTTATATTTTGTTGTAAATAAGCCTTGTACATACTTACTCTCTTAAGAATGTTTCCTGTCTGAACTGAAAACATACTGTTCCTTTCAGCAGATTTGTATTTACTTCATCTGAAAGCTCTTTATATAGCCAAAGACTAGGTGTGTGAGTTGTTATTTGGAAAGGCAAATCAATTGTTAATCATGTCTTTGAAATTTCAAATAACCAAGATATACAGATTTTTATGTAAAATTTCCCAGTTTTTAAATGTTGTAAAGAATTTAATAGAAAAGGTAAATCTATAATCCAAAGGTTGCTTGCAGAGTGTCAAGTTGGAATCTTCTGCAGAACCTCTTCTTACCTGGAGGTTCATCCAGCTCTTCTATCTTCTTCCCTTATCATCAGTTATTCCCGTTAACATGCTTAAACATTCACTAAAGTCTTTGGAAGAAACAGAACACCCTTCCTCCAACCCAAGCACTGCTCCAATATTAGGTGATTTAAAAGTCCTCAATGATGACCTATACATCACCCTACCTTCAAAGCTTTATCTCAGGTGCCCTTACCTCCACTTAATTTCAAGATCCCAACCAAGGGTTATTCCCTGGATCCTGCCATAATCTTTACCATCAATCTATTTGGCCCACTCCTGAAATATCAGATATGAATAATCCCACTCTGAATATAGACCCATTGTCTTCCATCTCTCATTCCATTTTCTCTCTAGACTTTCTCTTCTCAATGGAATCTACTGTCCGTGGTTTTTCTTTGTCACTATTTTCTCCTGGTTCTACCTTCCTCTCTATTCAATTCTGAATATTTAACTCTTCTGGCTCTCCTTTCCTCTACATTCAGCGTAGGCTTGTTGATGCCTATTCTCATCACCCTCAATGCCCTCTAAAACTTGATTCGCTTATTGGAACTGTTCAAAAGACACCTGGCTAAAGGAAGTTTAAAAGACAAGAACATGGGAACAGAGGCAATCCTAAACCATACATAAATTCTAGGGTCTTTATTTTACAAGTCAGCTGCGCCATAGCGTTGATTGTGGGGAAAAGATTTTATGTCAAATTTTAGGGGATCAATATAGATTATGTCCAAAGAGATAGCTCTTGCACCTTTCAAAAATTTTGAAACACTAATTATATTCAGAAATTCCTTGAAGACCAAAGATTCTCATTTCAAAATTACATTATAAAATGCATTTTTTCTGGGGTTAGTAACCAATAGATAAATTCTAGTTGAAGAAAATACATGCTATTTTCCCTTATCTTTATTCCAACACTTAGTGGATATGGGCCTTGAGTAAGAAATATAACATCATGATTCCCACTTTTGGTGTGGCATGATCTCTAGAAAATTGCCTTTGCCATCCAATGATTTTTTTTCATTGTGGTAAAGATATATTTAACAAGGCCTTTGCCATTTCAACATTCTTCACATGTACTATTCAGTGATACTGTGTTCAGTGATATTAATTTTATTCATCATATTGTGTAACTATCACCACTACTTGTTTTCACATCTATTGATGGACATGAAGTTGCTTTGACTTTTTGGCTACTGTGACTAGTACTGCAGTAACATTGTTGTGAATGTATCTGTTCATGTTTCTGCTTTCAGTTCTTTTGAGCATTGCCCACTGATTCTGACTCACAGTTTAGCTCTGACAAGAATTGAGATGTCACAAGTATATGCATGTGTTCCTAGGTATCATCTGATTTCTGAGTTTTCATAAATATTATACGGGAAATCAGGAAAGGCTATTTTGGAGACTGCTATCCAAGTATCATTTTAAATTACAGAGACATCCTTATAATTATCACAAAGAATAATAATCTATAGCACATGTTTTCTAGTCCTGTATGATAGATCTACAAAGAGGGTGAGAGGGAAGGAATATTTCCCCAGTGGAAAAGGATGACTATATCTCCATGGTTTTGAATAAGAGGAAAAGAAAAATAAATTATTGTTCTGATCAAAATCTTGCAGAAATGTCATCAAATATTTCAGGGCATAAAAACAATTCTGGTGTCATTTCTTTCTACCTATTTTTGACTACATATAGCACTCTTTCCTCAGCTCCTGCCTCCCCACTTAATGAACTGCTTTAAGTCATATCCAAAGATGAGTATTCAACATGCAGGAAAATTGATTAAGATACTTGGTGTTAAAAGGTTATTAAAGGCTGTCTAGTACATATTGCTTCCCAACTGAGAATCCCACTCCACTTCACTCTGATATCTATTTAACTCCTTCAGAAAAGCAGGCATCCTTGGCCACCAGCTAGCTTGTGCCACAGTTCGCATATTCACTAAAAAGCTACATTTACTTTGGAACAAAAAGGAGTTATAAATGCATTGGGAAAAAGGAGGGCAGAAAGGAAAGTCTCTACTCTAATTGCTCCCTATGTTCTGCAGACTTTCCAGTCAGGGCCCCTAGGAGAGAGCATCCCAAAGGAACAGTAAAGATACTTATTCTCTCCTAAGGAGTTGATTGCTGCTCCTTCACTCAGGGGCCAGAAGCTCTGCTGGGTCAACATTTTCCAGGCCTGAGTGACTGAGTCTAGCAAAGATGAGTGTTCAGCTATTATGGCCCCAGAGGTTGGTCTTCCTGTTCCACAGCATCTAAAGGCAAAGGAGTCAGTGATGGGGTGGAAGCGGGGTCTGGCTCTCAGCCTGTGTCAGCCATGTTTCCATTCTGTAAGCAGCTTTTCTCTAGAGTACTTTCTTCTCATCTTCCCCTCATCTTTGGACAGGTTGTATGCACTAGAGGAGAGTGGGAAGAATGTGAGAATTGGATCGGATTTGAGTTTGAGCCTGATACTATCTTAGTTGACTCATGATATTTTCTTCAGATATTCCCTGGTTAACGAAGCCTAACAGCAAAAACCTTAATGATGATTGCATCTATTCAGAATCATTGCAGACATAATTGCTGTTGAGAGACTAAATTTTGTATTGAAGGAACATAGCCATTTTTAATACTGGTACTTGTCTGTTGCTTTCTCCTACAGTGAATATTATTTTTCCATTTTGTTTTACTATATGCCCACTATAAAAATCTCCATTGCCAGTTGTTCCAGCTGGTAAGGAAGAAAGTAGGTTTACAGGTGATGCAAGTCAATAGTTATCCCAGACACAATGAAACTGCACCAAGTCAAACTAAGAGAAATACGTGGAATAAAGGCTCATTAAAATCAGAATTTTAATATCTGAATGAATTTTTAACAACTGTTTTTTTTGTAGGTAGGCACAAACATTACACTAGTTATTTTATACACACCAAAGCATTGATTGTCTCAAGGACCACGAGGGATGTTATTATCACTGCTTATACAGGTACAGAGGAGGTTTAGAGATTTTGTTAAAATTATCGGAAGCCACAGAGTAAGGGGCAGATACTGCATTAATACTCAGATATATTTCACTCTGTAGTTAATTCTCTGCCCTCTATTCTATATTGTTTCTAGTGTTATCCCTTCATTTTACTTCGGAGAGAACAAATATATGGTTTACCTAATGCCACTTATGAATTAACAACTGAATTGGACTGACCCGTATTTAAATTTCTTCACAGTACAGAGGTGTTATCAGTTTCAATGAGTTTTATGAAGGCATTCACCTCACTTGGCCATTCTTTGATCTTCCAGGACTAAAGAGCCATGACAATGAGGAACCACACTCCAGTTACTGAGTTCCTCCTGATGGGAATCCCTCATACAGAAGGGATGGAAAATGTGCTCTTGGTCTTATTCCCGGGCTTGTACTTTCTCAATCTGGTGGGGAACCTGCTGTTTCTTCTGGGCATCCTTGCTTCCTCTAACCTCCACACTCCCATGTATTTCTTTCTGGGAAACCTGTCAGTGTTTGACATATTTTTCCCTTCAGTGAGTTCTCCCAAAATGATGCTCTGCCTAATGGGTCACAGCCACACCATCTCCTTCCAGGGCTGTGCAACTCAGCTCTTCTTTTACCATTTCCTGGGCTGTACTGAGTGTTTTCTGTATACCGTGATGGCCTATGACCGCTTTGCAGCCATCTGCCACCCCTTGCGATACATGGTCATCATGAGCCATCGGGTGTGTGCCATCTTGACTCTGGGCACCTGGATGGGGAGCTGTGCGCATGCCTCTGTCCTCACATTCCTTGTCTTTAAGTTACCCTACTGTGGCCCCAATGAGGTGGACAATTTCTTCTGTGATATCCCCATGATGCTGTCCCTAGCCTGTGCTGACATCTCTCTGGCTCAGACGGTGAGTTTCACCAATGTAGGTATTGTTGCTCTCATGTGTTTCCTTCTTATCCTCACTTCTTATACTCGCATTGTTATCTCAGTATTGAAAATCAGCTCACCAGAAGGCAGGCGCAGAGCCTTCTCAACCTGCAGTGCCCACCTGACCTCCATCCTGCTCTTCTATGGTCCTGTGGTGCTCATTTATCTGCGGCCTGCTTCCAGCCCGTGGCTGGATACTGTGGTTCAGGTGTTGAATAATATTGTTACCCCTTCCCTTAATCCTTTGATTTACACCTTGAGAAACAAGGCTGTGAAGTTGGCTCTGAGAAAAGTGCTAATCCCAGGGGGAAGTGTTTGTTGAGAGTAAACTTTTATTTCACTCTCTGCCTTTCCAATGGTGTCTTGTATTTCTCTGGTGCAATTAAACTCATACTTTTTGTGATTACTAAGTGGGTTTGACCTTCAAAATACGAAGTCGAATAAGTTCTTGGGTGAATTATGTTTTTTAAAAAATAAATACTTTTTTTATGTTTTTATACTTATGTAATTTTTTAATCAACAAAATCTCTCACATTGCTTACCACACATCTGGCACTATCCTATGCACTTTACAAATGCTGACATATGTTATTACCATAATAATCTTATGAAGTAGATAATATCATTAGCCCAGTTTTACTGAGGAGGAAACTAAGGCACTGAGAATTTAAGACACTTCCCCAGTGTCGCAGATTCGCCAAGCTGAGATGTAAACCTTGTGCTGTACCTGCCTCTGATTGCAGAAATTGTAACATAAATACTTCTCATGGGCTTCTTTTCTATCATACATGGAATATTCTCCAACTTGCTAAAACAAAAAAAACAGTAATTCATTAAATTCACTGCATTTATTTCTCTCATTTTGTAGTCTGTCTTTTGATGGAGGACATGTGTTAAAGTGTGATATAAAGAAAATCTCTTACATTTTAAAATCAAGGTGTTATCCATATATCTACCAACATATACTTAGCGTAAAGGCTCTACTTCAGGTGCTTGAATTCTTTCTTTATGACAATGGTATGAATTCTCTAAGAAGAATTACAGAATTCCATTCATTAAGTCCAGGACTAAATTTGAGATCCAGAATCCAGGTCTTTTAAAAACAATAATAATTTTTCATGATATAAACATATTGCTTTGAAGAAAATTAGGAAACTTCAAAAAAGTAAAGTAAATAAAAGTCACTCATTAATCCCACCAGCCAAAGATAAACACTATTAAAAACACGCCTTGTCAACCATTTCTGCACGTACAATTCAGAGACATCAGTTATATTCTTTGAGTTGTTCTTTTCTGAGTTTTTTCTTGTCCATTAACATAAACTTAAACTCACTGCCCCATAAGATTCCTATCTAATATTTCAAGTTACCATTGTTGCTCTGTTTCCATGTAGATATATCTTAAAATAGTTTCATGCTCAAGGCAGACTTTTTTTTTTTTACTAATTATTCTAAAATATTGTTTGGTTTTAAGAAAACTTCAGGGGATATTTTTGGTTTAAGGTTTAAAGATTATCTCAGAACAATTGTTTCAGTGGTTCATCTAGCCTTCATGGCTCCAGAAAGCCTGGAATCCATGACAGTTTGAAATCCTATTCTGCATTTCCCCCCTTTTGATCAGGATCCTTCTGTAGAATCTTTGATCCAATGTTCAGTACTGGTAGTCGGGCACCATCCAGTTCTTCTGGTCTCATGACCAAGGAAGTGGCTGCTCATGGAAGCAATTAGCCACACATTCCATTTTCTCCACCTATTCCTGACTCTCCTTTCTCTGTTGTTCAAGGTAAATAGAGACCAATTATTGTGCCTTGGATGGCCACTTGCAATCTTTTAAGACCTCAGACACTATGCAACAAACTAGGAGGTAGAGCAGAGCACTAAACCTGTTAATAGGCCAGTTAATTGGGATGTCCCACGAAACCATGACCCCAAACCTCCAAACCGAGGAACCAAATCCTGTGAAGTTTTTTATTGTACGTAAGCAGCCTCAGCATCTACTCTTTTTGTGGTTGTTGTTGTAACTATATGTACCACACAACTTTTTCCAGTTCAACTTTTTACAGCTGTGCAACTTATTGACAGCAATTACAGTAATCAGCTGTGCAACCCTAACCTTAATCAATCTGATTTTTCCATCACCATTAACCCCTACTTTCCCCCTCACTCCCACCCCTGATAACCGCTAATAAACTTTGGTCTCTATACATTTGCCTTTTCTTGTCTTTCTGTACGAGTGAGGTCAAACAGTATTTGTCCTTTTGTAACTGACTTATTTTATTGAGTATAATGTCTTCAAGCTCCATCCATATTGTTGCATGTATCGACACTTTGTTTCTCCTACTGGCTGAGTAGCTTTCCATTTTATGTATGTACCACATTTTGTTTATGCATTCATCTATTGATGGGCATTTAGGTTGTTTCTCCCTTTTGGCTCTCTTATTAGTGACTAAATAGGAACTAGGCTCCAGGGTCTTCCTTAGAATTTTTTTTATCTGTATCTATAACCATATCTATATGTTCATCATCTATCTATGAATATGTATAGAAACATACATACATATACACACAGAGAGAGATCTTATCTATTTACCTATGTATATATGTTGAGAATTGAATAGTTGTGTTCATATTTTGTATATATGCTAGCTTGTTTTAACATTCTTTGAAGCATTTCAATTGCTGCAAATTTTAAAAACAGTTCTATAATTCATATAGCATAAAATTGACAGGTTCATCATGAGCATAATTAAGTGTTGTGGAATCCCCATTTTCCACAATTTTATGCATAATTTGTAATGATCCACATAGTCGAATGCCTTTATATAGTCAATAAAACACAGGTAAACATCTTTCTGGTATTCTCTGCTTTCAGCCAGGATCCATCTGACATCAGCAATGATTTCCCTGGTTCCCTGTCCTGTTCTGAATCCAGCTTGAATTTCTGGCAGTTCCTTGTTTATATACTGCTGCAGCTGCTTTTGAATGATCTTCAGCAAAATTTTCTTGTGTGTGATATTAATGATATTGTTCAATAATTTCCCCATTCAGTTCATCACCTTTCTTGGGAATAGGCATAAATATGGATCTCTTACAGTAGGTTGGCCAGGTAGCTGTCTTCCCTATTTCTTGGCATAGACTAGTGAGTACTTCCAGCGCTGCATCCGTTTCTTGAAACATCTCAATTAGTATTCTGTCACTTTTGGAACCTTGTTTTTCACCACTGCCTTCGGTGTAGCTTAGACTTCTTCCTTCAGTACCATTTGTTCCTGATCATATGGTATCTCTTGAAATGGTTGAATGTCGACCAATGTTTTTTGGTGTAGTGACTCTGTGTATACCTTCCATCATCTTTTGATGCTTCCTGAGCCATTTAATATTTTCCCCATAGAATCCTTCAATATTGCAACTCTGGGCTTGAATTTTTTCTTCAGCTCTTTCAGCTTAAGAAATGCAGAGCATGTTCTTCCCTTTTGGTTTTCCATCCCCAAGTCTTTGCACATGTCATTATAATACTTTGTCTTCTCAAGCCCTCCTTTGAAATCTGTTCAACTCTTTTAGTTCATCATTTCTTCCTTTTGCTTTAGTCACTTGACGTTCAAGAGCAAGTTTCAGAGTCTCTTCTGACATCTGTTCTGGTCTTTTCTTTCTTTTCTGTCTTTTTAGTGACCTCTTGCTTTCCTCATGTATGATGTCCTTAATGTCATTCCACAATATGTCTGGTCTTGAGACATTAGTGTTCAATGTGTTAAATCTATTCTTAAGATGGTCTCTAAATTCAGGTGTGATATATTCAAGGTTGTACTTTGGCTCTTGTCGACTTGTTCTAATTTTCTTCAGTTTCAACTTGAACTTGCTTATGAGGAACTGATGGCCTGTTCCAAAGTTGGCCCGTGGCCTTGTTCTGACTGATGATATTGAGCTTTCCATCATCTCTTCCCACAGATGTAGTCAATTTGATTTCTGTGTATTCCATCTGGTGAGGTCCACGTATGTAGTCACCATTCACGTTGGTGAAAAAAAGTATTTGCATGGAAGAAGAAGTCATTGATCTTGCAAGATTCTATCATATGATCCCTGGCATCGTTTCTATCACTGATGCCATATTTTCTAGCTACTGATCCCTCTTCTTTGTTTCTAACTTTTGCATTCTAATCTCCAGAAATTATCAATGTATCCTGATTGCATGTTCAATCAATTTCAAACTGTAGAAGTTGGTAAAAATCTTAAATTTTTTCATCTTTTGCCTTAATGGTCTGTGAATAAATTTGAATAATTTTGCCATATTAATTGGTCTTCCTTGTACTTGTGTGGATATTATCCTATCAGTGACAGCCTTGTACCTTAGGATAGATTTTGAAATGTTCTTTTTGACCATTGTCTTAGTTTTCTAGGGCTGCTATAACAAAAATACCAGAGCTGGATGGCGTTAACAAGGAGAAGCGTATTCTCTCATAGTCCAATAGGATAGAAGTCCAAATTCAGGGGAAGGCTTTCCTTCTCTGTCAGCCCCGGAGGAAGTCCTTGTCATCAGTCTTCCATTGGTCTGGGAGCATCTCAGGGCAGGAACCTCAGGTACAAAGGATGTGCTCTGCTCCTGGCACTGCTTTCTTGGTGGTGTGAGGTCCCCAACTCTCTGCTTGCTTTCCTTTCCTTTTTATCTCTTGAGAGATAAAAGGCAGTGCAGGCCACACCCCAGGGAAACTCCTCTTACATTGGATCAGGGATGTGGCCCAGGTGAGGGTGGTGTCACAATCCCACCCAAATCCTTTTTAACATAAAATTACAATTACAAAACGGAGGACAACCACACAATGCTGGAAATCATGGCACAGCCAAATTGATACGCACATTTCTGTGGGCCATAATTCAATCTATGACAATGATGAACGCAATGTCATTCATCTTCAACTTGTCATTCCTGGCATAGTAGACCATGTGATTGTCCAATTCAAAATGGCCAGCACAGGTCAATTTCAGCTCACTAATGCCTAAGATATCAACGTTTATGCATTCCATTTCATTTTTGATGACTTTCAGTTTTCCTAGATTCATACTTCCTAACTCCACTTTCCAATTATTAATGTATGTTTACATCTATTTCTTCTCGTTTTGACTAATGCCACATCAGCAAATGAAGGTTCCAAAAGCTTGATGCCATCCCTGTCCTTATGGTAGACTCTACTTTGAGGAGGCAGCTCTTCCCAAGTCATTAAAAGAGTGCCTTGCAACCTGAGCGGCTCATCTTCTTGGACTATATCAAACAATGTTCCACTGCTATTTATAAGGTTTTCATTGGCTAAATCTTTCCAGAAGTAGACTGCTGGCTTGTTCTTCCTACTCTGTCTTAGTCTGGAAGCACAGCTGAAATCTTTTCGCCATGGGTATTCCTGCTGGTATTTTAATATCGGTGGCATAGCATCACAGCAACACACAAGCCTTCATAGTACAGTAAACTGATGGACATATAGGGGCATAAAGCCTTAGGCCTCCTTAATCCCACCATGCATCTCATCCTGGCTATTATCAATCATCATAGCCATAAACACAAGTCCTCCCTTAACTCCACCCCTAAATTCTGTACTTTCTCACACGTTCAAACTGTCCTATGCTTTGTTCATAGTGGCCTCCCTCCTTGTCCTTCCTATTTGTCTTCTGCAAGACCTCTTGGGGCAGAGACAATGCTACATGTACACCATATCCTGTTTTATTTTTCTTTCCTAGGCACAGAATAAGATAGTATTTCCCAGATTTCATGTTAATTGTGCCACAATCATATTATTGTGCTGTGGCTCATGGAATATGGGCTGAAGTGATACAAACTCTCATTTGTACTGAAGTGAGCTGTCTCAGGGATAGCTCATACCATCATCCTGAATGACCTTCCTCTTTTTGCTCCACCTGACATGGAGACTTGGGAAGCCATTGAAGCAGCCTGGATTTCTTAATCTTCACCTGAAGTACAGCTACCCTGAAGAATTTTCCATCTCATTTAGGACTGTTCATGACTATGAATAAATATTTATTTTGTTTAACCATTTAAAGTTTGGGTTTAGTTGTTATTATGGCATAGCCTATCCTGCACTAATTAATGTAACTCTCATATTTTATCATAAATAAGACGTTTACATACTTACTTTCTTTAGAATGTTACCTACATTTCTTGTCTTAACTGAAAGGATGCTGATTCAGCAAATTTGTATTTGCTTCAGCTGAAAGTTCTTTATATAGAAAAAGACTAGGAGTGTGAGTTGCTATATTGAAAGGCAAGTTAATTGTTGACCGTGGCTCTGATATGTAGATGTTTATGTAAAGTCTCCCAATTTTTAAATGTTGCAACTAATTTTATAGAAAATGTAAATCTATAATCCAAAGACTACCTGCAGAGTGTCAAGTTTGAATCTTCTGCAGAAACTTTTCTTACTTGGAAGTACCTCTAGCTCCTCTATCCCCTTCTTTTATCATCAGCTATTCTTAGCCATGCCTAAACATGCACTAAAATCTTTGGTAGAAAAAGAACATTCTTCCTCCAACACAAGCTTCACTCCAATGTTAGGTAATTTAAAGTCTTCGATGATGACCTATACATCACCCTAGCCTCAAGCCTCTATCTCAGGTACCCTTACTTCCACTTAATTTCAAGATCTCAACCAAGGGTTATTCCTGGATCCTGTCATCACCTTTAGCATCACTCTATTTGGCCCACTCCTGAAATATCAAACATGAATAACCCCGCTCTGAATATAGACTCCTTGTTTTCCACATTTCTCGTTTCATTTTCTCACTAGACTTTCTCTTCTACCTCAGTGGAGTCTACTGTCCATAAATTTTTCTTTTTCACTCTTTTTTTCCTGGTTCTGCCTTCTTCTCTATTCAATTTTGAGTATCTATCTCTTTTGGTTCTGCTTTCTGCTACATTCAGCATAGGCTTATTTGTGCCTATTCCCATCACCTTTAATGCTAAGACTTGATTCACATATTAGAATTGTTGAAAAGACACCTGGCTAAAGAAAGAAAGATAAGAACATGGGAAAAGAGGCCCAAGGCAAATCTAAAACATAAATAAATTCTAGGGTCTTTATTTTTACAAGTCAGCTGCACCATACCATTGATTGTGGGAACAACATTTCATGTCAGGTTTTAAGGGCTAGATATATATTGTGCCCAAAAAGATAGCTCTTGCACCTGTCAAAATTTTCCAAACACTGATTATGTTAAAAATTCCTTGGAAACCAAAGATTCTCATTTCAAAATTACAGTGTGAAATGCATACTTCTGGTATTAGCGACCAATACATAAACCTAGTTGAAAATACATGCTATTTTTATTTTATCTTTATTCCAACACTTACTGGATGTGGGCCCTTTTGTAAGAAAAGTAACAACATGACTTCCACTTTTAGTGTGACATGATTTCTGGAAAATTGCGTTTATCGGCCAATGACTTTTTTCATTGTGGTAAAGATATGTGTACCAAGACCTTTGCCATTTCAACATTCTTCACGTGTTCAATTCAGTGACATCAGTTGTGTTTATCATGTTGTGCAGCCATCGCCACTATCCATTTCCCAGTTTTCTGGTCCCCTTAACAGAAGCTCAGTGCCCTAAGTGAGGAGTTCCTCTTTCCTCCTCGCTCCTTCCCACCCCTGGTAATCACTAATAAACATAGTCCTATGAGTCAGAATCGACTTGATGGAAGCGGGTTTGGGTTTTTTTTTTTTTTTTGGTAATATACACTTACCTTTTCTAGATGTTTCGTAAAAGTGGGATTATAAAATATTTGTCTTTTGTGACTGCCTCATTTGACTCAACATAATGTTTTCAAGGTTCTTTCATGTTGTAGCATGTATCAGGATTTCATTATTCCTTATGGCTAAGTAATATTTCAATGTATGTATATGCTATGTTTTGTTTATCCATTCATCTGTTGATGGATATTGTTTCCACTTTTTGGCTACTGTAAATAGTACTATAATAAGCATTGTTGTAAAAGTATCTGTGTTTCTGCTTTCAATACTTTTGAGTATCAGCCACTGATATCAATTCATAATTTAGCTCTGTAAATTTTATAATTGGGGAATATTCTTCCAAACCCTGACAATAATTAAGATGTCATTAGTATATATTAGTGTTCCTAGGTATTATCTGATTTCGGACTTTTCATAAATATTATATGGGAAATCAGAAAAGGCTAATTCAGAGACTGGTATCCAGATATTTTAAATCACAGAGATGTACTTATAATTAACACAAAGAATAATAATGTATAGGATATGTTTTGTAGTCCTGTGTGACAGATCTAGAGAGAAGGTCAGAGGGAAGAAATATCTCCCCCGGGGGAACAGGATGACTATACCTCCATGGTTTTGAATAAGAGGAAAAGAGAAATTATTGTACTGATCAAAATCTTACAGAAATGTCATCAAACATTTCAGGGCATAAAAACCATTCCGTCATTTCTTTCTACCTATTTTCAATTATCATATAGCATTCTTTCCTCAGCTCCTGCCTCCCCACTTAATGTACTGCTTTAAGTCATATCCAAAGATGAGTATTCACCATGCAAGAAAATTGCTTATGATAGTTGGCATTAAAAGGTTATTAAAGGCTTCCTAGTTCATATTGCCTCCTAGTTGAGAAACCCACTCTGTTTCATCTCTGATATCTATTTAACTCCTTCAGAGAAAGAGGCATCTTTCACTACCATCTAGTTTGTGCCACAGTTTGCATATTCACTAAAAAGCTCCATTTATATTGGACCAAAATGGAGTTATAAATGAATTAGGAAGAAGGAGGGAAAAAAGGAAAGTCTCCACTAATGGCTCCCTCTGTGCTGCAGACTTTCTACTCAGGGCCCCTAGGGGAGAGGGTCCCAAAGGAACAGTACAGATAGTTGTTTTCTCTTAAGGAGTCGATTGCTGCTCCTTCACTCAAGGGCCAGAGCCACCGCAGGGTCTCATTTTTCAGGCCGAGTGACTGAGTTTAGCAAAGATGAGTGCTCAGCTATTCTGGCATCAGAGATTAGTCCTCCTATTCCACAGCATCTAAAGGCAAAGGAGACAGTGATGGGGTGGATCAGGGTCTGGTTCTCAGCCTGTGTCAGCCATGTTTCCATTCTGTAAGCACCTTTTCTCTAGAGCACTTTCTTCTCATCTTCCCCTCATCTTTGGACAGTTTGTATACACTAGAGTGGGAAGAATGTGAGAATTGGAACTCTTTGAGTTTGGGCCTGATATTATCTTAGTTGACTCATGATATTTTCTTAAGATATTCCCTGGTTAATGAAGCCTAACAGCAAAAACCTTAATGATGATTGCATCTATTCAGAAACATTGCAGACATAATTGCTGTTGAGAGACTAAATTTTGTATTGAAAGAACATAGCCATTTTTAATACTGGTACTTGTCTGTTGCTTTTTCCTACATTGAATATTATTTTTCCATTTTGTTTTATTATATGCCCACTATAGAAATCTTCATTGTCTGTTGTTCCAGCTAGTGAAGAAGAAAGCAGGTCTGCAGATTATTTGATTCAGTAGCTTATCCCAGACACAATGAAACTATACCAAGCCAAACTGAGAGAAGTATGTGGAATAAAAGCCCATTAAAATCAGAATAATATCTTGAATGAATTTTTAACAAGTGTAGGTAGGAGCAGCCATTATTCTAGGTATTTCCTACACATTAACTCATTAATCTTCACAAGAATAATGAAAGATATTATTATCATTCTTTACACAGGTACAGAGGAAATTGAGAGATTTTGTTAAAATTACCTGAAATCACAGAGTCAGGGGGGCAGGTATGGCATGTAAACCCAGATATATTTGACTGTGTAGTTTATTCTCTGCCCTCTATTCTATACTGCCTTTAGTGTTATTCCCTCATTTACTTATGAGGAAACAGATGCAAAACAACTCCATGGCTTACCTGATGTCACCCATGAACTGTCAACAGAATAGGACTGACTTTTATTTAAATTTCTTCACATTATAGAGGTATCATCAGTTTCAGTGGGTCCGATGAAGGCATTCACCTCAGCGAGGCCATTCTTTGATCTTCTAGGACTAAGTGGCCACGACGATGAGGAATCACACTCCAGTTACTGAATTCCTCCTGATGGGAATCCCTCATACAGAAGGGATGGAAAATGTGCTTTTGGTCTTATTCCTGGGCTTGTACCTTCTCACTCTGCTTGGGAACCTACTCATTCTTCTGGCCATCCTAGCTTCCTCTAACCTCCACACCCCCATGTATTTCTTTCTGGGAAACCTGTCAGTGTTGGACATATTTTTCCCTTCAGTGAGTTCTCCCAAAATGATGCTCTGCTTAACGGGGCACAGCCACACCATCTCCTACCAGGGCTGTGCAACCCAGCTCTTCTTTTACCATTTCCTGGGCTGTACTGAGTGTTTTCTGTACACTGTGATGGCCTATGACCGCTTTGCAGCCATCTGCCACCCCTTGCGATACATGGTCCTCATGAAGCATCAAGTGTGCGCCATCTTGGTTGTGGTTACCTGGATGGGGAGCTGTGTGCATGCTTCTGTCCTCACATTCCTTGTCTTTAAGTTACCCTACTGTGGCCCCAATGAGGTGAACAATTTCTTCTGTGATATCCCCGTGATGCTGTCCCTAGCCTGTGCTGACACCTCTCTGGCTCAGAGGGTGAGTTTCACCAATGTAGGTGTTGTTGCTCTCATGTGTTTCCTTCTTATCCTCACTTCTTATACTCGCATTGTTATCTCAATATTGAGAATCAGCTCATCAGAAGGCAGGCGCAGAGCGTCCTCAACCTGCAGTGCCCATCTGACCTCTATCCTGCTCTTCTATGGTCCTGTGGTGCTCATTTACCTGCAGCCTGCTTCCAGCCTGTGGCTGGATACTGTGGTTCAGGTATTGAATAATATCGTTACCCCTTCCCTTAATCCCTTGATTTACACACTGAGGAACAAGGATGTGAAGTTAGCTCTGAGAAAAGTGCAAATATAGGAGGAAATACTTGTTGGGAGTAAGCTTTTATGTCACAATATTGCTTTTGTTTATTTGATGCAATTAGACTTATACTTTTTTTGTGATTACTAGGTGGATTTAACACTCAAAATAGAAGGTTGAATAAGTTCTAGAGTGAATTTTTTTTAATATATATATGTAATTATTTCTTCAGCAAAATGCCTCACATTGCTTACCACAGGTCTGGCACTTTTCTATGCACTTTACAAATCTTGACATATGCAGTTACCACGACAATCCTATGAAGTAGATAATATTATTATCCCAGTTTTTTCTGATGAGGAAATTAAGGCACTGAAAAGGTAAGAAACTTTTCCAGTGTCACAGAGTTAGAAAGTTGCCTAGCTGGGATGTGAGCTTTGGGTCTTACCTTTGTACTAATGCTGCCTGTGTGTTACAGGAACTGTAACATAAATATTTCTCCCAGAAACTTCTTTTGTATTTACATGGAATGTTCTCCAACTTGCAAAAAAAAAAAATCTGGAGCTATATGCAGTAAACTAGGTCTCCTCTCAACCTGTGAGTCTGGATTTACAAGGTAAGTAAGAATCTCAGCCATTTGTTACTCTTTATCAGCAGTATAAAAATTTTATTTTCTTCCTTTTTCAATAATCATAAGCAAAAATTTGCTGAATACAAATCAAATGTTTTCTTAACCTAATAGTATTCAAAATTTCAACCATTTTCAAGACTATATTTTCTATAAATAATACTAGAGTTAAATTGATACTTTTAGCGACATGCATAAAATTATTCTGTGTGATATCTATGCATGCAAGGAAAGATTTCTATCTTTCAGAGTCACCTGGTCTTTTGCACACTCCAAGGATTTCAGCTTCTGTTAACCTCAGCAAAATGGAGTTATAAATAAATTTATTCATACAAAAAATGAGGCTAGAGGCGGAGCCAAGATGGCGGACTAGGCAGACGCTACCTCGGATCCCTCTTACAACAAAGACACGGAAAAACAAGTGAATCGATCACATACATAACAATCTACGAACCCTGAACAACAAACACAGATTTAGAGACGGAGAACGAACTAATACGGGGAAGCAGCGATTGTTTCCAGAGCCTGGAGCCAGCATACCAGTCAGGTACGGCACAAGCACAGAGACCTGCTCCACCCCCCTGAACTAACCCCGGGAGGGGGACTAGCCGGTTCCACAGGCGGCGTGGGACGCAGCCGTTAGGAGAAGTCCCCGGGAGGCAGTGACTGATCTTGGAGCAGAAAGAGCAGCATCCGAGCCGGGGAACCGTCCCACAGGGATTTGGACTGCACGCAGGTACGCCATAAACACGGAGAGTTGCTCCACCCCCTGAACTAACCCCGGGAAGGTGACCATCCGGGTCGCGCGGGCGGCGTGGGACGCAGCCAGTAGGAGAAGTCCCCGGGAGGCAGCGACTGGTATTGGAGCGGGGAGAACAGCGTTCCAGCCGGGACACTCGGTCGCGGCACAAGCACGGGGAGCTACTCCACCCATCTGAACTAACCCCGGGAGGGGGCCCACCTGGTTCACGGGGGCGGCACGGCCACGCGGCTGGAGGGACGAGAAGTCCCCGGGAGGCAGCGACTGATTTTGGAGTCGAGAGTGCACCGTCCCAGTAGGGGAGCCTTGACGCTGGGCGTGGGGCTGGAAGCGGAGGATCTGACCGTGACTCCAGCGGGCCAGACCCCCCGGGGGCAATCTCCACACAGACAGCACACATAGGCGACGCGCCCGCGGAAATCTCAGATATAATAGTCATTCCAAACAAGACAAGCAACGCTGGCTATATTCTGAGGTGCTACTCTCCTATCTCTCTGTTCCCTCCCCCACCCTCCCCAGGCGGCTTCATTAACATCTGAATAGCCTGAGCCAGAGGGAGAACTCTGATAGGGATCTGACTGCAGTTTTTTTTTAGCGGATTTTCTGGAAAAACTAGTTTCCCAGTGATGGCTCGGAGACAACAATCCATATCAAACCACTTAAAGAAGCAGACCGTGACAGCTTCTCCAACTCCCCAAACAAAAGAATCAAAATCTTTCCCAAATGAAGATACAATTTTGGAATTATCAGATACAGAATATAAAAAACTAATTTACAGAATGCTTAATGATATCACAAATGAAATTAGGATAACTGCAGAAAAAGCCAAGGAACACACTGATAAAACTGTTGAAGAACTCAAAAAGATTATTCAAGAACATACTGGAAAAATTAATAAGTTGCAAGAATCCATAGAGAGACAACATGTAGAAATCCAAAAGATTAACAATAAAATAACAGAGTTAGACAACACACTAGGAAGTCAGAGGAGCAGACTCGAGCAATTAGAATGCAGACTGGGACATCTGGAGGACCAGGGAATCAACACCAACATAGCTGGAAAAAAATCAGATAAAAGAATTAAAAAAAATGAAGAAACCCTAAGAATTATGTGGGACTCTATCAAGAAGGATAACCTGCGGGTGATTGGAGTCCCAGAACAGGGAGGGGGGACAGAAAACACAGAGAAAATAGTTGAAGAACTTCTGACAGAAAACTTCCCTGACATCATGAAAGACGAAAGAATATCTATCCAAGATGCTCATCGAACCCCATTTAAGATTGATCCAAAAAGAAAAACACCAAGACATATTATCATCAAACTCACCAAAACCAAAGATAAACAGAAAATTTTAAAAGCAGCCAGGGAGAAAAGAAAGGTTTCCTTCAAGGGAGAATCAATAAGAATATGTTCTGACTACTCAGCAGAAACCATGCAGGCAAGAAGGGAATGGGACGACATATACAGAACACTGAAGGAGAAAAACTGCCAACCAAGGATCATATATCCAGCAAAACTCTCTCTGAAATATGAAGGCGAAATTAAGATATTTACAGACAAACACAAGTTTAGAGAATTTGCAAAAACCAAACCAAAGCTACAAGAAATACTAAAGGATATTGTTTGGTCAGAGAACCAATAATATCAGATATCAGCACAACACAAGGTCACAAAACAGAACGTCCTGATATCAACTCAAATAGGGAAATCACAAAAACAAACAAATTAAGATTAATTAAAAAAAAAATACACATAACAGGGAATCATGGAAGTCAATAGGTAAAAGATCACAATAATCAAAAAGAGGGACTAAATACAGGAGGCATTGAACTGCCATATGGAGAGTGATACAAGGCGATATAGAACAATACAAGTTAGGTTTTTACTTAGAAAAACAGGGGTATATAATGAGGTAACCACAAAAAGGTATAACAACTCTATAACTCAAGACAAAAACCAAGAAAAACGTAACGACTCAACTAACATAAAGTCAAACACTATGAAAGTGAGGATCTCACAATTTACTAAGAAAAACGCCTCAGCACAAAAAAGTATGTGGAAAAATGAAATTGTCAACAACACACATAAAAAGGCATCAAAATGACAGCACTAAAAACTTATTTATCTATAATTACCCTGAATGTAAATGGACTAAATGCACCAATAAAGAGACAGAGAGTCACAGACTGGATAAAGAAACACGATCCATCTATATGCTGCCTACAAGAGACACACCTTAGACTTAGAGACACAAACAAACTAAAACTCAAAGGATGGAAAAAAGTATATCAAGCAAACAATAAGCAAAAAAGAAGAGGAGTAGCAATATTAATTTCTGACAAAATAGACTTTAGACTTAAATCCACCACAAAGGATAAAGAAGGACACTATATAATGATAAAAGGGACAATTGATCAGGAAGACATAACCATATTAAATATTTACGCATCCAATGACAGGGCTGCAAGATATATAAATCAAATTTTAACAGAACTGAAAAGCGAGATAGATACCTCCACAATTATAGTAGGAGACTTCAACACACCCCTTTCGGAGAAGGACAGGACATCCAGTAAGAAGCTCAACAGAGACACGGAAGATCTAATTACAACAATCAACCAACTTGACCTCATTGACTTATACAGAACTCTCCACCCAACTGCTGCAAAATATACTTTTTTTTCTAGCGCACATGGAACATTCTCTAGAATAGACCACATATTAGGTCATAAAACAAACCTTTGCAGAGTCCAAAACATCGAAATATTACAAAGCATCTTCTCAGACCACAAGGCAATAAAACTAGAGATCAATAACAGAAGAACGAGGGAAAAGAAATCAAATACTTGGAAAATGAACAATACCCTCCTGAAAAAAGACTGGGTTATAGAAGACATCAAGGAGGGAATAAGGAAATTCATAGAAAGCAACGAGAATGAAAATACTTCCTATCAAAACCTCTGGGACACAGCAAAAGCAGTGCTCAGAGGTCAATTTATATCAATAAATGCACACATACAAAAAGAAGAAAGAGCCAAAATCAGAGAACTGTCCCTACAACTTGAACAAATAGAAAGTGAGCAACAAAAGAATCCATCAGGCACCAGAAGAAAACAAATAATAAAAATTAGAGCTGAACTAAATGAATTAGAGAACAGAAAAACAATTGAAAGAATTAACAAAGCCAAAAGCTGGTTCTTTGAAAAAATTAACAAAATTGATAAACCATTGGCTAGACTGACTAAAGAAATACAGGAAAGGAAACAAATAACCCGAATAAGAAATGAGAAGGACCACATCACAACAGAACCAAATGAAATTAAAAGAATCATTTCAGATTATTATGAAAAATTGTACTCTAACAAATTTGAAAACCTAGAAGAAATGGATGAATTCCTTGAAAAACACTACCTACCTAAACTAACACATTCAGAAGCAGAACAACTAAATAGACCCATAACAAAAAAAGAGATTGAAACGGTAATCAAAAAACTCCCAACAAAAAAAAGTCCTGGCCCGGACGGCTTCACTGCAGAGTTCTACCAAATTTTCAGAGAAGAGTTAACACCACTACTACTAAAGGTATTCCAAAGCATAGAAAATGACGGAATACTACCCAACTCATTCTATGAAGCCACCATCTCCCTGATACCAAAACCAGGTAAAGACATTACAAAAAAAGAAAATTATAGACCTATATCCCTCATGAACATTGATGCAAAAATCCTCAACAAAATTCTAGCCAATAGAATCCAACAACACATCAAAAAAATAATTCACCCTGATCAAGTGGGATTTATACCAGGTATGCAAGGCTGGTTTAATATCAGAAAAACCATTAATGTAATCCATCACATAAATAAAACAAAAGACAAAAACCACATGATCTTATCAATTGATGCAGAAAAGGCATTTGACAAAGTCCAACACCCATTTATGATAAAAACTCTTACCAAAATAGGAATTGAAGGAAAATTCCTCAACATAATAAAGGGCATCTATGCAAAGCCAACAGCCAATATCACTCTAAATGGAGAGAACCTGAAAGCATTTCCCTTGAGAACGGGAACCAGACAAGGATGCCCTTTATCACCGCTCTTATTCAACATCGTGTTGGAAGTCTTAGCCAGGGCAATCAGGCTAGACAAAGAAATAAAAGGTATCCGGATTGGCAAGGAAGAAGTAAAGTTATCACTTTTTGCAGATGACATGATTATATACACAGAAAACCCTAAGGAATCCTCCAGAAAACTACTGAAACTAATAGAAGAGTTTGGCAGAGTCTCAGGTTATAAAATAAACATACAAAAATCACTTGGATTCCTCTACATCAACAAAAAGAACACCGAAGAGGAAATCACCAAATCAATACCATTCACGGTAGCCCCCAAGAAGATAAGATACTTAGGAATAAATCTTACCAAGGATGTAAAAGACCTATACAAAGAAAACTACAAAGCTCTACTACAAGAAATTCAAAAGGACATACTTAAGTGGAAAAACATACCTTGCTCATGGATAGGAAGACTTAACATAGTAAAAATGTCTATTCTACCAAAAGCCATCTATACATTTAACGCACTTCCGATCCAAATTCCAATGTCATATTTTAAGGGGATAGAGAAACAAATCACCAATTTCATATGGAAGGGAAAGAAGCCCCGGATAAGCAAAGCACTACTGAAAAAGAAGAAGAAAGTGGGAGGCCTCACCTTACCTGACTTCAGAACCTATTATACAGCCACAGTAGTCAAAACAGCCTGGTATTGGTACAACAACAGACACATAGACCAATGGAACAGAATTGAGAACCCAGACATAGATCCATCCACGTATGAGCAGCTGATATTTGACAAAGGACCAGTGTCAATTAACTGGGGAAAAGACAGCCTTTTTAACAAATGGTGCTGGCATAACTGGATATCCATTTGCAAAAAAATGAAACAGGACCCATACCTCACACCATGCACAAAAACTAACTCCAAGTGGATCAAAGACCTAAACATAAAGACTAAAACGATAAAGATCATGGAAGAAAAAATTGGGACAACCCTAGGAGCCCTAATACAAGGTATAAACAGAATACAAAACATTACCAAAAATGATGAAGAGAAATCCGATAACTGGGAGCTCCTAAAAATCAAACACCTATGCTCATCTAAAGACTTCACCAAAAGAGTAAAAAGACCACCTACAGATTGGGAAAGAATTTTCAGCTATGACATCTCCGACCAGCGCCTGATCTCTAAAATCTACATGATTCTGTCAAAACTCAACCACAAAAAGACAAACAACCCAATCAAGAAGTGGGCAAAGGATATGAACACACATTTCTCTAAAGAAGATATTCAGGCAGCCAACAGATACATGAGAAAATGCTCTCGATCATTAGCCATTAGAGAAATGCAAATTAAAACTACGATGAGATTCCATCTCACACCAACAAGGCTGGCATTAATCCAAAAAACACAAAATAATAAATGTTGGAGAGGCTGCGGAGAGATTGGAACTCTCATACACTGCTGGTGGGAATGTAAAATGGTACAACCACTTTGGAAATCTATCTGGCGTTCTCTTAAACAGTTAGAAATAGAACTACCATACAACCCAGAAATCCCACTCCTCGGAATATACCCTAGAGATACAAGAGCCTTCATACAAACAGATATATGCACACCCATGTTTATTGCAGCTCTGTTTACAATAGCAAAAAGTTGGAAGCAACCAAGGTGTCCATCAACGGATGAATGGGTAAATAAATTGTGGTATATTCACACAATGGAATACTACGCATCGATAAAGAACAGTGACGAATCTCTGAAACATTTCATAACATGGAGGAACCTGGAAGGCATTATGCTGAGCGAAATGAGTCAGAGGCAAAAGGACAAATATTGTATAAGACCACTATTATAAGATCTTGAGAAATAGTAAACCTGAGAAGAACACATACTTTTGTGGTTACGAGGGGGGGAGGGAGAGAGGGTGGGAGAGGGTTTTTTTATTGATTAATCAGTAGATAAGAACTGCTTTAGGTGAAGGGAAAGACAACACTCAATACATGGAAGGTCAGCTCAATTGGACTGGACCAAAAGCAAAGAAGTTTCCGGGATAAAATGAATGCTTCAAAGCTCAGCGGAGCAAGCGCGGGGGTCTGGGGAACATGGTTTGCGGGGACTTCTAAGTCAATTGGCAAAATAATTCTATTATGAAATCATTCTGCATCCCACTTTGAAATGTGGCGTCTGGGGTCTTAAATGCTAACAAGCAGCCATCTAAGATGCAGCAATTGGTCTCAACCCACCTGGAGCAAAGGAAAATGAAGAACACCAAGCCCACATGACAACTAAGAGCCCAAGAGACAGAAAGGGCCACATGAACCAGAGACCTACATCATCCTGAGACCAGAAGAACTAGTTGGTGCCCGGCCACAATCGATGACTGCCCTGACAGGGAGCTCAGCAGAGGACCCCTGAGGGAGCAGGAGAGCAGTGGGATGCAGACCCCAAATTCTCATAAGAAGACCAAACTTAATGGTCTGACTGAGACTGGAGGAATCCCGGCGGTCATGCTCTCCAGACCTTCTGTTGACACAGGACAGGAACCATCCCTGAAGACAACTCATCAGACATGAAAGGGACTGGTCAGCGGGTGGGAGAGAGACGCTGATGAAGAGTGAGCTAATTATATCAGGTGTACACTTGAGATTGTGTTGGCAACTCTTGTCTGGAGGGGGGATGGGAGGATAGAGAGAGAGGGAAGCCGGCAAAATTGTCAAGAAAGGAGAGACTGAAAGGGCTGACTCAAGACGGGGAGAGTAAGTGGGAGTAGGGAGTGAGATGTATGTAAACTTATATGTGACAGACTGATTGGATTTGTAAACGTTCACTTGAAGCTTAATAAAAGTTATTATAAAAAAAAAAAAAAAAAAAAAATGAGGCTATTACTCTTTTTTTCCACTCTATTTAGTTTTGAGATATTTATTCACTGAAGGCGTTAGGATGCTCTTGTTAGAATAGGAAAAGTTCAAAGTAAAGATTATAATTATTGTTTAATAATTTTTATTTTCATAGGTTTTCCAACTTTTAGAGTATTTTATTTGTTTCAGGAAGATTTCTGATTTAAGGAGAACACTTTTTTGTGACAATGTGCATGTGTGTGTATGTGTGTGACTTTACTGTTCCTAAGGCAGAGGGGTGTACCCTATTTTTGTGTAAATAAGGCGTGCCTTCTACATTTGTTTGCTAACCTCTCCTTCTACCCCTAGCAAGTATTTTTGTAAGTGTACTATCCTAATATTTTACAGCAACATATAAAAAAGTCACCATGGCAGCACTTATGAAAATGAAGAGGGGAGGAAGCTTTTAGCAAACAAACATAGAAGGTGTGTGCTATTTGCGTACAATACGGTACACAGTGTAACAGTGATCTTGTATAGTGGTCTCAGATGAGAAAGCTAGAAAGACTAGAAATGCCTTTTCCCATATGGTGTAATGCAAAAAGCAGTTAATTATGAATTAGCAAAATACCAGGGTACTAACAGTGGTTCCACTAATAATACTCTGTGTGGCCCCAGACAAGTCATAGTACCTGGATGGCCTTGGTTTCCAACATTTATAAAACAAAGAGATAAGACCAGAACATGGGTTGGGAACATCTAAAAATTTTTCACAGCTCTAGTAACTTATTTTTTTTTTAGTAACTTATTTAGAGGAAGCTGACCGTAGTTGGGAGACGGGCATGTACAGGGACCTTCTAATTTCTGATTTTGGTGAGGCAATTACTTTTATTTCCAGTACTACTTTAGGTTTTGAATCCTGCCTTCAGATTGGCTTCTAAATCACAGTGAAACCCCCCACACTGGCCAGCAGATGTCACTATCAGGGTGAACACAACCTAGATTCCTCTATGAACTGTTTAAAACAAAAAAAAAATCCAAACCTGTTGCAGTCAAATAGATTCTGACTGAGTTGGCAGCAATAAAGATTCTGGGACTGAACTGATGGGGGAAAGAATGGTTGAAATGGTGATTAGACTGTGTGAGCAAAATCTGTGATGCTCTGGTTTTCTGATGGCACCACTATGTGTGAATGTCTTTTGAGAGCAACAGCTTCAAATAGCTAGTCACGATCACTTTAAAATGGGGGTGCCACTATATATAGGAGGCCCAATGTAGCACACACAATTAAGTGCTCAAGAACTACAGCTGCTAACTTGAAGGTTGGCAGTTCAAATACACCAGCTGCTCCTGTCCTATGGAGTTGCTGTGAGCCAGACTTGATGGCAACAGTTTTGATTTTGAGTATCAAAAATAATCAAAACTCACTGAAATTTGAACATAAGCTTTATTCTGAGCAGCTATTCTATATGCATATAGGAAGGACATTTTGACTCCAGAAAAAGCAAATGGCTCAAAGAGGGTAGGTACAATGAGTCTTATAAAGAGAAGATGAGGAAGAAATATAGATCAACCTTTGGCTAGTTTTAACATGATTGAACCCTACCCTCCCTCTTTTACTGACATCAGTGGGTTTTAGTTCACAAGGTAGTCTCTACCTCTCCACCCAACCATATCTTTTGAGATTCAAATTTAGTAAGCCTGGCTTCAAACAGAAAAGAAAGGATTTGCAACTTAGGGTGAACCAAAAATTGGCTGGTGGACTGATTTTGGCCAGGAATTTCTTTAAAAGAGAATGTTTGATTTCATGGGTAAGAAAAATCTTAAAATCAAAATAAGACACCTGTTATTAATTTTTCTGTTCAACACCAGACAAAAAGGTTTGGCTCGAAGACAGGTTTGGCCATGTGCTTCCGAAAGGTCACAGCCTGGAAAACTCTATGGAGCAGCTCTACTCTGTACACGTGGGGTCGCCATGATTCAGAATCAAGTTAAAGGCAACCACCACCACCACCAGCCAGCCACTAGTTTCTGTGTGTGTGATAGCAGAGATTGGATGCAAGAAGTAATTTAGGTAGCAAAAAACTTGATGGAAATATGAATTGTAAAGGTCACAGGACAATGCATTACACTTACAGACTGCAAATGAGCTGCTCCTATGCTATTGCCCACTGTCTGCTCCAGCACATACCCTCATTACTCCCCTCTCTGTTACTAAAAACCATGGAGTTGATGCCAATTCATAGCGATCCTATACTAGAGAAGGGAATAAAGCATTTTCTTCATCACAGAATGAGCTTGACCTCCTTTATCAAGGAGCCCCAGTAATTTTAGCCTAGAAAATTGTGTGATGATAATATGATAAATATGATATGAATTTTAGCTTCAATAAAAGGAAACAGAATAAAGGGAATTTCCTGGAGGATATTATGACTATTCCTTGACATAAATGTTGGTAAAATGTACACTGACTGAAAATTAGGGAATAAAGAAGAGATCCCCAGGCTGTGGGAAATTCCCCTGCCTCAAGCAGCTCTGCATCAGAATCCTAGTTCCTTTGCTTGACCTGCCCCATAACAATCCTGGAGATGCATCAAGTTCTATGTAAATCCCATTGTGCCTGCGAGGTATGATTAGGAATGTTGCTGAGGTAACCTGTATGAGCTCCCTACCTGTAAACCCCTTAGAAATAACCTTTCCCCTCCCCCTAGATGAGCAGTCTTGGTGGCAGCAGCTCCGACTGCCACCTTTCCTCATGCAATCAAATAAAGGTGCCTTTTCTGCTCTCCCACCTCAATGACTCATTTCTTGGCCAATACTAGTCAAGCAGATTCCACCTGGCAACAAAAAGAGAGAAGCAACAGTCATTTTGTCCTATTTAGTTCTGTCAAAGAGATGAATTGATAGCAAATACCTTTCTCTGATTTTGGAATTTTCTTACCCATGAAACCAATATTCACTTTAAAGAAATTCCTAACTAAAATTAACCCACTGCTGGTGGCTTTTCTTTTACCCAGTGTTACTAATTCTTTCTTTCTTGTTGGAAGGTAAATAAACTAAATTTGAATTTCAAAAGATACGCTTGGGTGGAGGGTCAGAGACCATCTTGTAACCTGATATCCATTGATCTCAGTAAAAGGAAGAGGGCTGGGTTCAATCAATCACGTTAAGATTAACCAATGGTTGATCTTCTATATTTCTCCCTCCTCTTCTCTTTGTAAACCTCAGACCTAGCTTCTTCCTTTTTATGGAATCCAAATGGTCTCCCTATATGCACATAGAAAAACTGCTCAGAAAAAACCTTCTGTTCAAATTTTGCCGAGTTTTGATTACTTTGAACAGTTTCAAGGTAGAAACAGAATTGCTTCTACAGAAGCTTTTCCATTTCCTTTCTGTTTTCTCTGTTCTGGTTTCCCATTGCCCATCTTTTTTTCCTTTATTCTCCCTCTTTCGTTTCTTTATTTATTTTTATTTTCGGTTTTGCTTTTCCTTAAGGAGGAAAAAAAAAAAAAATTCTCTGTATATATCTTCCCCTCTCTTCTCCAAAGCCAAGATGTTGAGACAAACCTGAGGCTGCTTTCTCCCCTCTTTTAATCCCTGGTTACAAGTAAAACAGACTATTATAAGCCCATATTTCTCGTTAATTTTTTCTGCCCTTTTTGTTTTCCACATTCAAAGTTTTAAGATTCCCCTTGTGCTAGCTTGTTAAATTACAGAGATTAGCCTTGAAAATTTTGCCTTTTTTATTAACAACTGCTAGTAAAAGGAATCTTAGAAAAATGAAAGGGAGGAAAGGTTCCCTCTTCCCTCACTGCTGCAGCAATAAACACCCTTCTGTATTGTCAAGCCCCTTTTGATAAAGTCATAAATGAAAGCATTCACAAAACTCTGAGCCTTGAGAAAATGTTCTGTACTTCTGTTTTAGATTTTTATAAATTTGTTCTTGCAAATGTGACTTTAATAATGGCAACCTTTAAGACACCTGAGCTGGAGAAACGTTCTCTAAAATGTAACTTTTAACATCTGCAATGTCTGGTTTTCTATTTGGTTGCTTTAGTTCACAATTTGTTGCCTTGGTTTTAACATTTAAACTTAAATTTGTATTTTTCTGCAGGTGTAAAGATTCTAAACACTTTTATGAGACAGAATTCTTTTTCTCTTCTTCCTTTATTTGTAAAAGTATAGTATAAACCTGTGAACAGAATGTGTTTCTTATTCTAACAGAGAGTTTGAAAGTCTTTGCTTCTTTTTAAGTTAACACAAGTCACAGTCAGTAGCTATTGGGCTCTATACTTTATTTCACCTTTGGCTCTTAGAAGAACATGAGTAGTGTAACCAAACAGAAGGGGGCAACACTCTTTGGTTTCCTTGCCATATCTTCTTGAATGCGTACCTATGGGAAAGGAGATCTAAAATTTTCTTCCTTTCAAACTACTTGTTGTTGTTAGTTGTCATCTACTGGGCTCCAACTCATGGTGACTGTATGTATAACGGGAAAAAAATTACAAGGTTCTGTGTCATCTTCATGATCTTTGGTGTGTTGGAATCCATTATTGTGGCTACTGTGTCAATCTCTTTCACTGAGGTCTCCCTCATTTTCGCTGACACTCTACCAAACATGTCCTTTTCTAGGGATTGGTCTTTCCTAATGACAGGCTCAAAGTAATCAAGACAAAGTCTTGGCATCTTTCCTTCAAGGAGCATTCTGATTTTATCCCTACTGGTTTGTTAGTTCTCCTGGCAGTTCATTTTATAGTCAGTATTCTTCACAAATGCATCAACTCCTATTCTGTCTTCTTTTTTTATTGTTCAGCTTTCACATGCATGTTTGAAACACCTCTCATTTATTGCTGGTATCTCCCCTAATTGCCTGGTTTTAAAATTTGAGTTTCTTTTCTTCTCCACTTCTTAAAAGCTTATGCCTAAACTTTACGACCACCAGAATTTTTTTGAAAAGTAATTAAAGATTTGCCTTTACCTTAACGCAAAGATATTTTGGGAAAAGATTCCAGAGCATAGCAATACTACTTTACCTTTCTAAAGAAAGCAGAGAAAAAAAGCTGAGATTATATATTTAGGTGAAATAACCTTATTAAATTAAAAAAAATAAAATTTTTGTTTTAACCTTATTAAATAAATGTCTCAATTGAGAGTAAAGTTAAACATGGCAGTTTATGGGTATCCTAATTGTGGGTCTTTTCTGTTTCTTACTCATGGTGAATTATTATTCATGTAGAATTATTTTTCTTAATTCCAATTTAGTTATGTATTTTTTTCCAATCATTTCTCAGAAGCCTAGAGAATTTTTATCTTATTTTATTTATAAATAGTAACTTCATAAGGTTTTGATACTTTTGCTTTCCCCACACTCTGTAATGACCAATGGTTAAACCTTTAGAATTAAGATTCACTTGAGCGTGAACCTTGTGTCTTTTTCAAGCTTTTTGTTTACAGAGGAAAAAATACCTAAGTGGGAAAAAGTAAAAAGTGAGAGCTGGGAATAAAAGCAGATAGCAGGCAGATACTTTAGGGCCTTTAAAGAATTTTTAAAAAGATTGTGTAGTAAGCAATGTCAGATCAAAGAATGGGCACAAGACACTACTAATGAGCATGAGGCTAGCATGGGTCCAGAGAAGAGACCACTGGAAATCATAAAAACTGTGTTCCATCAAGAAAAAAAAAAAAAAACCATTGCTGTCGAGTTGATTCCTACAGGACAGAATAGAACTGCACCATAGGGTTTCCAAGGAGTGCTTGGTAGATTTGAACTGCCGACCTTTTGGTTAGCAGCCATAGCACTTAACCACTACACCACCAGGTTTCCTCCATCAGAGAGGTGTTAGATAATTGGGTGTGTGTCTTAAACGGATAAGAGGAAACCGACCTGTATTTTACTTCAGTGTTCAACATTTGACAAAATATCTCATTTTCCATCTTATTGCTTATCTCTCATCACTTTCAGTGTCCTAATGTCACTTGTGATTAGGTCACTTTTCATATCTGAACATCTTTCTAGTTGTGGGTATAGTAATTTTATTTTGTCTCTGTATAGATTTTGCTACAGTAATTAAGAGTTCTTTGGCGATGTGTTATTGTTGACCCACAACAGTCATTAACAGTATCTGATCTTTGCCATGTCTTCAATGGAGGCAATGTAGTTTCCACTGAGAAACTCTACTGATAGTCATCACATTGGGTGATAGGAAGAGGGAGAATTGCAAACATAGTAAGTCTACTCTTGAACTTCTTTCAGTGTGCTGCAGCTCTGTTTTCCTCAGGCCACAGCCTAAGGTAAGCATCAACCTTCCCTTTCCCTTGTTGGGTTATCTTAGGTATGTATTAACAAAGGGAAGCCTTTAATATATTTTCTCAGTTATCTACCCAGAAGTTGTTCCCTCACCATTGGATGTTTTTCACTGCCAATCTATGTTATGGCCCTGAGATTATTTTAACACCTGGAACTCCTGAAGGTAGTGCTCTAGAAAGGATGTTTCTCTTTCAAAATAAGTATTCTTGGAGGAGAGAATATGTGTGAGTTGCCACCAGAGGAGCTCTAACGACATCACAGTCTGATGAACAAATTTCACAGGACGCAATTCAACACCAAGTTTACCTAGCTTAAGCCATGGTGCAGGATCATATATTTGTCCTTTTCTGCCTGACTTATTTCACTCAGCATATTTTCAAGGTTCGTTTATGTTGTAGAATGATTAGAACTTTGTTTCTCTTTATGGCAGAATAATATTCCGTTGTGTATATATATATATATATATACACACCACATTTTGCTTCTGTTAGGGAGCCCTGGTGGCTTACAGCACAGTGGTTAAGAGCTAACCAAAAGTTGGCAGTTCGAATCCACCAGAGGCTCCTTGGAAACCCTGTGGGGTAGTACTACTCTCTTCTATTGGTCGCTATGAGTCAGAATCAACTCGATAGCAATGGGTTTGATTTTTTTGATCATTCATCTGTTGACAGATATTTAGATTGTTTCCACCTTTTGGCTACTGTAAATAGTGCGGCAATAAATGTTACTGTACAAATATCTTGTTGTGATCCTTCTTTCAGTTCTTTTGGTTATATACCTAGGAGTGGAATTACTGGATCATATGGTAGTTCTCTGTTTAACTTTTTGAGGAACCTGTGATCTTACTTATATGAAATACCTAGAATAGGCAAATGTATAGAGATCAAAATTTTACTAATGGTTACAAGGGTTAGGAAGGAGGGGGAAAGAAGGAGCCAACGCTTAGGGGTTACTGAGCTTCTGTTAAGGGTGATGGAGGAATTTGGAAATTGAGAGTGATGATGGTTGGACAGTGTGATGAATGTAACCAATGTCACTGAACTGTGTATGTAAAATATGTTGAATTGACAGACACTTTGTTTGCCACATATATATATATACATAAAAAACCTCAATACATATATATTTTTTAATTTAAAAAAAGACATGATGCAGCATAGGAAGCACAGCATAAACAGCATACATATGCCTTCTTAATTAGAACTTATAAAATAACCTGGGCACAGCTTCCTGGCCCACCACTGCATAAGCCCTGCCTTGTTGTCAGATGTAAGGCAGAATGGGTGAGGACTCCTCAGCACAGGGAAGCTGGCATTCCTTGTTAATCACGTGGATCCTTCACAGGTGTATGACTTGTTTCCATTCTTGTTGCAACTGGATCACATTAATTACATAGATTGTACAATAAGCAGTCCCAACAATCAGGTTCTGGTCACTCTGAGAATCCTTGGAACTTTGCACAGAAGCTAGGAAACTTCAGAATATGCTTTTCGTATTGTCAGTTTTGTATGTTCTTTGTGTGAGAGTGTGATCCATTCAGACATCTCAGGACCTGGAGGGGAGTTTAACAGTCCGGGTGTTAAGCTCCACTCCGCCCCTGCAGGGGAGGCCACACTTCCCTTTCCTGTTTCCTTTTCTTTATACTATCACATATAGGACTGTGAAGGTACATCAGAAGTTTTATGTGTAAAATAAAGAGATTTATGCCACAGGAAGTTTTTATTTTATTTTTTAATAAAATATACACCTCAATATTATTTTTTCATAGTGTAAGGGAAATTCACCCAAGAAGTTAAACTCTTTGCAGAGGAATCTCTTCCTTTTGGATGTTCCCAGCTCTAAATCTTTCTTCACTGTCTTTGGCCCACATCCTTCTGAAAATTCTTCTTCTAGCTCTGTCATATAACTAATAATCAAATTTCTAGAAAGCTTTACCCCTACCCATAAGAATGGGTCTCACCCCAACATTCATCATTCCATCTCCAACAACTGTCTCCCCACCAGTTTGTTTAATCCTTTGGTGACTCAATTATTTTCTGCTTTGAATTGCTTGTTGATACCATGTGTCTTCATTAATGGAAGCATGCTGAATCATTGAGAGTATCTGAATTTTTTGGTAGGTAATACGGATTTTTTTTTTTCTTGCCCCCTTCCACAGCCTACCCTAAGTGTTTAGTGGTACATATGAAGTACCACTAATTATACATCAGATTTCCCACCCTGGCCTATTGATACATATGTATTACAAATATAAATTTTCAAAATGTGTACTGTTCCTACCAAAAACTTGGGCACCTCATACAATCTTCTGTAAAAACAGTAATTTGTGGCATACACCCATTTCTTCCATTTCAAACAGTCAATAAAGGTCCCTGCCTTGTGGCAGCATACACTGTCAGGGGTACCAGCAGCTTCTTAATAAATCCCAGAGGATGAAAAATTTCCTGGTCACTATATGCACCCCTGGGCACAAATTTAAACTTTCCTCTTTGGTTCTCTGAATGTCTTTAAGTTAGCTGTTGAGTCAGAGCCTTGTAAATCTCTCATGTGCAAACATTAATTTTGCAGCCAATGCAGTTTGTGGATCTTGGTGATCATGAATGGCTGTGGGTAACCAATGGCAACAAGCTGTTGACACTGCATCACTGTGTATAGGAAAATCTCAGGGCAACACAGGTAACGAGAGAAGAAAACACGGCTGGCGGAACCCTGAAAGTAGATAGCATTTTTCTGCCATGAAAGGTAAACATTCATTGAAGAGAAGCTCCCCTCAAACACAAAGAAGTTTTTCAAAGAAGAGAAAAATATATACACAGCGTGAAGTCCAAAGGACCAAACAAAAGCCCCCAAAGACAGCATTTTCCAAGAGGATATATTGTTAAAAAGATAAGAACCGGATAATAAAATGGTGTCTCCAGCCCTTGGCCATTCACAAAAGGGTTAACTCAGGCATCACTTTGTGCTTTCTCCTTTTAGAGAGAAGTCAGTAACAGGAGTCTGTGAAAGGAAAGTCATGCCTAATGTAACAAACGGAAAAAATTTCCTTGTAAAATCAGTTTTAATTGGAGACCCTGATTATTGGCAGAATCATTTAATTGGCTAGTGTAACTATGTAAAAAAAAAAAAAAAACTATGTATAATAGTATAATTGCCATGCTAGTTATGTTCATTTTATATGAGCTCATCTTTTATTCAAAGCAAATTTGGAATTGCTTTGTAAATCTGAAAGCACACAGATTAATTCCTTGAACATCATAATTAATCAATAAATGTTTGTTGGTTGATACTAGTTTATGAATGTATTTATTAATGGAACATTTCATTACTCTGTCAAGCATTTATGTGAAGACATTGTGTTAGGCATCGGAGATGTACAGTTTCATCAAGGATCTCATACCCTAGCTAAGAAGAAGAGAAAAGGGAATAAATGCTTAAGAATCAGTTTTACCTTCTATGAGCCAGCAGTAGAATGGGTACTTAACTGATATTATCTAAGCCTGTCCACATCCAGATGAGGAAGTGCTATTACGGAGAACTGAAAAGGAGAAAACTGAGGCCCAGGATGTAATAGGCTCAATTTCCCACAGCCAGTAAGTAGTGTCTCTGGGAACTAAATGCAGGTCTGTATTTCTCATTATCTTTAGAGTATGCTGCTGAAGGAAGACTGTCAATAACAACATATACAAGCTAGACAGACTCAGAGGAGAAGTCACTTCTCCAGTATCGAGATTATGGAAAAAGTGCCGTTTTAGAAGAGTCTGAATTGGAGAATTTATGCTGGTTTATCAAACCTTCTGAGACCCAGAGCACAGGGAGTTTGAGGAAACAGAACTCAGTTTCATGCCTTTGAAGTCAAGAGGATGAAGAGAGAAGTAACGGGATGTGAGTAGGAAGGATTGCAGGGGTCAGGCCATGAAAGGCCTTAAAGGATATGCTATCAAGTTTGCATTTCATACTGAGGGCAGTAGAGAGCCATTGGTGAGCAGCATAATCAGATGGTGTTTGTTCCAAAAGGTAATATGAATCAGTGTGGACAGATGGCTGGAGTTGGATGAGAGTGTGGTAGGGATTCCGTTTAGGGGACCACTGATGTGTGATAAAAAAAAAAAATTTTTTTTTTTTTTTAAGGGCGTGATATCTAGGAAAGGCAAGTGATAATTAAGAACAAATAATTAAGAAATACAGTTTGTTGTTTTTTTAGTTACCACTGAGCCAGCTCCAACCCATAGCAACCTTACCTATAACAGAATGAAAAGTTGTCCAGTCCTGGACAATCGGTTGGAGAGGGATGCTGGTGAGGAGTGAGCTTCTTGGATCAGGTAGATACTTGAGACTATGTTGGCATCTCCTGCCTGGAGGGGAGATGAGAGGGTAGAGGGGCTTAGAAGCTGGCAAAATGGACATGAAAAGAGAGAGTGGAGGGAGGGAGTGGGCTGTCTCATTAGGGGGAGAGCAATTGGGAGTATGTAGCAAGGTGTATGTAAGTTTTTGTGTGAGAGAATGACTTGATTTGTAAACTTTCACTTAAAGCAGAATAAAAATTAAAGAAAAATAAGTTGTCCAGTCCTGCCCTATCTCCATGATCTTTGATATGTTTGAGCCCACTGTTGCATCTATTGTATCAATCCTTCTCATTGAGGATTTCCTTCATTTTTGCTGATCCTGTACTTTATTAACCATGATGTCTTTTTCTAGCTATTGGTCTTTCCTGATGACATGGCCAGATGAGATTTAATGGATGACCTGCTAAGTGGAAGGGTAAAAACTTAAGGCAGGCCCTTAGTCCCTGACAGAGCATGTCGTAATGGCATTACTCAAAAGATGGAAGAGAGGAGGGTAGATGCTCATTTCTCTTGGGCAATAGCTTCTATCACTCAAAGAGGCTCTGATGATTGAAGGAGAATTACTCTTTTTGTTATGTGTTCAGTATAAAGCTTAGCTTGGTGTGTACCAGGAGAGCATTTGTGATTTTTCTTTATGTTAGGCTGAAATTAGGAAGAGTTTCAAAGTTATGGCATTGTATTTCATAAATCCATCCATTCACTTATAAGTAACTTTGCCTGTGTGAAATATCGTAACAACCTGAGGATAAAATAATACAATAATATATGTTGAGAGAGCCCAATCACTTTCTGTCCACTTCCTCACCTCTGAGTACTGACAATTGATGAGCAAATACAAAGATCCTATTGAGGATCAAAATATGATATTAGTTTTATTGCTAATAAAGCTGGATTAATAATGCAGCAACGTCTTCATTTGTCCTCCACCTTCTGCTGAGGGGAGAGAGAGACACAAACATCCGCCAGCTTGTTGCCAAGCAACTCAGAGAGAGCTGAGTAGATTTGAGATCATGGAAGAGATTATGGAGGAGAAGCAGGCAGTCCTCTGTGGCTCTCCTCAGAAAAGAGCAAACATTGACTTAATGTAAAGGTCAAACTGAACTCTTAGCCAAAAATGCACTCTCTAATCTATTTCTCATCACAGGTTTTGTCTAGTCATGGTATTCAGTATAGCTCAACAGAACAAGCTATAAAATGAGCACTCAAAGGCATGTTAAAATATGCCAAATAATATAGTGTTAACAAAATGAATCTGCATATAACTATCCACTGTGACTATGAATTTTTCTTATTATTAAATTTGCAGAAAAAACTAAAATACACATTTGAAATACCTTTTTTATTGTACATTAAAGTGCAAAGAAATTAAGAGCCCTAAATCCTGCCCTGCATAATTTCATATTCATCTTTTTCTAAGATGGAGGCACCTTTTTCAGGATCATGGGAATGTTCCTTTTCTGTGGCTGAATTCTGAGCTCTCCGTAATGAAATGGGTGAGGCTCCTTTGTTATTGTTAGATGCCATTAAGTCTATTTTTGACTCATAGTGACCCCATGTGACAGAGTAGAACAACCACCTAGGGTTTTCTAGGCTATAATCTTTATGGGAGCAAATCAGCAAGTCTCTCCTGCAGAGTTGTGAAGTGGGTTTCTACAGCCAACATTTATGTTAGCAGCTGAGTACTTAACCTTGTACCACCAGGTCTCATTGAGGCTCACAGAGGCTCTTAGTTAATTTTCACTTTTCCAAGTGGATGTATGCCATTTTCACAATACCAGCTCCGTACCAAAAAGAAATTCCTTTGCGTGTATTCTGACTCGTAGCGACCCTGTAGAGCAGAGTAGAACTGCCCCATAGGGTTTCCAAGGTTGTAGTCTTTATGGAAGCAGACTGTCACAACAGCTGACATTAGGTGGCAGCCAAGAGCTCCTTGTTCTGTACCTAAAAAATTAAAAACAAAAGCAAATTCTTAGCCATATAGCAACATCCCAAGGAAAATAATATTCCCAGGACCCAGTATATGGTACTATTTCAACCCAGTTGCTGTGGCAGCCAAAAACCATATGAGAGACTACAGGTTTCAGGGGGTGGGAGTGTAGACAGAGAAAACATGAGAGGAAGGAGAAAATCTTGATGCCAGCCTGTAAAGATGCCCGTTAGTCTGTGCAGGTTCACTGGAGCCTATACACTGTAAATTTGAATTTAGAATCCAACTGGGAGCAATATTCCATTAAAAGATGTATGATAGTATTAGGTTGTCAATATGCTGGGGGTGAATCCACCTATAGATCTTCCTCTCTTTGATTGGGGAATTTCAGATATTCCTACAATTGTAATATTTGGGAATTTGCAGTGGTAACAAGCATAGTTTCCAAGTTTTACTTAAGGCTCACTTCTTCTTTAATGTATGCTCCTAAAGAGAGAGCCCATATTCATTTGATTCACCTCTGTACCCCCGGCTCCTAAACCTTGTGCATAATAGGAAATCGATAAATATGTAATAAATAAAAATATGTATGCATGCATTTAGCTTATTACTTTCTATGTCTTTTGATTCTTGTGGTTCTGTCATACCAATTATGATTTAAGTACAGTCTTTCAAACTTCTGTTATTATCAGGGTACCCCACATTTGTAACTCCCTACTGGACTCGATGGCACTGGGTGGTTTTTTTACTGGCAAAAAAAAAGTTAAACACTGGGCTACTAACTGAAGATTTGGCAGTTTGAACCCACTCACAGGTGCCTGGGAAGAAAAGTCTGATAATCTACTTCTGAAAGGTCACAGCTGTGAAAACCCTATGGACCTCAATTGTCTAATCTGCAACTGATCATTGGGATGGTTCAGAACTGGGCAGTGTTTTGTTCCGTTGTGCATGGGATTGTCATGAGTCAGGTCCAACTTGAGGGCAGCTAACAACAACAGGCAATGTTGATGGCTTTGTATTCTCCCAGGCTAAAAATCTCTTCCAGTGTACAGAAAGGATTTGCTCCAGGGTTGGCTGTATGACACATATCACGCATTCCCCATCATCCATTCCCTGCAACTATGGCCAAACTGTTAGGTTAGGGGTTTGCCATATAACTGTTTCTAGCCCATTTAGGTAGATTTTACACAAAGTTATTTCATATCATGTGCTCAAGGTGGCAACTTAAGGAAATCTATGAAGATTTAACATTAAAATGTTAATAGGCAAAGCCACCATGTTTTGGAAGTTCTGCATTAGTCTGTATTTAATTGTCTCAGGTCATTGGACTTTCAGGCTTCTGGCAAGTACAGAGTAGAGGACAATTTTGTTTTGTAGAAAAAGGGAAATTCCAAACAGCACTGGGTGGTGTAAGAGTGTAGACTAAGACCAAGTGCTCAGTGAAATGGATGGGAAATTCTTGACGTGATTCCTCAAGAATTCTAGAAAGCTGATTCCTTTTCTAGTTCTGCAGCAGCTGGTTCAGGAATGTCCTCAGACCAGAGAACATGAACTGCAGAGTCTAAGGGAAATTGTCGAGCACTTTGTATGTGTCTGAGTGTTCTCAATTGGATAATCATATTATGAACTTGAATAATGCTGAGACTGACAAGATATACCTGGGCCAGCCTGAGGAAGTTGGTAGCATACATATACAGCAATTGTCTAGTCTTATGTGCTACATTAGTCTGGGTCTGAAGGGAATCAGTATGGATTCCAGACGCTCTCATGTAAACTTCCTCATTCCTGTATTATCAACGGCTCTGTGTTCTTCCGTGAGAGTTAGGTCCAGGAAGTTTGTATCCTTTGTCTTGAAAAAATGTTGTTGATATCTCTGGAATATATCCTGATTGTGTCACTCATCTTCTATATCCTTAAAAATCAATAAATCCTGTAGGTTGCTTGACTGGTGGTCTTGTCTAGTCTTTCATATCTAATATATGTAACTAGTGGGTACCAAGCAGGTGGAGGTTGGAATTGCATTTTATTTCTTGGCTAATTCAGCAATGATTTCATGCCAAGAGGGGAAAAAAAAAAAAAAATCCTTTCTATCCCATTATCATCTCCCATTTACATTCCTTCTTCTATCCCTACCCCACTTTCTTCAATCAGATAAGTTGATCCACATGTTAAGAGACAGCCTTCTGGAATCACAGAACTAATATTTCAGAGTTGAAGGGAACTTAGAAGTCATCTAGTCCAGCGCAGGAGTCTTCCTTTGATATCCTTTACATCTGCTCTCCTAAGAGGGACACTCCTTCCCCAGTGAGAGATGATGTCCAAATACAGCTATCTCTTTCCATGATTCCACCTGACAGCCTTTCTCAGATAGGTGTCATATGCTTTATTCAGTTTGTTGGAATGCCATTTTAAATGTAAATACATAAATAAATAGGGGAGGAGGAGAAGCCCTTCCTTTTAGTTAAAGTGAATTAACAAATGTAGAAGGAATGGTGACATTGGAAAACCGCAGCTTGGCAACAACCATAATAAAAAGGAATTCAGGTAAGAATCATTTGTGGATGCTTAAACTAGCAGGTAGAAATTCAAAGAGTAAGAGAATATTTATATACTATGAAAATAGCCCCCTCCACACACACAAAAAGATTATTATTAATTACAAAGACTTAAACAGTAACTTTGCAGTTGAGGAACCTGGCAGACATCACCTTAACCAACCTCACTAAAAAAAAAAAAAATTAAAAAAAAAAAAAAAACCTCACTACTAATGGGAAAAATCCACACAGAACTACCTCCTAATACGATATAATGAGAAAAACAGCATCATTTCTGAGTTAATCCTGGTAAAAATTCATAACCCAAATCCAATCAGGAGAAATATCAGGTGAACTCAAGTTGAGGGAAATTCTACAACAAAACAAAAAACCTGTTGCTGTGATGCAATTTTGACTCATAGGGACCCTACAGATCAGAGCAGAAATGCCACATAGGATTTCCAGGGGGCACCTGGTGGATTCGAACTGCTGATATTTTCAGTTAACAGCTGTAGCTCTTAACCACTGTACCACCATGGATCCATTCTACAAAATACCAGGGAAAAACTCAAAAAGATCAGTGACGTAGAATACAAAAGATGAGTCAGGAGCTACTATATATGAAAGGAAATCAAAGAGAAATGGCACCCTTATTGCAATACATAATCCTGGAATTTCTTCTACTATAAAAGGCATTATTAGGAAAATCGGTGAAATCTGAAGAAGGTCTGTAATTTGATAAGAGTATCTGATCACTGTTAATTTTCTGATTTTGTCAATTGTACGGGTGTCGTTATTTTTTAGGAAACACAATCTAAGTCAGGTATGAGGGAAAAGCAGCGCTGTCTACAGCTCATCATGTCCCCAAGTTACCCTGGTTCAGAAAAAAAAAAAAAAGGAGAGAGAATAAGCATATATAATACAATGGTAACACTTTAGGAATCTGAGTAAAGGGTATACATAGACTTTTTAAAATCTACTTTGTAACTTTACTCTAAGTCTGAAATTATATCTAAATTAAAAGAAAACTCAATTTTTTTTTTTAGTGATGCTTCATCAGAAAAAAATCTAGTGAATATTTACAAAATTATTCCTTTGTGTAACATATATTTTGACACATAAAAGCTTTTATATATCATGTTAGGAGCAGTAAAAATCTGTTTCAATAGACACAATTCTTCTACAACAAACTTAGTTGTTTTTTATTTAATACTTTTATTCCTATGGTGACTTGTCTGTAGAATAACCAGTTTGTTGTAGAAAGTTCATCCATAATTTTCTAAGTTGGCATTGTAAGTTCGTGGAGTAGAAAGAGAACTAAAGTGCAAATGAGAAGTCTTGATTTCTAGTTTTGGTTCTTCCATTATGAAAGAAATTTCTGAGACCAAGCTATTAGCCTCTAAACCTAAACCTTGAATGGGAGGTACAGAATTTGGGAGAGATAAGGAAGTCAGGAACAGATGGAGTTACATTTTAATACATACTGTAGAAAAGTTATTAGGGTAAAATTTGGGGAAATTTTCTAAACCATTGGAACTCTGCAAGTATTTGTTATTCTTTGTATCACCATCCCTTTCTTTGTACTGACAAGTGATAAAATGCTTAAAGCAAAAAGTGTGTGTTGTGGTGGGTGTGTGTTATTAAAGAACAGAAAAGTGGAGGTTGTGAAACGTTGTCTACTTCACCATTTGCCTGTCAAAAAGCAGAGTACAGGGAAGAAAGCACAGGTGTTTACATTTAGAAAGACGGAAAGCAATTAGCATAAATCCTTGGAGTCTAGAAGAAGAAAGAGATAACTAGGCACCAAAACAAGGCGCCCCATTGACTCCTGGGTTACTCATCCTGCAGAATATTTAAGATCATAATCATCCTGCTCTAATGGATAGTTATTAAATTGTTTGATGTGTACATTAAAGAGATATTCACATTTTATCATTTAATATTTGACACGTTTAATTTTTCAACCCAGTTGTTGCTTATCTGGAAGGACCTTCAGTGTCACTAAGGCTGCTTGCAATTGGCTTAGTGTCCGTATGATTTCTAACAGGATTGGCTACCTAGTTTCCTGTGTAGTGCAATTACAGTAGCTCAAGTTAGAGATTCTTATACAACAAAACAGAACGAACTGATGACTACCATCTCCTGTCACTGGAGCCTGTTTTGTATTCTCTAGTAGCTTTTTTTTTTTTTTTTAGTAGCTTAGTCCACACTCAAGTGTCATGCTTCATAGTTTCCACACAGTGAACTGATTTTTCAATCACCTGCATCAATAGACAGAAATTGAAGGTCAGAAAGACAAAAAACATTCCCTTATGAAGCATTTTAGTTTACTTCTAAAATATAGCTTTATTTATTCATTTATTTTTAGTGCATTATTTATTCCCTGCTTATTTCCAAAATTAGACATAATATGGCTTACGAGAAAAGCCATAAGCACCTTTTTAGTAACATGTAAAGGAAAAGTGAAAACAAAGTGAGAAAAGGAAGAATGAGAATATGTTAGTTATAAAATTCAACATAGTTTCTATAAATAAAATTTACATTATTTTCCTCAGCATCCTGGAGCATAGACTATAAAGGAAGCAAATCAATTTACATAGATCTTATTATGAGAAAGGAAGAAATGTAATCTTTCCCATAAGTAGACAAATTTATTATTCCTACCTTAATTTAAATGAATATAGCAACATGAGCTTTGTATGATAGACACATAAATACATAAGTTTTCTCATTTAAAAAACACAGTAACATATTTAAACTCTTTTTTCTTGGCCACCTTTTACAAAAGTTAAAGACGTGAGATTAAACAGAAGCAGATTCTTCTAGGAACTGATAAGAAGTGATGTAGCTTCATAGCCTTCCAGGGATCCAGTTATCCAAGGAGTATCTGGATTCCAAATAAGTGGAAAGGTAACACGGACGCTACAAAAATCTTAAGCATTAAGTCAGTTTGAATTTGGGTATTGATTGACAGAAAATAGGAGATTATACTGTCCAAAAGAAAGAGTCTAGAATTCTGATACTCTGTATTAAGCTAAGCTTTCTTGAATTTCATTTTGCTCTTTCCATTCTCTCTTCCCTCTAGATATATGTGAATACACTTTTAACAGAGACCCAGAGAAAACAAATGCCCCCTCTTAAGTTTTTCAAAGATTGATAGAACTAAGGTATAAGTTTTGGGGTGCTGGTGCTGGGAAAGAATTTCCATATACAAGAATCAATTCAACGTCTGCTAAGTGATTCTATGATATATTTCATGATAAAATACAGGATAATATAGAAACAGATATATATTTTATTAAAATTAAATGAACATAAGTGCTAGGCTGATTAAGGGCACATTTCATTTCAACATGCCTTGTGATCTCCAGATGGGAATTTGTCCTTAGGAATTGAGAATCAAACTTTGTCCAGCAAGGATTAAGCTTTTCTTATTTTTTCTACAGGACGAAGTTTCTCTTGGATAACATATTCCTCAGGGCTGATTTTACATCCTTATTTCTCAGGCTATAGATCAGTGGATTCAACATGGGGGTTACAAGATTATTCAGTATCTGAACTGTAGCACCAAGCACCGGGCGGGGGTTGGGCTGTAGATAGATGATGATGACTGGCCCATAAACACAAAGGATGGCAGTGATGTGGGCACTGCAGGTGGAGAATGCTCGCTGCCTGCCCTCTGCTGAGCGGATTTTTGATATGGAAATCCCAATGTGAATATAGGAGACAAAGATGAGAAAAAGGCAAATGAGAGACAGAAGACCAACGTTTGTAAAACCTACCCTCTGGGCTAAAGATGTATCTCCACAGGCTAGTGTTAAGACTGCAGGGATGTCACAGAAGTAGTAGCCCACCTCATCAGAGGCACAGTAGGGTAACTGGAAGGTGAGGAAGGTTAGGATGATAGCATGGATGCAGCCACTCATCCAGGTTCCTGTGGCCAAGACAGAGCAGAATCTGTGGTTCATGATGACCTTGTATCTCAAAGGGTGACATATGGCCACAAAGCGGTCATAGGCCATCACGGTGTATAAGAAACCCTCAGTGCTCCCCAAGAAGTGGTAAAAGAAGAGTTGGGCCACACAGCCAAGGAAAGAGATAACCTGGCTCTGCCCTGAGAGGTATAACAGCATCTTGGGAATAGTGGTTGAGGAGAAACCCAGGTCAAACATGGAGAGATTTCCCAAGAAAAAATACATGGGAGTGTGAAGCTGAGAGGAAGAGAGGATAGCTGTAAGGATGAGCACATTTCCCAAGAGGGTACATAAATATAATGATGAGAACAGGAAAAAAAGAACTGTCTCTAGTCCCTTTGTCTCAGGGATTCCCAGCAGGATGAATTCAGTCACCATTGTGTGATTTCTCATTTTCTGGAAGAATCAACTCTTATGTGTCTGTGAAAAAAAGTTTGTGATTAAATTCAGTATGTATTTGAATGGCCTATATTCAGATCAATGATGTGGGAAAGCAAAAAATGATCTAGATATTTAAATAGCAATATAAAATTGAAAAAAAATTTAGTATAAAAATTTGTATCACAGTAATGTTTCTTGATACATTTATCTTAATCTGTCTGTCTCTGCATACTGCTATCTCTCAGCAGTGTGGTCTCCAATTGCAGATGTCTGTCATTAACACTCTCACTCAAAGGCTTTACCTTATCAAATTCAAAATATGAGAATATTCTGTCCTAACCATTTACCTCCCTTTCTTCACCTACACTATTGAATTACATTATTCCAAGTGCTACTTTGTAATTCTGAAGGGACAAAGAAGATGACTCAAACTCACTATAAAATGGTCTCATTCCAGTTCTTGTATTCATCTAAGGCAATTTGATTACATTCAGAACCCAAAACCAAACCCGTTGCCATAGAGTTGATTCTGACTCACAGGGACCCTACAAGACAAAGTAGAACTTCCACATAGGGTTTCCAAGGAGTGGCTGGTAGATTCCAACTGCAGGCCTTTTGGTGAGCAGTCAAGCTCTTAAGCACTGTGCCACCAGGGTTCCTTAGTTACATTAACTATCCAAACGTCATTTATGATCGTATAAGCCACACATAGGAAGGATTTATCATCTTTCCACATTCTCCCCTTAGCTATGAGGGTGAGCAATGAGAAACTAGCGAAAATAAGAGTCTTACATAAACCCTTAATCTAAATGAAAATAAAACTGGATAAACAGGGTCTGTATGCTCTGGAGTAATCTGAATTTAGTAAACATGAGTAACTGGTAGCCTCCCTCTAGTTCTCCAAAGTCTGCAACTGTCTATCCAGAACAAGTTAAGCAATACCTTAATTTTATGGCACCAGTAGACCCAGGGTCAGAGATAGTAGAAACTCTCCCAATTCTCATATTTTGAAATAGTCTGGCATCTTTTTCTACTTGTTTTAACTGGCCCAACACAGTGAGATCATTACAGATCAACCATGAATCTCACTATCTAAGATCTCATCTATATCCGTATTTTTTTTCTTGTTATTGTGAGTGGAGGGAGAGAGTGAGAGCAAAAGTGGAAAGTGAAGGACACAGTTTGGACACTTACATAGCAAACAAGGAGCACAGCTGCCTGGTGCTACTGGGCGGTGTTTTTCTTTCCTTCCCCAGCAGAAGGAAGGAGCCCTCATCTGCCTAAATCCCCATCAGCCTGCATTCTGCAGGTAGATATTCTGAACTCTTCTCCTTTTCAATCACTTTGAAATAGAATGTCACAAACCCAAATGTGCTTCAGCTCCCTTACAATAATTTCCTCTCCAACCCCCACAACAGCAACAACCCCCAAACACAAGGGATTTTAATCAGCTTGGGTGGAAGACCTTTGGGTATTAATCCCTCAAGTCAGGGGCCTTACCGAGCAAGGGAGCAATTAACTCCTTGGTGTGACTGCACCTTAGAAATAAGACAGAAAGAGAGAGAAAATGAGAAAGAGAGGACAGAACACATTAAGATATTTTATAGGATTTCTGATTTCCTTTGCAAAAATTCTTTAGTGGAATAATCATTTTCAAAAAATTCATTTGGCACACATATTTCTGCATTTTTGTGATTACTAAGTTTTCAGGTGCATGTGTTATTTATTTTTTTATTAACTTTTATTGAGCTTCAAGTGAACGTTTACAAATCAAGTCAGTTTGTCACATATAAGTTTACATACATCTTACTCCGTACTCCCACTTGCTCTCCCCCTAATGAGTCAGCCCTTCCAGTCTCTCCTTTCGTGACAATTTTGCCAGCTTCCCACTCTCTCTATCCTCCCATCCCCCCTCCAGACATGAGATACCAACACAATCTCAAGTGTCCAACTGAAATAATTAGCTCACTCTTCATCAGCATCTCTCTCCCACCCACTGTCCAGTTCCTTTCATGTCTGATGAGTTTTCTTCGGGGATGGTTCCTGTCTTGTGCCAACAGAAGGTCTGGGGACCATGGCTGCCGGGATTCCTCTAATCTCAGTCAGACCATTAAGTATGGTCTTTTTATGAGAATTTGGGGTCTGCATCCCACTGATCTCCTGTTGCCTCAGGGGTCCTCTGTTGTGCTCCCTGTCAGGGCAGACATCGATTGTGGCCGGGCACCAACTAGTTCTTCTGCTCTCAGGATGATGTAGGTCTCTAGTTCATGTGGCCCTTTCTGTCTCTTGGGCTCTTAGTTGTCGTGTGACCTTGGTGTTCTTCATTCTCCTTTGCTCCAGGTGGGTTGAGACCAATTGATGCATCTTAGATGGCCGCTTGTTAGCATTTAAGACCCCAGATGCCACATTTCAAAGTGGAATGCAGAATATTTTCATAATAGAATTATTTTGCCGATTGACTTAGAAGTCCCCTTAAACCATGGTCCCCAAACCCCCTCCCTTGCTCCGCTGACCTTTGAAGCATTCATTTTATCCCGGAAACTCCTTTGCTTTTGGTCCAGTCCAATTGAGCTGACCTTCCGTGTATTGAGTGTTGTCTTTCCCTTCACTTAAAGCAGTTCTTGTCTACTAATTAATCGATAAAAAACTCTCTCCCTCCCTCTCTCCCTCCCCTCCTCGTAACCACAAAAGTATGTGTTCTTCTCAGTTTTTACTATTTCTCAAGATCTTATAATAGTGGTCTTATACAATATTTGTCCTTTTGCTTCTGGCTAATTTCACTCAGCATAATGCCTTCCAGGTTCCTCCATGTTATGAAATGTTTCACAGATTCGTCACTGTTCTTTATCGATGCGTAGTATTCCATTGTATGAATATACCACAATTTATTTACCCATTCATCTGTTGATGGACACCTTGGTTGCTTCCAGCTTTTTGCTATTGTAAACAGAGCTGCAATAAACATGGGTGTGCATATATCTGTTTGTGTGAAGGCTCTTGTTTCTCTAGGGTATATTCCGAGGAGTGGGATTTCTGGGTTGTATGGTAGTTCTATTTCTAACTGTTTAAGATAACGCCAGATAGATTTCCAAAGTGGTTGTACCATTTGACATTCCCACCAGCAGTGTATAAGAGTTCCAATCTCTCCGCAGCCTCTCCAACATTTATTGTTTTGTGTTTTTTGGATTAATGCCAGCCTTGTTGGAGTGAGATGGAATCTCATCGTAGTTTTAATTTGCATTTCTCTAATGGCTAATGATCGAGGGCATTTTCTCATGTATCTGTTAGCTGCCTGAATATCTTCTTTAGTGAAATGTGTGTTCATATCCTTTGCCCACTTCTTGATTGGGTTGTTTGTCTTTTTGTGGTTGAGTTTTGACAGAATCATGTAGATTTTAGAGATCAGGCGCTGGTCGGAGATGTCATAGCTGAAAATTCTTTCCCAGTCTGTAGGTGGTCTTTTTACTCTTTTGGTGAAATCTTTAGATGAGCATAGGTGTTTGATTTTTAGGAGCTCCCAATTATCGGGTTTCTCTTCGTCATTTTTGGTAGTGTTTTGTATTCTGTTTATGCCTTGTATTAGGGCTCCTAGAGTTGTCCCTATTTTTTCTTCCATGATCTTTATCGTTTTAGTCTTTATGTTTAGGTCTTTGATCCACTTGGAGTTAGTTTTTGTGCATGGTGTGAGGTATGGGTCCTGTTTCATTTTTTTGCAAATGGATATCCAGTTATGCCAGCACCATTTGTTAAAAAGACTATCATTTCCCCAATTAACTGACACTGGGCCTTTGTCAAATATCAGCTGCTCATATGTGGATGGATTTATATCTGGGTTCTCAATTCTGTTCCATTGGTCTATGTGCCTGTTGTTGTACAAGTACCAGGCTGTTTAGACTACTGTGGCTGTATAATAGCTTCTGAAATCAGGTAGAGTGAGGCCTCCCACTCTCTTCTTCTTTTTCAGTAATGCTTTGCTTATCCGAGGCTTCTTTCCCTTCCATATGAAATTGGTGATTTGCTTCTCTATCACCTTAAAAAAGGACATTGGAATTTGGATCGGAAGTGCATTGCATGTGTAGATGGCTTTTGGTAGAATAGACATTTTTACTATGTTAAGTCTTCCTATCCATGAGCAAGGTATGTTTTTCCACTTAAGTATGTCCTTTTGAATCTCTTGTAGTAGAGCTTTGTAGTTTTCTTTGTATAGGTCTTTTACATCCTTGGTAAGATTTATTCCTAAGTATTTTATCTTCTTGGTGGCTACTGTGAATGGTATTGATTTGGTTATTTCCTCTTCGGTGTTCTTTTTGTTGATGTAGAGGAATCCAAGTGATTTTTGTATCAGACTCTGCCAAACTCTTCTATTAGTTTCAGTAGTTTTCTGGAGGATTCCTTAGGGTTTTCTGTGTATAAGATCATGTCATCTGCAAATAGAGATAATTTTACTTCCTCCTTGCCAATCCGGATGCCTTTTATTTCTTTGTCTAGCCTAATTGCCCTGGCTAGGACATCTAGCACGATGTTGAATAAGAGCAGTGATAAAGGGCATCCTTGTCTGGTTCCCGTTCTCAAGGGAAATGCTTTCAGGTTCTTTCCATTTAGAGTGATATTGCTTGTTGGCTTTGCATAGATGCCCTTTATTATGTTGAGGAATTTTCCTTCAATTCCTATTTTGGTGAGAGTTTTTATCATAAATGGGTGTTGGACTTTGTCAAATGCCTTTTCTGCATCAATTGATAAGATCATGTGGTTTTTGTCTTTTGTTTTATTTATGTGATGGATTACATTAATGGTTTTTCTGATATTAAACCAGCCTTGCATACCTGGTATAAATCCCACTTGATCGTGGTGAATTATTTTTTTGATATGTTGTTGAATTCTATTGGCTAGAATTTTGTTGAGGATTTTTGCATCTATGTTCATGAGGGATATAGGTCTGTAATTTTCTTTTTTTGTGATGTCTTTACCTGGTTTTGGTATCAGGGAGATGGTGGCTTCATAGAATGAGTTGGGTAGTATTCCGTCATTTTCTATGCTTTGGAATACCTTCAGAAGTAGTGGTGTTAACTCTTCTCTGACAGTTTGGTAGAACTCTGCAGTGAAGCAGTCTGGGCCAGGGCTTTTTTTTGTTGGGAGTTTTTTGATTACTGTTTCAATCTCTTTTTTTGTTATGGGTCTATTTAGTTATTCTACTTCTGAATGTGTTAGTTTAGGTAGGTAGTGTTTTTCCAGGAATTCATCCATTTCTTCTAGGTTTGCAAATTTGTTAGAGTACAATTTTTCGTAATAATCTGATATGATTCTTTTAATTTCAGTTGGTTCTGTTGTGATGTGGTCCTTTTCGTTTCGTATTCGGGTTATTTGTTTCCTTTCCTGTATTTCTTTAGTCAGTCTAGCCAATGGTTTATCAATTTTGTTAATTTTTTCAAAGAACCAGCTTTTGGCTTTGTTAATTCTTTCAATTGTTTTTCTGTTCTCTAATTCATTTAGTTCAGCTCTAATTTTTATTATTTGTTTTCTTCGGGTGCCTGATGGATTCTTTTGTTGCTCACTTTCTATTTATTCAAGTTGTAGGGACAGTTCTCTGATTTTGGCTCTTTCTTCTTTTTGTATGTATGCAGTTATCGATATAAATTGGCCTCTGAGCACTGCTTTTGCTGTGTCCCAGAGGTTTTGATAGGAAGTATTTTCATTCTCGTTGCATTCTATGAATTTCCTTATTCCCTCCTTGATGTCTTCTATAACCCAGTCTTTTTTCAGGAGGGTATTGTTCATTTTCCAAGTATTTGATTTCTTTTCCCTAGTTTTTCTGTTATTGATTTCTAGTTTTATTGCCTTGTGGTCTGAGAAGATGCTTTGTAATATTTCGATGTTTTGGATTCTGCAAAGGTTTGTGTTATGACCTAATATGTGGTCTATTCTAGAGAATGTTCCATGTGCGCTAGAAAAAAAAGTATACTTTGTAGCAGTTGGGTGGAGAGTTCTGTATAAGTCAATGAGGTCAAGTTGGTTGACTGTTGTAATTAGGTCTTCCGTGTCTCTATTGAGCTTCTTACTGGATGTCCTGTCCTTCTCCAAAAGTGGTGTGTTGAAGTCTCCTACTATAATTGTGGAGGTGTTTATCTCACTTTTCAATTCTGTTAAAATTTGATTTATGTATCTTGCAGCCCTGTCACTGGGTGCATAAATATTTAATATGGTTATGTCTTCCTGATCAATTGTTCCTTTCATCATTATGTAGTGTCCTTCTTTATCCTTTGTGGTGGATTTAAGTCTAAAGTCTATTTTTTCAGAAATTAATATTGCTACTCCTCTTCTTTTTTGCTTATTGTTTGCTTGGTATATTTTTTTCCATCCTTTGAGTTTTAGTTTGTTTGTGTCTCTAAGTCTAAGGTGTGTCTCTTGTAGGCAGCCTATAGACGGATCATGTTTCTTTATCCAGTCCGAGACTCTCTGTCTCTTAATTGGTGCTTTTAGTCCATTTACATTCAGCGTAATTATAAATACGTGTTTAGTGTTGTCATTTTGATGCCTTTTTATGTGTGTTGTTGACAATTTCATTTTTCCACATACTTTTTTGTGCTGAGGCGTTTTTCTTAGTAAATTGTGAGATCCTCATTTTCATAGTGTTTGACTTTATGTTAGTTGAGTCGTTACGTTTTTCTTGGCTTTTATCTTGAGTTATGGAGTTGCTATACCTCTTTGTGGTTACCTTATTATTTACCCCTATTTTTCTAACTAAAAACCTAACTTGTATTGTTCTATATCGCCTTGTATCATTCTCCATATGGCAGTTCTATGCTTCCTTTATTTAGTCCCTCTTTTTGATTATTGTGATTTTTTACATATTGAGTTCCGTGATTCCGTTATGAGTATTTTTTTTTAATTAATCTTAACTTTGTTTTTGTGATTTCCCTATTTGAGTTGATATCAGGATGTTCTGTTTTGTGACCTTGTGTTGTGCTGGTATCTGATATTATTGGTTTTCTGACCAAACAGTATCCTTTAGTATTTCTTGTAGCTTTGGTTTGGTTTTTGCAAATTCTCTAAACTTGTGTTTGTCTGTAAATATCTTAATTTCGCCTTCATATTTCAGAGAGAGTTTTGCTGGATATATGATCCTTGGTTGGCAGTTTTTCTCCTTCAGTGCTCTGTATATGTCGTCCCATTCCCTTCTTGCCTGCATGGTTTCTGCTGAGTAGTCTGAACTTATTCTTATTGATTCTCCCTTGAAGGAAATCTTTCTTTTCTCCTTGGCTGCTTCTAAATTTTCTCTTTATCTTTGGTTTTGGCAAGTTTGATGATAATATGTCTTGGTGTTTTTCTTTTTGGATCAATCTAAAATGGGGTTCGATGAGCATCTTGGATAGATATCCTTTCGTCTTTCATGATGTCAGGGAAGTTTTCTGTCAGGAGTTCTTCAACTATTTTCTCTGTGTTTTCTGTCCTCCCTCCCTGTTCTGGGACTCCAATCTCACGCAAGTTATTCTTCTTGATAGAGTCCCACATGATTCTTAAGGTTTCTTCATTTTTTTAAATTATTTTATCTGATTTTTTTTCAGCTATGTTGGTGTTAATTCCCTGGTCTTCCAGATGTCCCAGTCTGCATTCTAATTGCTTGAGTCTGCTCCTCTGACTTCCTATTGTGTTGTCTAATTCTGTAATTTTATTGTTAATCTTTTGGATTTCTACATGCTGTCTCTCTATGGATTCTTGCAACTTATTAATTTTTCCACTATGTTCTTGAATAATCTTTTTGAGTTCTTCAACAGTTTTATCAGTGTGTTCCTTGGATTTTCTGCAGTTTGCCTTATTTTGTTTGTGATGTCTTGAAGCATTCTGTAAATTAGTTTTTTATATTCTGTATCTGTTAATTCCAGGATTGTATCTTTATTTGGGAAAGATTTTGATTCTTTTGTTTGGGGGGTTGTAGAAGCTGTCATGGTCTGCTTCTTTATGTGATTTGATATGGACTGCTGTCTCCGAGCCATCACTGGGAAACTAGTTTTTCCAGCAAATCCGCTAAAAAAGAATGCAGTCAGATCCCTATCAGAATTGCCTTTGGGTTATAACCGCCAGCTTGTTCCCTGTAAGGATGAAAGTCTGAGATTTGGATTATATATGCTTGGCTGTAGCTGGTTCTGTGTTTTTAGTCCAATTAGGGGTGGATTTTTGGTCCCTGGGTTTTTTTTTTTTTTCTTTTTTCTTTTTTTGTTCCTTCTCTCAGGCTGAAAGAGTGGGTTAGGAAAAGACCAAAAGAAAAAAAAAAAAAGTGGGGGGAAAGCAAAGCCACAGTGGAGCCGTTCTCCTTCTGGCTCAGGCAATTCCAATGTTAATGAAGCCGCCTGGGAAGGGTGGGGGAGGGATCAGAGAGATAGGAGAGTAGCACCTCAGAATATAGCCAGAGTTGCTTGTCTTGCTTGGAATGACTTTTATATCTGAGATTCCCGCGGGGCGTGTCACCTATGTGTGCTGGCTGTGTGGAGATTGCCCCCGGGGGTCTGGCCCTCTGAAACCACCCGCTGCCAGTCTAAATCCTAGCGCGAAGGTTCCCCTGAGGGGACGCTTTACTCCTGGCTCCAAAATCAGTTGCTGCCTCCCGGGGACTTCTCGTCCCACCAGCCGTCGCCGCGCCGCCCCCGTGGACTGGCTGGGCCCCCTTCCGGGGTTAGTTCAGGGGAGTGGAGCAGCTCTCTGTGCTTGTGCCGTGCCAGTGCCTAGTCAAAATCTCAGCGGGACGGTTCCCCAGCTGGGACGCTGCTTTCCCAGCTCCAAGACCAGTCACTGCCTCCCGGGGACTTCTCCCACCGGCTGCGTCGTCACGCTGCTCACGCGAACCGGCTGGGCCCCCTCCTGGGGTGAGTTCAGGGGGGTAGGGCTGGGGCCCTTGTTTGCGCCGTCAGCTCCCCTGGGCTCTGCCTTAAATCGGGCAACAAAGGTTACCTGACTGGGACGCTGGCTCCAGGCTCCGAAAACAATCGCTGCTTCCCCGTATTCGTTTTCCGTCTCTAAATCTGTGTTTGTTGTTCAGGGTTCATAGATTGTTATGTACTTGATCGATTCACTTGTTTTTCCGAGTCTTTGTTGCAAGAGGGATCCGAGGTAGCGTCTCCGTAGTCTGCCATCTTGGCCCCGCCTAGCATGTGTTATCTTTATTAATAAATTATGCCATTTTACTACACTGTGCCACTTAGTGTTGACTTATTACAGGCAATAGTGACTGAGGTAGCTCAGAGGATTGAAGAAATTGATGAAAAAGTAGGCCACGTAAGGGTGGGAGTTGGGCAGATCCAGGGACCTCAACAATAAGAGTTTATGAAGCAGTTGTCAGGGCACCACCATCAGATGATTCAGCCTCAGCTGCCTTTTGTTTCTGCATGCCTCATCTCCAGATTCAAATCTGAATTCCTTGGCTGAGTTTTATACCTAAGTCTGTCGCCAGGGTTCAGGGCACAGAGGAATGGAGATGGGCAGTGCCCAATAGGTAGAAGAAAGTACAATTGCCAGGAGAAAGGGGGAAGAAAGAGACTGAGATGCCAAACATAATTTTCAGCCATCACTTGAAGAATCTGTCTTATTCTGTAAAAATACCAAAAAACCCAGTGCCCTCGAGTTGATTCTGACTCATAGTGACCCTATAGGACAGAGTAGAACTGCCCTATAAAGTTTCCAAGGAGCGCCTGGCAGATTCGAACTGCCAACCCTTTGGTTAGCAGCCGTAGCACTTAGCCACTACGCCACCAGGGTTACCTTTATTCTGCTTAGTGTTTGTTAAAGCTTCCAAGTTAAATACATTCCATATTCAACAAACTCTTTTTTTTATTTTAATGGGAGTATCTTAACAATTTTTTCCACTAGGGCATTGTTTATTTATGGATACATGCATTCGTTTATTCCAAAAAAACATTGAGTGCCAATTATATGCCAGGTACTTGTTACTTGCCAGGAGACAAATAGGGAAGGGAGATGTGTAGATATAGTGCCTCTGCTCAAAAAACCTAGAGTCCATCAGGGAGAAAAAGAATGTTTTATACTCTTATTTAAACCTCATAAAACTGATGAGAAAAGTAAGGATCAAAGAAGCTAAATGACTTGTCCCTAATCATGGAGTATGCCCTAGAGAGAGCTGGGATTTGGTCTTCCCTTTAGGATTCAGAAACCTCTCCCCTTTTTTTTTTGCAATACCACAAGACTGTGAAACCCTGGTGGTGTAGTGGTTAAGAGCTACAGCTGCTAACCAAAAGATGGGCAGTTTGGATCTACCAGATGCTCCTTGGAAACCCTATGGGGCAATTCTACTCTGTAGTATAAAAACGCAAAAGCCCACTGCCGTCGAGTTGCGACCCTATAGGACAGAGTAGAACTACCCCACAGAGTTCCCAAGGAGCACCTGGTGGATTCAAACTGCCGACCTCTTGGTAAGTAGCCATAATACTTAACCACTACACCACCAGGGTTTCCCTCTGTCGTATAGGGTTGCTATAAGTTGGAATCGTCTAGATCGCAATGGGTTTACAGGACTCTGATGAGAGCATCAGGTTTTATGAGGCATAGACGTGGCAAAGAGGAGGAACTGCTATGTTTTGCCTGGTATGAGGGTGTCATAGACACTTTCATAGACAGTTTACATTACAACAGAGTCTTGGAGAATGTGTAAAGTTACTCTCAACAGACAAAAGAGAAGACACAATGAATTTACCAGATTCAGGAACAGCAGGTTAAGGTGCACAGTGAAGACTGGATGTTTTAGTTTGTGTGGGCGAAGTTGGGGTGAAAAGAATGGGGTAGGGGAGGTGGTAAAGTGGGAGCTAATTATTGAGAATCCAGAAAGGGAATGGCCTAATTTGCCTTTTATTCCTAGGGCTCGATAAACTGGGGTGTGTGTGCCATGGTTGGGGGATCATAGTTTCATTGAAACGTTCACGCTAAAAGCCAGGTTGAGCACATACTTGAGTAGAAAGGGACTGAAGGCAGTTCGGAAACTGTCTAAGAGGTCCAGTTAAGACATACTGAAAACTTGAATTAACGATGAGGCAATTGGAGGAAATCTAAGAAGAGATTACAGAGATCTTTTGGAAATTATTTAGAAAATGGAATCTTACGGTCAGTTGATTCCCAGATTTCTGACTAGGGTAACAGGTATCATTTCCTGAGATTAAGAATGAAGTGTGAGTTTACCAACAAACTCTTGAAGGTTAAGCTTTAGGCCCTTCACTGCCCACCAGAGGTTTGGGGATGGGCTGAAAGCAATGTGTTCATATGGCCATAAGATTTTGTAAATTTTGCAAACTTAAGTTGTTTTTATATTCTTCTTTTTTTGGGCCTCGAAAAGGGTCTCAAAATTAAATAAGCTTCAGGCTCTATAAAACCCGAATCCATCATTCAGTTACAGAAGAAAGAACAGATTCAGTCTTTCTTCTCCCCACATAAGAAAATCGCTCAAAAACAAATGCAAAACAAACAGAAAATGCCAAAGGTATCTTTGGGCCAAATTTTATGACCTTTCTGATCATCAGGTTTCATTGTTTATGGAGGGTGTATGTACTTACACTGTTCTAAGTACACCTGGAATTTTTATTTAAAAAAAAGAAATCCTATTTTTGGTGTACATCTAACTAATGATAAAAGGATAACTAGTGATAAAAGGTTTATAATACCACCATCCTATATATCCTTAATGGAGTGGAGTCCCTGGGTGGCTCCAACAGTTAAGCACTTGGCTACTAACTGAAAGATTGGTTTGAATCTACCCAGAGGCTCCTCAGAAGAAAGATTTGACAATCTACTTCTAAAAGATCACAGCCATTGCAAACCCCACGAAGCACTTCTGCTCTGAAACACATGGGGTTGCCATGAGCCTAAATTGACTTGACGGCAACTGGTTTGCTTTTTGGTTTTATTTATCCTTGATTCTCTTCAATGTTTTGAATCAAGCTCATTGGCTTGAAAAATATATTATGTATAAATAACAAAGATGGTAAGTGTTCTTTTTAAAAATATTGTGGTAAAACATAAAATGAAATTTGCCATTTTAACTATTTTTAAGTTTATAATTCAGTGACACTAATCACATTCACAATGTTGTGCAACCATCACCATTATCTACCTCTGAAACTTTTTTATCATTCTAAACAGAAAGTCTGATAAATGCACTTTTGACTGATAAGCACAAACTTATTAAATTTACCTTGCTCTGGAAAGAATTTACTCAGTGAAGGCAAGTATCATGGACTACGTTAAATGTACAGCCAGAACTTCTTAGAATCTAGGCAGCATATGGTAAGTTAATATGATGGTCACAGTGAAAACAGTCATATTCTACATTCCGCAAAGACCGAACGTTTTCAGCGATGATACCAGCTTCAGAACAAATCCGTGATCGTATCACAAGTGCAGACTTAGATATAAGAGCTCATGAAATTTTCTCGTTTTTGTTTATAGTTCCTTTCCTAAATAAAGTATAAATATGTACAATTTCCAGGCTTATAAGCAACAGACGTATAATTAAATGAAAAAGGATGATGGTAATGACCATACAACATCATAAATGTAATCAATGTCAGTGTTAAACATGTAAAAATGGTTGAATTATGAAATGTTTTGTTATATATAGTTTCCCACAACAGAAAAAGTGTAATTTTAAGTAGTATTTTATCTGCATGTTTTGAAGTAAATATTAAAATGTATTTTTAATCAGCTATTTGTGTTAAATGCAGAGTCTACATGTCTCAAATATATCAAGTATTTATATTTAATGAAACTGGACTTTTTAAATTAGTGTTTTAGTTAGATTTCACTCAGAGAAACCGTATACTCAGGATTTTTATTTTCTTCAAGAGATGGAGACCAAATTAAGGAAATGATCATCCAAAAAAAACATTTTACCCTTTAGGAGACTGAATATATTAAACAGTACATTCATTCAAAAAGGCTGACCCTACATATGGCACTGTGCTTGACAGTAAAGGCCAGATAGAAAACTAAAGGGTAGAATGGTATACTTGAACTGGGTTCTCAATGAAGGATGGAAAAAGGTTAAGGAGCAAGAAACACTAGCGGGGAAGAAAGCTGTTCCTTCTTTCACTTCTTGTTTCGTGTTTCAGCTTTTCCTCCTGTGACTAGTAGCTCATTTACTACAGGTCCTGTCCTCTCTATTTCCTTCAGGATAGAGGCAGGGTCTCCACATAGGCTCAAGTTTAAGTCACATTATCCAATCAATTCACCAGAGAGCCTTTTAAGTGTGGGAGAGAGAGACTATGAAGACACAGAAAAACTTCTAATGGCAGTGGGGAGAATAGTTGGGGGAAGCACTAGTGCATTTAGAGACACAAATAAGGAAGATCATGATATTATAGAATATTGAAATAATTGCTCAGGAAAAAAGGGGAAATGGTAGCTGCTAGGTCAGAGAAAAGTTACTGAGAGTGTATGCGGATTAAGGCTTGGTTTACCTGATGATATCAGGCTACAATTTATGCTTTCTAGGATTCTGTACCTGAATAGGAATCTGATGGCCCAGTGGTTAAGAGATTGCCTGCAAACAAAATAGTTGGCAGTCTGAATCCCCTAGCCACTCTTTGGAAACCCTATGTGGCAGCTCTAATCTGTTCTATGAGGTCGCTGTGAGTCAGAATCAATTCAGTGGTGTCTTGGTTATCTAGTGCTGCTGTAACAGAAACGCCACAAGTGATCCGCTTTAACAAACAGATGCTTATTCTCTCATAGTCTAGTAGACTGAAGTAACTTCAGGATAGCAGCTCCAGGGGCGGGCTTTCTCTCTCTGTTGACTCTGGAGGAAGGTGCTTGTCACCAGTTTTCCTGTGGTCTAGGAGCTTCTCTGCACAGGAACCTAGTGTCCAAAGGAAGCACCCTGCTCCCAATGTTGCTCTCTTGGTGATATGAGGTTTTCCACTCTCTGCTTCTCTTTCCTTTTATGCCTTGTAAGATAAAAGGAGATGCAGGCTACATCCCAGGGAAACTCCTTTTACTTTGGATTAGGGATGTGACCCGAGTAAGGGTGTTACACCCCACCCTAATCTTCTTTAACATAACCCCATCTTGCCTCATTAACCACAGAGATTAGGGTTAACACATAGGAAAATCACATCAATCAGAAAATGGAGAACAGCTACACAATACTGGGAATCATGGCCCACTTAAGTTCACACATATTTTGGGGGGACTCAATTCAATTTATAACAGATGGTAATGCGTTTGGTTTCCACAGGTTATACCTGAATATACACTGAGAACCAGACATCGCACACAGTTCCCACCCCTCAACCTTCTGGTGACTAGAAGCAAGAACCCTCCCATCACAGCATGCACCACTGCAGGGGTCCATAATACAAACCCCCTTTTTTCCTTCTCTCTTTCTTTTCTTCCTCTTCCCACCTACTCCCACACACTAACTACCACTTTCCCACAGGGCCCACTATGGGGCGGTGTCTAGAAAGCCATCAGCCCACTGCCACCCTGGGTTTGCCCTGCCCCCATCTGCTGGCTCCCGCCGTGTCACCCTTTTTTTTTTCTTTTTTTCCCTTTCTCACTTTTCTTTCCCCAACATACCAAACCTCATACACCATGTTCCCCCCTTTCTGCCATTCCCTCCATGCCACCACAGCTAGAGAGCCACTGCGCACTTGCCTGTTGCCGCCCCAGCTCTGCCCTGGCCCCGCGTCTCCCCCATCCACTGGCTGCTGCTGAATGCTGTTTTCTTTTCCCTCTCTGCTTCTCACCTAGCCACATTCCCCCTTCCCCCCCGCCATGTGCTGCTGATGCTAGAGAGCCAACAGTGCACAGGTACGCTGCTGGCCTGGGTCCACTCCGCCCCCACACACTGGCTCCCACCATGCCACCATTTTTTTCTTCTTTTTTTTTAATTTTTCTTCTCTATTTTGTTTCTCCCTGCCACCTAGACCCTTATATCACCTCCCCTCCCTTCCCACTGCCCCCAGAACTGCCCTGCCCCCACTCACCAGCCCCCCCAAGCCATTTTATTTCCTATAAATTTTCTTTTTTCTTTCTTACATTTCCTTCTCCCTGCCACCTAGGTGCATATGCCACCTCCCTCCTGTTCCATCCAGCCACCACCGTGATGTGCCGATAGACTGTCACCAGTGTTCCTGACCAATGCAGTCCCAAATTTGCCCTACTCCCACCAGACACCCCCTGCCACACAGCTATTTATTTCTTTTTTTCCTTTTCTTTCCTTCTCTATCTCGGCAATACCACACGCCACCCCTCTCGCATTCCCTGTGGCTCTGCCACAACGCCGTGGCTAAACATCCCTAGTGCTCAGGCCTGCTGTGGCACAGGCCCGTACCATCCCTTCCCTCCCATCACTTCACCAGCTGCTGAGTGGCAGGAAGTCAGCTCATACCACTCTCTGTCTAACAACCCACCCATCTGGTGAGGGTTGTAAGTATTCTCACACCACTGGACCAATATCAGGAGGCAGACAGCACCCATCCAGTCTGCCCTCAGCCACCTCACCTAACCAGCGTTCAGCAAAGATGGCTCACCTTGCCTGCTGCTGCTCTGCCTACCCAGACAAGGTGGTGAGAGCTATCATAGCCACAGGTGAGCAAGCAGCGAAGCATGCCTTGCCTGCCCACAGTGATATATTAAAACAAAACAAAAAAGCAGGGCAAAAACAAACAAACATACAGTCAATAAACAAAATAATACCTTAATGCCTCAGAGACAGCAATTTCAAAACATATTTAAAAAGCAGGACAGGATGGCTCCAGCAAGTGACCAAAATAAAGAATCACAATAACCTTCCAGTAGAAGTAAAGCCAGTGGAACTACCTGATATGGAATCCTAAAGACTAATATTTAGGGCACTCCAATAGACTAGGGAAGAGATTAAGGGCGACGAAGACAAAACTGACAAAAACATAGTCAAAATCAAGGAAAACACAGACAAGGAAAATAGAAGAATTCGGAAAAATAATACAAGAAAAATGTCAAAATAAACAATCTGAAATCATACAAAAACAGGAACTAGAAATCCAAAAGATAAACCACAAAGTTTCAGAAATGGAAAGCTCAATAGAAGGTTTTAGGAGAAAACTTGAAATACTGGAAGACAGAATCTGCAAGACTGAAGACAAATCCATGGATGTCATTTTGTTTGAGGAAACATCAGAGAAAAGAATGAAGAAAACTTGAGAATCGTGTGGGACAAAATAAAGTACAAAATTTTGTGTGTGTTTGGAGTTCCAGAACAGGGTGAGAAAATGGAAAGCCCGGAGAAGATTGTTGAAGATTTGCAGGCAAAAAGCCTCCCAAATATCGATTTTCCAGAGGGACTCAGGGCCTCTGCATCTCTCTGGCTCTGTGTGGATCACATGGCGTGGTGGTGCAGGGTCTTAGGTGAGTCATGGTGTTCCCGTCATGGAGACTGCAGACTAAACCAAGAGCGCCCTCTTGATCTACACTTCCATCTTCTGGATCACTGGTGTTATCGTTCTTGCCATTTGCACTGGGGCAAGGTGAGCCTGGAGAATTATTTTTCACTTTTAAATAAGAAGGCCACCAATGTCCCCTTCATGCTCCTTGGCACTGGCACTGTCATTATTCTTTTGGGCACCTTTGGCTATTTTGCTACTTGCTGAGCTTCTGCATGGATGCTAAAACTGTATGCAGTATTTATGACTCTCATTTTTTTGGTCGAACTGGTCGCTGCCGTCATAGGATTTGTTTTCTGACATGAGATAAAGAACAGCTTTAAGAATAATTATGAGAAAGGTCTGAAGCAATATAACATGACAGGAGATTATAGAAGCAATGCTATATACAAGATCCAGAATAAAATGCATTGTTGTGGTGTCACCAAATACACAGATTGGGAAGATACTAATTATTACTCAGAACAAAGATATCCCAAGCACTGCTCTAAAACTGAATGTTCTCCAAGCAAAGATGCAAGTAAATAACGAAGTTTGCTTTATAAAGGTAATGACCATTATAGTCAGAAACGGGAGTTGTTGCAGAAATTTCCTTTGGAGTTCCCTGCTTCCAGCTGATTGGAATCTTTCTCACCTACTGCCTTTCTCTTGCCATAACAAATAACCAGTATGAGATAGCATAACCAGCATATCTGCAGGCTTACTCCCGTCCAGCCTTAATTTTAGGACACTTATGTCAACCCTTTCTCAATGAAATATAAGATCACCTGAATGGAAGACCACCGACGCTACTTACCAGTAGACTGAAAAGCTGCTGAGACTGCTTACCAATAGACTGATTCAATCAAACAAGCTATTTGTCCACTATGTTCTAAGTCCACCCTATGTCCCATTCACATTAGACCTTTGAAGCACCCCCATATCACCCTGAAACACTAGAAGAGCTAGTAAATTGTAAATGAAATACTGCGGCCCTCTTGAGTTATTTTTCTCACTGTAGGTTTCTTTTTTTTTTTCTTTTGCCAAGGGATCTTTGAAAGGCTTTGGTGCTATTTTGATGGCAGTGCTGTAAGAAGAAATTGCCCCCTCTGAATTTCCTACTGATGTACTGTGATAGAAAATTGACCCCTCTGAGCTGCCCCCTTCCCAGCCAAGGTTACCTAGTTTGATTGTATAATTTGCATCCAGAAGTTGAAATGGCATCATTAGAGCCAGGCAATCACACTGTGTAATAAATACAATTGTGGCCGGTACTTGGATAGTTGCCAGATGGTGGTAATGGTCTCTGACCTAACGCACTCAAGACTGAAAGAAACTACCTGTGTTCTGTGACACGTCAGGTTTCAGCACATTTACACTTGCCTCCAAATTAAGGTGTTTGTACTCATGTTTATATTTTCCCTATTATTTGAAAGGTTCTAGTTACTACTTTAATGAGGTTGGAATTATTGTATTTTCTTTAGGAATTTAACTTCATCACCTTTGCTGATATTTCCTTACCAGGTTGATTTTAATTGGTCAACTTTAATAGTCTTAATTTTGTTTTGTGCTTTTGATTAATAAAATTCTTTTACACACACACACAAACTCCCAAATATCATGAAAGATGAAAAGCTGACTATCCAAGAAGCTCAACGAATGCCATATAGGATAGACCCCAAATGAAAGTCACCAGGACCTAGCATAATCACACTTGCCAAAACCAAAGACAAAGAAAGAAACCTGAGAGCAGCTGTAGAGCAAAAAGTGACATACAGAAGGAAAACCACAAGACTAAACTCTGATAATTTGGAAGAAACTATGCGGGCAAGAAGGCAATGGGATGACATGTAAAAAACCTTTTAAGAAAAGACAAAAAACTACCAATCAAAAATAATATATCCTGCAAAACTCTGTATCAAATATGATGGTAAAATTAGGACATTGCTAGAGAAACATAAATTAAGGGAATTTGTAAACCAAACCAAATTTACAAGAAATATTAAAGGGGGTCCTTCGGTTAGAGAACCAACAATATCAGACAACAATCTGAGTCTATGACACAGGACAGCATTGGCCAGACACCTACTAGGGAAAGAACTCTCGATGATAAAACAAAGCTAAAAGACTTAAAACAGGGAAACAGGGACATAAATATTTAAAGAACAACAACATCAAAACAATAAAAGGGAGAATAAATGGTATAGGTATAGAATTTTCAAATGGAGAGGAAGCCAAGGTGATATCCAGTAATATAAGACTAGTTCAAACTTAGGAAGATAAGGTTAAATTTCAAGATAATCACAAAGAAAGTTAACAAACCTATGCATCAAAATAAAAATAAGGAAAAACATAAAGACTCACTAAACACAAAATATATAATAACAAGTCGTTAGCAAAAAATCATAGAAGGCTGTGTTATTTATATTAAATATGGTAATAGTAACAGTATAACAGTGATCTTTCGTAATGGTCTCAGGTGAGAAAGTGGGAAAGAGTAGAAATGCTTTTTTCCATATGGTATAATAAAAAATCACTTAATTTAGGAGTTAGCAAAATGCCAGGGCACTAACAATGGTTCCACTAATAACGCTCTGTGTGGCCCCGAACAAGTCATTGTACCTTGATGGCCTTGGTTTCCAACATTTATAAAATGAAAAGGTTAGACTAGATCATCTTTAAGGATTCTGTAACATCTAAAAATTGTTTGCCATTCTAGTAACTGTTATTTAGAAGAAGCTGCCCATGGTTTGGGGGAGGGAGGAACATGTCCAGAGACCTCCTAATTTCTGATTTTGGTGGGGCAATGAATTCTATCTCCAGTGCTACTCTTGGATTTGAATCCTACCCTTCAGATTGGCTTCTGAATCAAGGTGAAGCACCCCATATTGGCCAACCACTTGTCACTATTAAGTTGGACACAATCTAGATTTATCTCTGCACTGACTAAAAAAACAAACAAATAAACAAACAAAATACCCACCACCATCAAGTCGATCTGACCCCATAAGTTTTCTGAGCTTGTAAATCTTTACAGGAGCAGACTGCTACATCTTTCTCCCTGGAGCCATGGTGGACACTGACTTCTCAGTTATCAGTCAGCGGCCCATAGATTTAACTACTAAGCCACCAGAACTCATTACTGCACTGACTAGTTGGTAGCAGTACAGATTCTGGGACTGAACTGATAGGGTAAAGAATGGTTGAAATGATGACTAGACTGTGTGACAGAGGTCTATGATGATCATTGTTTTCTGATAGCAACACTATGTGTGAACCTCTTTTGAGAGCAACACCTTCAAATACCTAGTCACTATCACTTTAACGGCGTCCTGGTGGTGCAGTGGTTAAAAGCTACAACTAATTGCTAACCAAAAGATCAGCACTTTGAATTCACCCACTGCTCCTTTTTTTTTTTCCTTGGAAACCCTATGGGGCAGTCCTACTCTATCCTATAGAGTTGCTATGAGTCAGAATCCATTTGACGGCAATAGGTTTGGTTTTTGGTACTAGTGTTAAAAGTAATCAAGACTGACTGAAATTTGAACATAAGATTTATTCTGAGCAGTTAATCTATATGCATATACCAAACCTGTTGCCGTCAAGTGGATTCTAACTTATAGCGACCTTATAGGGAGGACATTCTCACTGCAGTAAAAGCAAATGGCTCAAAGAAGGTAGGTACAATGGGGTTTATAAAGAGAAGGGGAGGAGAAACAGAGATCAACTATTGCCCAATTTTCACATGACTGATTGAAGCTCATCCTCCCTTTTTTACTGACATCATTTTGGGGTATCAGTTCACAAGACAGTCTCTGGCCCTCCACCCAGCCATATCTTTTGAGATTCAAATTTAGTAAGCCTGGCTTCAAACAGAAAAGAAATTATTTGCAACTTCTGCTGAAAGAAAAGTGGCTGGCAGAGTGATTTTGGTCAAGAATTTCTTTAAAAAGAATATTTGGTTTCATGGATAAGAAAAACTTTAAAATCAAAATAAGATGTCTTTTATTAATTTTCCTATTCAATGCTAGACAAAAAAAGTTGGACTCAAGGACAGGCTTGGGGATCTGCATCTGAAAGGTCACAGCTTTGAAAACCCTATGAAACACTTCTACTCTGCACACAGGCCTTTTCCATGATTCAGAGTCATGTCAAGGGCACCCACCACCACCAGCACCACCAGCCACCACTTGGTGCTCTGTGTATGTGACAGCAGAGATTGGATACAAGAAGTAATTTAGGCAGAAAGAGAAAAAATCTTGATGAAATCTGACTTGTGATTTAGAAAATAATATTGGAATCATTATTCCCTGTCCTTGAGCATAGAGAGTGTGACCTAGCTGAAGTTGGGCCCACAAGGGCTCACAAGGACACATCAACTTGGCCCTGAGTTAAAGACAATAGGTGGGACAATCTTAGAAGTTATCTTTTAGGGAAGAAAAATATCTTTTAGGGAACTTTAAAGCCAATCAAACAGAACACAAAAGACTTTCAACTCTTATCTTTTTCTATTTACATTTAGTGAGTAGAAATTGGTTGGACCAATGAAGGCCCTCCTAACTGTCAGTTACTGAGACCTATACCAACGATTGTTTAGAAGGCAATTCAAAATGTAGGATCACAGTTTCTAGCCAAACTGTGAAAAGATGAAACTTTCAATGATTCCACCCATTTTTGTGATTCAAATACACTGATGATTCTGTAACCTTCCTCGGATTTGGGCTGACATTAGCTCTGGCAGCATATTTGTCCACTTTCCACATATGTCTTTTTGAATATGTGCTGAATAAAACTTTCTTTTTGTTTTACTAAACTTTTTGATGCTTTTCCCCTACAACACTTGTAAAAGTCATGTGACCCTGCATTGTGAACTGGTCCAATGCTATTGCGTGCTGTTTGCTGACCACATACCCTTATTGATCCCTGTCTCTGTTACTAAAAACCATGGAGTTGATTCCAGCTCATAATGACCCTACACTAGAGAAGGGAATTAGGCATTTTCTTCATCACAGGGTGAGCTTGATCTACTTTATCTAGAAGCCCCAGGGGTTAATTTTAGCCTAGGAAATTGTGAGGTGACAACACAAAAAAGTTTAGCTTCATTAAAAAAAAAAGAGAATTTCCCAGAGGATCTTATGAATATTTCTTGACATAAATGTTGATAAAAGTTACACTAAATCTGACTGAAATTTTTGTGGTGGGGAAAGAAAGAGAGAAGCAGCTGTTCTTCTGTCTTATCTAGTTCTGTCAAAGAGAGAAATCAATAACAGATACCTTACTTTCATTTTGGGATTTTCTTACCCAGGAAACCAAATATTCACTTTAAAGAAATCCCTGACAAAAATTAATCCATCAGTGGTTTTTATTTATCCAAAATTGCAAATGCATTCTTTCTTGTAGAAAGGTAGGCTTACTAAATTTGAATTTCAAAATATATGGCTGGGTGGAGGGCCAGAGACCATTTTGTGACCTGATACCCATTGATCGCTATAAGAGAGGAAAGGGAGGGTTCAATCAATCATGTTAAGATTAGCCGGTCATCTATATTTCTGCCTTTTCTTTTTTTTTTTTTTAATAAGCCTCACTTTCCTACCTTCTTTCAGCCATTTGTTTTTTCTGAAATTCAAGTGGTCTCCCTACCTGCATATAGAATAACTGCTCGGAATAAACCTTATGTTCAAATTGTGCTGAGTTTTTAATTATTTTTAACAGTTCCAAGGTAGAAATGGAATTGCTTCTACAGAAGCTTTTCCACTTCCTTTCCTTTTTGTTTCTTCTGATTTCCCATAATCCATCAGTTTTTTGCTTATCTACCTCCCCCTCCTTTTTTTTTTTGTTTGCTTTTCCAGAAAGAGAAAAAAAAAAAAAAAAAATCCCTGAAATATAGCCTCCCCTCTCTTCCCCAAGTCTGAGACGCTGATGGACTTGAGGATGCTGTCTCCCTTCCTTTACTCCCTGGTTACAAGTAAAAACATACCGTTATAAGCCCATGTTTCTCATGTTAAAATTTTTTCTGCTCTTTTTGTTTTCCACATTCAAATTTTAAGATTCCCCTTGTGCTAGCTTGTTAAATTCAGAACTTAGCATTGAAAGCTTTTTCTTTTTTGTATTAACAACTACTAGTAAAGGGAATCTCAGAAGAATGAAAGGAAGGAAATGTTCCCTCTTCCCTCACTGCTGCAGCAATAAACACCCTTCTGTACTGTCAAGCCCCTTCTGATAAAGTCACAAATGAAAGCATTCACAAAACTCTGAGCCTTGAGAAAATGTTCTGTACTTCTGTTTTATATTTTTACAAGTTTGTTCTTGCAAATGTTACTTTAATAGTGGAAACTTTTAAGACACCTGGGCTGGAGAAATGTTCTATGTCCTCTAAAATGTAACTTTTAATGTCTACAATGTCTGGTTTTCTATTTGGTGTCTTTAGCTGATAATTTGTTTCCTTGGTTTTATCATTTAAACCTAAATATTTTTCTGCAAGTGTAAAGATTCTAAATACTTTTTATTATACAGAATTCATTTCCTCTTCTTCCTTTATTTTTAAACATATAATATAAACCTATGAACACAATGTGTTTCTTATTGTAACAGAGACTTTGCTTCTTTTTAAGTTAACACAAGTCATACTTGGTAGTATTGGGCTGTATGTTTTATTTCTCCTTTTGCTGTTAGAAGAACATGAGCAGTGTAAGCAGAGGCAGGGGCGACACGCTCTGCTTTCCACATCTTTTTAAATGCATGCCTACCGGAACTCCCATGTGTCTGTCAGTTTGTTTTACTGTGTTGGCTTGCATGTTGCTATGATGCTTGAAGCTATGCCACCAGTAATCAGATACCAGCAGGATCACCCATGGCAGACAGGTTTCAGCTGAGCTTCCAGACTAAGACAGACCAAGAAGAAGGGCCCAGCAGTCTACTTCTGAAAAGGATTAGCCAGTGAGAACCTTATGAATAGCAGTGGAACATTGTCTAATATAGTGCCAGAAGATGAGCCCCTAGGTTGGCAGGCACTCAAAAGATGATGAGGGAAGAGCTGCCTCCTCAAAGAAGAGTCAACCTTAATGATGTGGATGGAGTAAAGCTCTGGGGACCTTCATTTGCTGATGTGGCATGACTCAAAATGAGAAGAAATGGCTGCAAACATCCATTAATAATCAGAACCTGGAATGTATGAAGTCTGAATCTAGGAAAATTGGAAATTGTGAAAAATGAAATGGAATCCAGAAACATTAATATCCTAGGCATTATTGAGCTGAAATGGACTGGTATTGGCCATTCTGAATCTGACAATCATACAGTCTACTATGCCGAGAATGGCAACTTGAAGAGGAATGGTGTTGCATTCATCATCAAAAAGAACATTTCAAGTGGAAAATAGATCTATCCTGAATTACAACACTGACAGTGATAGGATAACACCCATATGCCTACAATGAAGACCTGTTAATACAACTCTTATTCACTAAGACAACCACTAAGGCGAAAGACAAACAAATTGAAGATTTTTACCAGCTTCTGCAGTCTGAAATTGATCAAACACGCAATCAGGATGCATTGATAATTACTGGTGATTGGAATGTGAAAGTTGGAACAAAGAATAAGGATTGACAGTTGGAAAATATGGCCTTGGTGATAGAAACAATGCCAAAGATCTAATGACAGAATTTTCCAAGACCAATGACTTTTTCATTGCAAATACCTTCTTTCGCCAGATGGGACACACAGGAATCAAATGGACTACATCTATGGAAAGAAACAATGAAAAAGCTCAATATCATTAGTCACAAGAAGGCCAGGGCCTGACTATGGAACAAACCATCAATTGCTCATATGCAAGTTCAAGCTAAAACTGAAGAAACTCCAAGCAAGTCCACAAGAGCCAAAATATGATGTTGGGTATATGCCACCTGAATTTAGAGACCATCTCAAGAATAGATTTGATGCTTTGAACACTAATGTCCTAAGACCAGATGAGTTGTGGAATGATATCAAGAACATCATACCTGAAGAAAGCAAGAGATAATTGAAAAGAAAGAAAAGAACAAGAAGGATGTCATAGGAGACTCTGAAACTTGCTCTTGAACATCGAGCAGCTAAAGCAAAAGGAAGAAATGATGAAGTAAAAGAACTGAACAGAAGATTTCAAAGGGCGGATTAAGAAGACAAAATAAAGTATTATAACGGCATGTGCAAAGAGCTGGAGATAGAACACCAAAATCGAAGAACACGCTCAACATTTCTCAAGCTGAAAAAACTGAAGAAAAATTTTAAGCCTCGAGTTTCAATAGTGAAGGATACTACGCAGAAAATATTAAACGACACAGGAAACATCAAAAGAAAGTGGAAGGAATACACAGAGTCATTATATCAAAAAGAATTAGTCGACATTCAACCATTTCAAGAGGTAGCATATGATCAGGAACCGTTGGTACCGAAGGAAAAAGTACAAGCTGCACTGAAGGCATTTTTGAAAAACAAAGCTCCAGAAATTGATGGAATATCAACTGAGGTGTTTCAACACACAGATGCAGTGCTGAAAGTGCTCACTCACCTATGCGAATATGGAAGACAGCCTCCTAGGCAACTGATTGGAAAATATCCATATTTAAGCCAGTTTCCAAGAAAGGTGATCCAAAAGAATGTAGAAATTATAGAACAATATCATTAATATCACATGTGAGCAAAATTTTGCTGAAGATCATTTAAAAATGGCTGCAGCAATATATCGACAGGGAACTGCCAGAAATTCAGGCCAGATTCAGAAGAGGTTGCAGAACCAGAGATGTCATTGCTGATGTCAAATGGATCCTGGTTGAAAGCAGAGAATACCAGAGGGATGTTTATCTGTGTTTTCCTGACTATGCAAAGGCATTCGAATGAGTGGATCATGACAAATTATGGATAAAATTGTGAAGAATGGGAATTCCAGAACACTTAATTGTGCTCATGAGGTACCTTTACATAGATCAGGAGGCAGTTGTTCAGACAGAACAAGGGGATATTGAGTGGTTTAAAGTCAGGAAAGGTGTGGATCATGTTTGTATCCTTTCACTATACCTATTCAATCTGTACGCTGAGCAAATAATCGAGAAAGCTGGATTATATGAAGAAGAATGGGGCATCACGAATGGAGGAAGACTCCTTAACAACCTGCCTTATGCAAATGACACAACCTTGCTTTCTGAAACTGAAGAGGGCTTGAAGCACTTACTGATGAAAATCAAAGATCACAGCCTTCAGTATGGTTTACACCTCAACATAAAAAAAAAAAAAAAAAAAATCCTCAAAACAGGACCAATAATCAACAGTGTGAAAAACAGAGAAAAGATTGAAGTTGTCAGGGATTTCATTTTACTTGAATCCACAACCAACACCCATGGAAGCAGCAGTCATGAAATCAAAAGATGCATTGCATTGGGCAGATCTGCTGCAAAGGACCTCTTTAAAGTGTTGAAAAGCAAAGATGTCACCTTGAAGACTAAGGTGCGCCTGACTCAAGCCATGGTATTTTCAATCGCATCATATGCATGTGAAAGCTGGACAATGAATAAAGAAGACCGAAGAAGAATTGATGCCTTCAAATTGTGGTGTTGGCGAAGAATATTGAATATACCATGGACTGCCAAAAGAACATACAAATCTGCCTTGGAAGAAGTACAACTAGAATGCTCCTTGGAAGCAAGGATTAGGAGACTGCCTCTTACACACTTTGGACACGTTGTCAGGAGTGATCAGTCCCTAGAGAAGGACATCATGCTTGGTAAAGTACAGGGTCAGTGGAAAAGAGGAAGACCCTTAACCAGGTAGATTGACACATTGGCTGCAACAATGGGCTCAAGCGTAACAACGATTGTAAGGATGATGCAGGACCTGGCAGCGTTTCATTGTTCTGTTGTTCACTGAGTCACCATGAGTCGGAACCAACTCAATGGCACCTAACAACAACAACCTATGGGAAAGGAGATCTATAATTTTCTTCCTAATATAACAAATTGAAATGATTTCCTTGTAAAGTCAGTTTTAATAGGAGGCTCTGATTATTGTCAGAATCATTTAATTGGCATGTGCCATGGTATGCTAGGTAAATTGATTTCATATGATCTCATCCTTCCTCCAGGATCATTTTATAGGATCTAATCTTTACTTCAAAGCAAATTTTAAGTTGCTTTGTATCTCTAAAAGCACACAGATTAATTCCTTAAATATCATAATTAATCAATAAATGTTTGTTGGTTGATTCTTGTTTATGAATATATTTGTTAATGGTACATTTCATTACTTTGTCAAGCATTTATTGAATGTTCACTATGTGAAGATATTATGTTAGGTGGTGGAGATATACAGTTCCATCAAGGATCCCGTACCCTAGCTAAGAAGAAGAGTAAAGGGAATTAATAATTAAGAATTAGTGTTACCTCCATGAGCCAGCAGTAGGATAGGTACTTAATCAATATTATCTAAATCTGTCCACATCCAGATGAGGGAGTGCTATTACCCAGAACTGAAAAGGAGAAAACTGAGGCCCAGGATGTAATAAGCCCAGTTTCCCACAGCCAGTAAGTAGTGTCTCTAGGAACTAAATGCAGGTCTGTATATGTCATGATCTTTTTTTGCTTTAAAAAAGAGAAGTTTATTTTCTTACAGTAAAGTAGGCTGAAAATCCAAATTCAGGGCATCAGCTCCAGGGGAAGGTTTTTTCTCTGTTGGCTCTGGAGGAAGGTCTTTCTGGTGAATCTTCTCCTAGGCTAGAAACTTCTCTGAGCAGGAGCCCGGGGACTAAAGGATGGTGCTTCTTTCTTGATGGTATGAGATCTCTGTCTCTCTGCTCACTTCTTTATTTCTCTCTCTCTTTTTTTATTGTGCTTAGTATTTACCCCATTTTTCTAATTTTAAACCAACTTGTATTTCTTTATATTGCCTTGACTTCATCTCCATATGAAAGATCTATGACTACATTTTTTAATCTCTCTTTATCGTTTTAATGTTGTCTTCTTTTACATAATGACATTTCTGTTCCCCTGTTTTGAGCCTTTTTTTTAATCTTGATTTATTTTTGTGATTTCCCTATCTGTTGCTCTGTCCTGTATGCTAGTCTTGTGTTGATATCTGATATTATTGATTTAGTAACCAGAGAACTCCCTTTAGTATTTCTTGTAGTTTTGGTTTGTTTTTTAAAAATTCCCCAAACTTCTGTTTATCTGGAAATGTCCTAATTTCACCTTCATATTTGAGAGACAGTTTTGCTGGATATATGATTCTTGGCTGGCAATTTTTTTTCCTTCAGTGCTTCATATAAGTCATCCCATTGCTTTCTTTCCTGTGGAGTAGTCTGAGCTTATTCTTATTGACTCTCCTTTGTAGGTGACTTTTCATTTATCCTTAGCTGCTCTTAAAGTTCTCTCTTTATCTTTTGTTTTGGCAAGTTTGATTATAATGTCTTGTTGACTTTCTTTTGAGATCTGCCTTGTATGGGGTTTGATGAGCATCTTGGATAGATATCCTCCCATCTTCCATGATATCAGGGAAGTTTTCTGCCAACAAACCTTCAACAATTCTCTCTGTATTTTCTGCTATCCTCCCCTCTTCTGGTACTCCAATCACACATAGGTTATTTCTCTTGATAGAGTCCCATGTGATTCTTAGGGTTTCTTCATTTTTTTAAATTCTTTTATCTGATTTTTCTTTGAATATATTGGTACCAAGTGTTTTATCTTCAGTCTCATTAATTCTGCCTTCCACTTGCTCAATTCTGCTCCTCTGACTTTCTATTGAGTTTCCTAATTCTGAAATTTTGTTGTTAATCTTCTAAATTTCTGATTGCTGTCGCTCTCTGGTTTCTTTCAGCCTGTTAAATTTTTCATTATGTTCCTGAGTAACCTTTTTAATGTCTTCAACTGCTTTATTTGTGTGTTCCTTGGCTTATTCTGTGTTTTGCCTATCTCCTTCCTGATCTCTTGGGGAGTTCTGTATATTCTATATTCTACATCTGGTAGTTCCAGAAATACACCTTCATCTGGAAGATCCTTGATTCATTATTTTGAGGGTTTGTTGAAGTGATTGTGGTCTGCTGCTTTATGCGATTTAATATTGACTATTTTCTCTGAGCCATCTATAAGTTATTTTATTTATTTATTTTATGTTTACTTACTGTATCCTAGCTTCTTGCTTTTTTTTTGTTTTGGTATGCCCAAATAGGCTGCTTGAGCCAGCTAGCTTGATGATTTGTGCCTTTGAAGCTCTAACATCCAGATAGCTAGAGCTGTTACCAGGTATATCAGCCTAGGAGTCCATTCATTTTTCATTTGTGGATGTAGCTCAGGTGCCCAAGTAGCTGGTCATTTAGTGTGTGGTACAGGTTCTGTCCTACAGTCTTAGAGGGCCAGGGGTGATTTTTGTAAGTGCAGGTATCTGGTTGCAGCAGGGGGTCAAACTCTGAACAAGGTAGGGGTCTGACAACCATCTGCTGAGTGTCTGTGAGGAAAGTGCAACCCTGTTCCCTACAGTGCACAGGTGGGTGGGTTCTGCAGCTGGACCATCAGCACCCAAAACTTTTGGTTGTAAGGACTGGGAGGCACCACTTATCCTTGGACCCCTGTCCCAGATTTCTAGGTGATATGGGTGGAGCCACCAGTCCTCACGCCCCTGATGTGGGTAGGTGAGGACCCTGTTTAAAAGGCAAAGTGGTGTCAAACATCAAAACCCACCTCTCCATTACACAGCTGAAACAGCTGAAGTCAGATCTCAAGCACATACACTGTTGTAGTCTACCAACAAGGGCCTACTCTCCTGAAATGAGCCTGCACAGGTCCATGCAGGGGTGAAGGGTATTCAAAGTCTGTGGACAATTTGTGCCTGGACAGGAGCCGCTTCTATCCTGAGCTCCCCAGCTTCATGGAGCTGGCAGATTTTCTTTTCCCCCAATTGTGAATTTATTCCTTCTCCAAGGCCAGGAGAATGGCTCAGAACACACAGCAGAACCTATGTCAGGCCCAGGAAAAGAGACAGCCACTGAAGCTGGCTTGGGGGCTGGAGGCATGGTAAAATAAATGCAAGTACTTAGCTTTTGCTGAGAGTACTCTTCTTCTGCGGTTCTGAAGGTGTGAGTAGACTGTACAGCTTCTGGTGTCTCCCTGAGGAAGCCATGCCCAGAATACCACCACCAGCCCCACTGTGGTTGCTCCAGGGGATTGTGCCTGAGGGGCGCTGGTTCCCACCGAGTCAGGTCTGGCAACTCTTTGCTGCTTCAAAACCATCTCTCCCTCCCCATGCCACTCATTCTGATCTCCTAACTTTGCCTTTGATGTTCAGGGCTCCTAGCCTGTTATATACATAATCGTTTCACTTGGTTTTTGGGGTCTATCTGTCATCTTGGCCCCACCTCCTGTATTTCTCAGTATCTTTAAAATACGTTGCTGAAGGAAGCCCATCAGTAACAATATATACAAGCTAGAGAGACTCAGAGAAGAAATCACCTCTCTAAATTTGAGATCATGGAAAAAATGCTATTTGAGAAGAGTCTAGATTGAAGATTGAGTAGCAGTTTATCAAACATTCTGATACCCATAGCACAGGGTATTTGAGAAACCACCACTCAGTTTCATGCCTTTGAAGTCAGGAGTATGAGGAGAGAAGTGGCAGGGATGTGAATAGAAAGGTCTGTAGGAATCGGGCCATGTAGGGTCCAACTGAGGATCAAAATATGATATTAGTTTTATTGCTGATAAAGCTGGATTAAGAATGCAGCAACATCTTGATTTGCCCTCCCTTCTGCTGAGGGGAGAGTGAGACACAAAATTCCACCAGCTTGTTATCAAGCAACTCAGAGAGAGCTGCACAGATTTCATCATTGAAGAGATTATGGGAGGTAAGCAAGCAGTCCTCAGAATGGCCTGTAAAGTTCATGCTGCACCCTCAGCTAAAAATACACTCAATCTATTTCTCATCACAGATTTTGTCTAGCCACGGTATTCAATATTGCTTAACAGAACAATCACGACAGTGTTAAACGATGCCAAATAATACAGTGCTAACAAAATGAATCTGCATACAGCTATCAAATCTGAATATGAATTTTTCTTATTATTAAATTTGCAGAAAAAAGTTAAAATACAAGTTTGAAGGATCCTTTTGTTGTACATTAAACTGTGAAGAAATTAAGAGTTCAAAATCCTGCCCTTCATAATTTCATATTCATCTTTTTTTAAGATGGGGGCACCTTTTTCAGAATCATGGGAATATTCCTTTTCTGTGGCTAAATTCTGAGCTCTCCCAGGATGAAGTGGGTGAAGCTCCTTTGTTGTTGTTAGTTTTCACTGAGTCTATTTTTGACTCCTAGTGGCCCTATGTGACAGAGTAGAACTACCCCCTAGGGCTTTCTAGGCTATAATCTTTATGGAAGCAGATCACCAAACCTTTCTTCTGTGGAGCTGTGGGGTAGGTTCCTACAACCAACCTTTCAGTTAGTAGCCAAGTACTTACTCTTGTAGCACCAGGTCTCCTTGAGGCTCACAGATACTCTTAATTAATTTCTACTTTCTCAAGTGGACATGTGTCATTTTAACAATACCAGTTCCATACCTAAAGGAAAAGAAAAAAATTTTTGAATCTATTCCAACTCATAGCAACACTGTGGGACAGAGTAGAACTGCCCCATAGGATTTCAAAGGCTGTAATCTTTTTAGAAGCAGACTGTCACATCTACTAACATTTAGGTTGGCAGCCAAAGGCTTCTTGTTCTGTACCTAAAATATTAAAAACAAAAGCAAATTCTTAGCCATATAGCAATATCCTAAGGAAAATTGTATTTCCAGGACCCAGTACACAGCACTGATTCAACCCAGTTGCTGTGGCAGCCAAAAACTCTATGAGAGGCTAGAGGTTTCTGGGGATAGGCATGCAGACAGAGAAAATATGAGAAGGGGAAAATCTTGATGTCAGGCTATAGATTCCTGTAAGTCTGAGCAGGGTCCCTGGAGCCCATACACAGTGATTTTGAATTTTAAAATCCAATTGGGAGAAATATCTCATTAAGAGATGTATCATAGTATTAGGCTGCCAACATGCTGGGGAGAATCCAGGTATAGATCTTCCTGTCTTTGGTAGGGGAATTTCATATATTCCTATATATTGAAGCATTTGGGAATTTGTAGTGGTGACAATCATAGTCTCTAGGTTTTAGTTAAGTCTTACCTCTTCTTTAATGTAAGTTCTTAAAGATAGGGCCCAGGTCCATTTGATTCACATCTGTACCCCTGGCTCCTAATCATTGTACATAATAGGAAATCAATAAATATGTAATGAATAAAAATACGTATACATGTGTTTGTGTTATTACTTTCCATTTCTTTTAATTCTTGTGGTTCTGTCACACCAATCATGATTTAAGTACAGTCTTTCAATCTTCTCTTATTATCAGGGTACCCCACATTTGTAACTCCCTAAAAAAAAAAATTAAATACTGGATTTTAAACTGAAAGTTTGGTAGTTTGAACTCGCTAACAGGTGCCTTGGAAGAAAAGTCTGGCAATCTGCTTCTGAAAGACCATAGCCGTGAAAACCCTATGGACCACAATGGTCTAGTCAGCAACTGATCATTAGGATGGTGCAGGACCGGGCAGTGTTTTGTTCTGTTGTGCATGGGATTGCCATGAGTCACAACCAACTTGAGGGCAGCTAACAACAACAAGCAATGTTGATGGCTTTGCATTCTCCCAGGCCAAAAATCTCATTCAGGGTACAGAAAAGATTTGCTCTAGGGTTGATTGTATGACACATATCACACACTCCTCACCTTCCATCCCCTGCAACAAAGGGCAAATGTTAAGTTAGGGGTTTGCCATTTAACTGTTTCTAGCTCACTTAGGTGGATTTTACAGAAAGTTATTTCATATCATGTGCTCAAAGGTGGCAACTAAAGGAAATCTATGCAGATTTGATATTAACATGTTAACAGGCAAAGCCACCATGTTTTAGAAGTCTTCTGCATTAGTCTGTGTTTAATTGTCCCAGGCCATTGGACTCTCAGGCTTCTGGCTAACACAAAGTAGAGGACAATTTTGTTTTGTAGAAAATGGGAAATTCCAAACAGCACTGGGTGGTGTAAGAGTGCAGTTTAAGACCAAGTGCTGAGTGAGATGAATTCTAGAAAGCTGATTCCTTTTCTAGTTCTGCAGCAGCTGGCTCAAAAATGCACTCAAACCAGAGAACATGAACTGCAGAGTCTAAGAGAAATTGTTGAGGGCTTTATATATGTCTGAGTGTATTCCATTGGATAATCACATTGTAAACTTGTATAACACTGAGACTGACCAGATATACCTGGGCCAGCCTGAGGTAGTTGGTAGCATACATATACAGCAATTATCTAGTCTTATGTGCTACATTAGCCTGGGTCTGAAGGGAGTCAATGTGGATTCCAGAGGCTCTCATGTAAACTTACTCATTCCTATATTATCATCAACAACTCTGTGTTCATTGGTGAGTTAGGTCCAGGAAGTTTGTATCTTTTGTCTTGAAAAAAATGTTCTTGATTACTCTGTAATATATCCTGATTATGCCACTCATCTTCTATATCCTTAAAAAACAATAGATCCTGTAACCTGCTTGACTGGTGTTCTTGCCTAGTCTTTCATATCTGATATAAGCAACTACCCAGCACCAACCAAGTGGAGGAAGGAATAGTGTTTTATTTCTTGGCTAATTCACCAAAGATTTCATGCCAAAAGGAAAAAAAAAAAAAAGCTTTGTATCCCATTATCATCTCCCATTTACATTCCTTCTTCTATCCCTACCCTGCTTTCTTTAACCTAATAAGTTGTTCCACATGTTAAGAGACAGCCTTCTGGAATCACAGAACTAATATTTCAGAGTTGAAGGGAACTTAGAAGTCATCTAGTCCAGCACAGAAATCTTCTCTGATATCCTTTACATCTCTTCTCCTAAGAGGGACACTCCTTCCCCAGTGAGAGATGATACTTAAGTATGGCCATCTCATTCCATGATTTCACCTGACAGCCTTTCTCAGGTAGGTGTCACATGCTTTATTCAGTTTTTTGGAATGCCATTTTAAATGTAAATAAATGAATAAATAGGGAAGGAGGAGAAGCTCTTCCTTTTAGTTAAAGTCAATTAATAAATGTAGAAGGCATGGCAATGTTGGAAAACCACCATTTGGAAACTATCAGAATAATAATGAATTCAGGTAAGAATCATTCATGGATGCTAAAATTTAGCAGGTAGAAATTCGAGAAGTAAATGAATATTTATATGATATGAAATTGCCCCCGCCCCCCAAAAAAAGAATTACAAAGGGTAAAATGTTAACTTTGCAGTTGAGGAACCTGGCAGACACCACCATAATCAAAAGAACAAAGTGAACCTTGCTAGTAATGGGACAAATCCACAGAAAAGTACCTCTTAATATGTTGTACTGAGAAAAACATCATGATTTCTGAGTTAATCCTGGCAATAAAATGCCTAACCTGAATCCAATCAGGAGGAAACATCAAATGAACTCAAATTGAGGGATAGTCTACCAAAAAAATAAAAAGAATAAAAAACCGAACAGATTGCTGTCAAGTCAATTTCGACTCATTTTGACGCTATAGGACAGAGTAGAACTGCCCCATAGGGTTTTCAAGGAGCAGCTGGTAGATTCGAACTACTGACCTGTTGCTTAACAGCCATAGCAATTAACCACTGTGCCACCAGGGCTCCATTCTACAAAATACCAGGTTTAAACTCCTAAAAAAGATCAATGACATGGAATACAAAGGACAAGTCAGAAACAATTATATATGAAAGGAATGACAACATTATTGCAATGCATAATCTTGGAATTTATTTTACTATAAAAGCCATTATTAGGAAAATCAATGAAATCTGAAGAAGGCCTGTAATTAAATGAGAGAATCGTATCAGTGTTAATTTTTCTCATTTTGACAATTGTACGAATGTCCTTATTTTTTAGGAAACACACTTTAAGTAAGATATACAGGGTAAAGCAACATTATGACTTGCGTCTCATCATGTCCACAAGTTATCCTGGTTCACACAGAAAAAAAAAAAAAGAGAGAGAGAATAAGCTTGTATAATATAATGTTAACATTTTAGGAATCTGAGTAAAGGGTGCACATGGATTTTTTAAAACTACTTCGTGATTTTTCTCTAAGTCTGAAAATATATCTAAACTAGAAGAAAACTATTTGATTAGTTTTTAGTGATGCTTCATCAGAAAAAATAACTAGCAAATACTTATAAAATTATTCCTTTGTGTAACATATATTTTGACCTATAAAAGCTTTTATACGTTATATGTTAGGAACAGTAAAAATCTGTTTCAATAGACAGAGTTCTACAACAAAATGTTGAGTTTTTTTTTATTTAATACTTTTATTTTTATGATGACTTATCTGGGGAATAACTAGTTTGTTGTAGAAAGTTCATCCATAATTTTCTAAGTTGGCATTGTAAGTTTGTGGAGCAGAAAGAGAACTAAAGTGCAAATGAGAAGTCTTGAATTCTAGCTTTGGCTCTTCCATTATTAATTAAAGGAATTTCTGAGTCCAAGCTATTAGTCTCTAAACCTAACCCTTGAATGGGAGGTACAGAGTTTGGGAGAGATAAGGAAGTCAAGAACAGCTGGAATTACATTTTAATACACACTATAGAAAAATTATTAGGGTAAGATTTGGGGAAATTTTCTAAACCATTGGAACTTAGCAAGTATTTATTATTCTTTGTATCACCATCTCTTTCTTTGTACTGACAAGTGGTAAAATGCTTAAAGCAAAAAGTGTGTGTGTGTGTTATTAAAGAACAGAAAAGTGGAGGTTGTGAAACGTTTGTCTACTTCACCATTTGCCTGCCAAAAAGCAGAGTACAGGGAAGAAAGCACAGGTGTTTACATGTAGAAAGCATGAATTCTTGCAGTTAGAAGAAGAAAGAAAGAGATGACTGGGCACCAAAACAGGGGACAGCATTGACTGCTGGGCTACACATCTTGCAGAATATTTAAGACCATGCTCACATTGCTCTAATGGACAGTCATTAAATTGTTTGATGTGTTCATTATGGAGATAAGGTAAAACTGAACCTTTATTCACATTTTATCATTTAATATTTGACATGTTTAATTTTTCCATCCAGTTGTTGCTTATCTGGAAGGACCTTCAGTGTCACTAAGGCTGCTTGCAATTGGCTTAGTGTCCGTATGATTTCTAACAGGATTGGCTACCTAGTTTCTTGTGTAGTGCAATTACAGTAGCTCAAGTTAGAGATTCTTATACAACAAAACAGAACGAACTGATGACTACCATCTCCTGTCACTGGAGCCTGTTTTGTATTTTCTAGTAGCTTAGTCCACACTCAAGGGTGACGACTCACAATTTCCACACAGTGAACTGATTTTTCAATCACCTGCATCAATAGACAGAAGTTGAAGGTCAGAAAGACAAAAAAACATTCCATTATGAAGCAGCCTGGTTTACTTCTAAAATATAGCTTTATTTATTCCCTGCTTATTTCCAAAATTAGACGTAATATGGCTTACAAGAAAACCCATAAGCACCATTTTAGTAACATGTAAAGGAAAAGTGAAAACAAAGTGAGAAAAGGAAGAATGAGAATATGTTAGTTATAAAATTTAATGTAGTTTCTACAAATAAAATTTGCATTATTTTCCTCAGCATCCTGGAGCATAGAGTATAAAGGAAGCAAATCAATTTACATAGATCTTATTATGAGAAAGGAAGAAAAGTAATCTTTCCCATAAGTAGCCAAATTTATTATTGCTATCTGAATTTAAATGAATATAGCAACATGAGCTTTCTGTGGTAGACACATAAATACATAAGTTTTCCCCTTTAAAAAAATGCGGTAACATACTTAAACTCAATTATTTTTTTTCTTGGCCACCTTTTACAAAAATTAAGGACATGATATTAAACTGAAGCAGATTCTTCTAGGAGCTAATAAGAAGTGATCCAGCTTCATAGCCTTCCAAGGGTCTAGTTATCCAAGGAGTATCTAGGTTCCAAATGAGTGAAAAGGTCACATGGATACTAGAAAAATCTTACCTGAAGCATTATGTCAGTCTGAATTTGGATATTAATTGACAGAAGATAGGAGATTATACTCTCCAAAAGACAGGGCCTAGAATTCTGATATTCTGTATTAAGCTAGGCTTTCTTGAATTTTATTTGGCTCTTTCCATTCTCTCTGCCCTCTAGATACACACAAACATGCTTTTAACAGAGTCTCAGAGAAAACAAATGCACTCTCTTAAGCTTTTCTTAGATCGAAAGAACTAAGGTATATGTCTGGTGAATGGTGATGTTGGAAGAGAATCCATACACAAAAATGAATTCAATGTCTGCTTAGTGACTCTGTGAAATATATTTCATGACAAAATACAAGATAATATAAAAAAAGATATACACTTCAAAAGTAAACAAACATAACTGCTAGGCTGATTCAGGGCACATTTTATTTCAACATGTCTTGGGTTCTCCAGATGAGAATTCGTCCTCAGAAATTGAAAATCAAACTTTGTCCAGCAAGAATTAAGATTTTCTTATGTATTCTCCAGGGTAAAGCTTCTCTTGGAAAATATATTCCTCAGGGCTGATTTTACATCCTTATTTCTCAGGCTATAGATCAGTGGATTCAACATGGGGGTTACAAGATTATTCAGTATCTGAATTGTAGCGCCAAGCACAGGACGGGGGTTGGGCTGTAGATAGATGATGATGACTGGCCCATAAGCACAAAGGATGGCAGTGATGTGGGCACTGCAGGTGGAGAATGCTCGCTGCCTGCCCTCTGCTGAGCGGATTTTTGATATAGAAATTCCAATGCGAGTGTAGGAGACAAGGATGAGGGAAAAGCAAATGAGAGACAAAAGACCAACATTTGTAAAACCTACCCTCTGGGCTAGAGACGTGTCTTCACAGGCTAGCGGTAAGACTGCAGGGATGTCACAGAAGTAGTAGCCCACCTCATTAGAGCCACAGTAGGGTAACTGGAAGGTGAGGGAGGTTAGGATGATGGCATGGACACAACCACCCATCCAGGTCCCTGAGGTCAAGACAGAGCAGACTCTGTGGTTCATGATGACCTTGTATCTCAAAGGGTGACATATGGCCACAAAGCGATCATAGGCCATCACAGTGTATAGGAAACACTCAATGGACCCTAAGAAGTGGTAGAAGAAGAGCTGGGATGCACAGCCCTGAAAAGAGATAGCCTGGCTCTGCCCTGAGAGGTATAACAGCATCTTGGGAATAGTGGTTGAGGAGAAACCCAGGTCAAACATGGAGAGATTTCCCAAGAAAAAATACATGGGAGTGTGAAGCCGAGAGGAAGAGAGGATAGCTGTAAGGATGAGCACATTTCCCAAGAGGGTACATAAATATAATGATGAGAACAGGAAAAAAAGAACTGTCTCTAGTCCCTTTGTCTCAGGGATTCCCAGCAGGATGAATTCAATCACCACTGTGTGATTTCTCATTTTTCTGGAAGAATCAACTCTTATGTGTCTGTGAAAAAAAAGTTTGTGATTAAATTCAGTATGTATTTAAATGATCTATGTCTAAATCAATGAAGTAGGAAAGCAAAAAATATTAAAATTTGCATCAGAGTAGGGCTTCCTGATACATTTGTCCTGATCTGCCTGTCTCTGCATTCTGCTATCTCTGTGCAGTGCGGTCTCTAATTGCAGATGCCTCTCATTAACACTCTCACCCAAAAGCTTTACCTTATCAAATTCAAAATATGAGAATATTCACTCCTAACCATTTATCTCCCATTCTTCACCTACACTATTAAAGTACATTATTCCAAATTCTACTTTGTAATTCTGAAGGGATAAAGAAAATTACTCGATGTCTATAAAAAGGTGTTATTCCAGGTCTTGTATTTATTTAAGGCAATTTCGTTACATGAAAAACCCCAAAACCAAACCTGTTGCCACTGAATCGATTCCCACTAATAGCGACCCTACGGGACAGAGGAGAACTGCCGCATAGGGTTTCCAAGGAGTGGCTGGTAAATTCCAACTGCCGACCTTTTGATTAGCAGTTGAGCTCTCAAGCATTGTGACACCAGGGCGCCATGGTTACATTAACCATCTAAAAGTCATTTATGATCATATAAGCCACACATAGAAAAGATACAACATCTTTCCCACATTCTCCCCTTAGGTATGAGGGTCAAAATGAGAAATTAGCCAAAATAAGGGTCTTAGACCCTTAATCTTAATAAACAGAAAACTAGATAAAGAGGGCCCATATACTCCGGAATAACCGAGTAAACTGGTAGCCTCCCTCTAGGTCTCCAAAGTCTGCAATTGTCTAACTGGAAAAAGTTAAGCAATATCCTCATTTATGGCTCCAGAAAACACAGGGACAGGGATAGTAGAAACTCTCCCAATTCTCATATTTTAAAATAGTCTAGCATCTTTTCTGCTTGTTTTAACTGGTCCTAAACAGTGAGATCGTTAAATTATAGATCAACCATGAATCTCAATGTCTAAGTCCTCATCTGTATCCATATATTTTTTTCTTGTTATTGTGAGTGGAGGGAGAGAGTGAGAGCAAAAGTGGAAAGTGAAGGACACAATTTGGACACTTACATGGCAAACAAGGAGCGCAGCTGCCTGGTGCTACTGGGTGGTGTTTTTCTTTCCTTCCCCAGCAGAAGAAAGGAGCCCTCACCTGTCTAAATCCCCATCAGCCTGCATCCTGCAGGTAGATATTCTGAATTCTTCTCCTTTTCAATCACTTTGAAATAGAACGTCACAAATCCAAATGTGCTTCAGCTCCTTACAATAATTTCCTCTCCAACACCCAGAACAGCAACAACCCACAAACACTGGGGATTTTAAATAATCTTTTGGTGGAAGACCTTTGGGTATAAATCCCTCAAGACAGGGACCTTATTGTGCAAAACGGCAATTAACTCCTTGGTGTAACTGCACCTTAGAAATAAGACAGAAAGAGAGAAAAAATGAGAGAGAGAGGAGAGGACACAATAAGATATTTTATAAGATTTCTGATTTCCTTTGTCAAATTACTTCAGTGGAATAATCATTTTCAAAAAATTCATTTGGCACACATATTACACATATTTGCTGTGTAGTTTTATGTTTATTAATTTTTTATGTATATGTATTGTTTTTATTAATAAATTGTTATTTTACTGCACTGTTCCGCTTAGTGAGAGCTAATGATTGAGAGTCCAGAAGTGGAACAGCCTAATTCACCTTTTACACCTAGTGCTTGATAAGCTGGGGTGTGTGTGTGCAGTGATGGGAGGAACATAGTTTCATTTAAACATTATCACACTAAAAGCCATGTTGAGCCCATACTTGAGGAGAAAGACTGAAGGCAGTTTGAAAACTGAGAGGTCCAGTTAAGACATAGTGAAAACTTGAATTAACTGTGACACAACTGTAGGAAAACTGAGAAGGGATTACAGAGATATTTTGGGGATTATTTAGAAAATGGAATCTTCTTGTTAGATGATTCCTACATTTCTGACTAGGGTAATAGGTATCATTTCATGCGATTAAGAATGAAGCGTGAGTTTACCAGTAAACTCTTAAAGATTAAGCCTCAGGCCCTTCACTGTCAGGCTCCACCAGAGGCTCAGGAATGAGCTGCTCCCAATGTGCTTACATGGCTATAAGAGTTTGTAAATTTTGCAAAATTAAGGTGCTTTTATATTTTTCCTCTTTTTTTTTTCTGAAAAATTATCCAAAATTAAACAATCTTCAGGCTCTACAAAACCTGAATCTATCATTCAGTTACAGAAGAAAGAACACATTCAGCCTTTCTTCTCCCTACAAAAGAAAATCGCTCAAAAACAAATGCAAAACAAACAGAAAATACCAAAGGTATCTTTGGGTCAAAGTTTATGATCTTTCTGATTATCAAGTCTCATTGTTTATGGAGTGTGTAGGTAGTTACACTGTTCCAAATTCACCTCAAATTTTTATTTAAAAAAAGAGATGATGCTTTTGGTGCACATCTAATGATAAAAGGATATGAAAGGTTTATAATACCACCATCCTATATATCCTTAATGGAGTCCCCAGTGGCCCCAACAGTTAAGCACTTGGCTACTAACTGAAAAATTGGAGGTTAGAATACACCCGGGGCTCCTCAGGAGAAAGATCTGACAATCTACTTTTAAAAGATCACAGCCATTGCAAACCCTATGGAGCAATTCTACTCTGAAACACATGTGGTTGCCATGAGTCAGAATTGACTTGAGGGCAACTGGTTTGCTTTTTGGTTTTATTTATCCTTGATTCTCTTCAATGTTTTGAATCAAACTCATTGGCTTAAAAGATATTATGTGCAAATAAAAAAAGATGATAAATGTTCTTTTTTAAAAAAGATATTGTGGTAAAATGTATGTAAAATAAAATTTGCTACTTTAATTATTTTTAAGTTTATAATTAATTGACATTAACCACATTCGTAATGTTGTACACCCATCACCATTATCTACCTCCAAAAATTTTTTATCACTCCAAACAGAAAGTCCGATAAATGCACTTTGACTGGCAGGCACAATCTCATTAAATTACCTTGATCTGTTAAGAATTTCTTCACAGAAGGCAAGTATCATGGACTATGTTAGATATACAACCAGAATTTCTTAGAATGTAGGTAGATATGCTAAGTTAATATAAATGTCACAGTAAAAACACTAATATTCTACATTCCCAAAGTTCAGATGTTTCCAGTGATGATACTGGTTTCAGAACAAGTCAGTGATCGTATCCTATGTGCAGACTTTAATAAAAGAGCTCAAGAAATTTTCTTATTTTTCTTTATGCTTCCTTTCCTCCATAAAGTATAAATATGTACAGTTTCCAGAATTATAAGAAATGGAAGTATAATTACATTAAGAATGGTTGTGGTAATGACTGTACAACATGATAAATGTAATCCATGTCAGTGTTATAAATGTAAATATGGTGGAAATGTCAAATATTTTGTTACGTATATTTTGGCACAACAGAAATAGTGAAATTATAAGTTGTATTTTATCTGCATTTTTTGAAGCAAATACTAAAGACTTATTTTTCATCAGCTATTTGTGTTAAATGTAGATTTTATATGTTTCAAATATATCAAGTATTTATATTTAATGAAACTTGACTTTTTAAATTAGTGTTTTATTTACATTTTACTCAGAAAAACTACGTACTCAGGATTTTTATTTTCTTCAAGAGATGGAGGACGAATTAAGGAAATGATCATAAAAAAAAAAAAAACATTTTAGCCTTTAGGGGACTGAATATATTAAACACTACATTTGTTCAAAAAAGCTGAACATATGTATGGCACTGTGCTTGATAGTAAAGTTTGAATACAAGACTAAACGGCAGAATGGTATACTTGAACTAGTTTCTCAATATGGGTTGGGGAAAGGGTAAAAAGCAAGAAGCACCAGCAGGGAAGAAAGCCATTCCTGCTTTCACTCCTTGTTTCATGTTTCAGCTTTTCCTGCTATGACTGGTAGCTCATTTACTATAGGTTCTACTGTCTCCAATTCCATCAGGAAAATGGAAGGGTCTTCACATGGACTCAAGTTTAAGTCACATTTTGGAATCAACAGAGAACCTTGTGAGTGTGGGAGAGAGAGAATATGAAGACACAAAATTCTAACTGCAGTGGGGAGAGTATTTGCGGAAACCACTAGTGCATTTAGGGATACAAATAAGGAAGATCACTGTACTATAGAATATTGAAGTATTGGTCAAGGAAAAAGGAGAAATGGTAGCTACTAGGTCAGACAAAAGTTACTGAGAATCTATGTGGATTAAGGCCTGGTTTATCTGACAACATGAGGCTACAAGTTATTTTAGGCTTTCTAAGATTCTATAACTGAATAGGCGCCCTGGTGGTGCAGTGGTTAAGATACTGGCTCCTAGACAGTTTGAATCCACCAGCCACCCATTGGAAACCCTGTGGGGCAGTACTACTCTGTCCTGTATGGTCACCATCAGTTGGAATCGATTTGACAGCTAGTGACTTGGTTTTAACAAGTTATACCTGAATATATACTGAGAACCAGGCTTCTGTTCTAATAATCAGGTGAGGGCAACCACACAGATATCTTCCGGGAATACCCAGATGATTAGAACCTACAGAGAGTAGCCATAAGAAGAGAATGAGGCTAGTCAAATCTCATTTTGTGGAATTAGAATATTTTATTATAAATTAGTTGAGGCAGGATTTATAAATAACATACATAAATACCACACCATTGGGTTTAGAAATGGCTGTCCAGGTTTTCATCATAATGAATTGCTCTGGGTTTTTTTTTTTTTTTTTCCCTTATACTTCATGATTCAGATACTGTATTTTCACACAAAAAAATGCACTCATTATTATTATTATTTTTTTTGCCAACTGTGCAACCCCCTCACACCTTCTTTTCTTAGGAGCACTAGGTGTGTTATATGTGTGGGCATATTATTTACTTGGACATGGTATTTGCCAAAAATACGGTAATCTGCCTCACTACATCCCGCAATGAGGTGTTCTTTTTTCCTCTTGAAAATAGCTTTTAAAAAATAAATGTTATGAGGTCATTGTTAAAGATGACAATATAGAAAAGTACAACGAAGAAAGTGAAAATCACCCAAAATCAGATTACTCATTTTTAACATTTTGGGTAAACAGTTTTTAATTATCCATTGATACACACGCACAAATTTATACGATGACCGAAAAAAAAAAAAAAAAGCCTAAATGTTCACATTTTTTTTTTCCTGCTTCCAGCTGCTGTGGGAATTTTGTCTTTGACTATCACATTGCCTGGGCCTTTATTTTGTAGCATAAGTATTGGGTAAAGAGAGAATTGAAGAAGTTAGGAAACAAAGATTAATGTAAAATGGAAAAAGTCTATAGTAAGTAGTGGAAAATAAAGAGTTACAGAGAGGTGGAGCCAACATGGATCCCTGGACAGATATACCATGCTATCCCTCTGCAGAAAAGACTCAAAAACTAAGTAAAACAGATACAAATGTCAATCCTTGAACCCTAGTCATCAAATGAAGGAATAAAGAACTAGACCAAACACTGAATGAAAGAAGAAACTGAAGGAAAACAGAGAAGGAGGGGAGATATGGAGTCGATGTCCCCTGCCAACGAACACAGCGCAGCAGGGCCACCTTAAAGCACAGCCAGCAATGAACTCGGACAGGGAGTATGGGAAGGCAACTTCCCAGAGCTCCTGAAAGGAAACAGAGAACCCGGTAACCAGAAAAATGTGCTTTCCCACTGTCATGAATTGAATTGTGTCTCCCCAGAATATGTGTCAACTTGCCTAGGTCATGATTCCCAGTATTGTGTAATTGTCACCATTTTGTCATCTGATGTGATTATCCCAAATGTTATAAATCCTCCTCTATAATGTTGAGGCAGGATTAGAGCAATTATCTTGGTGCAGGATTTAACCTACAAGATTAGGTTGTATTTTAAGCCAATCTCTTTTGAGATACAAAGGAGAGAGATGAGCAGACAGGGGGACCTCACATCACCAAGAAACAAGAGCCAGAAGAATAGTGTGTCTTTTGGACCCAGGGTCCTGGCTATGAGAAGCTCCTCTACTGGGGAAGATTGATGATAAAGACCTTTCTATAGAGCCAATAGAGAATGAAAGCCTTCCCTTGGACTTGAATCCCTGAATTTGGGCTTCTAGCTCACTAGACTGTGAGAGAATAAACTTCTGTTTATTGAAGCCATCCACATGTAGTATTTCTGTTATAGCAGCACTAGATGACTAAGAAGCCCAACCCTCAACGTTCTGCTGACTAGAAGCAAGAACCCCCCTCCCCATCCCGGCTAGTCCCACCACTGGGGTCCACAGCATGGCTTTTATTTTTCTCTGTCTCTCTTCCATCTAGCCCCATACACCAATCTTCTTCCTTTCCCATAGGACACACTGTGCCATCATGGCTAGAAAGTCATTGGCCCACAGCTACCCCAGGTCTGCCCTGCCCCCATCTGCTGGCTCCCACTCTGTTGCTATTTTTTTTCTTTTTCTCCCTTTTCTTTCTCCACCCACCAAGTCTCATATGCCATAGTCACCTCTTCCTACCAACCCTCGCTGTGCACCACAGCAAGAGAGTCACTGCATACCTGGCCACTGCTGCCTGGAGTCTGCCCCTACCCCCCCACCAGCTAACACTCTATGCCATTTTTTTCCTTCTACTCCCTTTTTATTCTCCCTTTCACCTATCCACATCCTCCTTCTTCCCACTAGCCTCTGCTGTGCCACTGAGGCAAGAGAGCCACCAGTGCCTAGGCACATCACTGGCCCAGGTCCAACCCACTCCCATGCACTGGCTGTCATTGTGCCATTTTTTTCTTCTTTTTAAAAATTTCTTTTCTCTCTTTTGTTTCTCCCTCTCACCTAGCACTGTAATGTCACCCCCCACCCCATTCCCTTTGGCCACCAGGTCTTCCTTGCCCACACTCACCAGCCTCCACAGTGTTATTTCTTTTTCTATATGCTTTCTTTTTTCTTTTCTTTTTCCCTCCAATATACCCATGCATGCTACCTCCCTCCCCTTCCTGCCAGACCCCCCCGTGACCCACATATAGACTGTCACTGGTGCTGTGGCCTGACACAGTCCTTGGTTTGCCCTGCACCCATCCGCTAGCTCCCACTGTACAGCTACTTCTTTCTTTTTTTTCCTTTTCTTTCTTTCTCCCTCTCACCAAACCCCACATGCCACCTTTTCCCTGTTCCCACCAGCCCCACCACAATGCCACGGCTACAGTATCTCTGATTCTCAGACCTACTGTGACACCAGGTTTGCACCACTCTTCCCCTCCTGAGACTTTACCAACTGCTGAGTGGTGAGAAATCAGCGCATACCACTCCCTGTCTGACAATCTGCTTATGTGGTGAGGGGCTGTAATGCTCCCACACCACTAGACCAACATCGGGAGGCAGATAGCATCTGCCCAGTCCACCCTCAGCCACCTCACCTAACCAGTGTTCAGGTAAGAGGGCTCACCTTGCTTGTTGCTGCCTGCCCATTCAGACAAGGTGGTGAGAGCTATCATGTCTGCAGGTGAGCAAGCGACAAAGCATACCCTGCCTGCCTACAGTGATATATCAAAACAAAACAAAAATGCAGGACAAAACAAACAAACATGCAATCAATAAACAAAATAATGCCTTAATGTCTTGAAGACAGCAAACAATATGAAAGCATATAAAATGGCAGGACAGTATCACTCCAGCAAGTGACCAAAATAAAGAATCATATAACCTCCCAGTAGAAGAAAAGGCAGTGGAACTACCCAATATGGAATTCTAAAGACTAATATTTAGGGGGCCTCCTAAATTAGGAAAGAGATCAAGAAAAACAAAGATGAAACCAACAAAAACATAGCCAAGAATCAAGAAAAACACAGACAAAACAAATAGAAGAATTCAGGATAATAATAAAAGATCAAAACATCAAAATAATCAGAATTTATGCAAAAACAGCATCTAGAAATCGAAAAGATAAACAAAAAAATTTCGGAAATGGAAAAAACTCAATAGAAGGCTTTAGGAGTGAATTTGAAACAATGGAAGACAGCACCAGCAAGATTAAAGACAAATTGACTTTGTTTAAGGAAAAATCAGAGAAAAGAATGAAGAAAACTCAGGAATTATGAGGCAGAAAATCAAGAGCAAAAATTTGCTTTTGATCAGAGTTCCAGGAGAGGGGGAGAAAATAGAAAGAGCAGACAAGATTGTTGAAGATTTGTGGGCAGAAAACTTCCCAAATATCATGAAAGATGAAAGCTGACCATCCAAGAAGCTCAAAGAACCCCATATGAGATAGACCCCAAAAGAAAATCATGAAGACGTATCATAATCACACTTGGCAAAACGAAAGACGAAGGAAGAATTCTGAGACAGCTTGGGAAAAACAGAAAGTCACACACAAAGGGGAAACAATAAGACTAAACTCTGATTACTTGGCAGAAGCTATGTAGGCAAGAAGGCAATCGGAGTACATACATAAAACCTTGAAAGAAAGAAAGAAAAAAAAAAAACTGCCAACAAAGAATAATATATCCTGCAAAACTCTTTATCTACTATGATGACAAAATTAGGACATATCCAGAGAAACAGAAATTAAAGGCATTTGTAAACCAAACCAAACTTATAAAAAATATTAAGGGGGACCTTTGGTTAGAGAACCAACAACATCAGAAAACAACCTGAGTCTATAACACAGGATGGCATTAGCCAGATACCTACCTAGGTTAAGAATTCTCAATGATAAAACAAAGCTAAAAGACATAAAACAGAGAACAAAAGATGTCAATCTGTCAATGACAACAATGTCAAAACAATATAATGGGGAATAAATGGTGTAGGCATAGAACTTTCAAACGAAGAGGAACTCAAGATGATATCAGATAATAAAAAACTGATTCAAATTTAGGAAGATAAGAGTAAATTTCAAGGCAACCACAAAGAAAGTTAACAAACCTACTCATCAAAATAAAAATAAAGAAAACCATAAAGACTCATTAAACACAAAATCTATAATAACAAAAAAAGAGAAGAGAAAATCCAGGAACAAAAGGAACTCAGCACAGGAAAGTAATAGGAACAACAACAACAAAAAATCAGCACCACACAAAAAGCACAATATGACAGCAATAAACACATACGTACTGATAATCACACTGAATGCAAATGGCTTAAATGAATGTGTAGAGAGAGAGAGTGATAGAATGGATTAAAAAAAATAATAATTATGCTGTCTTCAGGAGACACACTTTAGACACAGAGACATAAATGTATTAAAAATCAAAGGATGCAAAACTATATCAAGCACACAGTAAACAAAAAAGAGCAGGAGTGGCAATACTAATCTCAGATAAAATAGACTTGAAGGCAAAAACCACTTCAAAAGATAAGGGCACTATTTAGTGATTAAAGGGACAACCCATCAAGAAGACATAGCCCTAATAAATATCTACACAGAAAAAAATACGGATTCGAAATACAGAAAACAAACTCTAGCAGCCCTGAAAAAAGAAATTAGACAGTTCCAGAATAATAGTAGGAGACTTCAACACACGACTCTTGGTAAAGGACGGAGCAGCTAGAAAGAATCTCAACAAAGATACAGAAGATCTAAATGACACAATGAACCAATTTGACTTTATAGACATATATAGAAAACTATACCTAACAGCAACAAAATACACATTCTTTTCCTACACACATGGGACATTCTCTAGAATAGATCACATTTTACGCCACAAAGCAACCATTCATAAAATCCAAAACATTGAGATAATACAAAACATTCTGTCTGGTCACTACTCCATAATAGCAGAAACCAACAAAGGGAGGAAGAAGGGGGAAAAAAAAAAATCAAATACATGGAAACTGAATAGCACCTTGCTTAAGAAAAACTGGGCAATAGAAAAAAATCAAAGAGGGAATCAAAAAATTCCTAGAATCAAATGAGAATGAAAACACACCGTACTCAAACTTTTGGAATGGAGGAAAGGCAGTGCGTAGAGGTCAATTCATGGCAACAGATGCACACTTCACAAAAGAACAGGCCAAATCAAAATATTAGCCCTACACCTCAAATAAATAGAAAGAGAAGAGCTGAAGAAGCCCAAAGTCACCAGAAGAAAGGAAATAAGAAAAGTTACAGCAGAAATAAATGAAAAAGAGAACAGAAATATAATAAAAAGAATCACCAATACGATAAGTTGTTTCTTCGAAAAGATCAACAAAATTGACAAACCATTGGTCAAACTTACAAAAGAAAAACAGGAAAGGAAGCAAATAATCCAAATAAGAAATGCGATGAGGGACATTACAACAGACCCACAGAAATAAAAAGGATCATGACAGAATACTATGAAAAATAAAATAGTACTCCACAAATTTGAGAACCTAATGAAAGTGGGCAAATTTCTAGAAACACGCTACCTACCCAAACCAGTATAAAAAAGAGCTAGAAAATCTGAACAGGGCTATAATAAGAGAAGAGATTGAAGAGGTAATAAAAAATTCCCCCTTCCAAAAAAAAAAAACCAAAACTCCTGGCCTGGATGGCTTCACTGGAGAATTGGACCAAACATTCAAAGAAAAGCTCAGACCAGTAATATTCAAACTACTTCAAAGCATAGATGTCATGGATAGAATTGTGTCCCCCCAAAAATATGTGTATCAATTTGGCTAGGCCATGATTCCCAGTATTATGTGATGGTACACCATTTTGTCACCTGATGTGATTTTCATGTTTGTAAATCCTACCTTTATGATGTTAATGAGGTGGGATAGGCAGCAGTTATGTTAATGAGACAGGATTCAATGTACAAGATTGGATTGCATCTTGAACCAATTTCTTTTGGGATATAAAAGAGAGAAGTGAACAGAGAGACAGAGGGACCTCATACCACCAAGAAAGTAGTGCTGGAAGCACAGCACATCCTTTGGACCTGGGGTTCCTGCATGGAGAAGCTTCTAGTCCAGGGAAAGATTGCTGATAAGGACTTTCCTCCAGAGCTAACACAGAGAGAAAGCCTTCCCCTGGAGCTGACACCCTGAGTTTTTCTAGCCCACTAGACTCTGAAAAAATTAATTTCTCTTTGTTAAAGCCATCTACTTGTGGTATTTCTCTTATAGCAGCACTAGATATATAGGTAAGGAAGTAATACTCTCCAATTCATTCCATGAAGCTAGAAAAGTCCTGATACAAAAGCCAGGCAAAGACACCACAAAAAGAGAAAATTACAGACCAATATATTTCATGATTATAGATACAAAAATTCTCAACAAAATTATAGCCAACAGAATTCGGCATTAAATCAAAACAAATAATACTCCACGAACAAGTGCGATTCATACCAGATATGCAAGGATGGTTCAACATTAGAAAATCAATCAACATAATCCACCACAAAGATAAAAGAATCACATGATCGTCTCAGTCAACATAGAAAAAGCATTTGATAAAGTCCAATACCCATTCCTGATAAAAATGCTCAATAAAATAGGAATAGAAGAGAAATTTCTCAACATAACAAATTTCTATACAAAACCAACGACCAACATCATTCTCAATGGAGAAAGGAGGAAAGCGTTCCCCATGAGAATAGGAACAAGACAAGGATGCCTTTAATCACCACCCCTTTTTGACATAGTGCAGGAAGTTCTAGCTAGAGCAATAAGGCAAGAAAAATAAATAAAGCGTATCCGAATTGGAAAGGAAGAAGTAAAACTATCCTTATTTGCAGATTATATGATGTTACACACAGAGAAGCCCAAAGATTCCATACGAAAACTACTGGAACTACTAAAAAGATCCAGCACAGTAGCAGGATACACTAAACCCACTGCCGTCATGCTATCAACATACAAAAATCAGTTGGATTCCTACACACCAACAAAAAAAACTTTGAAAAGAAAATCACGAAAATTATACCATTTATAATTCCTAAAAAAAGAAAATACTAAGGAATACATCTAACCAGGGATGTAAAAGACCTATACAAAGAAAACTACAAAATACTATTGCAAGACTCCAAAAGAGACCTACATAAATGGAAAAATCCACCATGCTCATGGATAGGAAGACCCAACATTGTGAAAATGTCAATTCTACCCAAAGTGATTTACAAATATAGTGAAATTCCAACCCAAATACCAACAGCATTCTTTAACGAGATGGAAAAACTAATCACCAACTTTATGTGGAAAGGAAAGAGGCCCCAGATAAGCAAAGCGTTATTGAAAAAAAAGAACAAAATAGGAAACCACATACTACCAGATCTCAGAACCTGCTATACAGCCACAGGACTCAAAGCAGCCTGGTACTGGTACAACAACAGACACATAGATCAATGGAACAGAATTGAGACCCCAGATGTAAATCCATCCACCTGTGGTTAGCTGATCTTTAACAAAGGACAGAAGTCCATTAAATGAGGAAAAGACAATCCCTTTAACAAATAGTGTTGGCAAAACTGGTTGTCCATCTGGAAAAAATGAAGCAGGAGCCATACTTCTCACCACATACAAAAACTAAGTCAAGATGGATCAAAGGCCTAAATATAAAACCTGAAATGGAAAAAAAAAAAAAAGGGATAACACTAGGGGCTCTAATACCCAAACCCACTGCCACCAAGTCGATTCCAACTCATAGCGACCCTATAGGACAGAGTAGAACCGCCAGTAGGGTTTCCAAGGAGCGCCTGGTGGATTTGCACTGCTGACCTGATGGTTAGCAGCTGTAGCTCTTAACCACTATGCCACCAGGGTTTTCAAGGGGCCCTAATAGATGGCATAAATACAACAAACCATAACAAACACGTACAAACACCAGAAGATAAACTAGATAACCGGGAGCTACTAAAAATGAAATACTTATGCTAATCAAAGGACCTCACCAAAAGAATAAAAAGGGAACCTATAGACTGGGAAAAAATTTTGGTACAACATATACTGCAAGGGCCTAATCTTTAACATCTACAGAATACTTTAGCACCTCAACAACAACAAGAAAGAATCCAATAAAAAATGGGCAAAAGATATGAACAGACACTTCAGCAAAGAAGATATTCAGACAGCTAACAGACACGTGAGGAAATGCTCCTGATTTTTAACCTCTAGAGAAGTGCAAATCAATACTATAACGTAACTTGAGGGACCAAGCTACTGGGGCTGAGGGTTGGGGTCTTAGTCTCAGGGAATATCTAGATCTATTGGCATAACACAGTTCATAAATAAAAGGTTCTACATCCTACTTTGATGAGTAGCATCTGGGGTCTTAAAAGATTCCAAGCAGCCATCTAAGATACATCTATTGGTCCCATCCCATCCAGACAAAGGAGAATAAAGCAAACCAAAGACACTAAGAAAATGTTACCCCAAAAGACTAATGGACCACATGAACCACAGTCTCCGGCAGCCCGAGCCCAGAAGAACCAGATGGTGTCTGGCTACCACCACCTACTGCTCTGACAGGATCACATAGAGTCCCGGACAGAGCTGGAGAAAAATGAAGAACATCATTCAAGCTCACAAGAAAAGACGAGACTTACTGATCTAAAAGAGACTGGTGAAACCCCCAAGACTATGGCCCTCAGACAACATGCTAACGCAGAACTGAAGCCACTCCTGAAATCCACCTTTCAGCCAAAGATTAGACAGGCCTAAAAGCAAACAATAACACATGGGAGAAACATACTTCTTAGTTCAATGAAGTATTCAAGACCAAATAGGCAAAACCTGTCTACATCCTACTTTGATGAGTAGCATCTGGGGTCTTAAAAGATTGCAAGCAGCCATCTAAGATTCATCTCTTCGTCCCATTCCATCCAGACAAAGGTTCCTTTGAAGGTAGAAGGGACAGGAAAAGTGGATGAATGAACACAGGGGACCCGAGAGGTAAAGGGAAAGGAGGAGAGTGTGGACACATTGCGGGAATTGTAATCAATGTCACAAAACAATTTGTGTATAAATTTTTGAATGAGAAACTAATTTGCACTGTAAACTTTCACCTAAAGTACAATTCAAAAAAAAAAAAAAAAAAAAACCCTGGGATGGGGGGAAGAAGAGTTACAGAAAGAGGGCTATTAAGGAAAATCTAGAGTCAATGCTGGCTAGGAGGAGGGACTTTGGAAGACTTGAAGACAAGAATAAGAAATATTATCAGTCACTCTTGAGTAGCACAAAAAGTTAGCATGATTGGCTGCTAACTGAAAGATTGGAGGTTGAGTCTACCAGGAGATACCTGAGAAGAAAGGCCTGGCAATCTACTTCCAAAAATTCAGCCACCAAAGTATGGAGCACAGTTCTACTCTGACACACATAGGGTTGCCATGAGTCAGTACACTGTTAAATACAGAGCTCTTTATGGGGTAACAGGCGTTACTGAGACACACAAACAAAATCTCACTAGGCAAACACAATATAATACTTTCAGAGAAAGCATCTCCATTTCTCAATTATTTATTTAAAGGGGAAAAAATAGGAGGATGATCCCTAGTGGCACACTGGTTAAAAGCTCAGGCAGCTATCCCAAAAATTGGCAGTTTGAATCCACCAGCCAATTCTTGGAAGCCTTATGGGGCAGATCTATTCTGTCCTATAAGGTCACTATGAGTCAAAATCGACTTGGCGCCAAAGTTTTTTTTTAATCCTAAGGGACAAAATGCTTCTAAAATCTAGTGCTAAATCCATAATTTATTCCAGAACAGTAACTACTACATTGTGGAATACACTTTTCAGGGGACTTTTTACTTTCTTGTTCCTTAAGGAATAGATTAATGAGTTCAGCATGGGTGACACAAGATTGTTTAATATTTGCACCACAGCACCAAGGAAGGGTTTGGGTGTGGGCTGCAGATAGATGATGATTACAGGTCCGTAGGCACAGAGTATTGCAGTGGGGTGAGCACTGTAGGTGGAGAAAGCTTTCTGCCTCCCTTCTGCTGAACGGATCCTCAAAGTGGCAATGCCAATGCGAGTGTAGGAGACACAAATACTGAGCAAAAGCATTACAGCCAGAAGGCCAACATTAGTGAAACCCACCCTCTGGGCCAGGGAGCTGTCAGCACAAGCCGGGAGTAAGACAGGAGGAATGTCATAGAAGTAGTCCACCTGATTGGCGCCACAGTAGGTTAAATGAAAAGTATGGTGGCATCAAGACAACCCACCAACCAGGTCCCCATGACCAAACCCACACAGACCCTAGGTTTCATGATAAGCATATACCTCAGTGGGTGACAGATGGCCACAAAATGATGGTATGCCATCCCAGAGTAGAGGCAGCCTTCCATACAACTCAGGAAGTGATAAAAGAAGAGCTGTGTAGCACACCCCTTATAAGAGATGGCTTGGCTCTGACCAGAGAGATAGAAAAGCATCTTGGGACAAGTTACAGAAAGGAAAAGTATGTCAAAAATAGATAGGAGTCCCAAGAAGAAATACATGGGGGTGTGAAGGGTAGAGGAAGAAACAATGGCCATCAGGATGAGTAAATTGCCAAGCAAGGTGAAGAGGTAGATGAACAAGAAGATGACAAAGAGCACAGCCTCCAGTCCCTTGGTCTGAGGTATTCCCAGCAGAATGAACTCCCTCAGCTCTGGGTGATTTCTCATGTCCTTTGGAGAATGGTCTGGGTAGAGACAACCAATGTGAAAACATGAGTGTGGATTGTGATGGGCACAACACCAATACATTCATTCTCACCAAACTTTTTTAAACATAAAGATGGTTCTGAAATTAAGAATTAGACATTCTGCCAAAGACACTTAAGGGCTAGTAAAGCTAATCTTCATACCTCGAGATATCATATTCCTTCAGGAAATTTTACTGGATACAAAACAAGATAAAACATTAACACATGAAAAAATACTAGAAGGGCTAATAGAACAAGATGTTGATAATAAACGAGAGCATAAGATTTAATTAATGACAATAATGAACAGCCTAAAACAGACTAACATGAAACAGCCTGATTCCTCTACTTCCTTTTCAGAGCATTCCTACAGTTACTCAAGGATGGGGTCAGATACTCTAAAGGTCCATCAAAGGGCATTCTGGGTACCCACACCTCTGATGGAAAAAATGGTTGACCAGATAGTGTGATGAGCATGAGGACTTATGTTGTTGTGTTGATATTATTTGACGTGGATATATTCTTAGATGGAGTATTTCTTATTTGATGATGTTCATTCAACTGAAGAGAAACTAACAATGTCAAATTTGATCATTATTGTGGGATTTTAAACTATTTAAAGGTCTGCAGTTAAGTATTATTACTTAGATTGTAAGTTTTAGTGAAGTCACCTTCATATATAAAGAATTAGAGATATTTAATTCTTGCTAACCTCTGGAATTTTCTAATCCTTAGTGCAGTAAAACAAAAATATGTATGTCCTGCCACTTTGTGTTATTTGTCTGTTTTTGTTTTATTTTAAAGGGAAAAAAAATAGGTCACTGAATATTCTAAGACTGTGAATCTGCCACAGGGGTGTGCTGTGATCGGCTCTATGTTACAGTACTCGAGTTTAAGGGATCTAGTGAATTTTCCATCTGTAAGAGATGATATTTTCACTTAAGTTTTTATTTTCATGCTTTTTTTGAGATTCAAAGTATATGAAAATCATCTACTTATAATTGTTCTGCCTTCTAATTACAATTCTTGGTGAATTTTTCTAATCCTCTTTTATAATTCACTGTGTTACTGATAGACAATTTCATCTATGAAAAAAGCATGGATGTGGTAAGGTAGTTTAATTCTATCCAGATACACACAGAAAATTCTGGTGGATTTGATTTCAGGTTCCATTAGTCTTTAAGGTCCCTGAGAGCAAAGACTGCATAATTTGTCACCGAATCTGCAGCATTTATTCCAGTATCTGTGAATGGTTGGCAGTTAAATATTTGTTGAATGAATGAATGAGAAGTTGAAAATTAGCTTATAAATAGACTTAGTCTGTAAGTTCCATGAAGAAAACATGGCTATTGTTCACTATATATTTGGGATTTGGGGAAATGGTAACACTTATAAATAGGCTTAATACAATAGAATTTTCGAATGCTCTGAAATAATTCCTTTTGCCCTTAGACTGTTTTAAGTTGTTGGATTAACCCTGGAAAGCAATGATTATAGTAAGCCTGCTTTAGGTTCCAGATGGCATGCCTAATGAGCAAAATTTAGATATTCATTGAAATGTAGAATACCTAAATCCTGACTGAGGCAAGATAGGATGAGCCTTGAGTATCTTCATAATTATTTACACTGCTAATTGCCACTTGTTGGGGGAGAAAAGTAAATGGGAGCTGGGGTTAGAGGGTTAGCAAAAAAGACTGGCTTTCCCTGAGAAGAAGGGAAATGAGAAAGTCATGATTAGCTGAAAGTTCTGTGTCAAAAAGAAAAGGAATTAGTGGCAAAACACTTGACATAAGGCAAAACTTGTTTACACAACCAGAGGTACTGGATTTAGATAGTGCATCTTAGTTCATGTGAAATTAGACCTAAAAGAGAGTTATCACACTACCTTAACACAGCTCATTTCCTTTGCAATTATTGTTTTTGCAGTAATACATCTATGAAAACTCTGTTTATTGGGTCCTTTAAGTCTTTGAGTCCTTTAGGGTTTCTTCCTGGAGCAAAGCCAATGATTTCTTTTAATATTTTTTTCAAATTACCTTTTCTGCTTTTAGTGGGGACCATCTAGAGCTGAAGTCTCTGGAGCCAGTTTGTATCACTGCTGAAGCTCTTGGTGGCCCCCGTACTCTGGATGAGCGGTGTTTTAACGCAAGCATCCCATACATTTCTGATCTAGGTTCAGTGATCAGAGAGGACTAAAAGAATGACTGCTAAGAAGATATTTTGGCATATTTCCAGGAAAAGACTTATAATGCAGAGAAAAAAGTAGAATTTAATATGTGACTTTGAAACTATAAAAATGTAAATAAATAAAAAATAGAAATGTAATTAATGTAAGCTAAAAAAAATTTCTTTTTATGAAAGTTGTTCTTTATGAAAGTTTCAAACAATGAAAATGTAAATTCATGGAAAAACAAAACTAAGATGTTGAAAACCAAAATCAAATGATGGGAAGATACTGCTGCAATGCAAATCCGGAAAAGACAGAATTTCATTGCTGTCTGGAGGAGGGAATAAGGTAATGAGTGAATGGTGATAAGAAAAGGCAAGATTTTTGAGCTGGATAGATTCGGTTTTGAACCCAGGCTCTTTTACTTACTAATTTTGTGACCGGCTGAGTCACTTTACCTTGCTGTGCTTCAGTTAACTTATTTATAAAATAGAGATGGCATTACCCTTTGAGAGTCATTTGATGGATTAAATGGCATGAGGCAGCATGTAAAAGCTAATGTGGTCCCTGATATATAGGAAGTGCTCATCAACTGCTATTTACTCCTTTAATTTAGGCAAGAGTCTCTTGCAATATATTGACAATATCGGCATGAACATAGCTAATCCTTAATAATTCACAATTTGGGGGAAGTGTCTAGGACCTGCCCCTGGATACCTATGAAGGTTTCCCCTGAATTATACTGAAGTACAAAACTAAATCACATGGTGGAGAACATTGGTAGCCATGGCATAAGTGCCTGCCCCATTCCCACACCATGTGCACACCGTTCCCAACTTCTCAAAACACAGCAAGTTATGAATTGTGCTAATACATGACATCAGTGATAAGTTAGGTGAAACATGTCACATTTCTGTTCATTCCAAAGGAGTATAAATATTATTTTCTTTAAGATAAAAACTGAAAATAGAAACTGTGAGAATTATCTCATAAAAATAATATTTCAGTTTGCAATATTTTTCACTAGGAATTTTTTTCTTTTTCATTTTTTCCTGTAACTTCAATATATATGTGTGTATATCTATACATATATATATATATATAGATATTCAAAATCTTAAACATCCAAGCTCTTCACCATTCTAGAGCTAAAACTAGACAGGTTTGTAGGCATACAAAAATATATGGAGCTGAGAAGGAGAATTAAAGTAGTAATTTAACGTTGCCCCAGAATAGAAATAGATACAGCTTTCCTAGAAGATTCAACTCAAATTCGAACATTTGCCTAAGAAAAGGTCAACCATGGCATATGAGAAACAACTAGGATTAGATGTCTAAAGACCCAAGTTCAAGTTCTAATTTTTGAAAATGTGACTCTAAGCAAGCACCTTATAATCTCTGAATCTGAGCTTCTCATCTGTGCAGAAGCAGAACACACTCCCTGTATCAGCAGCCTCAGTCCTCATCAGTCAAAATCTATCATTCCAACTAGAACACTTTTGAGAGTGATTATGGGCATGTTACTAATTAACAGGGGTAAGTCAGAAAAGTCCTGGCAAACCATTGAGCAGTGTCCTTAGTCATATGTCCTTCATCTGTGGCAGTCTGTTTCTGTAAAAATTTACAGCCTTCAATACCCGACGAGGCAGTTCTACTCTGTCCTGTACAGTCAATATGAGTCAGAGTCGACTCCATGGCAACTGGAAATGGGGTTGCATTTGCAAGGCTCTCTGGAACAATTCTGAATAAAAATAGCAATAGGAAAAAAAAAACCTTATTATTCTTAAAGGAACATCAATCTATTTCACCAGCAAATATTATGCTATTTTCCTGCATCTATTGAGATGATTACTTGTTTTTTCTCCTTATTCTGTTATAGTGTTAATTGACTTTCATTAATTTTCAAATGTTAAACAAACTGCATTAGTTGGATAAACTCCACTTTGTCAGGTTGTATTGCTCTTTTTGTATATTATAGGATTTTGTTAAAGACACAGTGTCTTAATTTTTATTCCTTGTGATATCTTTGTCAGATTTTGGAATCAGAATTATACTCGTCTCATAAAATGAATGGCTACGTGTTCCTTCCTGCTCTCTTTTGTAAAAGAATGTTTATGCTTGACCTTATTTATTCTGAAAATTCTTATAAAACCTTCTTGGCCTTGAGTCTCCTTTATAGAAAGGTTTTGATTACATATTCAATTTATTTAATGGTCAGAGGACTAACATGATTTTCTCTTGCAACTTGTGTCAGTTTTAGAAATTTATGCTTTTTAAGGCATTTGTATATTTTATCTAAAGTGTTAAATTTATTGGAAAAGAAAAATGAAACTTTGTATAACTTAAACATTTCTGCTCATCAAAAACATCATTAAAAAATCTGGTTCTGGTTAAGATGGAGAAAGTACACTCCACCTGGCCTATCACACTGAATGCATGGAGCTGCTGTTTGAAGACTCTGAAAGGTAAATGCTAGCAGGGAGGTCAGAGAAAAAAAAAAAAAAAGAGATTCAAATTAAGGACAATCCAGCAGTGAATGTCCTGTTTTTTTGTTTTGTTTTTAATTCCAGTATCCCCTGGCCTGAACTCAAAGGCAGCTTGAAATGCAAAATTGTATAATTTTTGCCCACAGAGATATCTCTAATAGTATCCCTCTCTTTCTGATCTAAAGAGTTTAAAAGAGTGGTCCAAAGTCAGAGTTATTGTTGGTGTTAGGTGTTGTCAAGTTATTTCCTACTCACAAGTGACCCCAATGTACAACAGGAGAAAACACTGCCTGGCCCTGCACCATACTCACAATCCTTGTTCCATCTGAGCCAGTTGTTTCAGCCTCCGTCGAGGGTCTTCCTCTTTTTGCTGACCCTCTACCTTACCAAGCACAATGATTTTTAGTGTCTTCCAACCTGTATCAGACAGTGTCCTGCTGATATCCATAACATTTTCACTGGCCAATTTTTTCAGAAATAGACCACCAGATTCTTCTTCCTAGTCTGTCTTAGTCTGGAAGCTAAGCTGAAATACTGGTGGCATAGCTACTAGCATCACAGCATTACAGCAACACACAAGCCCCCATAGTATAACAAACAGACAGACGTGTAGTGGAAGGGTCAGAAAAAGTGAGGGAAATCCCCGGTTCTTGCGTGTTTTTTGTATCCATTTTCCCCTCCCCCTTCCTCTTACCAGGTAATACTGAGGGAGCAGTGACTGGTGGTGACGGTGAGGACAATGATAGCTAGGCAAGTGTCTAAAACCATGTTTTCAAGGAAGTGAGAAGAAGCCCTGTTGCATTTTCTCTGTTTACTCCCTGCTTGTCCCTAAAGGCAGATGCCATCACAGAAATGTGAAGCAGAGTGGCAAACTGAAGTTCCAACTTTCCAGCTAGAAGATGAGTGAAGGGAGCTAAAACTGGAGCTCTCTAAGACTGTCCAGAGGTAAAAATTTGTGATCCCATGAAGTTTGTTTATGAATTCCTGGGCTCATTCCCAAGCTGTACATTCATGGATCTGACCATTAAAGAAAGAAAGAAAGAAACTAAAGGATTTGATAATATGAGATGTAGCACTGCCCCAGTCCTAGATTTGCCGTGATGTGGTCCGCATGTGGGACAAATACAAACAGGATGGCAGATGTTCCAAAACTGACCCGACGTTAAGCCTGAATTTATGATAAACTATATAAATGAAAACCAATTTCTTGAAAGCCAAAAATTATCAAGATTTATCCTAAAAGACATGGCAATCTGGATAACCATATATCTATTTAAAAAAATTGAATTGGTACAAAAAAACTTCCAAAAATGGTACCTACAAACCCAGATGATTTCATTGGTCAATTTTTCCAAACATTTAAAGAAGAAATAGCATCAATTCCACACAATCTTTTCCAGAGACTATGACAGATTGGACCACATTCCAACTCATTTAATGAGGCTAGCATATCCTGATATCAAAAACAGAAAGGACAGAAGAAGTAAAAACAATCCAAAAGAAAAAAACACACACACACAAAATCACAAAATAAGACCCTAAAGACCTATATTACTTAAAAAAATACACAGAAAAACCCTTAACAAGACATTAGCCTCTAACGATTTTGATTTATTTTGTATCATAACAAAAAACAAAGACACCTTAAACTAGAAGCAGAAAGGAATCTTGTTAAAGTCAAGATCTACTAGACTAGTGGTTCTTTTACCTAGATAGCACCCTTTGATTTTGTCCGCAAAACTTTTTTATCAATGGATAGTGGGAAAATGTCTAAATTAAAATTCAGGTGGCTGCTAACTGAAAGGTCAGTGGTCCGAAACTACCAGCCATTCTGCAGACGAAAGATGTGGCAGTCTGTGTCCCTAAAAACCCTATGGGAAATCTCTGTCCCAAAGGGTCACTATGAGTTGGAATCAACTTGGTTGACTTGAATCAACTTGTTTTTTAGATACTAGTCCTGATTTTTCTGCTCGTCAACTGTGGAAAACTCACTAACATTAACTGAGCTTTATCTTCTTTATCTGTAAAACAGGTGTCACAGGTTGGGTTCCCTAGGGTAGCAAAACTGGTGAAATGTGGGTGTATATATGTATACATACATACATACAGGGAGAGAGATTTATATCAAGGAAATAGCTCACATGGCTGTAGGGACTGGAACATTCCAAATCCTTGGGTCAGGCTGGTGTCTTCTCCTGACTCATGTAGCTGCAGGGGTTGTCTGACTCAAGATTGGCAGGTAAGCTTGCAAGCCACTGGCTCACAGACAGTTGAAGCTGATGAATCCCAAGATGGGTAGGTAAGTTGCTAGCTGAGGTGCCAAGAACAGGAGGTCAGATGAATAGGAGCCAGCTGTGGGATCCAGAACAAGCAAAAGCCCTCAAACTGTGCCAGAAAGTCTGCCTATATTGGACGCAGGTCACACCACCAAAGAAATTCCTTTTCAACTGATTGGCTGTTCATGACCAATCTCATCATGTAGGTAATTATGTTACTTCAGATCTCATTATGGAGGTGTTTACATCATTGTACAGTTGCCAAACTGCATCATAACTGCCAAACCACTAAGAATCATGGCCAACCAAGTTGACACACAACCTTAACTATCATAATTTATACCAAACCTTTACAGGGATTCACTGAAATGAGATGATGCTTATGAATATGCTTTTATAAATGGTGCATCTCTAGACAAATGAGAAGTACATAACTGAGTAGCCCACTGCATATGCATAGCCTTTTTGTAGAAGCAGAGTTAACTCAGAACTTGAGAGTATAAACCAATTATGTCATGACAGGGATATATTCTCTTCTTTCCTCTTACAGAAATACCTTTCCCGAATACTCAGCATGTAGAGGGTGACAGACATCAACATGTGGGCTGAAGTTGACAGGAAAGGCAAACTCTTGCCTCCTCCATCTGGGCACCGACACAACTGAAACAGGGAATAACAGAATTGGAGAGATTCCCTTTCCATTCGTAACAAAGAAGCAGGTGGGCCCAAGAGTAAGAAGGAGTGAATCTGGTATTATTTAACAATGACCTCGCAAGGTAAAGGCATCATTGCTGTATACTGATAAATGCTGTTAATAATCTAGACACAGTGTAAATATCCCTTTCTTGAATTTTGACTTGAAAGAATTAAAATCTGTGACGTTTATGGGTAATACTCAGAGATATTTTTCCTCAATGATTGACTAATTTAGCATCCTCTAAGTATTTCAGGGAGCCCTTGTGGTGTAGTGGTTAAGCATTTGGCTGCTAACCAAAAAAGTCGTCATTTTGAATCTACCAGCTGCTCCTGGGATATCTTATGGGGCAGTTCTACTCTGTCCTATAGGGTCTCTAGGAGTCGGAATCAACTCAGCAGCAGTTGGTTTGGTTGTTTGAAGTGTTCCAGATAGAAAAAGCAACTTTTAGGTTAACCTCTTTGTTCCTCGTCTCCTGGGAGTCCAAGGTTAAGCTGTGCTGTGATTTCCCTGAAACACACGCCTTGCCAATGAATTTGGGTTTCAGGGTAGTCAATGTTCAGTCCGAGGAAATAACAGATTTGAGATCGAACATGGCAAACAATATACCTAAAAACCAAACCCGTTGCCATCGAGTTGATTCCGACTCATAACAACCCTATGGAACAGAATAGAACTGCACCCACAGAGTTTCCAAGGAGCGCCTGGTAGACTCGAACTGCCAACCTTTTGGTTAGCAGCTGTAGAACTTAACCACTATGCCACCTGGGTTTCTGGCAAACACTATGGAGGGGGAATAGTGAGAGGATTCAATTTTTAAATATGAGAAAAAGCCTCAGATGCACACAAGCAAAAGGAGGCATTCAGTGAGTTCATTGTCTCTAGGGAGAAATGAAAGTAAACCTTTAATTATATTATTTTTAAGATTTCCAAGAAAGGCATTTGTAGTATCGTTAGCCACCTAGACCAGTGTGCCATAGCCCTTCAATCCCTTGTTCTGTGGATTCCATTTTCCTCAAAGCTTGATAAAAATGAAAGGGACCTTGTAGGCAATAGAGTTCAAGTCTTTTTCTTTGGAAATGAGTCAACGAATGTCATGAAGTGCCCAAGGCCACTTAAATAGATACTTTTATATTGTGACTTCTCCACACTGAGTTAAAGACCATCAAAGGAAAATAGGCTACTAAGTTCATAAATTGGAATAGTAAGTGAACATGTATGTAAGCTTATCACCATACATACTTAGGGACTCATCATTCAGAAATGCACCTCTTTCCAACTCAATTCATTCCTGATTTCCAACAAACAGTGCAGATTTTGATATCACATCTAGAAAATAAAATGGAAACAACCAATTATGGTTATATTTATTCTTCATGGTTCTACAAAGAATCAATTAATTTTAGAGAAATTACGCATTCAAAAATAGAGTTAGGGGAGAGTAAACTGAGGACCAAGGAGGAAACAACAAAGATAGAATTAGAAAAACAAGTGAATGTCTCCTTCCTTCCTTGTAGAGTAAATATCTGACAATACAATCCATGCCTATCTCATTTTTGTGTCTTTCACAACACCCAGCTTATTGTCTGACACATAGTAAGAATTTGGTGTTTACTAGACGATGAAAATAAAGGAATTAATTAATTTCATGTCAAAGCTACTCCATATGGCTTTCAAAGCCCGATCTACCTGATGCCACCCACTTCATCTGTTACTATTCTACAGAAAAAAATAAAACAAAATAAACGCTCATTCTGCCCAGAACAGCCTGAATATTCCACAAGCACACTGCTTCATCCACATCCTGTTTATAATCATTTTACTCCATTTATTTAAAACTACGATTTCTATATCCTGTTTAACTTTTATTTCTTTGTCTTCAAGACTGAATTGATACTTTCTCCTTGCTTCCTTCTCTGACTTCTAAAGCACATGGTCAATGACCTGACATTCAATTTGTGATTCAAGTTTACACTTGAGTCTTCCATTACTTACTGTTTGGTGACAGGTTTTAGTCTAGCCTTCTAACAACTCCATGAAAGCATGAGCCTTCTCTGTATCCCTTCAAGTCAAATCTTAGTTGCTTAATCAATATTTCTGTGATTGAATATGATTACTATAAGTGTAGTTGTATAAAGAAAGTTAGAAGAAGAAAAACTGTGCTGTTGACTCAATTCTGACTCATAGCAACCCTATAGGACAGAGTAAAACTGCCCCATGGGGTTTCCAAGGAGCAGCTGGTAGATTTGATCTATTGACCTTTTTGGTTAGCAGCCAAAATCTCAACCACTATGTCACTAGGGCTCTAAAGCAAGGATAGCCAGAGTGAAAGGATAACTTTAGTTTATATTAAGTGCTCCACATATTCATAGTGCAATGTATATTTCAATGAATAAATCCAATCCTTTTCAGAGCTCTGATTCCAACCATCATGTTGGATTATTTACAATTTTGTTTTTACACATAAGGAAATAAATGTCTTGGATTAAAATTAGCAAGATGATTCTGATAAATCAGTTCCTGTAGCAGGCAGTATGAGGTTATTCTGAGAGCAATAGACTGCCATCAGCCTCATCCTCCATAGCTCAGGCTATTGATTTGTCAGATTCGTGGACAATACTGGACAGTACTATGTGTGAGCATCATGGTCAAGGCACTGGAGAGTAGCCCCAATTTTAGACACTCTTCAGATGCAAAAACAAACAAAAAAATGAAATCCAGAGAAGTGGAAGACCTGAAACATTGTCATGTAAAGAAAGGGGACTTGATAGAAAATGAAGAAGCTCCTCTTAGAAAATTTAGTGTGGCTACAGAAAATTATTAAAGATACATCTAGAATAATTTTTCTGGAAATACCATTGAATTCATGTTAAGAAATGTGCTAATGCATGATAATAGTAACTAATATTTTCTACATAATTAGCATATTTCAGGCATATACATTAAATTATTCAATTCTTACAATAAATCCATGACATAAGTACTGTTATTAGTGTTATTTTGAAGATAAGGAAACTGACTTCTACATACATAAAGTCACTTTTTCTGTGTCATGCAGTTAGTAAAGGGCAGGACAAAGACCTGAGCTACAATTCATGTGGCTCCAAAGTTCATGTTCTTAACTTGTACTATCTCCCAAAAGACAAACATGTATTTCTAGACAAAATCCTGTGATTGAGATACATGACCAAAGATTTTCAAGTCAGGGAAGGGCTGAAGGTACCAATTGACAGGTTAAACATAAAACACTACTCAGATTTACATATGTTACATTTTGATAATTTCTGGATAATATCTTTTGAAAGTGAAGTTGACAAACTATCGGACCCACATAAGTGGCCAGAATGTTGAGGGCTTGAGAAAAGTTACATGAAATGTGACATGAGAAGCATTTGACAGGAGATACTTTAGTGCTGTGGGGATGAGAAATTTCCCACACCTCTTCCACTTTGCTGTCAAGATGGATATAACATAACCCTGGAGGAGAACTTCTGGGTTCCATCACTTTAGTGACTTCCTCTAGTTATGCAAATGCTTGGATGCTTGAGGCCAAAAATGGCAAGGTTTCATTGCAAAATGAACCTGTCTTCCACGGTAAGTATCACTGTTACAATTTTATGCTTAACTGATTTCTCGCTCTTCCACTAACTAGCATTGTCCAATAACACTTCCAGCAATAATGGTGATGTTCTCACTGCATCCCCAATACAGTAGTAACTGGTCACCTGTGGCTATTCGTCGGCACTTGAGATGTGCTTCTGTGACTGTGAAAGTAAATACTTAACCTAATTGAATTCAATTAAATTTTAAATACCCACATGTGGCTAGCGGCTGCCATATTGGGGAGCACAGCACAGTATTAGATGGTCATGTCCCTGAGAAAAGATACTGTAGTTTGCTCACTTTATAATATTAGCACCCAGCACAAAGCTTTGTGCATAACAGGAAATAAATAATTTAATGGACGATTGAATGAATGGTTTTAGCGGTCTTTAGCCACAGCATAAACTCAGTGTTTTTTGTTTGTTTTTGTAACAGGTAATCACATATTTCAGGTTTCCATGCACAATTTTGGTTTATAATTGTTGTCTTTGTGTAATTATTGATAGTGACTTCAGGCTCTAAAGTTGATTAATCTTTCTGTGGTTCAGTTTCCTCATTCATGAAAGACGATAATACATATAGATAAACATGGGAGGAGTAAAGCTGTAGAGTGCTTCAAACATTGATGTATAAAACCAAAATAACCAAACTCACTATTTCGAGTAGTTTCTGACTCACAGTGTTTCCATGTCCCTAAATCTCTAAGGAAGCAGACTGTCACACCTTTCTCCCTTGGAGATGCTGGTGGTTCAGAACCACTGACCTTTTGGTTAGCAGTTGATCACTGTAATCACTGCACCACCAGGGTAAGTACTATGTAACTGTTTACAAAACACGTATTAAGCTCAGTTGAAGATAAATTTGTTTAAAAATACAGTTTTGTATTTCTAAGTGTATATTCTAGCACACTGAGCCCTGGTGGCACAGTGGATAAGAGCTCAGCTGCTAACCAAAAGTTTGGCAGTTCAAATCCACCAGCCTTTCTTTGGAGACCGTATGGGGCAGTTCTACTCTGTCCTGTAGGGTTGCTATGAGTTGGCATCTACTGGACGGCTACTGGTTTTTGATATTCTAACACCCAAGATAATGTTTTGCCCATTTGTTAAATGAATAAATGCTTGAAAAATGTAGCATACTAAATGTAGTCATTTTATGGGGAAACTAAAGTTCATCTGACTATCTGGGTAAGTGTAGGCAAATTACCTTTCTTTGGCTCAGCTCCTTTATATTTTAAATGGGCATAATATAAGAAGTTAAATCATAGGAAATTGCTACATGATTCAATCTAATATCTTCCACACTGGGCTGTGTGAGGATTAAATGTTTTAACAAATGCAATAAGCTCAGAATTGTGTGTGGCACATAGCAAGTGTTCAGTAAATCCCGGGTATTATAATTATAAACAAAAGTTTATGCACAGAGTCTTCAAAACTACAGACAGCAACACCAACAAATCCAATGAACATTTCTCTGAACCTTAAATAAATAGAAAAGGGATTAAAATTATGGCTTCAAATAGTTCAGAAATTATATTCATGTTAGAAGCTGTTGTCATGACAACCTCCTACAACAATGTCTGCCAGACCTTAATTTTTAGTCAATAATGTACTGTCTACTATTTCAAAATGGAGACAGAATATTATACACGCTAATGAGAGCATCATAAAAAGGACGAGAAAAGGAAATTTTTATTCCTCCTTATTCCCATTAGCTCATCCCCCGGTGAACAGAAATCTTTAGGGACCTTCTGTCTGTAAGTTTTTGATGAGACCTTTTGTATATCCAACCCCCGAGTAGAAACCTGCCACTTTGGCAAGCATCTCAGGTAGCACTATGAGGGAGCTAGAAGAGGGAATCACAACTTTTGATTCACAATGTTTACGTGAGCAACTCAGAAACTGACATCTGCATACTGAGGCTTCAGTAAAAGAGAACCAAGGGGTCTCTGTTTTGAACCTCCACCGCCAAAATTACTAGCAGCTGTTTCCTTTAGAGGGCACTTGGTCTAAAGCATACAGAGTACCCGAATCCCATCTGTCCTAGAACATTCTGATCTTCATGAAGTCTTAGCCTCCTTACAATAATACAGGAATTTCCTAAAGCTACCTGTCAAATGGTTACCCATTTTTTCCTGCAATGCATTCAAAGAGAGAAAATTAACTTTTTTTCATATTTTGACCTATCCTACTTTCAGACACGTTTATAGTTAGAAAGGTTCTGATGTTGAGATATTATATGTAGCTCTGCCATCTGAGGTGACATGCAATAAGTGTTATTAGTCATATGGATATTTGCTATAAATCATCTGGATCCAAATCACCAATTTTCCTGGATAACTATAATTTGTAAAGGATCGTCCTAAAATCCAGCACCTGGAACCTATGCACCGTTCACCAGATGCAGTCGATCTTGTGTGGCTCTCATGTCTGTTATACCAGATGTTATCTTCCCTTTAATGAATCCTTTGGAATTCATTGCATTTTTAAATTTTTTCTCTCGATGCAAATCTTTTGAACATGAATTTCTGTTAGTTCAATGCTTCTTAATTTTAAATATTGTACAAGCATGGCTTATTGCTACTTATCCTTCTAGATTCAGGTTTCTTGTGGAAGCCTTCATTCCAGGGCTTAGGAATGGTAGTGGGCACACAGGGGCAATCTCTAAGTTGCTCCCCACACACAATTTCAAGATGAATAGATGTTGATGGTAGTGATACTTCTGCAGGAATGCCCCTCCCACGCCCTTGTCAGGCTGCCTCAGCCAGGTGCCTTTCATAAATGTGGTGCCTCTCAGTGTCATCCTGCCTCTTGTCCGGCACCCCCTTGGACTTGTTCATGTAAATATCATGGACTTGCCTCTCTGTGACCCACCGCCCCGCTACGCCTCTGCAATGACCCCCCCATCTTGAGTTAGTACCATGTTCACTGTGTTCCTGTAGGACCTGTGCAATGCTAACATTTATTACAGTTTCTAGTCTTCCTGTATTTCTTTCCAGTGACATCCTGAAGAGCAGGGAATCCAATCCTATTCACCTCTCTATTTTGAGCGCCCTAAATAATTTCTGACTCATGATAAGTGCTCAAATATCCATGAAATGAATGCATTTATATTTCACAGAAAAGTATGTTTATTGCTGTTAAATTTATTCTTTTTAAACATCAGTCCATATTCACAGCCTAAGAATATTTTCTTGAATCACTATCATAATGTAGCTATCCATTCTTCTTTTCTATGTAGATGCCATCTATAAATTTTATAATAATTTCTTCTATGGCTTCATTCAATTATTCCTAAGATGATTTTTCAAGATAAGACTATGTATAAAGTCATATGGAATGATAATTCAAGATTATTCACTTATATTTAGTCTTGAGATGCTCTTTTGAGTTCACATAATTATAAGATATTTTTCTGCATCTTCCTTCACCACACACAACCACATCATGTACATAAGAATATTATGAGATGTTTAGCAAATACTCTACTAAAATCAAGATAACCTAGGACTATAACATTCTTTTATTCTACCAAACCAGTAAAACTCAAAACAAAAAATCTTGGCATACCTTAACAACCTTATGCTGGCCTTAAATCACCACTACTTTCTTTTATGAGAGCTCACTATATATATATATATATATATATATAAAATCTTTTTTTTTTCCCCCCTTAAGCTATTTTGCTCAGGATTTATTGAATTTTTTTTTTTTTTTTTTTTTTAAGGTGAGTCAGTCGACATAGACTAAGACCACTGACACAGGGCAGGTGATTTTGTGAATCCTCCACAAAAAGCAGTCACAGGGCTTTCAAACAGACAGGTGGTGTTAAACAGGGTTGCAGAACACAGAGCAACAGGAATTAAAAGCATGTGTAAGAGTCAGTTTTCAAGTGGACTGGTCACATGTCCTGTATTTTTACATAAATAACACGGGCCTTCTACATTTGTTTCCCAACTGCTCCCTTCCTCTGAAATATTTTCAAGTGTCACTATCCCAATTTTTAACATAATTCTTTCCACAGCACACTTACTAAAATGCCACAAGGGAGGGGGGAGGGAGTGACGGCAAACAAATGTAGAAGGTGCATGTTATTTACGTAAAAATACAGTAATGGATCACAGCCCCACGAGCCCCACATCTGCAGTGAGAGTTACCAAGACTGCACAATAGACACTGGGGCTTCTCTGGTGGGGGCTGTTATGAACGGGTCAGCCTTGTGAGGCAAAGAATACAGGGGACACAGTCAACTGGCCAATGTAAAGAGTCAGGAGGATACAGCAGCTCAACTCCTTGAAGAGAAGTAAACAAATAGATTGATTTAAAAACATAACTGAGATTTTATAAAAGGCAACTGGTAAATCACAATTTCTGGGGTTACAAGAGCAGCAGCATGTTTGGCTTGATCATGAATTGCCAGTTTTATACTCTAAACATGTTGCCCCTGATTTGATTCTGATTCATGGGGACATCTTGTGTTATAGAACAGAGCTGAGGTCCATAGCTTTTCAGCTATAAACTTTATGGACACGGATTGCCAAGCATTTCTTTCATGGTACTGCTGGGTAGGTTCAAACCACAGACCTCTCAGTTTGTACCAAATGCAAGTCTCTTGTACTTTATAAAAAAAAAAAAAATAAACACACTGTCATCGAGTCCATACCGACCCATATCGACTCTATAGGACAGAGTAGAACTGCCCCATAGAGTTTCCAAGGAGCACCTGGTGGTTTTGAACTGCCGACCTCTATGGTTAGCAGCTGTAGCACTTAACTACTACACCACCAGGGTTTCCTTGTACTCTATAAAAAAATGATAGATATCTTTAAATTCCTCATAGGAAAGTACAGAGCTGACCCAGAGATGGCGAACTGACTATCTAGGAGTCACGGGGAAGCTGACGTCAGGTAACACATTACTGGATACCTCACTTAAATCTGCTGGGCACTAACTGACAATCTATGCAGCTATATTGTGATTTCAGACCTTCTAAGCTATGTTTAAGCTATGTTTAGGAGCACTTGTGGTGCAGTGGTGAAAACACTCATCTGCTAACTAAAAGGCAGTGGTTCAAACCCACCAGCCACTTCCTGGGAAAAAGATGTGGCAGTCTGCTTCTGTAAAGATTTACACTTTGGAAACCCTATGGGGCAGTTCTACTCTGCCCTGTATGGTAGCTGTAAGTCAGAATCAACTTGATGGCAATGGATTTGGTTTTGGTTTTATGCTGTGTTTAAGGAGTCCTGGTCACACAATGGTTAAGCACTTCACTGCGAACTGAAAGTCTGGTGGTTCAAATCAAGTCTTCAAACCAGTTCAAACTGGTTCAGTCATGGCAGACAAAGCGATACAAAACCATACACACTTTTTTTTTTTTAATTTGGATAGTCCAGAAACATAACTGGAATGGGAAAAATTATGAGTTGAAGCCCTGGAATGGGAGACTAAGAAGAGGCATAGTGAGTCCTTTCAGGAGCCTGCTGTGTGAGATCGGATTATTGCCAGGACTGAGGATGGTAACACACATTCAAAGTTGTATGGTCCGCTGCCACCTTTGAGTTGGGCACATTGTTTCTGACTGCCCTCAAAATCTGACAGGCGTGAGACTTGGTTGCTATGTAACACTTAACGCTGCCCTTGTTTTCTTAGAGGGAGATTAAGTTTCTAGCAAGACTTCAACCTGCAATTTTTTCCCTCTAGTTATGGTTCCCGTTCACCCCAATTTAAAAAATTTGGATCTGTTCTGATTTTGCTTCTTGGGCCATGATTGAACTGAGAACCATTGGAAGCCCTGGTTCAAATCCACCAGTGGCTCCATGGGAGAAAAGACTTAGGGACCTCCTCCCATAAAAATTACAAGGTAGGAAACCCAATAGGGCAGTTCTACTCTATACTATAGGGTCACTGAGTCAGAATCTACTCCACAGGCAAGGGGGTTTTTTTGGAAGCTGTATTTAAGCAGTTGAGTGCTCACTACTAAACCAGGGCTCCTTTACCTATTCTAGATACTAGGCCCTTATTAGAGATATGCTTTGCAAATATTTTCTTCCATTCTTTAGGTTGTCTTTTCATTTTTTTGTTAATGTCTTTTGATGTATGAAATTTTTATAATTTTGATGAAATCCAATTTATCTACTTTTGTTGTTGCTTTTACTATTAGTGTCATATCTAAGAAACCATTGCTTAATCCAAGGTCCCCAAAATTTACTCATGTTTATTTTAATAGTGTTGTAGTTTTATGTTTTTACATTTCAATCAATTATATATTTTGAGTTTATTATGTATGGTATGAAGATGGTGGTCCAATCTCATTCTTTTGTAACTGAATATCCAGTTTTCCTGGCACAGTTAGTTGAAGAGACTATTCTTCCCCCATTGAATGGTCTTGACGCCCTTGTCAAAAGTCTGTTGACCATAGATGTATGGGTTTATTTCTGGGCTTTTGATTCTGTTCCATTTATTTATATGTTTATCTTTATGCCCACATCACACTGTTTTGATTACTGTAGCTTTGAAGTAAATTTAGAAATGGGAAATTTTAGTTCTCCATCTTTTTTTTTTTTTTTTTTTCTCTTTTGCTGCATCTTAGATGGCTGCTTGTTAGCATTTAAGACCCCAGACGCCACATTTCAAAGTGGGATGCAGAATGATTTCATAATAGAATTATTTTGCCAATTGACTTAGAAGTCCCCGCAAACCATGTTCCCCAGACCCCCGCGCTTGCTCCGCTGAGCTTTGAAGCATTCATTTTATCCCGGAAACTTCTTTGCTTTTGGTCCAGTCCAATTGAGCTGACCTTCCATGTATTGAGTGTTGTCTTTCCCTTCACCTAAAGCAGTTCTTATCTACTGATTAATCAATAAAAAAACCCTCTCCCACCCTCCCTCCCTCCCCCCCTCGTAACCACAAAAGTATGTGTTCTTCTCAGGTTTACTATTTCTCAAGATCTTATAATAGTGGTCTTATACAATATTTGTCCTTTTGCCTCTGACTCATTTCGCTCAGCATAATGCCTTCCAGGTTCCTCCATGTTATGAAATGTTTCAGAGATTCCTCACTGTTCTTTATCGATGCGTAGTATTCCATTGTGTGAATATACCACAATTTATTTACCCATTCATCCGTTGATGGACACCTTGGTTGCTTCCAACTTTTTGCTATTGTAAACAGAGCTGCAATAAACATGGGTGTGCATATATCTGTTTGTATGAAGGCTCTTGTATCTCTAGGGTATATTCCGAGGAGTGGGATTTCTGGGTTGTATGGTAGTTCTATTTCTAACTGTTTAAGATAACGCCAGATAGATTTCCAAAGTGGTTGTACCATTTTACATTCCCACCAGCAGTGTATGAGAGTTCCAATCTCTCCGCAGCCTCTCCAACATTTATTATTTTGTGTTTTTTGGATTAATGCCAGCCTTGCTGGTGTGAGATGGAATCTCATCGTAGTTTTAATTTGCATTTCTCTAATGGCTAATGATCGAGAGCATTTTCTCATGTATCTGTTGGCTGCCTGAATATCTTCTTTAGAGAAATGTGTGTTCATATCCTTTGCCCACTTCTTGATTGGGTTGTTTGTCTTTTTGTGGTTGAGTTTTGACAGAATCATGTAGATTTTAGAGATCAGGCGCTGGTCGGAGATGTCATAGCTGAAAATTCTTTCCCAATCTGTAGGTGGTCTTTTTACTCTTTTGGTGAAGTCTTTAGATGAGCATAGGTGTTTGATTTTTAGGAGCTCCCAGTTATCGGGTTTCTCTTCATCATTTTTGGTAATGTTTTGTATTCTGTTTATACCTTGTATTAGGGCTCCTAGGGTTGTCCCAATTTTTTCTTCCATGATCTTTATCGTTTTAGTCTTTATGTTTAGGTCTTTGATCCACTTGGAGTTAGTTTTTGTGCATGGTGTGAGGTATGGGTCCTGTTTCATTTTTTTGCAAATGGATATCCAGTTATGCCAGCACCATTTGTTAAAAAGGCTGTCTTTTCCCCAGTTAATTGACACTGGTCCTTTGTCAAATATCAGCTGCTCATACGTGGATGGATCTATGTCTGGGTTCTCAATTCTGTTCCATTGGTCTATGTGTCTGTTGTTGTACCAATACCAGGCTGTTTTGACTACTGTGGCTGTATAATAGGTTCTGAAGTCAGGTAAGGTGAGGCCTCCCACTTTCTTCTTCTTTTTCAGTAGTGCTTTGCTTATCCGGGGCTTCTTTCCCTTCCATATGAAATTGGTGATTTGTTTCTCTATCCCCTTAAAATATGACATTGGAATTTGGATCGGAAGTGCGTTAAATGTATAGATGGCTTTTGGTAGAATAGACATTTTTACTATGTTAAGTCTTCCTATCCATGAGCAAGGTATGTTTTTCCACTTAAGTATGTCCTTTTGAATTTCTTGTAGTAGAGCTTTGTAGTTTTCTTTGTATAGGTCTTTTACATCCTTGGTAAGATTTATTCCTAAGTATCTTATCTTCTTGGGGGCTACTGTGAATGGTATTGATTTGGTTATTTCCTCTTCGGTGTTCTTTTTGTTGATGTAGAGGAATCCAAGTGATTTTTGTATGTTTATTTTATAACCTGAGACTCTGCCAAACTCTTCTATTAGTTTCAGTAGTTTTCTGGAGGATTCCTTAGGGTTTTCTGTGTATATAATCATGTCATCTGCAAATAGTGATAACTTTACTTCTTCCTTGCCAATCCGGATACCTTTTATTTCTTTGTCTAGCCTGATTGCCCTGGCTAAGACTTCCAACACGATGTTGAATAAGAGCGGTGATAAAGGGCATCCTTGTCTGGTTCCCGTTCTCAAGGGAAATGCTTTCAGGTTCTCTCCATTTAGACTGATATTGGCTGTTGGCTTTGCATAGATGCCCTTTATTATGTTGAGGAATTTTCCTTCAATTCCTATTTTGGTAAGAGTTTTTATCATAAATGGGTGTTGGACTTTGTCAAATGCCTTTTCTGCATCAATTGATAAGATCATGTGGTTTTTGTCTTTTGTTTTATTTATGTGATGGATTACATTAATGGTTTTTCTGATATTAAACCAGCCTTGCATACCTGGTATAAATCCCACTTGATCAGGGTGAATTATTTTTTTGATGTGTTGTTGGATTCTATTGGCTAGAATTTTGTTGAGGATTTTTGCATCAATGTTCATGAGGGATATAGGTCTATAATTTTCTTTTTTTGTAATGTCTTTACCTGGTTTTGGTATCAGGGAGATGGTGGCTTCATAGAATGAGTTGGGTAGTATTCCGTCATTTTCTATGCTTTGGAATACCTTTAGTAGTAGTGGTGTTAACTCTTCTCTGAAAATTTGGTAGAACTCTGCAGTGAAGCCGTCCGGGCCAGGACTTTTTTTTGTTGGGAGTTTTTTGATTACCGTTTCAATCTCTTTTTTTGTTATGGGTCTATTTAGTTGTTCTGCTTCTGAATGTGTTAGTTTAGGTAGGTAGTGTTTTTCAAGGAATTCATCCATTTCTTCTAGGTTTTCAAATTTGTTAGAGTACAATTTTTCATAATAATCTGAAATGATTCTTTTAATTTCATTTGGTTCTGTTGTGATGTGGTCCTTCTCATTTCTTATTCGGGTTATTTGTTTCCTTTCCTGTATTTCTTTAGTCAGTCTAGCCAATGGTTTATCAATTTTGTTAATTTTTTCAAAGAACCAGCTTTTGGCTTTGTTAATTCTTTCAATTGTTTTTCTGTTCTCTAATTCATTTAGTTCAGCTCTAATTTTTATTATTTGTTTTCTTCTGGTGCCTGATGGATTCTTTTGTTGCTCACTTTCTATTTGTTCAAGTTGTAGGGACAGTTCTCTGATTTTGGCTCTTTCTTCTTTTTGTATGTGTGCATTTATTGATATAAATTGACCTCTGAGCACTGCTTTTGCTGTGTCCCAGAGGTTTTGATAGGAAGTATTTTCATTCTCGTTGCTGTCTATGAATTTCCTTATTCCCTCCTTGATGTCTTCTATAACCCAGTCTTTTTTCAGGAGGGTATTGTTCATTTTCCAGGTATTTGATTTCTTTTCCCTCGTTCTTCTGTTATTGATCTCTAGTTTTATTGCCTTGTGGTCTGAGAAGATGCTTTGTAATATTTCGATGTTTTGGACTCTGCAAAGGTTTGTTTTATGACCTAATATGTGGTCTATTCTAGAGAATGTTCCATGTGCGCTAGAAAAAAAAGTATATTTTGCAGCAGTTGGGTGGAGAGTTCTGTATAAGTCAATGAGGTCAAGTTGGTTGATTGTTGTAATTAGATCTTCCGTGTCTCTGTTGAGCTTCTTACTGGATGTCCTGTCCTTCTCCGAAAGGGGTGTGTTGAAGTCTCCTACTATAATTGTGGAGGTATCTATCTCGCTTTTCAGTTCTGTTAAAATTTGATTTATATATCTTGCAGCCCTGTCATTGGGTGCGTAAATATTTAATATGGTTATGTCTTCCTGATCAATTGTCCCTTTTATCATTATATAGTGTCCTTCTTTATCCTTTGTGGTGGATTTAAGTCTAAAGTCTATTTTGTCAGAAATTAATATTGCTACTCCTCTTCTTTTTTGCTTATTGTTTGCTTGATATACTTTTTTCCATCCTTTGAGTTTTAGTTTGTTTGTGTCTCTAAGTCTAAGGTGTGTCTCTTGTAGGCAGCATATAGATGGATCGTGTTTCTTTATCCAGTCTGTGACTCTCTGTCTCTTTATTGGTGCATTTAGTCCATTTACATTCAGGGTAATTATAGATAAATAAGTTTTTAGTGCTGTCATTTTGATGCCTTTTTATGTGTGTTGTTGACAATTTCATTTTTCCACATACTTTTTTGTGCTGAGGCGTTTTTCTTAGTAAATTGTGAGATCCTCACTTTCATAGTGTTTGACTTTATGTTAGTTGAGTCGTTACGTTTTTCTTGGTTTTTGTCTTGAGTTATAGAGTTGTTATACCTTTTTGTGGTTACCTCATTATATACCCCTATTTTTCTAAGTAAAAACCTAACTTGTATTGTTCTATATCGCCTTGTATCACTCTCCATATGGCAGTTCAATGCCTCCTGTATTTAGTCCCTCTTTTTGATTATTGTGATCTTTTACCTATTGACTTCCATGATTCCCTGTTATGTGTATTTTTTTTTTAATTAATCTTAATTTGTTTGTTTTTGTGATTTCCCTATTTGAGTTGATATCAGGACGTTCTGTTTTGTGACCTTGTGTTGTGCTGATATCTGATATTATTGGTTCTCTGACCAAACAATATCCTTTAGTATTTCTTGTAGCTTTGGTTTGGTTTTTGCAAATTCTCTAAACTTGTGTTTGTCTGTAAATATCTTAATTTCGCCTTCATATTTCAGAGAGAGTTTTGCTGGATATATGATCCTTGGTTGGCAGTTTTTCTCCTTCAGTGTTCTGTATATGTCGTCCCATTCCCTTCTTGCCTGCATGGTTTCTGCTGAGTAGTCAGAACATATTCTTATTGATTCTCCCTTGAAGGAAACCTTTCTTTTCTCCCTGGCTGCTTTTAAAATTTTCTGTTTATCTTTGGTTTTGGTGAGTTTGATGATAATATGTCTTGGTGTTTTTCTTTTTGGATCAATCTTAAATGGGGTTCGATGAGCATCTTGGATAGATATCCTTTCGTCTTTCATGATGTCAGGGAAGTTTTCTGTCAGAAGTTCTTCAACTATTTTCTCTGTGTTTTCTGTCCCCCCTCCCTGTTCTGGGACTCCAATCACCCGCAGGTTATCCTTCTTGATAGAGTCCCACATAATTCTTAGGGTTTCTTCATTTTTTTTAATTCTTTTATCTGATTTTTTTTCAGCTATGTTGGTGTTGATTCCCTGGTCCTCCAGATGTCCCAGTCTGCATTCTAATTGCTCGAGTCTGCTCCTCTGACTTCCTAGTGTGTTGTCTAATTCTGTTATTTTATTGTTAATCTTTTGGATTTCTACATGTTGTCTCTCTATGGATAGTTCTCCATCTTTTTTATTCTCATTAAAGTTTGTTTTGGCTATTCTAGGTTCCTTGATTTCCTTATGAATTTCAGGATTAGCTTGTCAATACCTGCCAAAAGAAAAACCTGAGACATTAATACTGATTGCTTTGAATCTGTAGATAAATTTGTGAAGTATTGTCATCTTAACAATATTGAGCATTTGATCTCTTAATATGTGATTTTTTCCATTGACTTCAGTCCTTAATTTCTTTCAAAAATATTTTCTACTTTTCAGTGCACGTGTCTTGTATTTGTTCTGTTTAATTTATTTCTAGTTATTTTATTCTTTTTAATGCCACTGCTAATGGATTTTTTTTCATTTTTTATATTTCATCTTGTAGTGTTCTTTGTTAGCATATGACTGCTGCTTCCATGGGTATTGACTGTGGATCTGAGTAAAATGAAATCCTTGACGACTTCAATCTTTTCTCCATTTATCAAGATGTGGTTTATCAGTCCATTTGTGAGGATTTTTGTTTTCTTTATGTTAAGATGTAATCCATACTGAAGGGCGTAGTCTTTCATTTTCATCAGTAAGTACTTCGAGCCCTCTTCACTTTCAGCAAGCAAGGTTGTGTCATCTGCATTTCAAAGATTACTAATGAGTCTTCCTACAATCCTGATGCTATGTTTTTGTTTATATGGTACAATTTCTAGGATTATTTTCTCAGCATACAGGCTGAATAAGTATGGTGAAAAGATACAACACTGACACACACCTTTCCTGGTTTTGAACCATGCAGTAACCTCTTCTTCTGTTTGAACAACTACTTCTTGGTCTATGTACACGTTCCACATGAATACAATTAACTGCTCTGGAATTCCCATTCTCCACTATGTTATACATAATTTCTTATGTTCCACAGAGCCAAATACTTTGCATAGTCAATAAAACACAGGTAAACATCTTTCTGGTATTCTTTGCTTTCAGCCAAGATCCATCTAATACCAGCAATGATATCCCAGTTTCTATGTCCTCTTCTGAATTGGCTTGAATTTACTGGCAGTTCCCTGTTGATGTACTATGCAACCATTTTTGAAATATCTTCAGCAAAATTTTACTTGTATGTGTTATTAATGACAGTATTACAAAATTTTCACCTTCTGTTGGATTACTTTTCTTTGGAAAAGCCCATGTATGGTTATCTTCCATTAGATTGGCACAGTAGCATTCTTTCAAATTTTTTGGCACAGAGGATAAGTGCTTCCAGCCCTGCATCTATTTGTTGAAACGTTACAATTGGTATTCCAACAATTTCTGGAATTTTCCAGCAATGCCATCAGTGAAGCTTGGACTTCTTTCATCATATGCTCGATCATATGCTACCTCCAGAAATGGCTGAACATTGAGCAATTCTTTTTGTTACAGTGACTGTGTGTATTCCAGTCATCTTTTTTTTTTTTTTTTGATGATTCCTGCATTGCTTAATATTTTGACCAGAATCCTTCAAAATTGAAGCTTAAAACTTGATTTTTTTCTTCAGTTCTTTTGGATTAAGAAATATTGAGCATGTTCTTCCATTTTGTTGTTCTAGTTGCAGGTTGTGGCACATTTCATTTTATGCTTTATTTTGTCCTTTTGATCCACCCTTTGAAATCTTCTCCTCAGCTGTTTCACTTCATCATTTCTTTCCTTCACTTTAGCTACTCTGCTTTCAAGGGCAATTGTCAGAGTCTCTTCTGACATACATTTTGGTCCTTTTTTTTCCCTCCGCTTTCTGCCTTTTCATGACCCTTTGCTTTCTTCATGTGTGATATCCTTTATGTCATCCAACAACTTGCCTGGTCTTCAATAATTAGGGCTCAGTGGGTCCAATCTATTCTTGAGATGTTCTCTAAATTCAGGTGGGATATACTCAAGGTTGTATTTTGGTTCTTCTGAACTAGTTTTAATTTTCTTCATCTTCAATTTGAACTTGCAGAGGAGCAATTGATGGTCTGTTCTGCAGTCAGTTCCTGGCCTTGTTCTAACAGATGGTATTGAGCTCCCCCATTGTATCTTTCCACAGGTGTAGTCAAATTGATTCCAGTGTCTTCCATCCAGCAACTTCTACTGTTTGGTAGCCATTTATGCTGTTGTAAAAAGGTATTTCCAATGAATAAGTTGTGGGTTTTGCAAAACTTTATCATGCAGTCTCCCATGCCACTTCTATCAAGGCCATGTTTTCAAACTACTGATCTTTCCTCTTCATTTCCAACTCACTTCATTAAAAAAAAAAAAAAAAAAGTCAAATAATTGTGTACTTGAGAAGGTAAGCATTTTTTTCCTGGTATTATTCTTAAAGCCTAGGCAAATCACTTTTAAATCATAATTTTGCAGTGTTCTCATGTTTTCTAAAGACTAACAGGCCCTCACTCTAGAAGGATTCCTTCACAATCATGGGTAAACTCTATTCCTATAGATAAGAAGATTCAACAACAGAAGAAAACTATTTCCTATTAACAAACAAAAAAAAAGTGAAAATATAATTATTTAAAAATTTAGAGGACAGTAATTTTAACAATAATCCAGAAAGTACTAAGCATGTGAAAATTGTCAGTACCAAAGGTTGAGATTATAATAACCTTTGTCATTAGTATTGTACTTGAAACATCTTGGAACATGAAAGCAGAGGACTACACAGAAGGTGAAATTTTAGCTTTATATTTACTTGTTTTCAGGTATCGCTTACACAGTATAAGCCCAGATCCTTTCAGCAAATATTTTAGTGGCAGAATGGCACCTTGCTGTTATAATAGGAGAATTTTAGATGAAATTGACAATTTGGGAAAGATAATGACTTTTTTATTTATTTAAAGTTGTGATCTTAGTTGCGCCCCTTTATCCATCCACCATCATTTGAGCAATCTGAGCATGGATTAAAAAGCAAGTGCAGGATTCATCTCTGTAGAATCTAGTCTAGATTCTGGTCTAATTGGAACCAAAGAAAAATGTTAATTATTGCTATCATGATTTTTTCCAGATTTTATATTCTTTGAATCTAGCATGTTTTTTGCATATGCTTTTTTTTTTTTTTTTAATCAGATTGGTATTTCCAGAAGATATCAGTATTAGTTCAAGTCTTTTGTCGTAACTTTTGTTGCCCAGAGTTAAGTCAAATTTAAATGTAGTATTGGGGAACCATCATCCACATTTATATTGAAAATCCACAGAGTCACCATGAACAACTCACTTAAGTTTCTTTTTCTTTTTCTTTTTTAATCTACAAAATGGGAATGGCAAGCTCATACCACATACGGTTGCTGGGGACAATGTATCAAATAATATTTATGAAGTGCCTGGGCAGTTCTAATCACATGATAACTCATTGCTGTCGAGTCTATTCCGACTCACAGCAACCCTACAGGACAGAGTAGAACTGCCCCATATGGTTTCCCAGGAGCACCTGATGGATTTGAACTGCTGACCTTTTCGTTAGCAGCCATAGTACTTAACCACTATGCAACCAGGGTTTCCAGTCACGTGGTAAGCACTAAATAATATCACCCTATAATAAATAATAACACAACCTTCAAGTTCATTTTTGTCTCAATACTCTTTTCCTTCTTTTTGACATGCCATCAATCTTTGATGATATCTCCTGGATCTCTTTCCTTTGAACATACAACAACATCACAATATTCCATGCCAGGAACTCATCAACTTTCTTCAAAACTCACATCTCAGAGATACATGCATTCTTTCTACTTTGGTCTTTAATGTCTTCAAAGAAGTGATAAAGATCTGATTTGAAAATGAGTGCAAAGTATACCAAGACCTCATACCTAAGACATGGAAAGATAACATGGTCTAAATACCATGCAAGATTTCTATTCTGTAGCCATGGTCCTCTGGAACAAAATTGGCAAGGGTCATGGACCATGTCAGGTTATACAGGAGTATGTAGCACATGGTGTTCTGGGAATGAATGAATTTTTCCCTTAGTCACAGGAATTTTTGGCTTCTCCTCATTAGAAAATGAACTTCCTTCCTGGATGTGAGTTCGATTTGAGTGATGTACTAAATGTTAGCCATTCAGTTACTTTCCAGAGCCACTATTTCTATAGTTATGAGTTAGTGCCAGTAGTCAAGGTATTCTCTAAAGGGAAACCAGCCTACATGAGTATTCAATACATTATTTTTGTACTTTACATTAATACTTGCCACACATTAATTACAGTGAATAGTTTTCTGATATAACAAAGAGCTATAACAACAGGGCAGACATGAGTAGCTAAAAGAAGAAACTGAAGGCAAAATCGGCAAGGACCCACATATAGACAGACCTTTCTCATATACTGATCATTTGTTTATAATATGCCTAACTAAGAGCAAATAGTTAACCACTATGAACCTTAGTTACCTAATACATAAAACAAGTATACTACTGATTGTTGTGGTATTCCTTTATAGTGCAAATGGTTAATGTGCCTCAGAAGAAAATCTTGGTGATCTACTACCAGAAAATTAGACATTGAATAAACTGTGGGGCACAGCTCTACTGTGAAACACATGGGGTCTCCACGAGTCAGAATCAACTCCAAGGCAACCTGTGCTTAGTACTTGGTAATATTCATTTTGCAGAGGAGTTGAGAGGATTGCATGTAAGGCATGGAGAGTGCCTTGTTATAGTTAGGTGCCATTGAGTCATTTTCAACTCATATCGACCCCTTGTAACAGAGTAGAACTACCACCACAGGGTTTTCTAAGATGTAATCTTTAGAGAAGCAGATTGCCAGATCTTTCTCCCATAGAGACACTGGGTGGGTTTGAACTGCCAACCTTCCAGCTAGCAGTTGAGTGCTTAGCCATTGCACCAGCAGGGTAAAGAACACTCAATATTCTAAGTTATCAGAACAGTTTTTTGGATGTTCAGAGACTGGTCAATACTAAGACCCACTCTAACAGCATAGAAACAAAGATATAATTCCATCTGATATTTATTTGCATGACAAGAATCCCAGAGTCCATAACTTCCAACGCAGAGCAAGGACAAGGAAGAACAACTGGAGTTACCTCAGTGATAAGACTTGTATCTTTTTCACACTGCATAAGTAAACACCAGCCTCAACGTTCTTCTTTTCTGCCACAGAATTTCCAGAGGAAAATGGGACCAGGAAATCACTCCACAATGACTGAGTTCATCCTTGCTGGGCTAACAGACAAACCAGAACTTCAGCTGCCTCTCTGTCTTTTCTTCCTGGGAACCTACATGGTCACAGTGGTGGGGAACCTGGGCATGATCACACTGATTGGGCTCAGTTCTTGCCTGCACACACCCATGTACCATTTCCTCAGCAGTTTGTCCTTCATTGGTCTCTGCCAGTCCACTGTCATTACCCCCAAAATGCTGGTGAACTTTATGACAGAGAAGAACACCTTCTCCAAGCCTGAATGCATGACTCAGCTTTACTTCTTCCTTATTTGTATTATATCAGAATGTCAAATGTTGGCTGTGATGGTGTATGATCACTATGTTGACATCTGTAACCCACTACTTTACAATGTCACCATGTCTTATCAGGTCTGCTCCTGGCTGGTAGTTGAGGTATATATGATAGGCTTGATTGGTGCCACAGCCCACACAGGTTGCATGTATCAACCATTACTTCTGTGATGTTTTACCACTACTGGAGCTCTCCTTCTCCAGCACTTAGTATCTCAATGAAGTGGTAGTTTTGTTCTTCAGTGCATTTAATATTCTTGCTCCAACCTTGACCATCCTTGGCTCCTATGTCTCCATCATTGCTGGCATCCTGGGAATCCACTCCACAGAGGGCTGTTCCAAAGCCTTCAGCACGTGTAGCTCCCACATCTTGGCTGTTACAATCTTGTATGGTTCTGCAGCATTCATGTACCTGCAGTCATCAAATGTCAGCTCCATGGACCAAGGCAAAGTGTCTTCTGTGTTTTACACCATAATTGCTCTAATACTGAACCCCCAAACTATAGCCTGAGTAATAAGGACATCAACGTTGTCCTAAAAAAAAATTGAGAAAAGACCATTTTGTACTTGCAAAGACTTAAAATTCTTAGCAAAGATTCAGTTAGGAAGGAGCTCAGAGACAGCAACATAAGTAGTGAAATTACTGCCAACTCTTGATTATTTGGAAGAAAGTTCCCAAGGATAAGACTGGATGCATAGTGTCACATTGAAGGTTGTCACATGGATGGCAGCATTAATTCTAGGAAGTCCTAGAGATCACCCACAGTAACCCATATTACCACTAATCATTTTTTTAAAAAATCTTCAAAGGCCTTCATGCGAGGAGATTATAATTTATGTACATGGGATTTGGCACTTTGTGAGATAAGGCTTAACTGCCATAATTCATAGACTGATTCATTTAGTCTGTATCCTTTGATCTTCTTAATACTTTGTGTATATGCCCTTTTTTACTAATAAGTGTATGAACAAACTTCTCTGGAAAAAAATATCTCTAATGTACATAATTTTTAACCATTTGACGTCTATAAAATTCAATCCCTACTAGTTACTAAGTGCAGAGAACTCTATTAAGGAAAATGGAAGCAGATGACGGATGATAAGACATAATTGCTGCCCACAAGATGTAGCACTATGGAGGAAAAGACTGACAGAATAATCAAGGCTGAATTCATTATGGGTATTTTTACTTATTTCTTTATGCAGCATTCTTTTCTTCACAGTTTTAGTATTGTGCTGCCACTTCCATTTCCCTGAGAATCCTGTATTCATTTTCCCCTATTTCTAAAGATTTTTCTTTTCATCCGTATTATAGAATCACAGGTTTAGAAGTGTCATTCTTTGATTTTCATTAAAATTATATGGATCACTTATTCAGACACAAAAGTTAAACTTGAAAAATTGTTTTCTGACTAATCACATGTACCCTTTGTTCCCAAAGGCTCAATATATTTTTCTGGAAAAAAAATTGGCAGAATTTTTTGTAGACAGTAATTGTCTGGGGCTTCAACTAAAAATGTGTATAAATCTAGGAAAATTGGAAATCATCAAAAATGAAACGGAAAGGATAAACATCGATATCCTAGGCATTAGTGAGCTGAAACAGACTGGTATTGGCATTTTGAATCAGACAATCATATAGTCTACTATGCTGGGAATGACAACTTAAAGAGGAATGGTGTTGCATTCATCATCAGAAAGAACATTTCAAGATCTATCCTAAAGTACAATGCTGTCAGTGATAGGATAATATCCATACGCCTACAAGAAAGACTAGTTAGTACGACTATTATTCAAATTTACACACCAAACACTAGGGCCAAAGATGAAGAAATAGAAGATTTTTATCAGCTGTTGCAGTCTGAAATTGATCGAACATGCAATCAAGATGCATTGATAATTACTGGCAATTGGAATGGGAAAGTTGGAAACAAAGAAGAAGGATCAGTAGTTGGAAAATATGGCCTTGGTGATAGAAACAATGCCAGAGATCAAATGATAGAATTTTGCAAGACCAACGACTTCTTCATTGCAAATACCTCCTTTCACCTGATGGAGCACACAGAAATCAAATTGACTACATATGTGGAAAGAGACAATGGAAAAGCTCAATATCATCAGTCAGAACAAGCCCAGGGGCTGACTGTGGAACAGATCATTAATTGCTCATATGCAAGTTCAAGCTGAAACTGAAGAAAATCAGAGCAAGTCCACAAAAGCCAAAATATGACCTTGAGTATACCCCACCTGAATTTAGAGACCATCTCAAGAATAGGTTTGACGCTTTAAACACTAGTGACCGAGGACCAGACGAGTTGTGGAATGACATCAAGGACATGATCCATGAAGAAAGCAAGAGGTCATTGAAATGACAGGAAAGAAAGAAAAGACCAAGACGATGTCAGAGGAGACTCTGAAACTTGCTTTTGGAAGTTGAGCAGCTAAAGCAAAAGGAAGAACTGATGAAGTAAAAGAACTGAACAGAAGATTTTGAAGGGCAGCTCGAGAAGACAAATAAAGTATTATAATGACATGTACAAAGAGCTGGAGATGGAAAACCAAAAGGGAAGAACACGCTCGGTGTTTCTCAAGCTGAGAGAACTGAAGAAAAAATTCAAGCCTCGAGTTGCAATAGTGAAGGATTCTATGGGGAAAATATTAAACAACGCAGGAAACATCAAAAGAAGATGAAAGAATACACAGAGTCATTATACCAAAAAGAATTAGTCAATGGCCAACATTTCAAGAGGTGGCATATGATCAGGAACCGATGGTACTGAAGGAAGAAGTCCAAGCTGCTCTGAAGGCATTGGCGAAAAACAAGGCTCCAGGAATTGATGGAATATCAATTGAGATATTTCAACAAACAGATGCAGTGCTGGAGGTGCTTACTCATCTATGCCAAGAAATATGGAAGACAGCTTCCTGGCCAACTGACTGGAAGAGATCCATATTTATGTCTATTCGCAAGAAAGATGATCCAACCAAATGTGGAAATTATAGAACAATATCACTAATATCACATGCAAGGAAAATTTTGCCGAAGATCATTCAAAAGCAGCTGCAGCAGTATATAGACAGGGAATTGCCAGAAATTTTGGCCGGTTTTAAAAGAGGACATGGAACCAGGGATATCATTGCTGATGTCAGATGGATCGTGGCTGAAAGCAGAGAATACCAGAAGGATGTTTACCTGTGTTTTAATGACTATGCAAAGGCATTTGACTGTGTGGATCATAACAAATTATGGATAACATTGTGAAGAATGGGAATTCCAGAACACTTAATTGTGCTCATGAGGAACCTGTACGTAGATCAAGAGGCAGTTGTTCAGACAGAACAAGGGATAGTGATTGGTTTAAAGTCAGGAAAGGTGTGCATGAGGGTTGTATTCTTTCACCATACCTATTCAATCTGCATGCTGAGCAGATAATATGAGAAGCTGGACTATATGAAGAAGAACGGGGTATCAGGATTAGAGGAAAACTCGTTAACAACCTGCATTATGCATATGACACAACCTTGCTTGCTGAAAGTGAAGAGGACTTGAAGTATTTACTAATGAAGATCAAAGACCACAGCCTTCAGTATGGATTACACCTCAACATAAAGAAATAAAAAATCCTCACAACTGGACCAATGAGCAACATCATGATAAATGGAGAAAAGATTGAAGTTGTCAAGGATTTCATTTTACTTGGATCCACAATCAACAGCCATGGAAGCAGCAGTCAAGAAATCAAAAGATGCATTGCATTGGGTAAATCTGCTGCAAAGGACCTCTTTAAAGTGTTAAAGAGCAAAGATGTCACCTTGAAGACTAAGGTGTGCCTGACCCAAGCCATGGTATTTTCAGTCACATCATATGCATGTGAAAGCTGGACAATGAATAAGGAAGACCGAAGAAGAGTTGACACTTTTGAATTGTGGTGTTGGCGAAGAATATTGAATATACCATGGAAGTGCCAAAAGAACGAACAAATCTCTCTTAGAAGAAGTACAACCAGAACGCTCCTCAGAGGCAAAGATGGCGAGACTGCGTGTTACGTACTTTGGACATGTTGTCAGGAGGGATCAGTCCCTGGAGAAGGACATCGTGCTTGGCAGAGTACAGGGTCAGCGGAAAGGAGGAAGACCCTCAACGAGGTGGATTGACACAGTGGCTGCAACAATGAGCTCAAGCATAACAACGATTGTAGGGATGGCGCAGGACCAGGCAGTGTTTCGTTCTGTTGTGCATAGGGTCGCTATGTGTCGGAACTGACTGGACAGCACCTAACAACAACAACATTAAGCCCTATGATGAACTCGGATGACATTCTGATACTGAGTTTTTCTTTCATTCCCCCTGATGTAAGTATATTTAAATATCCAAAAGAAAACAATTCTTCATTTACAATTCACATTTTCATGAACCATCAGGGTGTCACTGGTGCAGGCTTCAGATAGAATTGACTTTAACCTTCTGTATTAGTTAGAATTAGGTTTGGCTCTGAGTGCACACACACACACACGCACACACACCAGAGTGCCTTAAACCAGAAGGGAATTCAAGGCTGGTATGGTGAAAAAAAAAAAATTTTTTTTTTTTTTTTTTATGGTGGCTCACTCATCAGTGAAATAAGCTTATAATACAATTGTTTTAAATATATCTTCTGTATACATTGAGAACCACAGTAGAAACTGTTGTATTTTTTCTTCAATTGTCATAATTAATTTAGAAAATTCAAAGATGAAAAGTAATACGCATTGTATTTACCCATATTTTTACTCTTTCTGTTGTTGTTTCTTCTGTCTTTTAGCAATTCCTTTCTGTTTAAAAAACTTTCTTCAGCCATACTTTAACAAAGCTTGCTGCTCATAAATTCTCTTAATTTGCCTTCATCCGAGAATGCTTGATTTTCTCTTCATTCCTGAAGAATGTTTTTACTGCACATAGAATTCTGGGCCGACGTTCCTTTTCTTTGAACACATATAACATGCTGTGTCACTTCCTCGTGGCCTTCATTGTATTTGATATTTACTCTCATTCTGCCCCCCCCCCAGGAAGTTATTGTCTTTCTGTTACTGCTTTAAACTTGTCTTTGTTTCAGTGTCGATAAGTTTGTCTATACTGTGTCTTGGTGTGTATTTCTCTGGACTTATCCAGTTTAAGTTTCTCCCAGCTTCTTGAATATTTAGGTTGATGTCTTTTGCCGTGTTTGGGAAGTATCCAGCCATTAATTCTTCAAGTACTTTTTCAGTTCTATCCCCTTCTCTCGCTGGGACTCCAATAACATGAATGTTACATCTTTTGTATTAGTTTTACAAGTCTCTGAGGCTTTGTCCCTTTGTTCTTGTTCTGTTTATTTTCTCAGTTTTTCAGGTAGTTAATTCCTATCGTTCTTTCTTCAGGTTCACTCATTATTTCTTCCCTCTCCTCCATTCTACCTTACTGCCTATCCATTGAGTAATTTATTTTGATAATTGTGTTTTTCAGTTCCAAAATTATCATTTAGTTCTTCTTCATATTGTCTTAGTCTTTGCTGAGACTTTGTATTTCTTTGCTGAGGTTTTCTAACTTTCCATTTGTTTCAAATGTGTTCGTAATTTCTTGTTGAAGTATTTTTGTTATAACCATTTTAAAATATTTTTCATTTAATCTAAAATCTCTGTAATCTCAGTACTGGTGTCTATTTTTCTTTTTTTCATCAAAATTTATATTTTCCTGGTTTTTGGTAGAGTGATTTTCAACCAAAACCTGAACATTTTGGGTATTATGTTAGAAAACTCTGAATCTTTTTTATTCCATCAGTTTAAGCTGGCTTCCTCTTATACTGGTCTGGCAAGAGAAGAGAGGGTCATAGTCAGGAGGGGATGGAAGCCAACGTATCCCCTGTTGATATCCAGGGATTGGAGCTTCCTTATAGGAAAAAAAAAAAAAAAAAAGAAGAAGAAACATTTAAGGCAGGGCCAAGATAGCAGAATAGTCAGATGCTTCCTGTCATTCCTTTTACAACAAAGACCTGAAAAAACAAGGAAATCAAATATATATGACAACCTAGCGAGCCTAATCATCAAAGACAAAGCTGAAGCTTATCAGCAAACACAAAATCAACAGTAATGAAAGAGATGAAAAGAAAATACCAAAAAAAAAAAAAAAAAAAAACTCAGCACAGAAATCTAAGTGGACCAAAGAAACTGTCAACAGCGCACACACACACAAATACATCAAGATGACAGCAGTAAACTCATACCTATCAACAATTACACTGACTGTAAATAGCCTAAATGCACCAGTAAAGAGACAAAGAATGGCAGAATGGATTAAAAACAAACACAATTCGATCTATATGCTGTCTCCAACTGTCACGTCTTAGACACAAAGACGTTGTCATGGATTGAACTGTGTCCCCCAAAAAAGTGTGTATCAATTTGACTGGGCCATGATTCCCAGTGCTGTATGATTGTTCACCATTTTGTCATCTAATGTGATTTTCCTATGTGTTGTAAATCCTGCATCTATGATGAAAATAAGGCGGGAAGGGCAGCAGTTATGCTGATGAGATAGGACTCAACTTATGGGATTGGACTGTGTCTTGAGCCAGTTTCTTTTGGGATATGAAAGAGAGAAGCAGCCAGAGAAAGCAGTGCCAGAACAGAGCATGTCATTTGGACTCGGGGTTCCTGTGTAGAGAAACTCCTAGTCCAGGGGAAGCTTGATGGGAAGGACTTTTCTCCAGAGCTAACAGAGAGACAAAGGCTTCCCCTGGAGCTGGTACCCTGAATTTGAACTTTTAGCCTACTTTACTGTAAGGAAATAAATTTATTTTTGTTAAAGCCATCTACTTGTGTTATTTTTGTTATAGCACCACTAAATAACTAAGACAGACATAAAAAAAAAAATCCAAAGGATGGAAAAAAAAAATCAAGCAAACAGCAGCAGGAAAAAGCAGGAGTGGCAATATTAATCTCCGATAAAATAGACTTTAAAGCAAAATCCACCATAAAGGATAAAGAAGGACACAGTATAATGATTAAAGGGTCAACACACCAGGGGGACATAACTATAGTAAGTATATACACACCAAATGACAGGGCTCCAAATACATAAGACAAACTAACAGCATTGAAAAGAGAAATAGACAGCTCCAAAATAATAGTAGGTGACTTGAACATACCACTTTTGGTGAAGGACAGAACATTTAAGAAAAAACCTCAGTAAAAAACACAGAAGATCTAAATGCCACAATCAATCAACTTGACTTCATAGATGTATATAGAACACTCCACCCAACAGCAGTAAAGCATACATTCCTTTTTTTTTTTTTTTTTTTTACTTACAATTAAGTTTTATTACAGTAAAAGAACATAAAAGAAGAAACAAAACACAAGACAAAGTCTGGGAGCATTCCCTAAACCAATGTCCATGTCTCAAAGGATGCATTACTTTCTCCTGTGCATTGATGTCTCTCATCCACCAGAAGACTCACGTAGCTTTTGTGTCCAGAGTTCTTATACTGGAGTCTCATTACATAGGCATGATTGATTGAATCATTACCCATGTGGTTGAACTCAATCTCCAGTCCACTCCCACGAGGTCAGGCTGCCATTATGTGTGGTGTCCTTCTGGCTTGGCCAGCTCCAACCCAAGAGTCACTTCATTAGCATAACCCGCCAGGTAGATTGGTCTGGAATCTTTTCATAAATAATAAAAACTTCAGTAACTGGGGGGAAATTTCAAGGTTTTAGAAGTTATTTCTCCAAAAGCAAGGGCGGAGATCTTATTTATTTATTTATTTATTGGTATTATCAGCAAAACTTTTTTTTATTGTGTTTTAGATAAAGGTTTACAGAACAAATTAGTTTCTCATGAAACAATTAATACACATATTGTTTTGTGACATTGGTTGCCAATCCCGTGATGTATCAACACCCTCCCCTTTCAACCTTGGGTTTCCCCATTACCAGGTTTCCTGTCCTCTCCTGCCTTCCAGTCCCTGCCCCTAAACTGGTGTGCCCATTTAGTCTTCTTTTGTTTTATATGGACCTGTCTAATCTTTGGCCGAAGGGTGAATCTCAGGAGTGATGTCATTACTGAGTTAAAAGGTTGTCCAAGGCCCATGCTCTTAGGGTTTCACCAGTCTCTGTCACACCAGTAAATCTGGTCATTTTTTGTGAATTAGAATTTTGCTGTACATTTTTCTTCTGCTCTGTCTAGCAATCTCTACTGTGATCTCTGTCAGAGCAGCTGGTGGTAGTTAGCTGGGCACCATCTAGTTGTGCTGGACACAGTCTGGTGGAGAATGTGGTAGCTGTGGTCCATTAGTCCTATGGACTAATCTTTCCCTTGTGGCTTTGGTGTGCATGTGTCTGTTCCTATGATAGCTCTTATTTCTCTAGGATATATTCCTAAAAGTGTGAACTATTTATATCATTTCAGAAATGTGTTTTCTTCTTCTCTCTTATAGAATACTCAGTATGTAGAGGGTGACAAAGGCCAACCTGTGGGCTAAAGTTGACAGGAAAGGTAAATTCTTGCCTCCTCCAGCTGAGCATATACTCAATAAAAAAGAGAATAACAGAGAATTGGAGATATTCCCTTTCCATCATAACAAAGAAGCAAGTGGGCTCAAGATCAAGAAAGAGTGAATCTGGTATCCCTGGATGGATATGCCGGTGTTTGTTCTAAATGTAGAGATTATAGTAGGTGGATACAAATGGGACTGACTTACAATGACTTCTTAAGATTTAGAAAAGTAGTCAAATGAAGGCCTCATTGCTGTATAATGATAAAGACTGATAATAATTTAGCATCAGTGTAAATATTCCCTTCCTGAATTTTATAACTTGGGAGAATTAAAATCTGTGATGTGTATGACTAGCAGAGACTCAGAGATATTTTTCCTTAAAGACTGAGGAATTCTAATAATTCTAGAGAGGCAGCACCACTTTTAGATTAATCTTTTTGTTCCTTGTCTCCTGGGAGTTCAAGGTAAAGCTGTGTTCGCAGCTCCCTGAAACAGGCATTGCAGATGAATTGTGGGTTTCAGGGTATAGTCTACATTCAGCCCAAAGGAATAACATGTCTGAGATTGATCATGGCCAAAACCATGGAAAGGGATGGTGAAAAGTCTCAATTTTTAAAGGTGAGAAAAAGCCTCGGAAGCACAAAAAGAAAAAGAGGCCATCAGTAATTTCATAGTCTCTAGGGAGAAACAGGAGTTAACCATTAATTATATTATTTTTAAGATTTCTAAGAAAGGCATTTATAGTACTGTTAGCCACCTGGACCAATGTGCCATAGCCCTTCAACCCCTTGTTCTGTGGATTCCGTTTTTCTCAAAGCTTGATAAAAACACAAGGGACCTTGGAGGCAATATAATTCAAGTCTTTTTCTTTGAAAATGAGGCTACAAAGGTCATCACATGACCAAGGTCGCTTTAATAGATGCTTTTATATTGTGACTTCTCCACACCGGATTAAAAACCATTGAAGAAAAATAGGCTACTCAGTCCACAAACTGCAATAGTAACTGAATATTTAGGTAAGTTTATCCCCACACATATTTAAGACTCATTATTCAGAAATGCACCTCTGTCTAACTGGATTCATTCCTGGTTTATAACAATAGACGTAGATTTTGAGATCACATCTAGAAAATAAACGGGGATAACTAATTATGGTTCTAAAAAAAAGCAACTGATTTTAGAGGATGAATATTACCAATTATCACAGTCAAAAAACAGAGCTAAGGGAAAGTAAATTGAGGCGCGAAGGAAGGAACAATGAAGATAGAATTAGAAACCAACAGAAAAATAAGTAAATGTCTCCTTCTTGCCTTAGAGTGTAATCATTTTGACTATAGGTCCCATGTATAACTCATTTTTTTTATGTCTCTCACAACTCCCAGCTTGTTGTTTCACATAAGAATTTGGTGTTTACCAGATAATGAGAATAAATGAATTAACTAATTTCATGTCGAAACTACTCCATATGGCTTTCAAAGCCCTGTCTACCTAATGCCACTCACTTCATCTCTTACTATTCTACAGAAAAAAAAAAGCTCATTCTCCTCAGAACAGCCTTCATATTCCAAAAGCACACTGCGTCCTCCCATGTCCTATTTATAATCATTCTACTCCATTTATTTAAAATTACAATTTCTATAATCCTGTTCAACCTTTATTTCTTTGCCTTCAAGACCTAGTTGATACTTTCTCCTTGTTGCCGTGTCTGACTTTTAAAGCACATAATGAATGGCCTATCACTCAAATTCTGACTGAAGTATACACCTGAGTCTTGCATTGCTTACTGTTTTTTGACATGTTTTAGTCTAGCCTTCTAATTGACCTCCACGAGGCATGAGCCTTCCCTGTGTTCTTTCAAGACCAATCCCATCTCGGTTGCTTAATCAATATTTCTTCATTGAATATGATTCTTATAAGTGTAGAGGTATAAAGCAAGGATACCTAGAGTGAAAGGAAAACTTCATATTATGTCAAAGTCACCACATATTCATATTGCAATACATTTCAATGATTAAATTCAATCCTATTCAGAGTTCTGATTCCAACCACCATGTTGAATTACTTATAATTTTTTTTTTTACAAGTGAAGGAAATAAAATCTTGGATTAAAATTAGCAAGATTATTCTAATAAACCAGTCCATACAGCAGATAGTATGAGGTTATTCCATGAGCAACAGAATGCCATCAGCCTGCTACCCTGAGCTGAGAAGAAATGGACAAAAAAGAAAAAAAAAAAAAAAAAAAACAGTAGAGGACACAAATAACCCAAACTGGAAATGAAATGGGGGACATTAAAATAGACCCAACTGACACAAAAAGGATCATGCAGAGTACTCTGAAAAGTGCACTACAACAAGTTTGCAAATCTAGAAGAAATGAACAAATTTCTGGAAACACATAACCTACCTAAACTAACATGAACTGAGGTAAAAATTTGAAGAGACAGATAACAAGAGAAGAGATTGAAAAAGTAATAAAAATACTCCTAACAACAATAACAAAAAGCCCTGGCCTAAATAGCTTCACTGGAGAATTCTATCAAACATTAAGAGAAAAGATCACACCATTACCACTCAAACTATTTTAAAACATAGGAAAGGAAGGGATACTTCCAAATTGATTTCATGAAGCCAGCATAACCCTGTTACCAAAACCAGGCAAAGGTACTACAAAAAAAGAAAATTAAAGACCAATATCTCTCATAAATATAGATGCAAAAATTCTCAGCCAAATTCTAGCCAATAGAATTCAGCATTCATATAAAAATAATAATAACATACCATGACCAAGTAGGATTCATACCAGGTATGTAAGGATGGTTCAACATTAGAATATCAATCAACGTAATTCACCGCATAGATAGAATAAAAGAAAATAATCACATAATCATCTCAAGAAATGCAGAGAAGGCATTTGATAAAGCCCAAAATCCATTTCTGATAAAAACTCTCAATAAAATAGGAATAGAAATGAAATTCCTCAACATAATAAAGGGCATCTTTACAAAACCAACAAGAAACATCATTTACAACAGAGAGAGGATGAAAATATTCCCCTTAGAACAGGAACGCAATAACAATGCCCTTTATCACCACTCCTATTTAACATTGTGCTGGAAGTCCTAGTTAGAGCAATAAGGCAAGAAAAAGAAATAAAGGGTATCTAAATCGGTAAAATAATCCCTATTCATGGGTGATATGATCCTATACGTTGAAAACTCAAAAGACTTCACAAGAAAAATACTGGAACAAATAGAAAGATTCAGCAGAGCAGCAGGATATAAAATAAACATGCAAAAATCAGTTGTATTCCTATACATCAACAATGAGAACTACGAAAAGGAAATCAGGAAACCAATACCATTTATAACAGCCCATTTAAAAAAAAAAAAGCACTTAGGAATAAATCTAACCAGTGACATAAAAGATTTATACAAAGAAAACTACAAAACACTACTGCAAGAAACCAAGAGACCTACATAAATGGAAAAACACACCATGCTCACAGATAAGTGGACTCAACATTGTGAAAATGTCAATTCTACCTAAAGCAATCTACAAATACAATGCAGTCCAGATCCAAACACAAATAACATTCTTAACAAGATGGAAAACTAATCATTAACTTCATTTGCAAAGGAAAGAGGCCCTGGATAAGTTGAGAATTATTGAAGAAGAAAAACAAGGTAGGAGACCTTGCACTACCTGACCTCAGAAAAACTCAAAAAAGCTCAAAAACCTCAGAAAAACTCACAGCTCAAAAAAACTCCAACGAAAACCACTGCCGTCGAGTCTATTCTGACTCAGAGCGACCCTATAGAACAGAGTAGAACTGCCCTGTAGAGTTTCCAAGGAGGACCTGGTGGATTTGAATTGCCAACCTCTTGGTTAAGAGCCATAGCACTTAACCACTACACCACCAGGGTTTCCACTATACAGCCACGGTAGTCAAAATATCCTGGTACTGGTACAATGACAGACACATTGAACAATGGAACAGAATAGAGAACCCAGATGTACATCTATCCGCCTGTGGTTACCTGATCCTTAACAAAGGCCCCAAATCCATTAAATCGGGGAAAGAAAGTCTTTTTAACAAATGATGTTGGCAAAAAAGGATGTCTGTCTGCAAAAAAAATGAAACAGGACCCATAACTCACACCATATACAAAAATGAATTCTAATGGATCAAAGACCTACATATGAAACCAAAAAGGATAATGATCATGGAAAAAGAAGAAAATAGAATCAATGCTAGGGACCCTAGCATAAGGCATAAATAGGATAAAAAACAAAAAAAAAAACCAGTGCCGTCGAGTCGATTCCAACTCATAGCGACCCTATAGGTCAGAGTAGAACTGCCCCATAGAGTTTCCAAGAAGCGCCTGGTGGATTCAAACTGCCGGCCCTTTGGTTAGCAGCCATAGCACTTAACCACTACGCCACCAGGGTTTCCATAAATAGGATACAAACCATAATTAACATACACAAACTCCAGAAGAAAAGTAAAATAACAGATAACTAGTATCTTCTAAAAAATTAAACACTTATGGTCATCAAAAAACTTCACCAAAAGGGTGAAAAGAGATCCTACGACTGGGAAAAAAAATTTGGCCATGATATATCCAACAAAGATCTAATCTTTAACCTATAGGAAAATCCAACACCTCAAAAATAAAAAGACAAATATACAATTAAAAAATGCGCAAAGGATATGAACAGGCACTTCACCAAAAAAGACATTCAGTTGGCTAACAGACACATGAGGAAATGCTTGTGGTCACTAGCCATTAGAGAAATGCAAATCAAAACTACAATGAGATATCTCTCCCAAATTAAAAAAACAAACAGAAAAGAACAAATGTTGGAGAGGTTGCAGGGAGGTTGGAATTCTTAGACACTGCTGGTGGGAATGCAAAATGGTGCAAGCGTTTTGGAAAACATTATGGTGCTCCCTTAAAAAGCTAGAAATAAAATTACCATAGGATCCTGCAATCTCACATTTAGGAATATATCCTAGAGAAATAAGAGCAGTCACATGAATAGATATATGCACACCCGTGTTCCTTATAGCATTATTTGCAATAGGAGAAAGATGGAAACAACCTAAGTGTCCACCAACAGATGAATGAATAAACAAACTATGGTACATACACACAATGGAATACTACACAATGATAAAGAAAATGATGAATCTGGGAACCATCTCAGGACACAGGTGAATCTGGAGGGCATTATGCTGAGTGACATAAGTCAATCTCAAAAAGACAAACACTGTATGAGACCACTGTTTTGAAAACTCATGAAAAAGTTTACACACAGAAACAATGTTTGATGGTTACTAGGGAGGGGAAAGATGGGAAGGGAAAAGTGCTAAATAGACAATAGATGAATGGTAACTTTGGTGAAGGGTAAGACAGTACACAATACTGGGGAAGTCAGCACAACTTGATCGAGGCAAAATCATAGAAGCGACATAGACTTATCCAAACTCCCTGAGGGACCAAGTTATCGGCTGAGAGCTGGTGACCATGGTCTCAGGGGACATCTAGCTCAATTGTCATAACATAGATTACAAACTAAATGTTCCACATCCTACTTTGGGGAGTAGTGTCTGGGGTCTTTAAAGCTTGTGAGCAGGCATAACAGGAAAATAAATATATTTTTAATGGACAAATGAATGAATGATTTTATGAGTCTTTAGCCAGAGCATTAATTCAGTATATATATATTTTTTATGATAGGTAACCACATATCTCAATTTACCTTGCACAATTTTGGATTTTACCTATTGTCTTTAAATAATTATTGATAGTGCCCTCATGCTCAAATGTTAACTAACCTTTCTGAGCTTCAATTTCCTCATTCATAAAAGAGGATAATGCATATAGATACACATGGGAGAACTAAAGCAGGAGATTGCTTCAAGTACTATTTGATGTATAAAACCAGAGTAACCAAACCCACTGCCGTTGCATCAGTTCTGACTCACAGTGACCCTATAGGCTTTCCAAGGCTATCTACCTCTACAGAACCAAATTGCCACACCTTTTTCCCTTGGAGCCTTTGGTGGTTTTTCAAATTGCAAATCTTCCGATTAGCAGTCAATAGCTTTCACCACTGCACCACCACTGTAAGTGCTATATAAGTGTTTACAAAATATGCATTGAGTTCAGTTGTAGACAATTTTTTTTTTAAACATACAGTTTTGTATTTCTAAGTGTATATCCTAACACACCACGGTGTTTTACACATGTGTCAAATGAGTAAATGCTTTTTAAAGTGTAGCATACTATATGTAGTTATTTTATGAGCAAACCTAAGATCATCTATCTGGGTAAGTGTAGGCGAATTGCATTTCTGTGCCTTGGCTCCATTATTTTTTTTTTAAATGGCCATAACATATTAAGTTAAACCTTATGAATTTGCAACACGATTCAACCAAATACGATCCTCTACATTAGACTGTGTGAGTACTAAATGTGTCAATAAATGTGACATGTTTGGAATTGTGCGTGGCACATAGTAAGTGTTCAATAAAAACAGTCTTCAAAACTACAAACAGCGACATTAACAAATAAAACGAACCACTTCTCTACAACTTAAATAAATAAAAAAAAGTTAAAACATAGCTTTGAATATTTCAGAAGTTACATTCATGTTGGAAGCTGTTTTCACGAGGACCTCCACGAACAATGTCTGCCAGACCTTGATTTTGAGTCAATAAAGTAATGACTGTCTACTACTGCAACACTGAGAGAGAATATTGTCCACAAGAGAGCTAATGAGAGGATCATAAGAAAGATGAGAAAAGAAAATTTTAGTTGTTCCTTTTTCCCAAAAGCTCATCCCTGGTGAATAGAAATCTTGAGGGACCTTCTATCAGTATGTTTTTGATGAGACCTCTTGTGTATCCAAACCCTGGATAAAAACATGCCACTTTGGGGGAGCTACACTAGGGAATCATGACTTTTGATTCATAATATTTACATGAGCAAATCAGAAGCTGAGATCTGCATTCTGAGCCCTCAGTAAAAGAGAACCAAGAGGTCTCTATTTTGAACTGCCACCATTACCACTACTAAGAGCTATTTCCTTTAGCGGACACTTGGTTTAAAGCATACGGAGCAGCCTGGCTAAGCATTCCACACAGAGAAAAGGTGAGTAACTGAATCCCATCTGTCCTAGAACCTTTGAATCTTCATGGTCTTAGCCTCCTTACAACAACACAGGAATTTCCTAAAAGCTACCTGTCAAATGGTTACTCGTTTTTTCCTGTAATACATTCGGAGACAGAATTTTTTTTTTTTTTCATATTTCGACCTATCCTAAATTCAGATACATTTTTCTTTAGAAAAATTCTGATGTCCAGATATTAGACAAGGCTCTGCCATCTAGGTAACATACAATAATTCCAACCCTTCTGCCGTGTTATTAGTCATGTGGGTATTTGTGATAAATCATCATCATCTAAATCTTCAGCTTTCCTGGATAATTATAATTTGTAAAAGATCACCCTAAAATACAGGACCTAGAGATAAGTGCAGTTCACCAGGTGCAGTTGATCTTGTGTGACTATCAGCTTCCTTATTCTGTATATTATGTGCCTTTTAATGAATCCTTTGGGATTCATTGCATCGTTCAGGTGTTTTATCTCTTGATGCAAATCTTTTGAACACGAAATTCTGTTAGTTCAATGCTTCTCAATTTTGAACACTGTGCAAGCCTGGCTTACTCCCACTTATCCTTCTATATTCAGGTTTCTCATGGAAGCCTTCAATGACCCAGGGGAGAAGGTAGTATAACCAGCACACAGGAACAACTTTTAAGTTGCGCTTCCCTCCCGACCCCCCAATTTCAAAATGAATAGTCATTGATAGAGGTGATGCATTAAGAAATAACTTCCCTCTTGTCCGGCTGCCTCAGTAGGTGCTTTTCATATTTGTGGTGCCCATTAATGTCATTCTGCACCTTGTCTGGCGCCTCCTTGACGTGCCTACCTCTGACCCACCTTGCTATGCCTCTGCAGTGATCCCCCGCCTTCTGAGATAGTAGCATATGCTCTGTGTTTCTGTAGGACCTGGGCAATCCTAACATTTATTACAGTTTCTAGTCTGCTCTTCTCTCTTTCTAGACTGTGAGATTCTGAAGAGCAGGGAATTCTATCTTATTCTTCTATTTTGAGTGCCCTAAATAATTTCTGGCTTGTGATATGTACCCAAATGTCCATAAAAGGACAAACCGATGTTCCACAAAAATGTATCATTTATCATTGTTTAATTTATTCTTTTAATTACCTGTCCATATTCTCAGCCTCACAATATCTTCTTGAATCATTATCATCATGTAAGTATGCATTACTCTTCTCTATGTAAATGCTATGTATGAGTTTTATAATAATTTCTTCTATGGCTTCATTCTATTATTCATAAAATGATTTTTCAAGACAAAACTATGTATAAAGTCCTGTAGAATCATAAACTCGAGATTGTTCATTTTGCATTTGGTGTTGAATGCTCTTTGAGTTCACATAATTATGAGATAGTTTTCTGTGTTTTCATCCACCACACGTAACCACATCATGTACGTAAGAACATTACAAGAGATTTAGCAAATACTTCACTAAAATCAAGATAACCTAGGACTATAACATTCTTTTATTCTGACAACCAAATAAAACTCAAAACAAAGCTGCTTGGCATACCTTCGCAATCTTATGCTGGCTTTGAATCACTACTGCTTTCTTCCACAGTGTATATATATCCTAAACTATTTTGCTTAGGATTCGTTGATCTCTAAGGTGAGTCAGTCAATGTAAGCTAAGACCACTGACACAGGGCAGGTGATTTTGTAAATCCTCCAAAAAGGGCAGTCACATGGCACTCAAACAGACAGGTGGTGCTAAACAGGGTGGCGGAGCAGGAAGCAACAGGAATTAAAACCATGGGTCAGAGTCAGTTTTCGGGGGGCTGGTCACATGTCCCGCAATATAACACAAATAACGTATTTTTCTAGGTTTACTTGCCAACCATTCCCTCCCCCTGAGGCATTTTCAGAACTGCCTCTATGCCAATTTTTTTTTTTAACATATTACCATAAAAAAATTAGCATTGTGCACTTAGGAAAATATCTGGGGAGTAGGGGCCGAGGGAGCAGGTGGCAAACAAATATAGAAGGCACGTTATTTACGTTAAAATACGGTAATAGATCTCAGCTCCACACCTGCAGTTACAAAGACTGGGCAGTAGATACTCGGGCTTCTCTGATGGGGTGATTATAAATGGGTCAGACTTGGGAGGCAAAGAAAAAAAAAAAAGAGTACAGGGGAAATAGTCAACTGGCCAATGTAAAGAGTCAGGGATATGGGAGGATACATTGGCTCAGTTTCTGTAATAAATGGGCTGATTTAAAAAAATAACTGAGATTTCATGGTAACTGGAAAGTCACAGTTTCTGGGGTTACCAAAGTAGCAGCAGGTTTGGCTTGATCATGAATGGACAGTTTTATACTCTAAACCTGTTGCCTTCGATTTGATTCTGATTTGTGGCCACCCCCTGTGTTACAGAACAGAATTGAAATCCGTAGGGTCCTTTGGCTCTAATCTTTATGGACACAGATTGCCAAGCATTTCTTCCATGGCAGCGCTGGGTGCATTTGAACCACCAACCATTCAGTTGGTAACCAAATGCAAAGTGCTTGTACTCTAGACATCTTTAAATTCCTTATAGTAAAGTACAGAACTAACCCAGAGAGCTGGAGAGTGTTGCTGTCTGCAGATGGCAAAATGAGTATCTGGGAGTCGGAGGAAAGCCAATGTCAGGCAACACATTACTGGATACCTCACTTACACCTGTTGGGCAATTGTCAGTTCGAACCCACCAACTGCTCAGCAGGAGACAGACCTGGTAGTCTGCTTCTGTAAAGATTAACCCAGCCTTAGAAACCCTGTGGGGCAGTTCTACCCTGTCCTACAGCATCACTAGGAGTTGAAATTGACTCGAGGACAACGTGTTTGCTTTGGTTTTATGTTTTATTTTCTTTTTATATATATATTTTTTTCTCTGATAAAAGATACAGAAGAAAAATTTTAAATAGAATACATGCCTACCTCATGTATGCACTTTATTAAAAATTCATAGTTAAAAAACCAAAAAGAAAAAACCTGTTGCCATCAAGTCGACTCCAACTCATCCTGATCCTATAGGACAGAGCAACGTACGAGGGTTTTAGTTTCTCCTCATCCTTGTCAAAACTTGTTATTGCCTGTCTTTTGAATTATAGTCATCCCAGTGGGTGTAATGTGGTGTCTCATTGTGGTTTTGATTTCCATTCTTCTATTGACTAATGATGTTGAGCATCTTTTAATGTGTTTATAGGCTATTTGTATGTTTTCTTTAGATAAGTAGCTATTCAAGTCTTTTGCTTGTATTTTTATTGGGTGTTTGTCTTTTTCTTGTTCAGTTGTAAGAATTCTTAACATATTCTAGATGTCGTTGTGGTTAGGCGCCATCTAGTCTTTGGTCATTTATATTCAACGCATCAAATCTATTCATGAAAAAAAGGTGGTCTCTAAATTCAGGTGGGATATACTTAATGTCATATTCTGGCTCTTGTGAGCTTGTTTTAAATTTCTTCAGTTTCGATTTGAACTTGCATATAAGCAATTGATGGTCTGTTCTGCAGTTGCCACCTGGCCTTGCTCTGACTGATGATATTGAGCTTCTCCTTGGTGTCTATCTACAGATGTAATTGAACTGATTGCTCTGCATTCCATCAGGAGAGGTTCATTTGTTTAGTCACCTTTTATGTGGTTGTTAAAGGTACTTCCAATGAATAAGTGGTTGATTTTGCAAAATTTGTCATGCAATCGCCCATGTTGTTTCTACTACCAAGGTCATATTTTACAACTACTGACCCTTCATCTTTATTTCCACCTTTTGCATTCCAATCACCAGTAATTATCAATGCATTTTGGTTGCATGTTTGGTCAATTTCAGACTGCAGAAGTTGGTAAAGATCTTCAGTTTTTTTATCTTTGGTATTAGTGTTTGGTGTGTAAATTTGAATAATAGTGTATTAACTGGTCTGCCTTGTAGGCAGATGAATAATATCACTGATAGTGTTGAATTTCAGGATAGATCTTGAGATGTGCTTTTTGAAGATGAATGCAATACTGATAGTCTTCAGTTTGTCATTCCTGGATAGTAGACCACATGGATGTTCAATTCAAAATGGCCAATACCAGAAATTCAACAACATATTGCATTGGGCAAATCTTTTGGAAAAGACTTCTCTAAGGTGTAAAAAGTAAAAATGTCACCTTGAAGCCCTGGTGGCACAGTGGCTTAAGAGCAACCATAAATATTGGCAGTTCGAATCTACCACTTGCTCCTTGAAAACCCCATTGGGCAGTTCTATTCTGTCCTATAGGGTTGTTATAAGTTGGATTCGACAGCAACAGGTTTTTTGGTTTGGACTCAAGCCATGGTCTTTTCATTTGCCTCATATGCATGCAAAAGCTGGAGAATGAATAAAGAAGACTGAAGAAGAATAGATGCATTTGAATTATGACATTGCTGAAGAATATTGAATGATATCATTGACTGCCAGAAGACCAAAGAAATCTCTCTTGGAAGAAGTAGAGTCAGAATGCTCCTTAGAAGGGAGGATTGCAATACTTCACGTCAGGTACTTTGGACATGTTATCAAGACAGACCAGTCCTCTGAGAAGGACATCATGCTTGGCGAAGTAGAGGGTCAGCCAAAAAGAGGAAAACAATGAGATGGAGTCACACAATGGCTGCAACAATGGCCTGAAACATAGCAATGATTATGAAGATGGCAAAGGACCAGGCAGTGTTTTGTTCTGTTGTAAATACGGTTGGCATGAGTCAAACTGTCTAGACAACAAATAACAGCAACAATATCATTTGTAGATAGAAATACAATTGAATTTTGTATGTTAATCTTTAAGCTTTAACTTTAAAAAAATTAACATATGTATTTTTTATGGATTTTCCATATAGAAATGTATACAACCTTTTAGTAGAGATAATTTTACCTTTTCCTTTCCAATATGGGCATCTTTTATTTCATTTTCTAACTAATTGCTCTGCTCTGAATCTCTACTATAATATTCAATAGAAATGGCTAAAGAAGACATTCATTCTTGATATTTGGAGGAGAGCATTCAGTGTTTCAGCACTATTTATGATGTTAGCTGTGGGTTTTTTGTTTTTTAAAAAGAATGTTTTTCAGCAGGGCATGTACTTAACACATTCTATCATAAACTTCTAACTTCTTACATCCAGCTGACACTTAGAATAATTTAAATTTGAGGAATCTTGTCAAAAATAAAAAGAAAGAGTTGGTTCCCAAAAGAAGAGAACTGGAAGAAGGGCCTAGTGAGGAGTGACACACTTGAATGCCTTATGGATCAAACAGGTAGCAGAGATCTATAAAGGGATAAGAGATTAACGATTTGAAAAAATGCATGTTTTGTGAAAGGCTCTAAATTCAAATACATTTCTAAAGCACTGTTACCCAAAAAAAAATGTATCTGCTGGACTACTCCTTCCCAAGCTCAGTGATTTACAATTGCTGATGTAGGAAGATAGGAGAACATGGCAGGCAAACTCAGGTTGCTGGAGAGACAGTGTTAGTAAGATTTTTCTCAGGGCCATGGCTTTCTAACAGTCAGTTTGCAGTTGTACTCTGCTTGGGGTATAATAACTCTTTTTACACAAACCTTTAATAAAAGAGCATTGTATTTACCAGTCATGTTTTAATGGGGCCTTAAAAAAAACAGGCTAGCAAGAGCAGTCCTATCAGTTCCAGGAAATAGTGAGTGGCCAAGGTGAGAAAGAGCCTATATAGAGCTATATTGAAAGATGGGAACCAGGTGACAGCAGAGAAGCAGGCTGTAGTGTGAAATGACTCAACAGAGTGTAAGGCAAGCACCCTTTACTCAGTTTTAAGAATAATTGCCCAGGTGGGAGGGAGCATAGGAGCAAAATGCTGCTAATACATGTGATTGTACTTATTTCATTTGAATATTATTTTTAATGGTGTCCAGGATATTACCTGCTCTAGAGACATGTGAGATACATTATTATACTGAAAGTATCTGAAGATCATTTTGAAATTTATGATATAACATACTAGTAATTTAGTATAACTACTGGGGATATGCAGTTAAACAGCCCAGCTGCTAACCAAAAGGTCAGCAGTTCCAATCCATCAGCTGCTCCTTAGAAACCCTTCCTATAGGGTGGTTATGAGTCGGAATGGACTAGTCAGAGATGGGTTTGGTTTGGTTCTTATACTGTATATATGGAGTCCCTGGGTGGTGCAAATGGTTAACCTATTCAGCTGTTAACCAAAGATTTGAGGTTTAAATCCATTCAGAGATGTCTCAGAAGAAAGGAGTGGCAATGTACTTCCAAAAAAATCAGCCACTAAAAACCCTGTAGAACACTGTTCTACTCTGACACACGTAGGATCACCATGAGTCAGAGTGAACTTGGCAGTGACTTTTTCTTTTAAACTGGGTATGTGTTGCAATTGACTCTATGCAGGTGGGTTTGGTTTTTTGTTTTATATTGTACACACATTTTTGTTTAAAATTCAAGCTCTGTTCCACTCAGATTTCTTAAGCAGGTATTCTTCCTAATTTTTAAACTTGTTTTTCCTTGATTTCTGAACTTTGCATTTCTTAGCTATTAGAAGTTGTTAAAATCTTTTTTGAAAACAAAATGGAATTCTGAAATACCTAAAATGTAATTTAACTTGTGAAAAATAATTCAAGTGATTTAAGACTTTCTTTGTAAAAAAAAAAAAACTACAAGAGACATTATTTTAACCTTAGATGGTTTTTTTATACTACGTATTTGTTACCTGAATTGAGTTTGTGCCCTGGAGTAGTCCAGCCAATAAAACATACTCCAAGTCAGAAAGAGTGAGAAAGTTTATTCAGGAGTTGCATACATCACTGGGGACCTGACAGCAACACAGGCTGTCTCTATGAAATCCCAAAAAGCAATTTTACATTAAAGCTTATATAGGATTTTACAAGGGTTAGAAGTTTCTTTGTAGTTACTTGGCCAGAGGTATTGTCAAGAGGAGTTATTCATTACAGGATAGTGGCAAAAGATATCTGCCAGACATCTCTTTATTAGGCTAAAGATATACATATCAGATACCTGGCTCTAATTTTCCTGTGGGGGTTATAAATCACACGTGGTGGGACAGAACAAAAGTTTGTTTGGATCAGTTTAAAACAAAGAACAAAGTCATTAACATTAGGTCAAAACAAAGTCATTAACAGAGGCATGTGAAGGAGGGGGCAGGCAGAGGAAGGAGAACAATCTATAGGTAAATCATAGCCTTAGTTACCTCAAGCTCTCAGATGCCCACTTTGAAAAGGGAAAAAATATGCTGGGGAGTGTTTGGGGTCACATATTCCTCCCTTTGAAACTTGGATGACCACATATACCTATACCAAGTCTCAATCTGTTCTTTTAGATCAAAAAGTTTCAAGCAAAAGGATTGGGCCCTCTTCCTGCGACAGGTTTGAGTCATCCATTGGACAGTCTGACTGGGGACAGAATGTCATCTTACATACAGGCATAAATTGGAGACAGCAACAGATTAACTGGCCTGTAACAACAAATCCAGTTTTACTAATGAATAAGGATTCTAGCCAGGTAAAATCTGGCAGCTAAGAAGTTAGTCAGGAAAAATCAAATTTTTTATGAATCCTGTAGCAGGCCCCCAGTTACAAATATCGGAGTATTGTAGCTCTTTCTTTATGCGTTTAAAAACGGTGAGATGGGACTCGAGGGACAACTTCTACTTTTGGAGGAGCACCTGGTCACCAGGCTGGAAAGAGTTCATGGCTTTCTCATGAGGGAACTGCTATCCAATGTAACTGAGAAAGAATTTTGGTTAGAGAAACCAAACATTTAGACATCATTACTTTAGGGGACTGGGTGGAAGGTTGAGGGGAGAGTTGGTTGAGACAATATGGTCTCCCATAAAGTATTTCAAAAGGACTGATTTTAAATTTTCCCTGGGGTGCAATACCGACTCAGAAGAGGGCCAGTGGCAAAACATCCGCCTAGGGCACAGTTTACTAAGATGACGTTTTATGGTCTGATTCACTCTTTCACCCTTTCTGCTAGACTGTGGTCTCCATGCTGTGTAGAGTTTCCACTTTATTCTTAAAGCAGTTGAAACCTGTTGTACCTCTCTCTAGCCATTTTGGTCCAGCAGGGAAAAGCCTCTACACATCTTGAAAAAGAATCTACACACATCAGTAAATATTTCATCTGATGTTTAGCCTTGAATACTTTACAAAAGTTAAAATTGATTTCTCTCAAAAGCTGTGTTTGATATAGTGTTAACCAACTGGAGGTGAGCCACAATGTCTTTTTTGTCCCAATATTACAGTCACTGTGTGAGGGACAAATGTGATAGTATCATGTCCCAAAGAAATTTACTCAACCACCTTTGATAATACTAGCTGCGGCAACTTCTCAGAGGTAGGCTGGCCAGCCTTTTGAGACAGCGTCCAGATATTCAGAGAAATAGATGACAGGGCATCTCCATTGTCCCAACAACTGGGTTAATACACCAAGTTACTCCTCTTCTTTCATCTATATAATTTAAAGGGTGTTTGTTTGATAATCTAGCAGCCCGAGGGCTGGGGTTTTCAGCACCACTTTAAATCATGGGCGGCACTTTAAATCACAAAAGGCTCATTGACACTCCCTGAGTCAATTTGTAAGGATCTCTCTCAGCCCCCTGAGTAGCCTGATGGAGAGGATAGTTTGTGACTTTCTTAAAAACACTGGGTCCAAAAAGTTCAAAACGGTCACAGTATTTGTAATAGAGTCTTTCTCAAACTTGTTTCCTATTAGGAGGTCCACATATTGCAGGACAACTCCTCGGCTGAAGGGAGGTAATCACTCTAGAACTTCGGCCAGCACTGTTCCAAAAATAGCGGGGAAGTTCTTAAACCCTTAAGGTAGCACAGTCTAACAGAGCTGTTTCTTCCCTTTTGTCCCCTTCTCATTCTAAAGCAAAGATCAGCTGGCTTTCAGCAGTCAGTCGGCCAGATACAAAAGAAAGCCTCTTTTAAATCTAAAACAGTAAAATGAGTGTTGGAAGGCGGAAGGTAGGGGATATAGGTTAGAACTACCAGGTGTAAGGTCTTCACAACTTTGTTAACAGCCTGCAAATCTTGAAAAAAAAGGTACTCACCAGTCAATGTCTTCTTCACTAGAAAAACAGGCGTGTTGAATGGGGATCAGCACTCCCCCAACAGTCTCTATGCTAGGTATCGAGGGATCAGTCCTAGCAGCCCCAGGTGAGCCTCAATTCTCAGAGAACCGTGTTTAATCCAAGGAGGCATGACGTTGGGCAACAGCTCCACAGTCACAGGGAGGACAGTCTGAGATTGTCCTGGCCAGCCACTGGCCCAAACCCATGGGACTACTGCATCAACCACACTCTGAACTGGAGGTGAGACGGTCGCCGCGGATTGCACCGGTTGGGTAAGTGCTAAGACAGCTGTTTGTACTTTCCAGGCATTTGCTGGCGGTACTGTCAGGGACAGGCCTTTTTCATCCAAAGAGCATGCACTTAGGAAATCCCTCCCCAAAAGGGGGGACCGAGCATTTGGGCATGTATAGAAACTGGCAGGATAGCATAGTTTCTCTTATTTCACAGTCTATTGGCTGCAAAAAGGATTTAGTCACCTCTTTTCCAGTCACCCCGACAACTTGAGCACTGCTGGTCGAGGCAGTCCCTTTAGGCTTCTGGGTGAGTACCGAGAAGTCTACGCTGGTATCAACCAAAAAGTCTACTGGCTGTCCTCCTACCATAACTTTTCATAATTCCTTGAAAAATCTTCTTCCCCCTTTCAATCTTGCCTGGCCCTTTTCCATTCTTCTTTTGGGAGCACTCATTTTTTTCAGTGTCCCTCCTCTAAGCAAAATGCACATTGCCTTTTCTTTACCCCGGGCCGGTCTTTACCTTGTTCTCGTCATCTTCCTCAGAAGATCTTAGAGCAGCAGCCAGTAGATTGGCTTGTTTCTTCACTTCCTGGTCTTTTCCTTCCTTTTTCTCGGCCTCTTTTATTTGATCTTTGTTGGTAAAGGCCTTAAATGCATTCGGATGCCAGGAAGGGATTATGGACTTACATTATCTGAGGTGGCCCTTCTGCAGTAGCGACCAGCACCTCCTGGAGTGGGTAAAGCCCTCTTGGGGGAACTGGGCCAAACTGTACCCCACTGCTAGTATGGGGTGAGGAGACCAAATCTGTACCACCTCCTCCATGCCCGCCTTCAATGCCTTCCCGTTCTCATCTTCTGATGCCACCAGGGAGGGGTCAAGAATGAGGTTTTTTGAGGTGGGGAAATGAGAAGGACATCCTCTAGTTCTTCATCTCTTATCTCGTCATCATCATTCGCCTACACAAGAGGGGCTAAAACAGAGGTTTTATCCTTTTTCTCTTGCCATAAAGTCATAAAACATTTCACATACAGCTTTTCATCTCACTTGTTAGTTCCAGTACAGAACAGATCAAGTTTCATAATAGTACCAAAATCTCCAGAACCATTTACAGATCACGCTTGATTATGTGAAATTTTAAGTTGTCTCTTAGGAAATCCCATCCTAAATAAGTCCAGTTCTTAGTGGACTTTCAGCTGGAACCTTACCTCTTTGGGTACCCACTTGCAAAGCGGAAACTCACTGGTCTCTCCAACAGCTTCACAGGACCTAGTCCCCTGTTCTTGGAGGGAGTCTATAAGAACGGACACCCCTGTGGCTTTTGCAGAGGGTTTACCACCCATTACCTACCTTGACCAACAGAAATTTTCTCCCTCTGTCAGGAGCTCGCTCCTGTGCAGTCTTCCCCTGTCTCCAGATCTCTGGGCCACCACAGGTTGAGAGATCTCCACAATTTGAGGAGGGGTGCACGGGGACTCGGTCCTTAGGGAGACAGAACCAGGACCTGAGTAATTCGAGCCCCAGGTTGGGCACCAAAAATTTGTTACCCGATTAGACTCCGTGCCGTAGAGCAGCTGGGCCAAAGAAACATATTCCAAGTCAGAAAGAATGAGAAAATTTATTAAGGAGATGTTAAGTGCTACAGCCGCTAACCAAAGGGTCTGCAGTTTGAATTCGCCAGGCGCTCCTTGGAAACTCTATGGGGCAGTTCTACTCTGTCCTATAGGGTCCCGACTCAACGGCACTGGGTTTTTTTTTTTTTTTGATACATCACCGGGGACCTGACAGCAACACAGGCCGTCTCAATGGAGTCCCAAAGAACCATTTTACATTAGAGCTTATATAGAATCTTACAAGGGTCAGAAGTGTCTTTGTAGTCCCCCGATAGCCTGGCCAGAGGAGTTATTCATTACAAGATAGAGACAAAAAAACTCTATCAGACTAACCAAACCCCTTGCCATCGAGTCAATTCCAACTCATAGCAACCCCATAGGACAGAGTAGAGCTGCCTCATAGAGTTCCCAAAGAACACCTGGTGGATTTGAACTGTATACCTTTTGGTTAGCAGCCACAGCACTTAACTATTACACCACCAGGATTTCCTTTTATCACACTAAAGATATACAAATCAGATACCTGGGCTCCCTGATTTTCCTGTGGTGGGGTTGTAAGTAACAGGTAGTAAGACAGAACAAAACAAACTTATTTGCATCAGATTAAACAAAGAACAGAGTCATTAACATTAGGTCAAAACAAAGTAATTAAGAAAGGTATGCGAAGGAGGAGGCAGGCAGAGGAAGGATAAAAATCTATAGGTACATCATGGCATTAGTTATGTCAAGCTCTCAGTTGCCCACTTTGAAAAGGGAAAAAATATGTTGGGGAGTATTTGGGGTCAATACGAGACAGAAACACAATTTTACTACAAGATCTAGAATGACAAAAAAAAAGACTTAATCTTTAATATTGCTTCAAACATTCCTGTGTTATGCTGTACCTGCACTATCTCACATATGTGATTTTGAAAAGAAATTAATGTATTAATTTTCTTTTGGATGCTTATCTACTATACTTCGTTACCGTAACCGAACGCCACTCGGGTTCTTGTCCTGTCTTATTAGCCGATTGAAATAAGACAGACACTGATTGCAAGGGAAACAGAAAGTGGCAAGTTTATTGTCTGCGCATACAAGGAGCGCGGGTGGGGTCTAGTGACCTTAAGGCCACATGCTCGCTGACTAAGGGGGCTGCGGAGCTTTTTGTTTCCAATGGCGTCAGGGGGTTGGGTTTGGTACCCGGAATTTTCTGCCTTTAGCTCTCCCATGCCTATATTTGGGGGTGGGCGGGCGGGGGGTCAGTTGAAGGATGTGATTTCAATCTGTGCACGCTTCAAGATGTAACTAGGGCTAGTCAGTGGAGGGAGCCACTATGTGCTGTGACTTTCTGCTCAAAAGAAGCTTGTGGTTAGCAAGACAAAGAGAGGGGGGAAGGGATGTTGATTGGGGTTTTCAGTATGGCTGAGCAGCCTCTTTCATTACCACTACTGTAAGCATTCATTTGGAAGTGTGATAGCTAATAATTTCTAATCAAAACTGGCTTTGAGAATTGTGTAATCCATAGAACAGTTTATGTTTTCTACCCTAAAAATGATATTATTTGATGTTAGATTTATTATAGAGTGTATGGTATGACATACCTAAGGATAACTTAAGAAGTATAAATAGTAAAATATTCATAACGTACCTTCATTGTATTAAAGAGAAGCTCTGTAATGATACAACTCCATAAACAGCATTTACCAATCCAGAAGATATTTTATTGGAGAATTAATATCATTATTTAGTATTTTCAGAAGCACATCTAACAATCTAGCAACATTTTTAATGGCTGCAAATCCCACTTTGTTCCTCAAAACAAGTCAAATAATTGTGTACCTGAGGAGGCAAGCCTCTTTTCCTGATTCTATTACTAAATTCTAGACAAATTATTTTTAAAAGCATAATTTTGCAGTGTTCTGATGTTATCTAAAGACTAACAGGTTCTCACCCTAGAAGGATTCCTTCACAAGCATGGGTAAACTCTATTCCTATAGATAACAAGCTTCAACAACAAAAGCTATTTCCTATCCAAAAAAAAAAAAAAAAAAACTTTCAAAATATATCTATTTAAAATTTCAGAGGACTTTGTGACCCCAGTACCCTCCAGCATGTTTTCTCCTTTTCCAAAACAGGCAACTGAGAGCTTAACATAACTAAGCCCATGATAAACCTATAAGTTGTTCTTCCTCTGCCTGCCTCCTTCACGTACTGCTGTTAGCAATTTTGTTTTGACAAAATGTTAATGACTTTGTTCTTTCTTTTAAACTGATGCAAATAACCTTGTGTTATGTCCGACCACGTGTGGCCTAAAACCCCACGGGAAAATCAGAGCCCAGGTACCTGATATAATATCTTTAGCCTAATAAAGAAATGTCCAGCAGGGGACTACAAAGACACCTGTAACCCTAATCAGGTAACAACTTTAATTTTTTCTTTTTTTTTTTGTACTTTAGATGAAGGTTTACAGAACAAACTAGTTTCTCATTAAATAGTACACTTATTGTTTTATGACATTGGTTAACAAAACAACCCCGTGGCACAACACTCTCCCTTCTTGATTTTGGGTTCCCTTTTTTTTTTTTTTTTTACCAGCTTTCCTACTCCATTGTATGTATGTACCATAGTTTGTTTATCCATTCATCTCTTGGTAGGCATCTAAGTTGTTTCCACCTTTTTGCTATTGTGAACCATGATGCAGTGAACATGGGTGTGCCTATATCTATTTGTGTGACCCCTCTTATTTCTCTAGGATATATTCCCAGGAGTGAAAGTGCTGGATAATATGGTAGTTCTATTTCTAGCTTTCTAAGGAAGAGCCATATCATTTTCCAAAATGGCTGTATCATTTTTCATTCCTACCAGCAGTGCATAAGAGTTCCGGTAAACTTGCGGCCTCTCCAACACTTGTTTTTTCCCCTTTTTTCTCATTCATGCCAGTACCAAAGCTAGGATGAGACGGTATCTCATTGTGGTTTTAATTTGCATTTCTCTAAGGCTAGTGATCCTGAGGATTTCCCCATGTGTCTGTTGGCTGCTTGAATGTCTTCTTTGGTGAAGTGTCTTTTCATTTCCTTTGCCCATTTTTTAATTGGATTATTTGTCCTTTTGCTGTAGAGGTGTTGGATTTTCTTGTAGATTTTAGAGATTAGACCCTTGTCTGATTTGTAATAGCCAATTTTTTTTCCCCAGTCTGTAAGTTCTCTTTTTACTCTTTTGCTTAAGTCTTTTGATGAGCGTAAGTTTAATTTTTGGAAGATCCCAGTTATCTAGCTTATTTTCTGGAGGTTCTGTGTTGTTGGTTATTGTATGTATCCTGTTAATGCTGTGTGTTAGGGCCTCTAGCATTGATCGTATTTTTTTTCTTCTATGAACTTTATAGTTTTTGGCTTCACATTTAGGTCTTTGATCCATTTTGAATTAGTTTTTGTATATGGTGTGAGGTATGGGTCCTGTTTCTTTTTTTTTGTAGACAGATGTCCAGTTTTACCAGCACCCTTTGTTAAAAAGACTGTCTTTTCCCCATTTGATGGACTTTGGGCCCCTGTTGAAGATCAGATGACCATATATGGGTGCATTTACATTTGGGTTCTCAATTCTGTTCCACTGGTAAATGTGTCTGTCATTGTACCAGTACCAGGCTGTTTTGACTACCATAGCTGTATATTATGTTCTGAGGTCATGTAGTGCAAGTCCTCCTACTTTTTCTTTTTCATTTGTGCTTTACTTATTCAGGGCTTCTTCCTTTTCCATGTAAAGCTAATGATTAGTTTTTACATATCTTTAAAGACTGTTGTTCATATTTGAGTTGAGATTGCATTGTATTTGTAAATCACTTTAAGTAGAATTGTTGTTTTCATAATGTCTAGTCTACCTATCCATGAGCATGGTATGTTTTTCCATTTATGTGGATCTATTTTGGTTTCTTGCTGTAATATTTTGGTTTCTTGCTATAATATTTGGTAGTTCTCTTTGTGTAGGTCTTTTACATCCATGGTTAGATTTATTCCTAAGTATTTTATTTTTTATAGGCTATTGTAAATAATATTGTTTTTGTGATTTCCTTTTCATCATTCTCTTTATTGGTGTATAGGACTCCAGCTGATTTTTGTATGTTTATCTTATATCCTACTACTCTGCTGAATCTTTCTGTTAGTTTCAGTAGTTTTCTTGTGGAGCCTTTTGTGTTTTCTATGTGTAGTATCATATCATCTGTGAGTAGGGACAGTTTAACTTCTTCATTACCAATTTGGATGCACTTTATTTCTGTTTCTTGCCTTATTGCTCTAGCTAGGACTTCTCGCACAATGTTAAATGGGACTGATGATAAAGGGCATCTTTGTCTCGTGCCTGTTCTCAAAGGGAATGTTTTTAGCCTCTCTCCAATAAGAACAATGTTGGTCATTTGTTTGGGATATATGCTCTTTATTATGTTGAGAAATTTCCCTTCTCTTCCTATTTTATTGAGAGTTTTTATCAGGAATAGGTGTTGGACTTTGCCAAATACCTTTTCTGTTTTGATTCAGATGATCATGTGATTCTTTTCTGTCCTTTTATTTATGCAGTGGATTACATTGATTGATTCTCTAATACTGAACAATCCTTACATAAAAAAAAATACTACTTGGTCCTGTTGTATTATTATTATTATTTTGATATGATGCTGAATTCTATTGGCTAGAATTTTGTTGAAAATTTTTTTATCTATATTCATGAGAGATATTGGTTTGTAATTTTCTGTTTTAGTGGTGTCTTTACCTGGTTTTGATATCAGGGTTATGCTAGCTTCATAGAATGAATTCGGAAGTATTGTTTCCTTTTCTATGTTCTGAAGTAGTTTGAGTAGTACTGGTGTATGATCTTCTCTGAATGTTCTGTAGAATTCTCCAGTAAAATCGTCTGGGCCAGGGTTTTTTTTTTGGTTGAGAGTTTTCTTTTCTTTTTTTAAAATTTATTACCTTTTCAATGTCTTCTCTTGTTGTGAGTCTGTCCAAATTTTCAACATCATTTTGTGTTAGTTTGGGTAGGTAGTGTTTGGGTAGGTAGAAAATTTGTCCATTTTCTCTAGGTTTTCAAATTTGTTGGGGTATAGTTTTTCATAATACTCTGTTATGATCCATTTTATTTCAGTTGGGTCTGTTGTAATGTGCCGCATTTCATTTCTTATTTGGATTATTTGCATCCTCTCCTGTTTTTCTTTTGTCAGTTTGGCCAGTGGTTTGTCGATATTGTTGATCCTTTCAAAGAACCAACTCTTGGTTTTGTTGAATCTTTCTATTTTTTTTTTTTTTTTCTATTCTCTATTTCATTTATTTCTGCTCTGATCTTTTTTATTTCCTTTCTTCTGCTGGCTGTGGGCTTCTTTTACTGTTCCTTTTCTATTTGGTCAGGTTGTGTAACTAATGTTTTGATCTTGTTCCTCTCTTCTTTTTTGACGTGTGCATCTATTGCTATAAATTGACCTCTGAACACTGACGTTGCTGTCTCCCAAACATTTTGGTATGATGCATTTTCATTCTTGTTTGATTCTAAGAATTTTTTGATTCCATCTCTGATTTCTTCTATTACCCAGTGATTTTTAAGCAAGGTGTTATTCAGTTTCATGTAGTTGATTTTTTTTTCTCTTGCTCTTCCTGTCATTAAGTTCTACCTTGATGGCATTGTGAGCAGAGAAGACACTTTGTATTATCTCAGTGTTTTGGATTTTGTTGATGATTGCTTTGTGGCCTATGATGTATTCCATTCTGGAGAATGTTCCATGTGCTTTGGAAAGGAATGTGTACTTTGCAGCTGTTTGTTGGAATGTTCTTTATATGTCCATGAGGCCGAGTTGGTCAATTGTGTTGTTTAGCTCTTCTGTATCTTTGCTGAGTTTCTTATTAGATGTTCTGTCCTTTACTGAGACTGGTGTGTTGAAGTCTCCTACTATTACTGTGGAACTGTCAATTTCTCTTTTCAGTGCCTTTAGTTTGTTTCTTGAATTTTGGAGCCCTATCATTGGGTGTTTTTATCACTGGGTGTGTAGATGTTTATTATGGTTATGTCTTCATGATGGATCATCCCTTTAATCACTATATAGTGCCCTTATTTGTCTTCTATGGTACATTTTCTTTTAAAGTCTATTTTATCTGGGATTAGTATTGCCACTTCTGCTCTTTTTTGGTTGTTGTTTGCTTGATATAGTTTTTTTTCCCATTCTTTGATTTTTAATAAATTTACATGTTTGTTTCTAAGGTGTGTCACTTGTAGACAGCATATTGATGGATCCTGTTTTGTTTTTTTTTAATTCACTCTGTCAATCTGTCTCTTTAAGTACGCATTTAGGCCATTTACATTTAGTGTAATCATTGAGAGGTATGAGTTTATTGCTGTCATTTTGTAGTGCTTTTTTATTTTTTGTGGTCCTGACATTTTTTCTTTTCCTCTTACTCTCCTATGCTGAATTTATTTCGGTTGTGGATTTTTTTTTCCTTTCTTTTGTTTTGGTAGGTTTTGCTTTTTCTGAGACTTTATGTTTTTCTTCTTTATTTTGATGAGTAGGTTTGTTAGCTTTCTTTGTGGTTACCTTGAAATTTACCCTTATCTTCCTAGGTTTGAATGAGTCTATAATTAGTTGGTATCATTTTGCCTTTCTCCCCATTAGAAAGTTCTATACCTACACCATTTATTCCTTTTATTGTTCTGACACTGTTGTCATTTACAGATTAATCTTTCTGAATACCTGTTGTAGTCCTTTTGGTTTTGAGTAGTATATGAGAGTTCTACATTGATATCTGGCTGGTGCAATCTTGCACCCTAGATTCAGGCTGTGGTTTGATGTTGTTTGTTCTCAGACCAAACAACTCCCTTTAATAATTCTCATAAGACTGTTTTGGTTTTTACATGTTCCTTTAATTTCTGTTTCACTGGAAATGGCCTAATCTCACCATCATAGATGAACGAGAGTTCTGCAGTTTGTATTGTTCTTGGTTGGTAATTTTTTTCTTCAGAGGTTTTGTACTTTTCATCCCATTGCCTTCTTGTTTGCATGGTTTCTGCCAAATAATAACAACTTAGTCTTAGTGTTTCTCCTCTGAATATGACTTTTCATTTTTCTTGAGCTGCTCTCAGGATTCTTTCTTTGTCTTTGGTTTTAGCTAATGTGAATATGATAGCCTTGGTGATATTCTTTTGGGTTCTATCCTACATGGGATTCATTAAGCTTCTTGGATAGTCAGCTTTTCATCTTTCATGATATTATGGAAGTTTCTGGAAGCAATCCTTCAATGAATTCTCTGTGTTTTTTTTCCACCCCTGTTCTAGAACTCTGATCACTTGTGAATTTTTTGCTTTTGATTGTATTTCACATAATTCTCAGTGTTTCTTCATTTTTCTTTGTTCTTTTCTGATTTTTCCTCAGACAGAGTTGTATCCAAGTGTTTGTCTTCAACTTCACTGATTCTATCTTTCATCATTTTAAATCTGCTTCACTGTCCATTTCTGAAATCTTGTTGTTTATCTTTTGGATTTCTACTTGTTGTTTTTGTATGATTTCTAGTTTTGAATTTATTTTGGCCTTTGTTCCTGTATTACTTTCCTGAATTCTTCTCTTTTTTGTCCATATTTTCCTTCGAATTGTCTGCCTTTTCCATTAATTTGTCTATTTTTTCCTCATTCTTGCTGCTCTTCCTTCAAACCTTGCATAGCTCTGAATATTAGAAATTTAAAGTCCCTATCAGGTAGTTCTAATGATTTTTCTTCTAGTGGAAAGTTATCTGGATGCCTGCTGGAACCATCCTGTCCTGTTTTTTTAATATGTTTTGGTATTGTCTGCTGTCTTCGGGACATTCAGTACATATTTTCTTAATTTATTGATTGTAGATTTTTTGTTTCATCCTGCTTTTTTGTCTTATTTGGTTATGTCTGTGCAGATAGGCTGTACATTCTTTGTTGTTTGCTTCTCCGTGGGCATAATACTTTTCACCTTTTTGTCAAATGGGCATTGGCAGGTGCTCAGCTGTGGTGTAGCAGGGCAGGTCCTGCTGAAGGGGTGGGATTGGGATAGGTTGTTTTTGACGCATACTTGGGCCAACAGGACAGGCTGGGAATCAGTGCAGGGCAGGTTCCAATAGGCTGTGCCTGTGTTGCTCAGGGGTGTGATGTTCAACACACGATGCAGATAGGCAGGTAGCAGGGGGGAGGTTGTGATGTGTGGAGCTAAGATGGGCATGGGAAAAATGAGAGAGAGGAAAGAGAAACAGGACCCAAAAACAAACAAACAAAAAAGTGCTAAGGGAGCTTGCCATTGGAGTGGAGAGATGAGAAGCCGAGAAGTGGATAAAAATAAAAGGGAAGAAAAAGGAAATAATAATAAATAAATAAAAATTAAACAAAAGAAAAAAGCCTCCAGGGGCCCACCAGTGCAGCTGTGAATACCAAGACAGTTGCTTCCAGGCCACACAGTACAGTCTAGCTAGAAGGGGTAGAGATGTCACACACCACAAGGTATTCAGGAGACAGGAAATGAAGGTGTGTATCGAGAGACGAGAAACTGAGAAATGAAGACAAAAAGGAAAAAAAAAAAAGAAATGCCCTCAGGGAGTCTACCAGTGCAGTTGCACTAACCGGGGAAGTGCTCCCAAACCACACGGTACAGCATGACTAGAAGGGGCTCCCAAGTTTCAAAAAGAAAAAGAAAACAGACAAAACAAAGCAAAAAAAAAAAAAAAAGCCCTAGGGATCCCAACAGCGTGGAGGTGGGCTGGGGAAGCTTTCCCTAGTCAAGCTGTGCTTCACAGCCTTTCAGGAAGAAGAAAAGATGACACACAGAGCCAGGTGTTCAAGAGAAAGAAGAGGGAGTTGGTTAGAGTCATGGAAGAAACCAAAAGTGGTGGAAAAAAGCAACATCAGCAATAAACAAAAGGCATTCTGGGAGCCTACCAGTGTGGGCAGGGTGAATCCAAGTGGCAAGGGGTGAAAGCCAGCGCCTCTTGGCCAAGAGACTGAAACAGAGGGGTGAGGATCAGAGGCAAGAAAGCATATATCACTGGTTACGGGGGCTCTGTTTCCTGCTAGGAGCTCCTGGAAGCTGCTTCCCGTACTCCTTGTCTGCCAATCTCCAATGCAAGTGGGGTGAATCCAAGTGGCACAGACCCTGTGCTTCTCAGTCGACCGAGGCACCACAGCCAGCTATGAAGTGGGGGAGATCGAGCAAGAGGGAGAAGGGTGGGAGGTGGCAAAGTATAAATCCCTGGTTTCCAGGTGTTCTGTCTCCTCCTGGGAGCTCCATGAAATAGCTTTTCCGTACTCTCTGTCCACTGATCTCTGACAGGAATCCAAGATGGCAAATCTGTGCTATGTCAGCTGATAGGGGACCTCCACACGTATTACTCCTTGCACTATTTCGTCTGTCAGTTTCTTATTCCATTCAGTGCTTGGCTGAGTTATCTCTTTATTTGGTGTCTATAGTTAAGCATTGATGTTTGTCTCTGTTTTACTTGTTTTTTGGGGTCTTTGCTTTGGAGAGACATGTAGTGCTTCAATCTATAGCACCATGATGACCTGAAGCCTAACAGAGGACTTTAATTTTATCAATATTCCACAAAGCAGTAAGCATGTGAAAATTACCAATAGCAAATACTGAGATTATAATAACTCTCCTTTTAGTACTCGAAACATCTTGGAACATGAAAGCAGAGGACTCCACAGAAGGTGAAATTCTGGTTTTATATTTATTTGTTTTCAGGTATCACTTGAACGGTGTCAGCACAAATACCTTCAAACATTTTGGTGACAGAATGACACCCTGCTCTTATAGAAGGAGAATTTTAGAAGAATTTGACAACTTGGGAAAGATAATGGTATTTCGATTAATTTCAAGTTATGAACTTTTTATGTCCCTTTTTGCATTCACCGTTCATTGAGCAAAATGTGCACGGATAAACAGCAAGTGAAGGATTCATCTCTGTCAGATCTAATCCAGATGTTGATCTACTTGGACTCATACAAAAATGTTAATTATCATTGTCACAATTTCTTCCATCTCTTAAGTTCTATGAATCTAGCGTGTATTTTGCACATACTTTGTTTTTAGTAGAATTCTATTTCCTGGAAATATCAGTATTAGTTGTTGTTAGGTGTCGTTTAGTTGGTTCAAACTCATAGCGACCTTAGGTACTACAGAACAAAACACTGCCCAGACCTCTACCATGCTCACAAGTGTTGTTATGCTTGAGTCTATTGTTGCAGCCATTGTATCAATCCATCTCATTGAAGGCCTTCCCCTTTTTCTCTGACACTCTACTTTACCAAGCATGATGTCCTCCTCCAGGGACTGATCCCTCCTAATAACATGTCCAAAGTATGTAAGACATAGTCTTCCCATCCTTACTTCTAAGGAACATTCTGGTTATACTTATTCTAGTGTTAGTATTAGTACAAGTCTTTTATTATTACTTCGATTTCCCATAAAAGAAAAAACCAGTGCTGTTGACTCACAGCAGCTATGTTGAATTTATCCATACAATTAGGAAACCATAATCCACAAATATACTGAAAATCCATGGAGTCACCATCAACAACTCACTTGAGTCTCTCAAGTTTGTTTTTTCATCTATATAATAGGAATATAAGTTCATACCACATATGGTTGCTGGGAAAAATATATCAAATAATATTTATGAAGTGCCTGGACAGTTCAAATCACATGGTAAGCACTGATTAGTACCACTGTATAATAAACAGTAATATCACCGTCACATTTGTTCTTATCTCAACACTCTTTTCCTTGTGTTTGATATGCCATCAATTGTTGATGATATCTTTTACATCTCTTTCTATTGAATATAGAAGAGTCATCACGGTATACCATGCCAGGAACTCCTGAACTTCCTTCAAAACTCAGAGATACACACATTTTTTCTGCTTTGGTCTTTAATGCCATCAAGAGAGTGATAAAAGATCTGATTTGAAGATGAGTGCAAAATACACCAAGACAACATGTCTAAGACAAGCAAACACAAAACCCAAAACAAACCAAACTCAGTGCCGTCAGGTCGATTCCGACTCATAGCGAACCTATAGGACAGAGTAGAACTGCCCCATAGAGTTTCCAAGGAGCACCTGGCAGATTCAAGCTGCTGACCCTTTGGTTAGCAGCCGCAGGAGTTAATCACTACACCAACAGGGTTTCCCAAGCAAAGACTGCATGGTCTAAATACCATGCAAGATTTCCATTCTGCAGCTCTGTTCCTCCAGAACAAAAGTTCCAAGGGTCCTCCACCATGTCACATTATGCAAAAGTGTGTAGCACATGATGTTTTGGGAATGATTGAGTTTTACTTTTAGTCAAAGGAACTTCTGACGTCTTATTAGAAAATGTACTTCTTTCCTGAATGTGAGACTCAATTTGAGTGATATACTTAATGTTAGCCATTCAGTTACTTTCCAGAGGTACTACTTCTATATTTTTGAATTTTTGCCAGTAGACAAGATACTCTTCTAAAAGGGAAACCAGCCTACATGAGAGGTCTATACATTATTTTTGTACTTTATGCTAATGTTTTCCTCACATTAATTACAGTGAATGAATTCTCTGATATGATGACTAGATATGACAGGGAGCAGATATGACTAGCTAAAAGAAGAAACAGAAGGTGAAGTGGGGAAGGACGACCCGTATAGAGACAGAGAGAACTTCAGTCATATACTGATCACTTATTTATAATATGCCTATCTATAGGAAAAAATTTAACGACTATGAGCCTAATATATAAAATAAGTGTAATAGTAATTGTTGTGGAATCCCTGGATACCGCAAATGGTTAATGTGCCTCAGAAAAAAGTCATGCTGATCTCCTTCCAAAAAATCAACCACTGAGAACCCTGTGGAGCACAGTTCTACTCTGACACACATACTCAGAATCAACTCTATGGTAACTAGTACATGTTTCCTGGTAGTATCTGTTCTGTGAAAGAATTGATAGGGTTGCAAATAAGGCATGGAAAGTTTTTGTTGTTGTTGCTGTTGTTAGGTGCTAATGAGTCCATATTCAACTCATATCGATCCTATGTGACAGAGTAGAATTACTCCATATGATTTTAAGATTTCTAGGTTTTTCACTAGCAGAGCCACTTGGTTGGTCTGAACTGCCAACCTTCCGGTTAGTAGGCCAGTGCTAAGCCATTGTACCGCCAGGGTCAGAACACTCAATATTCTAAGTTAACAGAATAGTTCTTTGGATGTTCAGAGACTGGTCAGTTACAGCACACACACACACACAAAAAGATAAAATTCCATCTGATATTTATTTGAATAACCCGTAAAACTGAAATCCCAGACTATTTAACTTCCAACACAGAGCAGGGATGGGGGAGATAATTGGAGATACCTGAATGATAAGACTTGCACCTGTTTCACACTGCATAAATAAATACTTACCTCAAATTTCGTCTTCTCTTCCTCCATAGAATTCCCAGAGGAAAATGGCAGCAGGAAATCACTCCACAGTGACTGAGTTCATCCTTGCTGGGCTAACAGACAAACCAGAACTCCAGCTGCCCCTCTTTCTTTTCTTCCTAGGAGTCTATTTGGTCACAGTGGTGGGGAATCTGGGCATGATCACACTGATCGGGCTCAGTTCTCACCTGCACACCCCCATGTACTATTTCCTCAGTAGTTTGTCCTTCATTGATCTCTGCTATTCCACTGTCATTAACCCCAAAATGCTGGTGAACTTTGTGACAGAGAAAAACACCATCTCCTACCCTGAATGCATGATTCAGCTCTACTTCTTCATTTTTTTTATTGTATCAGAAAGTCATATGTTGGCTGTGATGGCATATGATCGCTATGTTGCCATCTGTAAGCCATTGCTTTACAATGTCACCATGTCTTATCAGGTCTGTTCCTGGTTGGTAGTTGAGGTATATATGATGGGCTTCATTGTTGCCACAGCTTACACAGTTTGCATGCTAAGAGTGGTCTTCTGTAAAGCTAAAACAATCCATCATTACTTCTGTGATATTTTTCCGCTCTTGGGGCTCTCCTGCTCTAGCACTTATGCCAATGTATTGGTCATTTTGTGCCTCAGTGTATTTAATATTCTTGCACCAACCTTGACAATCCTTGGCTCCTATGTCTCCATCATTGCCAGCATCCTGCGAATTCGCTCCACTGAGGGCAAGTCCAAAGCTTTCAGTACCTGTAGCTCCCACATCACGGCAATTACAATCTTCTATGGTTCTACAGCATTCATGTACCTGCAGCCATCAAATGTCAGCTCCACGGTCCAAAGCAAAGTGTCTTCTGTATTTTACACCACTATTGTGCCAATGCTGAACCCCCTGATCTACAGCCTGAGGAATAAGGATGTCAAAGTTGCTCTCAGTAAAATCATTGAGAAAAGAGTATTTTGCATTAGCAAAGATTTCTAATTCTTGGAGAAGATTCAGTTAGGTAGAGGTCCAGAGACTGCAACATATATACAGAAGTAATGAAATTATTGCTAACATGATTATTTGAAAGAAAGCTCACAAGGATAAGGCTGAATTTATAGTGTCACATGGAGAGCTGACACAGGAAGGGCAGTGTCAATTCTAGGAAGTCCCAGAGGTCACCCATAATAACCCATATTACCTATAGTCATTTTCTTAAAAATCTTCAAAGACCTTCATGTGGGGAAATTATACTTTATATACATGGGATTTGGCACTTTGTTTGGTCTGTATCCTTTAATCTTCTTTATAGTGTTTGTTTTGGCCCTTATTTATCAATAAGTATACAAATAAACTCCTGTTAAAAAAAAAGGTATCTCTAAAATAAATAAGTTTTAATCATTTGAAATCTACAAGATGCAGTCCCTACTAGTAGCTAAGTGCAGAGAACTATATAAGGAATACGGGAACAAGTGAGGGATGATAAGACATGATTCCTGCCCAAAAGATGATAACTCTGTGGTGAAAGAGACTGATAGATTAATCAGGTCAGAATACATTATGTGTATTTTTACTTATTTTTTTCATTCAACATTCTTCACAGTTTTAGCATTGCTGTACCGCCTCCATTTCCCTAAGAATCCTGTATTTATTTTCCTCTATTTCTAAAGATTTTTCTTTTCACCCATATACAATCATAGATGTAGAAGTGACACTCTTTGATTATGCATTGCAATCATATGGATGAGTTATTCACAAACAAATGTTAAAGTTAGAAAATTGTTTTTTGTCTAATTACATGTACTACTCTTACCCAAAGATTCAGCATTTACTTTGGAAAGAAAACAAATTTGGCTGAATTGTGTTGTAGATACTCAATAATTATCTGGGGCTTCAACTCAAAATCTGTGGATCTCCCTCCTTACCTAGTAAAGAGGAGTTTAAAACAGAAAATGTGACTCAGATTATAATTTGGGAAGACTTCCAAGTAACAAATTCCCCACTCTTCCCTTTTCCCAAATAAGCTTCCATTGGTGCTTTTTAGAATTTCAACCAGAAAACTCTTATTAGTCTTCCTGAGGGGCAATACACCAAAAAAAAAAAAAAAAAAAACTGTGCCTTGGTGTCATTCCTGTTAATAACTCTCAGCAGCTCTTGGTGGCATCAGCCTGGACATCTCCAAATGGCATGATGCTTTGGACTGCTCTTCTCTATAAAGCTGTGCCCAGAGGCAGAGCACAGGGCTACTGGGGCTTTTTTGACCAATCGTGAGCATTACACCTGGTTAAAGTGTGTTTTTAAAATCATCTGACTGGACTGGCATGTACACAACTGCGCTTGCTTTGTCATCAGTTTACCATCAACTAGGACACATTAATACCCCAGTGTGATGTCACCCTTTACCTCCCACATAAAATCACAAGTTGTCATGAGAGAGGTGAGGATGTTTCCCTCTTTGGAAAGTAGAAGAAACTTCTTTCTTGTCCTTGCATGTACTAATCAGTCTTTAGCTCCGTATCGCATGTCTTAATCCTGCAAAAAAATTCTGTTTTTATGTATATCTGAAAACATTTATATATGTATGTGATCTATATATTTGTATGTAACCTATATGTACCTGTATGTGTATTATATGTATAAATGTGTACTGCTTGGATATGTTTTACAAGGGCTATGTATGAGTAATTTTTATTGTGTTACCCCAGGCATTGGAAAAACAACATCCAGAGAGAAACTTTTTTCACACTGATCAGTGATAGGTTGAAATATTTGTTTATAAGAATTGTACATTTTTGAGGAATTTATTTATATAAGAAACCATTGTAAAGATGTTAATGAGGATAAAAGTGCATGAACCATCTCTAGTTATTCGGAGAACTGGTAGAGGACATGCAATTAAAACATTACTATGGATATTAGACAGATTTCAAAATGTAAATAAAGCACTACCACAATAAAAAGAGGAAAAATATTTTAAAGAACTTGAAGGAGGAAACCCTTAACAAATTAGAAAGGTACAAAGTGCATAGTGTTTACCAAATGCATTTATGGAAGTCACTACTGAGGTTCACTCCTAAGAAAAAGATTAGACAGGCCCATAAAACAAAAGGAGACTAAATGGGCACAAAAGCCTGGGGACAAGGACAAGAAGACAGGAGGGAACAGGAAAGCTGATAATAGGGAACCCAAGGTCAAGAAGGGGAGCATGTTGACATGTCCTGAGGTTGGCAACCAACAGCACAAAACAATATGTGCACTAATAGTTAAGAGAGAAGCTAGTTTTTTTGTTTTCTGTAAACCTTCATTTACAGTACAAAAGAGTTAAAAAAAAAGGATGTTGGCAGTTGGTTTTGCATAAATGCCCTTTATTATGTTGAAAAATTTGTGTTCTATACCTATTTTACTGAGAGTTTTTATCAGGAATGGGTACTGGACTTTGTCAAATACCTTTTCTGCATCCATGAAGATATCTTGTGATTCTTTTATGTGGTGGATTATGCTGATTGATTTCCTAATGTTGAAGCATCCTTGCATACCTGGTATGAATCCCACTGGGTCATGCTGTATTATTTTTTTGAAATAATGATGAATTCTATTGGCTAGAATTCTGTTGAGAATTTTTGCATCTATATTCACGAGACATTGGTCCATAATTTTCTTTTCTTGTGGTGTCTTTGCCTGGTTTTGGTATCAGGGTTATGCTGGCTTCATAGAATGAATTTGGAAGTATCTCTTCCATTTCTGTGTTCTGAAATCGTTCAGGTAGTACTGGTATAATCTCTTCTCTGAATGTTTGGTAGAATTCTCCAGTGAAGCCATCTGGGCCAGGGCTTTTTTCATTGGGAGTTTTTTTTTTTTTTTAACCTTTTCAATCCCTTATGCGTCTATGCAGATTTTCAGTTTGTGTTAGTTGGGTACGTAGGGTGTTCTAGAAATTTTTTCATTTCTTCTAGGTTTTCAAATTTATTGGAGTATAGTTTTTCATAAAACTCTGTTATGATCCTTTTTATTTCAGTTGGTTCTGTTGTCATGCCCCCCATTTCATTTCTTACTTGGGTTATTTTTGTCCTCTCTTGTTTTTCTTTTGCCAATTTGGCCAATGGTTTGTCGAATTTGTTGATCTTTTCGAAGAACCAACTTTTGGTTTTGTTGATTCTTTCTATTATTTTTCTATTCTCTATTTCGTTTATTTCTGCTCTGATCTTTATTATTTCCTTTCTTCTGGTGGCTGTGGGCTTCTTCTGCTGTTCTTTTTATATTTGTTCAAGTAGTGTAGCTAATACTGTAATTTGGTCCCTTTCTTCTTTTTTGATGTATGCATCTATATCTGTAAATTGACCTCTGAACATTTCCTTTGCTGTGTCCCAAACGTTTTGGTATGAAGTGTTTTCATTCTCATTTGATTCTAGGAATTTTTTGATTCCATCTTTGATTTCTTCTGTTACCCAATGGTTTTTTTAAAAAAAAAAAAAAATGGTTTTAAGCAGGGTGTTATTCATTTGATTTTTTTTCCTTGTGCTTTCTGTTATTAATTTCTACTTTGATGGTGTGATCAGAGAAAGTACTTTGTATAATCTCAATGTTTTGGATTTTGTTGTGTGTTGCTTTGTTGCCTAAGATGTGGTCTATTCTGGAGAACATTCCATGTGAGTTGGAAAAGAACATGTGCTTTGTTGCTGTTGGGTGAAGCGTTCTATATATGTCTATATGGGCAAGTTAGTTGATTGTGGCCTTTAGATTTTCTGTATCTTTGTTGAGTTGCTTTCTAGTTGCCTGTCCTTTATTGAAAATGATATGTTGAAGTCTCCTACTATTATTTTGGAACTCTCAGTTTCTATTTTCAGTGCTGTTAGAGTTTATCTATTTTGGAGCCCTGTCATTGGGTGTGTAGATTTTTATTACGGTTATTGCTTCATGGTGGATTGTCCCTTTAATCATTATATAATGCCCTTCTTTGTCCTTCATGGTGGATTTTCTTTGAAGTCTTTTTTTATCTGATATTAGAAGTGCTACTCCGGCTTTTTTGGCAGCTGTTTGCTTGATATATTTTTTCAATCCTTTGTTTTTTAGTAAATTTATGTCTTTCTTTCTAAGTTGTGTCTTTTATAGACAATATAGATGGATCCTTTTTTTTTTTTTTTTTAATCCCTTCTGCCACTCTCTGTCGTTTTATGAGTGCATTCAGGTCATTTCCATTCGGTGTGATTATTGATAGGTAAGAGTTCATTGCTGCCATTTTGTAGTGCTTTTTTTTTTTGTGGGGCTGAAGTTTTCTTTGTTACTATACTGTGCTGAATTCCTTTTGTTTGTGGGTTTTTTTTGCATTGTTTTTGTAGATTTTTTGTTAACTGAGACTTTATGTTTTTCTTTTTTATTTTGATGAGTAGGTTTGTTAACTTTCTTTGTGGTTACTTTGAAATTTACCCTATCTTCCTAAGTTTAAACCAGTCTTTTATTACTTGGTGTCACCTTGACTTCCTCTCCATTTGAAAGTTTTATGCCTACACTATTTATTTCTTCTTTTATTGTTCTGACTTTGTTGTCATAGACAGATCAAGCTCTCTGGTTCCCTGTTGGAAATCTTTCAGCTTTGTTTTATCATTGAGCATTCATTACCTAGGTTGCTATCTGACTGATACAGTCTTGTGACATAAATTCAGGCTGTTGTCTGTTCTCTAATCAAAGGACTTCCTTTAATATTTCTCGTAAGTATACTTTGGTTTCTATGTATTCCATAAGAGAAGAAAGGAAAGAGGTAAAGAGTAGAAAAGAAAAACAAACGAACAAAAAATGCCTCTAGGGACCCCACTGGTGTGGCAACACAGACTGGGGTAGCGCCTCCCCAGCCAAGCGGCACTGCAAAGTCCATGAAGAAGGAAGAAAGATGGTACATGGCACCAGGTGTTTGGGAAAATGAAAAGAAAGGAAAGTAGAGAGAGAAAAGAAAAGGAGGAAAAAAACAAAAAAAAAAGCCCCTAGGGGACTCACCAGTTTATCAGCGTGGACTGAAGAAGTGGTGCCGCAGCCAAGCAGCACTGCTCAGCTAGTCAAGAAGGAGCAGAGATGGCAGACATTGCCAGGTGTTCATGAGAAATGAAAAGAGGGAGGTGTGAGAGAGAGAAGAAACCACAAGTAGCCAAAAGGGAAAAGTCAGCAACAAAAAGATGGCACTGAAGTAGCCTATTGGTGGGGGAGAGGTGAATTCAAGTGCAAGAAGCTAGGGTCTCTCCAGCCGAGGGACCATGGGCCATTGGAAAGGAGCAAAGTCCGTGAAGGTGGAAGAAGGGTGGGGGTGGAAAAGTGTGTATCCCTGGTTACCAGGTGCCCTGTCTGCTGCTGGCAGCTTCATGAAACTGCCTTCCTACACTCCTTGCTTGCCATTCTTGATGGCTAAGGGGCCCAAAAGGCAAATCCACCTCACGTTAGCTAATAGGGGGCTTCCATTGCATAGCTCTCCTAGTTCTCTTTTCTCTGTCAGTTTCCTATTGCATTCAGTGCTTGAATGAGTTCTTTATCCATTCATTTGATGCTTAGGGTTCCAAGATTGATGTTTATATCTGTTCTACTTAGTTTTTCAGGTCTTTGCTTTGGAGGGACAGTGTGGTGCTTCTGTCTATAGTGCCGTGTTGGCCCTACCAACCAAGATTGTCAAACTCTTGAGAATAGAAAATTGTGTTTTGCATTCTACCACAAATCTTGGTTTATAGTTGTATGATTGTTGTTCTTGCATGTGCCGTGAGTCGATTCTGGCTAATAGCAACCCTATAGTACAGAGTAGAACTGTCCCATAGGATTTCCTACAATGTAAACTTTACAGAAGCAGATCACCAGTTCTTTTCTCCCTCAGAGGGGCTGATGGATTTACCTATCATGCCCCCAAGGTTTCTTCTATACTTATTGATAAGCAAAATTTTCCATAGGGTTTATGGATCATTCTGTTGCTAAGTTCTCACTCCAGTTTGCAGAAATGACTTACAAGTAAACAGGTTAAAGCCTCTCATCAATTGGTAATTAAAACATTTAAGGTAAAATCAACTAAGCAAATAATTGCAATTATTGTATTTATTAGTTGTAATTTTATATGAAAATGATACAACATGAAATAAATATTTGACAACGAGATAGATTGACACAGCAGCTGCAACAATGGGCTCAACATAACAACGATTGTGAGGATGGCACAGGACCAGGCAGTGTTTCATCCTGTTGTACGTAGTGTCTCTATGACTCAGAACTGACTCCACAGCACTTAACAATATTTAAAAATATACGTTTTATACCTAACAATGTATTTCAGTCTTTACAGGAATTCAAATAGTATCTGTAATGCCTCTGTTTCCAGTTTTTTAAAACAATTCAGTTTTACTTTGAAAAGACAATAGACATTGTCTCTCCATGGCAGGCTTGTTAGGAGCTCTTGGCAATGTCTGCAAGATGCTTTTATTCAGTTCCCAAATAAAAATATTCCAAGTATTACTGTTTTATAAGTACATCATAATATCTAAATACTATCAGTAGAGATCATCGGCGGGGGGGGGGGAGCTTTTTAAGTCTTATATCTTAGGTTGTTTTTCATGATTTTCTGTATTTTTCCAGTGGGAAATCACTTTAGAAAATATATTTCATCTATGTCTTCAGCATTTCCTGAAATTCTAAATAAAAAAAAAAAATTAAATAGTTTAGCATGAAGCCTACTGGAGCTCTAGCAATATCTATCATATCTTTTCTTGAAATCCATAATAAAAAAAGAACAATAAATTACACTTATATATGGATATTAAATACTTAAGAGCCAATGGGGAAAGGGGGAAATTCCAGTCGTTTCTTTTCCCAAGACTTGATACCTGTAAGATAGGAATCTAGCGGGAGCTCATTCTGATTGTTTCTAACCAGACCCTTAACATCTATAACCAGAGAATAAATTCTTTCTGTCATATCAACCAACCAATTCAAAGGGCCTCATGGCCTTAAGCATCAGCATCATAAGAGATCAAGACCAGTGACTCATAACAACTGCCAAAGGAGACTTTCAGGTTATGCCTCACTCAACATCAAGGTACTGCAAGGTTAATATTCAGAACTATCCACCAGGATCATCAGAATATTCTTAGGATATGCTAAGAAAATAAATTATGGCCATCATTATGGGAATTAAAATGTTGGGCGAATGAAAGATATTTTAGAGAGAAACTCAATAAGCTGCATTTGAACAACACTGACATTTATAAGGTTGTTGCCAACAGCTAATAACTGTATTAAGCACCTTCCAGGTGTCTTTTTATTTAATTTTCTTGCCACCACCAAGAGGTAGATATTAACGTCTCTGTTTTTCTTTTTTTTTTCAGAGGTTTGGAGATTGAAAATAGTTTGTCCAAGTTCACACAGCAAGTATGTGGTTGAGCTGAGATTTGAATGCAGGACTATCTAATAGCCCGTTGCCCTCAAGTTGATTCTTTCTCATTGGGCAGAGCAGAAGTGCCCCATAGGGTTTCCAAGGAGCAAGTGGTGGATTTGAACTGCTGACCTTTCCGTTAGCAGCTGAGTTTTTAACCACCGTATGCCAAACAATAGTCCAACTAAATTTATAAAATCTTGAAGTGCTGGAATTTAAAGAGGTATTAAAGATGATATATCCAATGTTCCATTCAGTCAGTGCTTTTGTCCTTGAATAATTAAACGCTAAGTGGTTATTCAGATCATGCTTTAATAGTTCTAACTTTGGGTACTTAGCTGCATACTAAGGCAGCTGATTTCATTTCTGGATATATCTGACTGCTAGAATGTTCTCGTTTGTTGTAAAACAAAATATATCTCTCCATGGTTTCCAGCAGTAAGTTTAACTTCAATCTCTTAAAAGCATAGAAAAAGAGTCCAAAAAAAAAAAATCTATTTTCATGGAGTCGATTCTGGCTCTTAGTGAGCTTATAGTACAGAATAGAACTGCCCCATAGGGTTTACAAGGCTGTCATCTGTACAGAGCAGACTGCCACACCTAAAAGTGTGGAACCAACACCAATAGGAATGGAATGGGGGCAGTAGTGCAGCAAGTAGAAATGGATCAAAAAAAAAGTTTGGCATAAATAGGATTAAATACTTACTGGTTCGCTTGCTAAGTCATTTGGTGGGCAAGTCAGACTTACAGGGTGAATGATATTATATTTATTAATAAAATAGAAATCTACCCGGAAATTAAATATGCAAAAATATCATTAAGAAATTGGAATAATGTATCAGAATATAGAAAATACATTGTTGTTGTTGTTAGGTGCCATCAAGTCAGTTCCCACTTGGAGTGACCCTATGTACAACAAAACAAAGCACTGCCTAGTCCTATAACAACTTCACAGTAGTTGTTATGCTTGAACCCATTGGTGCAGCCACTGTGTCAGTCCATCTCATTGAGGGTCTTCCTGTTTTTCATTGGCCCTCTACTTTACCAAGCATTTTGTCCTTTTCTAGGAACTGATCATATATATTATACATATATATATATGTAAATACATATGTATGTAACGTTATATTAAGGGAAATATATATGACTCACAATTGAACTCACTTTATATTGAAAAATTAACATTAAACTGGATATTTGAAATGATTCTATTGCTGTTGTTGTTAGGTGCTGTCGAGTATGTTCCGACTCATAGCGACTCTATGCATAACAGAACAAAACACTGCCTGGTCTTGCGCCATCCTTAACAATTGTTGCTATGCTTGAGCAGACTGTTGCAGCCACTGTGTCAATCCATTTTGTTGATGTTCTTCCTCTTTTTCACTGATCCTGTACTGTACCAAGCATGATGCCCTTCTCCAGGTTGTGTCATCTGCAAAACACAGGTTTTTAATGACTTTTCCTCCAATCCTGATGCCCATTCTTCTTCATATAGTCCAGCTTCTCTGATCATTTGCTCAGCATACAGATTGAACATGTATAATGAAAGGATACAACCTGACATACACTTTTCCTGACTTTAAAACACGCAGTGTCCCTTTGTTCTTTTGGAACTACTGCCTCCTGATCCATGTCCAGATTCCTCATGAATGTGATTAAGTGTTCTGCAATTCACATTCTTTGCAATGTTATCCATAATTTCTTATGATCCACACGGTGGAATGCCTAATCATGGTCAATAAAACACAGGCAAACATCTTTCTGGTATTCTGTGCTTTCAGCCAGGATCCATCTGACATCAGCAATGATATCCCTGGTTCCACATCCTCTTCTAAATCCACCTTGAATTTCTGGCAGTTCTCTGTCAATATACTGCTGCAGCCGCTTTTGAATGATCTTCAGCAAAGTTTTGCTTGCACGTGATATTAACGCTCTATAATTTCTGCATTTGCTTGGATCACCTTTCTTTGGAATAGGCATAAATATGGATCTCTTCCAGTCAGTTGGTAGCTGTCTTCCAAATTTCTTGCTTGTGAGCACTTCCAGGGCTGGATCCATTTGTTGAATCATCTCAATTGATATTCCATCAATTCCTGGAGCCTTTCACCGATGCCTTCAGTGCAGCTTGGACTTCTTCCTTCAGTACCATCAGCTCCTGATCATATGCTACCTCCTGAAATGGTTGAACGCTGACCAATTCTTTTTGGTGTAGTGATATACAGATATCACTATACAGATATTCTTTTGATGCTTCCTGCATTGTTTAATATTTTCACTGTGGAATCCTTCAGTATTGCAACTTGAGGCTTGAATTTTTTCTTCAGTTCTTTTGGCTTGAGAAATGCCTAGCATATTCTTTCCTTTTTGTTTTCTATCTCCAGGGCTTTGCACATGTCATAATACCTTACTTCGTCTTCTCAAACTGCCCTTCGAAATCTTCTGTTCAGCTCTTTTACTTCATCAATTCTTCCTTTTGCTTTAGCTGCTTGACATTCAAGAGCAAGTTTCAGAGTCTCTTCTGACATCCTTTTAGGTCTGTTCTTTCTCTACTGTGTTTTTTTTAAAGACTCTTGGCTTTCTTCATGTATGATGTCCTTCCACAATTCCTCTGGTCTTTGGTCAATGTGTCAAATCTATTCTAGAGATGGTCTCTAAATTCATGTGGGATGTACTCAAGGCTGTACTTTGGCTCTTGTGGACTTGTTCTAATTTTCTTCAGTTATATCTTGAACTTGCATATGAGTAATTGATAGTCTCATTAGCAGTTGGTCCCTGGCCTTTTTCTGACTGATGATATTAAGCTTTAATGTAGTCACTTTCCACAGATACAGTTAATTTGATTCCTGTGTATTCCAACTGCCAAGGTCCATGTGTATAGTCCCCAATTACATTGGCAAAAAAAGTTATTAGCAATGAAGTTGTTGGTCTTGCAAAATTCAGTCATGTGATTTCTGGCATCATTTCTATCACCAAGGCCATATTTTCCAACTACCGATCCTTCTTTGTTTTCAACTTTTGCATTCCAATCTCCAGTAATTATTAATGCATCCTGATTTCATGTTTGATCAATTTCAGACTGCAGAAGTTGGTAAAAATCTTCAATTTCTTTATCTGTGGCCTTAGTGGTTGGTGCATAAATTTGAATAATAGTCATATTAATTGGTCTTTTTTGTAGGCCTATGGGTAGTATCCTATCACTGACAGCATTGTACGTCAGAATACATCTTGAATTTTTTTTTTTTGACCATGAATGCAACACAGTTCCTCTTCAAGTTTTCATCCCTGGCATAGTAAAACATATGCTTGTCCAATTCAAATTGACCAATATGAGTCCATTTCTGCTCACTAATGGCTAGGATATTGATCTTTATGAGTTCCATTTCATTTTGAACAATTTCCAATTTTCCTAGATTCATACTTCATACATTCCACTAACCAATTATTAATGGATGTTTGAAGCTGTTTATTCTCATTTTGAGTTGTGTCACATCAGCAAATGAAGGTCCCGGAAGCTTGCTTGACTCAATCCCTGTTATTAAGATTAACTCTACTTTGACAGGCAACTCTTCCTGAGTCATATTTCAGTGACTTCCAACCTGAGGGGCTCATCTTCTGGCACTATCTCAGGCTATTTTCTAGTACTATTCATAGGGTTTTCACTGGCAAATTCTTTTCAGAAGCAGACCACCATGCCTTTCTTCCTAGTCTGTCTTAGTCTTGAAGCTCAGCTGAAACACGTTTCCCATGGGAGACCCTGCTGGTATTTGAATACCAGCTTCCAGCATCACAGCAACACCCAAGACCCCACAGTAAGACAAACTAACAGACGCGAGAAGGATTTTGAAAGAATTTTATGGCAGTGGTGGAAAAAAGGGTGTTTTTTTTTTTTTCCTTTGTGTATATTTTTTAAAGAATAGAAAATAATTATATTTTCTCTAAAATTTATCTTGTGTTTAAATTACAACGTTTATCATCTGTTTATGATTGTAAACTAATGCATGACATTTGGAAATAGAGAAATCATAAGGAAGAAAGCAAGAATTTCTCATAATCCCACAGATCATTTATGACTGCGTTCAATGACATGTTAATGGTCTTTCTTTCGTAAATGTGAATATGCATACCCCCTTTTTTGTTTGTTTTTGTTTTAACATCCAGAACTGACTCCAGGACATAGGCCAGAGAAGCTAGGTTAGGACTAGTGGGTGAGAAGAAGGTAGGTCAGAGGAACTGAATTATCAGGGGCCTCCAGGAAACTAGGGACCTGAGAAGACACTGGGCAGCTGGAATAAGCATAAAGGTAAACCAAAGCTTTCTTCACAGACATCTAATAATTTCTAATAAAACAATTGTCTTGAAAGTAATCAATGTCTCAGGAAAGGAGACATAAATCACAGCTGCATGGTCTTGTGCATTAAAAGCATTGCTATCCTCAGAGTGTAGAACAGGGAAATGAGCATGAGGATCACCATGGTGGACAACACAGGCTGTCCTCTACTCCTGGGACAGCGGCTTGGGATTCTGGCAAAAATACAGGAAGATGCTTGAGTCACCCAAACAAATGACTGCAAGATGAGAGACAAAGGTGTTGAAGACTGTCCTAACCCTCAGCTGAGAAGATTCTAGAGGCAGGAAAGAATAAACGTGTGACAACATATTGAGGGAATTTGAGAGAAGATTTTTTTTTTCCATTCTAGATCTGATGGATTACATCAATTTAGACTATAATTGAGGAAAAATTTTGTGAATTTGAAAGTTTAAAATATACTTGGACCTCAACACTGTAATTGGTACTGGAATAACCTTCTTACCAAAATTAAAAAAAAAAACAAAAAACTGGACAAAATATATAGATTAACAGTTTTTAGGCAATGGACAAGTATTACAAAACTATGATTACCAGGTAAAGAAACACTTATGATCTAAGCTTCACAACCTTGTTTATTCTCTTCCAGGAGACAATTTCTTGACTGCAAGGAAGCAGGCTGGTGTTCAAACAAAGTATGGTAGTCCCGCCTATCTGAAGAGCAAGACCTCACAGACATAGACATATCTATTATGAAACCCTGTTTTTAGGTGCATACACATTTGTGTTTCCACGTATTACTGATGACTTGACCTTCTTGTCATCATAAAATCTTCCTCTTTGCCCCTGGATGATTTATTTTTTCTGATATCTAGTTTCACTGATATTAATATAGCTATTCTAGCTTTGTTTTTACATTATATATCTTTTTTGTCTTTTTTACTTTTTAACCTCTGTACATTTACATTTAAAGTGTAAGAGTTTTTTTCTTTTTGGTTGATTGGTTATTTTGTTTTATTTTTTAGACCACATGTATTTCCTTTTTTTTTTTTTCTCCCCTGACATCTTCTGCCTTTTAATTGGAGTGTTTAGGCTACATTTAAAATATTTTTTTGATATGATTGTGTTTAAACTTACCATATTGCTACTTGTTTTCTATAAACCACCACTAAGGCCAAAGATGAAGAAATAATGATTTTTCCCAACTTCTGCAGCCTGAATAAGGATGTGTTGATAATTACTGGCAATTGGAATGTGAAAGTTGAAAACAAAGAGGAAAGATCGGTAGTTGGAAAATATGGCCTTGATGATAGAAATGATGCCAGAGATCACATGATAGAATTTTACAAGACCAATGACTTCTTCATTGCAAATGTCATTTTTCAGCAACGTAAAGGGCAACACTACATATGGACATAGCCAGATGGAATACACAGAAATCAAATAGACTACATCTGTTAAAAGAGAAGATGGAAAAGCTCAATATCATCAGTCAGAACAAGGCCAGGGGCCGACTGCAGAACAGACTGTCGATTGCTTATATGTAAATTCAAGATGAAGCTGAAGAAAATTAGAACAAGTCCACAAGAGCCAAAGTATGACCTTGAGTATATCCCACTGAATTTAGAGACCATCTCAAGAATAGATTTGACACACTGAACACTAATAACTGAAGATCAGAAGAGTTGTGGGTTGACATCAAGGGCGTCGTACATGCAGAAAGCAGAGGTCATTAAAAAGGCAGAAAAGAAAAGACCAAAATGGATGCCAGAAGAGACTCTGAAACTTACTCTTGAATGTCAAGTCACTAAAGTGAAAGAAAGAAATGATGAAATAAAGAACTGAACAGAAAATTTCAAAGGGCAGCTTGAGAAGACAAAGTATTATAATGACATGTGTAAAGACCTTGAGATAGAAAACCACTGGCATTTCTTAAGCTGAAAGAACTGAAGAAAAAACAAAAGCCTCAAGTTGCAATAGTGAAATACTGTATGGGGAAAATACTGAATGCTGCAAGATGCACTAAAAAAAAGATGGAAGGAATATGCTGTACCTAAAAGGATTGGTTGACGTTCAACCGTTTCAAGAGATGGCCTCTTTCAAGAACTGATTTTACTGAAGGAAGAAATCCACGCTGCACTGAAAACATTGACAAAAAACAAGGCTTCAGGAATTGATGAAATATCAATTGAGATGTTTCAAAAAACGCATGCAGCTCTGGGAGTGCTCATTCGTTTACACCAAGAAATTTGGAAGACACCTACCTGGCCAACCGACTGGAAGAGATCCATATTCATGTCTATTCCAAAGAAAGGTGATCCAACCAAATGCAGAAATCATTGAACAATATCATTAACATTACATAGAAATAAAATTTTGCTGGAGCTCATTCAAAAGCAGTTTCAGCAGTATATTGACAGGGAACTGCCAGAAACTCAAGCCAGATACTGAACAGCACGTGTAATCAGGGATATCATTGCTGATGTCAGATGGATTCTGGCTGAAAGCAGAGAATACAAGAAAGATGTTTGCTTTGTTTTATTGGCTATGCAAAGACATTTAACTGTGTGGATCATAGCAAATTATAGATAACATTGCAAAGAATGGGAATTTCTGAACACTTAAATGTGCTCATGAGGAGCCTGTACATAGATCAAGATGCAGTCATTCAAAGAGAACAAGGGGATACTGCATGGTTTAAAGTCAGGAAATGTATGTATGAGTGTCGTACCTTGTTATTCAATCTGTATGCTGAGCAAATAACATGAGAAGCTGTCCTACGTGAAGAAGAATGGAGCATCAGAATTCGAGAAAGACTCAATAACACCCTGTGATATCAAATGATGCAACGTTGCTCTCTGAAAGTGAAGAGGACTTAAAGCACTTACTGATAAAGATATTCATATAAGTAATGATCTTTATAGCTGTATATCTGATATTCAGTGTCAGCATATTGAAGGAAGGGTTTGAGGTACACTACAAACTCTTATAAGCAGCTGTATTTAGGATGCCATGAAAACTCAAGATATGTATTGGTAACTGACCCATAGTGTTCATGACAATTACAGAACCAATTATTACCACTGCAAAGTGCTTGTATGCAGTGTGGCTAAACTGAATGCCTCATTTTAAAGAACAGTAAGCCTTCATAATTTTCTTTAAGTTCTATTTAAGATTGTGTACTTAGGTAAAAGGGAAGTAACGGATACATAATATGATAGATTTAGATAGTACGCTTTCAATTTACATTGAATCTGAGACAGATTTATACTAATTTGCAAGCCCTGTCACAAAGATATTTTGTTATGCTTTTATTCTTAGCAGCCCTAAATGCTGGAAAATTTGAACTTCTCATGGACAGAAGTGTCAGTCATAGGATCTAATCCCTCCTCTTTAGAGTCTCAGGTTCGTGTAATGTGAGAAAAAGGATGGTTGCATTGGGCCCCATTCCTCCAGGCTACATGTAGATAAACCTTATTTTTATTGCAACAGGAGAATGCAAAATAGAAAGAATGGATGCTGGATGATCAAAGTTAACCCACTTGTGAGCTACCCCATCAAACTGAAAGCAAACCAGTATGTACAGTCTCCATTGCAAGCCTTGAGCTGACTGGAGGGTGGAAGAATCAAGAATGAGGAACTCGCTTTTGTCTTCTTGCTTTCTGGGCTAGTACTTTAAAAGAAAGAGGCATATAGACACCTCTTTTGGCTCTTCAAATCGTCCCTGTCCCTTCTGATCTGTTTCCCTGCACTAAGATGACCAGTATGGTTGCTTTCTTCTCCTCCTATATCAGCCCATATTAGCTCTATAGATAATGAAGATCCAGACAGCATATTGGATCTGTGATGCAGTCTAATATGTCAGTAACTAGTGAAAATAAATTTTTCCTTCCCAGCGTCTGTAGTCTGCAAACGGTGCCGTATTGTCCCCTGGTGGAAGTAAAACCTTCTCCAGTCTTAGCAAATAGGAGTAAGGATTCTCCTTGGCTTTAGAGATCATGATGGTGTTTGTGTTTGGATGGGTGGGGATAGGGTAGGAAATTTATTTTGCAAGGTACTTGAGAATTTGAAAGAGATGACAACATCTGCATAAATGTTTATCCACACAGAAGTTTATCACTATGGATCTTATAAGAATTGGAAAATTGTAAACAATAGAAATATTGAAAAATGATGTTAAACAAAACAGGCAAGTGAAGCCAACATGGCACTATAGACAGAAGCACGATGATGTCCCTCCACTGCAAAGACCTAAAAAACTAAGTAAAACAGAGACAAACATCAATTCTGGAATGTCTTTTGTATTCTACTCCTGGTAATGCCAAGAAATTATCTTCCTCTGGAAGATTTCTTGAGTCTTTGTTTTGGGAGCTTGCTGAAGACATCATGGTCCGGCTCATTGTGTGATTTGATATTGACTGTTGTCTCCAAGCCATCAATAAGATATTATATTTATTTATTTTGTGTGCTTACTGTGTCCTAGCTTGTTTTGATATGCCCAAATAGGCTGCTCGTGTGAGCTAGTTTGACTATTGGCACCTTTGAAGCTCTAAGATCCTGTCGCCAGGTGTTTGAATTTTTTACTAGGTATGTGATCCCAGGAGTTCGTTTACTTTTCTTGTATGGATTCATCTCAGGTGTGCAGATAGTCAGTCAGCAAGTGTGTGGTGCAGGCTATTACCTATAGTTGCAGACTGGCAGGGGTGATTGGAGTAGGTACAGGCGTCTGGCTTCAGTAGGTGGTCACATGCTGAACTAGGTAGGGTGTTGACAGCTGCCCTTGAGTGTCTGGGAGGAATTTGTGTCCTTTTTTCCCTAGAGTGTGTAGGTGGGTGAGTTTTCCAGCTGGACTATAGGCAACCAATGCTGTTGGCTATAAGGACTAGGGGAAAAAAAAAAAAAAATTTTTTTTTTTTTTTTTTTAGGAGGCGCTACTTATTCTTGGACCCCTGTTGCAGGTGGCTAGGTGACATGGGTGGAGACACCAGTCCTCAGGCTCCTGATGTGGGTAGGTGAAGACCCTGCTTAATGGGCAGAGCCGTGTCAAATATTATGGACCTGCCACTCCACCATGTAGCTGATACAGTGAAGTTAGGCTTCAGGTATATACCTTGATCTATGCTAATGAGGGCCTACACTGTTGAAATGGTCCTACATAGGTCTATGCAGGGGTGAAAGGCATTCAAAGTCCATGGGCCCCTTATGCCTGTGCCTAGGCAAAGGAGCTGTGCCTACCATGAGGGGAGCTGGTAGATTACTTTTTTCTTTTTGTTAATTTGTTCCCTCTCTCCAGCTTGGAGAATGGCTCAGGGCACATGAAGGGCCGTAATTCCAACCCAGGGGATGTGACAATCACTCAAGCCAGCCCGGGACTTGGTGCAGAACAGGGAGTCGGTAGGTAAATGGGAGAGAGTTTCTTCCCAAACAGGGTGTTTTTTGATCCACGTGGTTGGTTATACGAGTGTACTTATCTTCTGCTGATTGAAGGCTGCTTCTCACTGGTTTTGGAGGGTTGGGCAGACTGTCTGCCACTTGGTCTCTCTTGATGTGGAAAATGAATCCCAAAAGCCACTGGTTGCCTCACCACACACAGTAGCCAATCAGGCCTGCAGGGTGATGGTTCTCCCCAGCTCAGGTCTGAATACTCCTCTCTACTTCTGAACCGTCTCTCCCTTCCCCTGACACTCAGTCTGATTCCTCGACTTTGACTTTGATGTTCAGGGTTCCTAGATTGCCATATAAACCTATTCATTTGTTTTTTGAGGACTTTGTTGTAAGGGTGACCACCAGAAGCATCTGACTACTCCCCCATCTTGGCCCTGCCTAGACCTTAATTTCTAGTCAATAATGTAATGTCTGTCTACTATTTCAACACTGAGAGAGAATATTATTCACAAGGGAGCTAATGAAAGCATCAAAAGAAGCATGAGAAAAGGAAATTTTAATTGCTTCTTTTTCCCAATAGCTCATCCCTGGTGAACAGAAATCTTGAGGGACCTTCTATTTGTATGTTTTTTGATGAGATCTCTTGAATTTCCAAACCCTGAATAAAAACATGCCACTTTGGCAAGTGTCTCAGGTAGCACTGTGGGGGAGCTACACTAGGGAATCATGATATTTGATTAGTAACATTTACATGAGCAACTCAGAAACTGACATCTGCATTCTGAGCCCTCGTTAAAAGAGAACCAAGGAGTCTCTATTTTGAACCTCCACCACCAACATTACTAACAGCTATTTTGCTTTAGAGGGCACTTGGTCTAAAGCATACAGAGCAGCCTGGCTAAGCATTCCAGGCAGAGAAGAGGTGAGTATCTGAATTCCATCCGTCCTAGAGCCTTTTGATCTTCATGAAGTTTTAGCCTCCTTGCAACAATATAGGAATTTCCTAAAGCTACATGTCAAATGTTACTCATTTTTTTCTGTAATGCATTCAAGACAGAAAATTATCTTTTTTCAATATGTCAACCTGTCCTACTTTCAGACATATTTATTGTTAGAAAGGTTCTGATGTTCAGAAATTATACATAGCTCTGCCATCTGAGGTAGCATACAATAAGTCCCATCCCTCTGCTGTGTTATTAGTCATGTGGATATTTGTTATAAATCATCTGGATGAAAATCTTCAATTTTTCTGAATAATTATAATTTGTAAAGGATCATCTCGAAATACAGCACCTAGAACTAAACACTGTTCACCAGATGCAGTTGATCTTGTGTGGCTACCATGTCCTTTATTCTGGATATCATGTTCCTTTTAATGAGTCTTCTGGGATTCATTGCATTTTTAAGTGTTTTTTCTCTTGATGCAAATCTTTTGAATGTGGAGATCTGTTAGTTCAATGCTTCTCAGTTTTGAACATTGTGCAAGAGGGGCTTATGCCTATTTCTCCCTCTATATTCAGGTTGCTCTGGCAGCCTTCAGTGATCCAGGGGCATAGGGAGGGTAACAAGCTCACAGGACCAATCTCTAAGTTGAACCCCCCATACACCAATTTCAAGAAAAGACTTTGATAGCGGTGGTAAGTCAGCACAAACATCTTCCCCCCTTCTTATCCAGCTGCCTCAGTCAGGTTCCTTTCATGTTTGTGGTACATGGTGATGTCAATCTGTGCCTTGTCTGTCACCCCCTTGTATTTGCCCCCAGGAGTAAGTGCTTCCTTCTGACATCCCCTACAATGTCACTACAATGGCTCCCCTGTTCTGAGTTAGTACCGTGTTCACTGTGTTCCTGTAGGGCCTGTGCAATCATTACAGTTGAGTCTGCACTCTCTTTCTAGACTGTGAGATTCTGAACAGCAGAGAATTCTGTCTTATTCATCTCTCTATTTTGAGTGCCCTAAATAATTTCTGGCACATAAGAGGTGCCCAAGTATCCATGAAATGAATGAATTTATATTTCACAGAAAAATATATTTATTACTGTTAAATTTATTCTTTTAAATATCAGACCATATTCACAGTCTAACAATATCTTCTTGAATCATTACCATCATATAAGTATTCATTACTCTTTTCTATGCAGCTTCTGTCTATGAATTTTATAATAATTTATTCTGTGGCTTCGTCCAATTTATGAGATGATTTTTTCAAGACAAGATTACGTATAAAGTCCTGTAGAATGATAACTCAAGATTATCTACTTTATATTTAGTCTTGAGATGCTCTTTGAATTCACGTAATTATGTGATATTTTTCTGTATTTTCATCCACTGCACATAACCACATCATCTAAAATCAAGATAACCTAGGATTATAACACTTTTTCATTCTACCCACCCAGTGCCGTCAAGTTGATTCCAACAAATAGCGATCATTCTACCAGCCTAGTAAAACTCAAAACAAAAATGCTTGGCATTCCTTAGCAATCTTATGCTGGCTTTGAATCCTCACTGCTTTCTTTTGGGAGTGCTCACTATATATATATATATATATATTTTTTTTTTTTCTATATATATATATATTTCTTAAACTAATTTGCTCAGGATTCGTTGATCTCTAAGGTGAGTCAGTCAATGTAGGCTAAGACTACTGACACAGGGCTGGCGATTTGGTGAACCATCCTTTAATGGAGGTAAAATAAAGGGATTTTTTTAAAAATTGAAATTTTATAAAAGATAACTGGTAAATCACAATTTCTGTGATTACAAGGTGAGTAGCAGGTTTGGCTTGATTATGGATGGAGAGATTTGTACTCTAAACCTGTTGTCCTCAATTTCATTCTGATTCATGGAGACCCCTGTGTTACAGAGTAGAACTGAGGTCCATAGGGTTTTTTTGGCTCTAATCTTTATGGACACAGATTGCCAAGCATTTCTTCCATGGCACTGCTGAGTGGGTTCAAACTACCAACCTTTCAGGTGGTAACCAAGTGCAACATGCTTGTAATCTAGACATCTTTAAATTCTTCATAGTAAAGTATAGAACTCACCCAGAGTGTGGAGGAGGGGGAGGGTTGCCACCTGCAGGTGATAAACTGGTTATCTGGGAATCAAAGGAAAGCTGATGTCAGGTAACACATTTATGGATAACTCACTTAGATCTGCTGGGCATTTTCTGACAATCTATGCAGCTATATTGTGATTTCAGACCTTCGAAGCTATGTGGTGCTATGGCTAAAACACTCAGCTGCTAACCGAAAAGTCAGTGGTTCAAATCCACAAGCCACCCAGTGGAAGAAAGATACGCCAGTCTGCTTCTGTAAGGATTTACAGCCTTGGAAACCCTGTGGGGCAGTTCTACTCTGCGTTACACTGTTGCTGTGAGTTGGAATGGATTTGATGGCAATGGACTGGTTTTGATTTTAAACTACGTTTAAGGAGCCCTGCTGGTACAATGGTTCAGCACTTGGCTGCTAACTGAAAGGTTGGAGGTTCGAGCCAGGATTTTGAACTGATTCAAACTGGTTCAATCATTGCCGATGAACTGAAACCAGAACAGACCTAATTTTTTTTTTTTTTTTAATTTGGGTGATCCAGAACCAAAATGGAATGGGAAATTTTAGAGTGGAATCCCTAGAATGTTAGATTATGAAGGGATTAGTGAGTCCTTTCAGGGAGCCTGATGCGTAAGATTAGATTATTGCCAGGACTGAGGAGAACGACACACATTCGAAGTCCCATGGTTGGTTGTCACCTTTGACTGAGGTTCTACTGTTTCTGACTCTATTCAAAATCTGACAGTCATGAGATTTGGTTGCTATGAAACCCACATGTTGCCTTTGTTTTCTAAGAAAGAGATTAAGTTTCTAGCAGGGTTTGACCCATAATTTTGCCCTCTAGTTATGATTCCTGTTCACCCCAATTTAAGACACTTGGGTCTGTTCTGGGTTTGCTTCCTCAGCCATGATTGAACCAGAAAGAACCATTCTAAGTCCAGGTTCAAATTCATCAGCAGCTCCATGGGAGAAAACACCTAGCAATCTGCTTCCATAAATATTACAGCCTAGGAAACTCTATGGAGCAGTTCTACTCTGTATTATACAGTTGCTATGAGTCTGAATCGACTACATGGCAATGGAGTTTTTTTGGAAGCTATGTTTAAGGAGTCCTGGTGGTACATGATTAAGCACTCAGCTGCTAACCAAAAGTTTGGCAGTTAGAACCCACCAGCTTCTAGACTAGAGAAAGATGTGGCAGTCTGCTTCTGTAAAGGTTTGCAGCCTTAGAAACACTATGGGGCAGTTCTGCCCTGTCCTATTAGATCAATATGGGCCAGAATAGATCCCATGACAAAGGATTGGGCTTGGTTTTAAGTTGTTTATTTTTATATTTCTTGATTTGTTTTGTCTGATAAAAGGCACAGGAGAAAATTTTAAATAGAATATATGCCTACCACAAGTGTGTAACTTATTAGTAATTCATGATTAGAAAGGTCTATATTTTTCTTGCTAATGTATTAAAGAGAAAAAAAAAACTGTAATTGTAAAAGATTGTCATCGTTTTTGAGCCAATACAGCATACTTGCTCTGGACTGGGGGAATACTTATTCGGAGAAGAACTTGAAGGGTACGTTTGAAATAAATAAAGAGGAATATACCAGGTGTAACATAGATGGGAAAAACTTAGAGAAGGGTGATAAACTATCAGCATGGAGTTACTGTTTTGTTGTTGTTGCTCTGGTGATGGTGGTGGTGATTGTTTTTATAGCAGCTTTGACATATAATCACTTACCACAAAACTTACCCTCTTAAAGTGTGCCATTCAAGGTTTTTAAGTAAGTTCATTGAATTGTACCATCCTCACCACTATCTAATTTTAGAACACTCTCATCATCCCCTAGAAAATTCCCCACACTCACTGGCAGTCAATCTTCACTATCCCTTTCCTCTACCATGCGGCAGATGCTAAGTTATTTTCTGTCTCTATAAATCTGTCTATTCTGAACTTTCATATGAATGGAATCATACAATAGGTGGCCTTTTGTGAATGGCTTCTTTCATTTAAGATAATATTTTCAAGTTTCATGCATGATGTGCCATGTCTCAGTATTTCATTGCTTCTTATTGTAGAATAACAATCTGTTTTACGGATATACCACATTTTGTTTATTCATTTATCACTTGATAGACATTTGGGCTATTTCCACTCTTTGACTGTTATGAATAATTCTTCCCTGAATATTCATGAGTAAGTTTTTATGTGCATGTATATTTTCAATTATCTTGGTTATGTACCTAAGAGCGTAATTGCTGGCTAACTCTGTATTTAACATTTTGATGAAATGCCTAAGCAGCTGTACCATTTTACAATTCCATGAGCAATGTATGAGGTTTCCAATTTCTGCACATCCATGTCAAAGCTTGTTATTGCCTGTCTTTTGAATTATAGTCATTCTAGTGTGTGTGAAGTGTGGCTCATTGTGGTTTTATTTCCATGCTTCTATTGATCAATGATGTTCAACATCTTTTAATGTGTTTGTATATCTTCTTTAGCGTGTTCTTCCCTTTTAATTTTCTAACTCCAGATCTTGGCACATTTCATTATAATACTTTACTTTGTCTTCTTGATCCACCATTTGAAATCTTCTGCTTAGCTCTGGCACTTCATAATTTCTTCCTTCTGCTCTGTGTTCAAGAGCAAGCTTCAAATCTTTTCTGACATCTGTTTTTGGTCTTTTATTCCCTCCCTTTCTGTCTTCATGATCTTTTGCTTTCTTCATGTTTGATGTCCTTGATGTCATCCCACAACTCGTCTGGTCTTTGGTCGTTAGTGTTCAGTGCGTAAAATCCATTCTTGAGGTGGTCTCTAAATTCAAGTGGGATAACTCAAGGTCATATTTTAATTTTCTTCACCTTCAGTTTGAACTTGCATAGGAACAGTTGATGGTGTGTTCTGTAGTTGTCTCCTGGCCTTCTTCTGACTGATGATATCGAACTTTTCCATCATCTTTTTCCACAGATACAATCAATTTGATTACAGCTTATTGCATGTGGCAAAATCCACTTGTTTAGTTGGTGTTTATGTTGATGTAAAAAGATATTTCCAATTAATAAGTTGTTGGTCTGGTAAAAGTATATCATGAGGCCTTCCATGCCATTGATATTACCAAGGCCACATTTTCCAGCTACTGATCCTTCTTTGTTTCCAACTCACTTTATTTTTCAAAACAAGTCAATTAATTGTGTACCTAAAAAGGTAAGCAGTTTTTCCTGGCACCATTACTAAATTCTAGATAAGTCACTTTTACATATAATTTTGCAGTGTTATGATGCTATGCAAAGACTAACAGGCCCTCACTCTAGAAAGACTCCTTCACAATCATGGGTAAACTCTATTCCTATAGATAAGAAGCTTCAACAAGAGAAAGCTATTTGTTAACAAACAAAAATTTTTCAAAATATAATTATTTAAAACTTTAGAGGACTTTAGCTTTAACAATAATCCACAAAGTAATAAGCATGTGTAAATTGCCAATCCCAAAGATCGAGATTACTTTATAACAACCTTCATCTTAAGTATTATACTTGAAATATCTTGGAACATGAAAGCAGAGGACTCCACAGAAGGTGGAATTTTGGCTTTATATTTATTTGTTTTTAGGTATCACTTGCACAGTGCAAGCTCATACCTTCAGCAAATATTTTAGTGGCAGAATGGCACCTTACTCTGATAATAGGACAATTTAAATGAAACTGACAATTTGGGAAAGATAAAGGCTTTTGACTTATTTCAAGTTGTAAAGTTAGTTATGTCCTTTTATCCATTCACCATTCATTGAGCAATCTGAGAATGGATAAACGACAAGTACAGGAATCAAAACTGAGATCTAATATAGATGCTGGTCCAATTGGAATCACAGAAAAATGTTAATTATTGCTATCACAAATTTTTTCTAGTTCTTATATTCAATGAATCTCTCATGTATTTTGCACATGATTTTGTTGTTGTTGTTGTTGTTGGTTTGTTTGTTTTTAGCAGATTGGTATTTCCAGAAGATGTCAGCATTAGTTCAAGTCTTTTATTATAAATTTTATTTCACATAAAAAAATAGTAATATCAACTTCACATTCATTCTTATGTCAACACTCTTTTCCTTGTTTTTGACGTACCATCAATCTTTGATGATATCCTTTGATCTCTTATTTTTTTTAATGTAGAACAATTATCATGGTATACCATGGCAGAAACTCATCAACTTCCTTCAAAACTCACATCTCAGAGGTATATACATTCTTTCTGCTTTGGTCTTTAATGCCATCAAAAAATTTTTCTTTAATGCCATCAAGGGAGTAATAAAAGGCCTGATTTGAAAGTGAATGCAAAATACACCAAGACAACTTGCCTGGACATGCAAAGACAGGATAGTCTAAATACCATGCAAAATTTCCATTCTGTAGCTATGATCCTCCAGAACAAAAGCCTCAAGTGTCATGGACCACATCAGGTTATACAAGAGTATGTAACACATGGTGTTTTGAGAATGAATGAGTTCTATCTTGAGTCATAGGAACTTCTGAGTTCTCCTCATTAGAAAACACATTTCCTCTCTGGATGTGAAGCTGAATTTGAGTGATATACTTAATGTTGGTCATTCAGTTACTTTCCAGAAACACTATTTCTATATTTGTAAATTGGTGCCAGTAGCCAATGTACTTGTCGTTTATCCATTCTCAGATTGCTCAATGAATGGTGAATGGATAAAGGGAGACCAGCCTACATCAGTGGTCAATACATTATTTTTGTACTTTCCATTAATACTTGCCTCATGTTAATTGTGGTGAATGGTTTCTCTGATATGACAGAGATAAGATAGGAGAGCAAACATGAGTAGCTAAAAGAAGAAATGGAAGGTGAAATGGGGAAAGACCCATATAGAGATAGACAGGCCTTCTGTCATATACTGATCACTTGTTACAATATGCCTAACTATGGGGAAAAATTAAACCAGTTTGAGCCTTAGCGACCTAATATGTAAAATAAGTATATTAGTAATTGTCGAGGAAACTCTGTACAGTCCAAATGTTTAAAGAGACAAAGAAGAAAGTCCTGGTGATACACTTCCAAAAAATCAGCCATTGAAAACCTTGTGGAGCATAGCTCTGCTCTGACACACATGGGATTGCCATAAGTCAGAATCAACTCAATGGCAACAAATGCTTAGTCCTTGGTGGTATATGTTTTTCAGAAGAGTTGAGAAAATTGCAAATAAGGCATGAAAACTGCTTTGTTGTTGTTGTTGTTAGATTTCATTGAGCAGATTTTCAACTCTTACTGATCTCACATGGTAGAACAGAACTACACCATAGGGTTCTCTAAGCTGGTAATGTTTACGGAAGCATATTACCATGTATTTCTCCCATAGAGCCACTTGGGGGGATTGAACTTCCAACCTTCCAGTTAACATCCAAGTGCTTAACCATTGTACCAACAGGGCTCAGAACACTCAAAATTCCAAGTTATCAAAACAGTTCTTTGAATGTTCAGACTGGTCAGTACTAAAACCCACCCTTATAGCACAGAAATTAAAAACAATATAATTTCATCTGATGTTTATTTGCATGACCCATAATACAGGGATCTCAACATAGAACAGGGACAGAGAGAGAGAACTGCAGATACCTGAATGATAAGACTTGCATCTGTTTCACACTGCATAAATTAACACCTACCTCTAATTTCTTCTTCTCTTCCATAAAATTCCCAGAGGAAAATGGCAGCAGAAAATGACTCCACAGTGACTGAGTTCATCTTTGCTGGGCTGACAGAAAAGCCAGAACTCCAGCTGCCCCTCTTTCTTTTCTTCCTAGGAGTATATGTGGTCACAGTGGTGGGCAACCTGGGCATGATCACACTGATTGGGCTCAGTTCTTACCTGCACACCCCCATGTACTATTTCCTCAGCAGTTTGTCCTTCATTGATCTCTGCCAGTCCACTGCTATTACCCCCAAAATGCTGATGAGCTTTGTGACAGAGAAGAATACCATTTCCTACCCTGAATGCATGACTCAGCTCTATTTCTTTCTTGTTTTTGCTGTTGCAGAGTGTCATATGTTGGCTGTGATGGCATATGATCGCTATGTTGCCATCTGTAACCCACTGCTTTACAATGTCACCATGTCTTATCAGGTCTGCTCCTGGTTGGTCGTTGAGGTATATATGATGGGCTTGACTCTTGCCACAGCTCACATAGGTTGCATGCTAAAAGTGATTTTCTGTAAGGCTAAAATAATCAACCATTACTTCTGTGACATTTTAGCACGTCTGGAGCTCTCCTGCTCCAATACCTACATCAACGAAGTGGTACTTTTGTGCTTCAGTGTATTTAATATTCTTACACCAACCTTGACCATCCTTGGTACCTATGTCTCCATCATTGCCAGCATACTGCGAATCCACTCCACTGAGGGCAGGTCCAAAGCCTTCAGCACATGCAGCTCCCACTTCTCGGCTGTTACACTATTCTATGGTTCTCTAGCATTCATGTACCTGCAGCCATCAAATGCCAACTCCATGGACCAAAGCAAAGTGTCTTCTGTGTTTTACACCATTATTGTGCCAATGCTGAACCCCCTGATTTACAGCCTAAGGAATAAGGACGTCAAAGTTACTTTCAATAAAATCATTGAGAAAAGACCATTTTGCATTAGCAAAGATTTCTAATTCTTGGAGAAGATTCAGTAAGGAAGGAGTCCAGAGACAGCAACATATATACACAAGCAGTGAGATTACTGCCAACAATTTATTTAGAAGAACAGTCCCAAGGATAAGACTGGATTCATAGTGTCACGTGGAGGGAAGCCACATGAAGGGCAGTCAATTCCAGGAAGTCCCAGGGCTCACCCATAGTAACCCATATTACCTCTAATCATTTTTTTTTTTTTTTTTAAATCTTTGAAGGCTTTCATGTGGGGCAATTATAATTTATATACATGGGATCTGGCAATTTGTTAGATAAGACTTACCTATTATAATTCATAGAATGATCTGTTTGGCCTGTATCCTTTGATATTATTAATACTTTGTGTATTGGCCCTTGTTTATTAATGTGTGTAAATAAACCGGAAAAAAAACTAATACCTAAAATAAATAATTTTTAACCATTTGAAATCTATAAGATCAATCTGTACTAGTTACTAAGTGCAGAGAACTGTATTAAGGAATATGGGGGCATATGATGGATGATAAGACATAATTCCTGCCCACAAGGTGATAACTGTATGGTGGAAGATAACTCTTAGCAGCTCTTGGTGGCGCTAGCTCCCACCAGCTCCTCCTGCCAGTTGCTGAGCTCCCAAATCTCTTGCTGGTGGTAGTAGAACCTGGATATATTTCCCCATCTTTCTCTAGAATGGTTCTTCAGACACTCTTAAAGACCAGGTAGTTCACTTTACTTTTAGAACCACTTCTAGATGAGAACTGTTCATTTTAGTGCTTCTGAGATTCAAAGCCTCCAAAACAGTCACATTAAGGAGACAAGCCTGGACATCCCCAAAAAACATCATGGTCTCGACTGCTCATCTCTATAAAGCTATCCCCAGGGACAGAGCACAGAGCTACTGGTTTTTTTGACCAAGTGTGAGCATTGACAGCTGGCTAAAGTTGATTTTTAAAATCATCTGAAAGGTCTAGCATGCATAAAACTGCTTGCTTTGCCATTAGCTTGTCATCGATTTAAAATAAAAACATTGTCTAGTCGATTTCTACTCATAGTGACCCTTTCAGACAGAGTAGAACTGCCCATAGAGTTTCCAGGAAGTGCCTGATGGATTCGAACTGCCGACATTTTGATTAGCAGCAGTAGCTCTTAACTACTACACCACTAGTGTTTCTAAATATGTAACGTTAATACCCTGATGTGATGTGACTCTTTACCTAACCGCATAAAATTGTAATGAGAGAGGTGAGGGTATTTCCCTTTTTGGAAACTAGAAGGAACATCTTTCTTCATTTTCTGTGCACTAATCAGTCCTTATCTACATACCTCATGTTTTAATGCTACAAAAAAATCTGTGTGTTTATCTATATCTGTATATTTGTATATGATTCTTATATTTGTGTATATGTATAACAGATATGTGTATGTATTTGTATTACACACATAAATGTGTACTGCTTAGATATGTTTTACAAGGGCTATGTGTGAGTCATTTTTATTGCATTACTCCAGGCACTGAACAAACAACATTCTGTAAGAAACTTTTTTTCCTCACTGATGGGTGATAGGTTAAATTAACTGTTTATAAGAATTGTATGTGTTTCAGAGGATTTATTTATATATTTCAAGTGTAATGAGTTGCTTAATATGGCCCTTGTAACCATGGTCTTTGTGACTCAAACACAATGATTAATCAGACTATGCAAATAAGGTATATGGAATCTGTGATGGCTGAGGTTATGTGTCAACTTGGCTAGGCCATGATTCCCAATATTGTGTGGTTGTACTCCATTTTATGTGTGGTGGATCCTGACCTCTACATGTTGATGAGGCATTACTGGTATAGGGCGTGTCTTGGGTTGTAGCCTTGCAGGAGGGCATGACTCAAGTCCTACCCTTACTAATGTTATGCCCTTCCCTGGGGTGTGGCCTGCATCTAAGATATGTGTTTGTGTCCTGGTGAGGCTCTTTCTCTTCTTATCTTGATCCCACTTCTGGTTAGTTATCAATTGACTTCAGGTTCTTGGGACTCAGGTCTGCTGTCCGACCTGTTGATTCTTGGAATCACAGGGCCCTACAGCCCCATTGGCCAGCAGCCTATTGCATGATGTGATTTGCCAGCTTCAGCAGCCTTGTGAGCCAGGAGACTGTGATCTGATCTGCCGGTTTGGGCTTCTCAGCCCCTGCAGCCACTCAGGTTGGGAGAAGACTAAGCCTGACCCAAGAATTTGGGACTTACCAACCTCTACTACTGCATGAGCCATTTCCTCTCTATGGTTCCTGAGTTCTGTGAGACATTGCAGAGAATTAGAGAACCCAAAGGGGGGAGAGTGAGTACTGAGGGGAGAGGGAGTAGTTGATATTAGAGATGATAGAGTGGTACAGCCGTTTGGAAAAGTTTAACATTTGGGACATCTTTAACCTCCTCCTCATAGACATGATCTTTGTGCTGATTCTTATAAAAGAAATTATTCATTTAATGTAAAAACTTTTTAAGGGTGTTAATGCATATAAAAATGTCTGAACCATCTCTAGTTATTCTGACAACTGGTGGAAGACATGCTATCGAAATATTAGAATAGGTATTATACAGGTTCCAAAATGGACATAAAGCGCTCCCACAAAAAACCAAGGAAAAAAAATTGTTAAAAAACCTTGAAGGAGTAAACCTTTAACAAATTAGGAAAGAAAATACAAAATGCATAGTGCTTATAAAATACCTGTACAGAAGAATACACATAACCAAAAGTTTTAATAACAGCTGACAACATGATATATTAAATATATTCTAACAATAAGCCCCATGATGAACTTGATGAACTTGAATAATGTTGTCATACAGAGTTTATCTTTCATTTCCTCTAACATAAGTTCTTTTTTTTTTAATATCCAAAAGAAAACAATTCTTCATTTACAATCACCATCTTCATGGACTTCAGTGTGTCACAGAGACAGAATTGACTTTTACCTACTACGTTAATTAGGATTAGGTTTGGCTGTGAGACACACACATGCACTTGCACACAAACACAGAAACACACACATGTACACACACAGCAGAGTACCTTAACCAGAAGACAATTTTGTTGTGGTAGCTCAGTCATCAGGGACCTAAGCTTCTTTTCACTTGTTCCTCTGCTGGCTCTGCTATGTAGCTTTTACCTTATGGTCCTAGATAATAGCTCCAAATCCATCATTCATTGCCACCACCCAGTCAGCAGAAAGGAAGTTGTGAAGGAGAAGGGAATGCCCCCTCACTTGGAGCACACTACCTAGAAGTGATGCTAATATCCACTAATATCCCTTTGGCTAGGCTGAGTCACATCGCAAACCCAGATGCAAGGGAGGCAAAGAAATACCGTGGTTATCTTGCATGGCCATGTGCCAAACCAAGATTCAGGATACATACTATTGAGGAAGAAAGGAAAATGAGTATAAATAATAATAGCCATTTCAGCTACATCTTACAAAATTTGTATTTAGTCCACAGACAACTCTATGTTGGTTTCTCAAGAGCTTAACATTTGGATTAGGCATGGTATCTAAGAAAAATGATAGTGTTAAATATGATTAAAATAGAATGCATATGCATAAATAAAATGTATTAATATTTTAACAACTATTAAGATATGCTAGAAAAGCATAAACTCTGCTGGGTGGGGTAGCTCATAGACTATCTCCGCAAAGCTGGGTGCATGTCTATGGCCGTGCCTTCATTCATGCTGCTTCCCTATCCTGAAATGTCCTTTGATTCCATCCTGCCTTTCAAAATTTTACACATCTTTCAATGAAAAGCTCAAGTGTTTGTTTCTCCGTGCATTTTTTACCACACCAGGCTATCATTAGGCACATTTCTAGTTCATCACACATCCTATAGTAATAATGTCTTTTCTGGTATTGGTTACTGTTGATGAATGCTTGTGGATACCTCTGTCAAGATTGTCAAATTCTTGAGAACAGAAAATTTTGTTTTGCCTTGTATCATATTTCTTGGTCTATAAGTTATATAATTATTGTTTTTTTGTGTGCCATCAAGTCCTTTCCAACTCATAGCAAGCCTGTTGAAGAGAGTAGAACTGCCTCACAGGGTTTCCTAGGCTGTAAACTTTACGGAAGTCTTTTCTCCCATGGAGCCCCTGGTGAGTTCAAACTGCTGTCTTTTCGGTTAGCAGCCTAGTGCATCACACTTTGTGCTACCAAGGCTCCTTATGTAATTATTTCTATGCAAAATTTTCCACATGGGTTTATGGACTACTCTTTACTAAGTTTTTGTCCTTCTTACTCCAATTTGCAAAAATAATTTAAAAATAAACAGATTAAGCCCCCATCAATCAGTAAGTAAAACATTTAAGGTAAACTCAACTAAGCAAATTATCTCAATTATTGTATTTATTAATTGTAATTATTATATTAAAATGATATATTTAATAAATATTTTGAATCAATATTTCACAGTATAAATTTTATACCAAACAATTTAATTCACTCTTTATAACTAAATAATCTGTATAATACATATGTTTTCAGTTTTTTAAAACAATTCTCTTTTACTTTTAAAAGACAAAAGAATTAATCTCTCCTTAAAAGGCTTCTCAGAAACTCAAGGCAATATCTGCAAGATGCTTTAATTCAGTCTCCAAATTGAAATATTCCAAATATTACTGTTTTATAAGTGTATCATAATATCTAAATACTATTAAAACCAAAAAACCCACTGCTGTTAGAAGATATTATAGGGGAAAAAAAATTTAAGTCTTATATTTTAGGTTGTTTTCTTTTTCCTATGGGAAATCACTTTAGAAAATATATTTCACCTATGTCTTCAACATTTCCTGACATTGTAATTTTTAAAAATGTACACAGCTTAGCTTGAAGCCTGCTGGAGCTCTAATAATATCTGTCACTTCTTTGTTTGAAATTCATAATGAAATAAGAGCAATAAATTACACTTTTATGAGAATATTAAATACTTGAGAACCAATGGGGAAAAGAGGAAATTCTAAATATTTCCTTCCCCAAGAGTTGATACCTGCGAGACATGAATCTAGTGGGAGGTCATTACGGCTGTTTATTTCTATTCAGATCCTTAGCATCTATAACCAGAATACAGATTCTTTCTGTCGCATCATCCAACCAGTGCAAAATGCCTGATGGTCTTGGACATCAGCATCATAAGAAATCAAGACATGTGATGCATAGTAATTGCCAAAGGAGACCTTGAGATTATGCCTCACTCAGCATCAAAGTGTAGTGCAAGGTTAGTGTTCAGGACTATCCACTGGGATCATCAGAATCATTTTCCCCTCCAGAACAATGGAAGAGGAAAATGTACAGTGCTGAACTCTTTACAAGAAGGAGGATTGTGTTTGAATCCCAGTCTTTGATTCTTAGAACTTTAGAGCCCTCTGTTCTAGCCTCTGTGCCAAAGTACTTAATGATGAACATAACTAATTATGCATCTCCACTTGTCCTCTGTCTTACCTATCTGGTGCTGCTGTAACAGAAATACCACAAACAGATGGCTTTAAAAAACAGATTTATTTTCTCACAGTTTAGGAGGCTAGAAGTCTGAATTCAGGGTGCAAGCTCTACGGAGATGCTTTCTCTCCCTTTTGTCTCTGGAGGAAGGTCCTTGTCTCTGTTGAGCTTCTGCTCCTGGGCAATCTTCATGTGGCTTGGAATCTCTCTTCCCTGTCTCTGCATCTCTTGCTTGGTTAATCTCTTTTATATCTCAGAAGAGATTGGCTCAAGATACACTCTACACTAATCCTGCCTCATTAACATAACAAAGACAACCCATTCCCAACTGGGATTGTAACGACAGAAACAGGGGTTAGGATTTACAACACGCATTATGGGGGGATATAATTCAGTCCATAACACCCTCACTGTAATATTTACACACACAATTAATTTCCATATCATCTCCCTGTCCCCTGTATTATAAAATTATAGCAAACACTTCTTAGTTCATTTCAAGTCAGGCATAGAGATATCTGTTCACTTACATTTAGTCTACGTTAACTTATCACTAACAATTTCATCTAATACATATTTGAGAGCCACTGTGCTAGGCACTTTTTTGAATTTAAAATCTAGGGAAGTAGAAAAACCAGTAAGTAATTCATGATAAGCAATACAGAATTAAATGATTAAGTGCTAAATGTAAACATGAACATATTCATGGATGTATATGGTCTTATGAACTTGGATTTTCTGCTATGCCTTAAATATTAGATTTCAGAGGGACAGGAATTGGAAGAAGAAGAAGGTTAAGGAAAAACGATGGGTCAAAATGAAGGGCCGACCAAATGTCCTTTTATGGAATAGCGGAAGTATGTGATTGTTGTTGTTATGTGCATTTGAGTCCTTTTATGGAACAGCAGAAGTATGTGATTGTTGTTGGTATGTGCGTTTGAGTCAATTCCTACTCATAGCAACTATATGGGACAGAGTAGAACTGTCCCAAAGGGTTTCCAAGGAGCGGCTGGTGGATTTGAACTGTTGACCTCTTGGTTAGCAGCCAAACTCTTAACCACTACTTGTAGGGAAATCAAAGAAGAAATTATAATAAAACTAATTTGTTTTTAGATGATAGAAATCTTTGCATGATGCGAAAATTGGCATTTAAGAGTTTAATGTTCAGTAAAATAATTGTGAATCTCTGTATTAATATGTGTATTAATGTAAAAAAGGACCAACAGGAAAAATAGGCTAAGAAAATAAATTATGGCCATCACTCTGGAAATGAACATGTTGGACAAATGAAAGATATTTTAGAGAGAAACTCAATAGGTTGCAATTAAAACAACACTAACATTTGTGAATTTCTTGTCAACAGCCAGTTACTCTACTAAGCACCTTCAGGTGTCATTTTATTTAGTTTTCACACCACCACCAAGAGATAGATATTAACATCTCTGTTTTTTTTCAGAGGCTTGGAGAGTGAAAGTAGTTTGCCCAAGGTCACACAGCAAATATGCAGCTGACCTGAGATTTGAATGCAGGATTGTCTAACAATAAAAAAAAAAAAATTTTTTTTTTTTAAATTTATTAAATCATGAAATGCTGTAACTGAGAGAGGTATTAAAGGTGATATATCCAATGTTGCATACAGTGCTTTTGTCTCTGAACAATATAAATGACAAGTGGTTATCTAGGCTATGCTTGAACGTTTCTAATTGTGAGTAGGTGGTTGCACACTAAGGCAGCTGATTTTATTTCTGGATATGTCTGACTGCTAGAGTGTTCTTACTTCTTGTGAAACAAAATATGTCTCTCCATGGTTTCCAGCAGTTCGTTTTACTTCAGTCCCTTGAAAACATACAAAAAGAGTCCAAAATCCCATTGCAGCTGAGTTAATTGCAACTCCTAGCTACCCTACAGTACAGAGTAGAACTGCCCCTCAGGGTTTCCAATGTTGTAGTCTTTACAGAGCAGACTGCCACATCTTTCCACCATGGAGTGGCTGGTGGATTCAAACCACCAATCTTTCAGTTACCAGCCAAGCTGTCAACCACTACACCACCAGGGCTCTTTAAAAAGTGCCCAACACCTCTTAAACATAAGAACATTGTAACCAGTTGAAGATACCTATCACATGCCTCATTTTTTTTTTTTTTTGCTAGTTATGCATCCCCAGTTCTTTCCAGTATTTCTCAAAACACAAGGTTTCTAACTATTTTTCCTGAAATTTTGTAACTTCTCTATATTCCACATACTGTATACCAGCTAAACAGTTTATCCTTGAGTCTTAAGTAGAAGTATGAATTTCTGTTTTGTAGACTGTATTTGTTTTATTTGCAAATGTAGACTAAAGGTATGTGTCTTTATAAAATTCTACATTACACTTTTGACCAGTATTGTACTTAGACTGGAATCCATAATTGTACGTTACATGTGCTCTACTAATCCACTTCTCTGCAAACTTTAACTTCCGCAGATTATATGATTATAAAGTCTGACCAGCGTAGAAGACTTGCTATGCCTGTCTTCAAAAGCCCTTCATATGTTTTAGTAATATGCGTAGTCTTCTAACCTCTACCACTTCAGCCATGAAGTTAAAATAGTAGACCAGTCATATTAACTGCTCTCCAGGTCACAAGGGTGGAATACATGACTGAAATTTAGGTCATTATATTTACTATGTTCCTGGGATTGTTCAACTAGAAAAAGTAGAAAACAATATGTCACCCTTGGTGAAGCTGTTGACATTGTGTCAGATCAACCAGGCAGTTATTTCCCTGCCTTGTAGTCTGTGTGAAGGAAGCTAGGACAAAGAGCCACAAATTCTCATGAGCAAAAGGTCTTGGCCACTGTCTAGTCCTTCAGCTATTGTGAGTTAGGATTCTAGAAAGAAAATTAACTCATACTAGTATTAGTAGTTTTCACAGATTTATGAACCCTTTGTTTATTAATTATAAAAACAATCCACTATTCTTCCTTATTCAGTGTCAAATGTAAATGTAACTATTGTGCCTTTTAGTATGTACAGTCGTTAATGTATGGGAATATGGGAGCAGAAGAAAAAAACCTTGAGAAAAAAACTAGTACCATTCCTTCTGACTGATGAAAAAAACCCACAAACTTGTGCTTTCTCTTAAAAGTTTATAAAATATCTTCACTATAATATCTTTGAAGTCTGTAATTCCTTCTGTGCTCAACCATAATCATTGGATTTTCCAAAGGCACATGAGAGGCTCAAGAGATCTCTGGAATATTAATCTTTTCTGATGAGGGTGAAAATAAGGATCTCCACAGAATCACTTTGTCCCATCCACAACCAAACACACACGTGTGCATACGCTCACACACACACAAGTGAACTTATTTTCTCTGTTTTAGAAACTGCTAATAGGAAAACATACCATAGAAATCATGCCTCAGTAATAGAGTTCATCTTCTTGGGCTAACAGAACATCCTGAACTCCAGCTGCCCCTCTTGTTCCTCTTCCTAGAAACTATATGGTCACAGTGGTGGGGAACCTGGGCGTGACCACGCTAACTGGACTCAGTTCTCACCTGCACACTCCCATGTACTATTTCCTCAGCAGTTTGTCATTCACTGATCTCTGCTATTCCACTGTCATTACCCCCAAAATGCTGGTGAACTTTGTGACAGAGATGAACACCATCTCCTATCCTGAATGCACGACTCAGCTCTATTTCTTCCTCTTTTTTGCTATTGCAAAGTGTCACATGCTGGCTGCAGTGGCGTATGAGTGCTATGTTGCCATCCGTAACCCCTTGCTTTATAATGTTATCATGTCTTATCACATCTGCTTCTGGCTCACAGTGGGATGTATATTTTGGGCATCATTGGGTCTACAATTCACACAGGTTTTATGTTGAAACCTTTTCTGCAAGACAAATGTGGTTGACCATTATTTCTGTGATCTCTTTATACTCCTAGTGTTATCCTGCTCCGGCATCTATATCAATGAATTATTGGTTCTGGTCTGAGTGCATTTAACATTTTCACTCCTGCCTTACCTATGCTTACCTCCCACATCTTCATCATTAGTAGCATTCTCCAAGTTTGCTCCACTGAGGGCATGTCTGAAGCCTTTAGTACTTCAGCTCCCATATCATGGCTGTCACAACCTTCTATGGTTCTACAGCATTCAGGTACCTGCATCCATCAAATGTAGGCTCCACAGACCAAGGCAAAGTGTCTTCTGTGTTTTATACTATTGTTGTGCACATGCTGAACCCCATGATCTACAATCTGAGGAATAAGGATGTCAAATTTGCCCTGAAGAAAATTCTAGAAACTAAAGTATGCTCACGAATAAAATTAATGCTGTCATGTCTTATCAGAAACAGGTCTTTGGTTTGCCAATATATGTAATTTCTTCAGTTAATTCTTGAAATTTGTGGGTTAATTGGCACTTCTTTCCCTTATGCCCAAAAATCCCCTTCAGGCTACCTCTTCCTTCAAACCTGTGTTGCAATGACTATACATATAGAAATTTGGAGAATAAAATCAAAGGCTGTTCAGAATCACAAGAATTATAGTTTCATTTTTAAATCATATACAAGCAAAAAAGAACAACATTGATGATGATTATGATAATAAGAGTGACATACATTATTGAGATTTTATAAGATGTGAAACCGTGTACCAAACAACTTAAGTGTATCACTTTATTTGTTATTTACAATCTTCCCCCAAGGCAAGAACTATTAGTATTCCCCTTTGAGAATTGAAGAAATTAAATCTTAAAGAGTTTGCATAACCTGTCTCAAGTCTCAAACAAAAAGCAATTAAGCCTGCAAACAAGCTTGAGAAGTTTGACTCCAAGATTCATGATTGTACTGGAAGTGCTAATCAGACAAAGGTAATTGTAGGAGGTCTAAGGACTCCCTAAGAATTTTCTACACACCAATCATCACTAGCTCCCTATATGACTTCTGCTGTTTACTAAGTATGTTGTTCTTATTGTTGTTAGGTGTCGTGATGTCAGTTCCAACTGTAGAGACCCTACATACAACAGTATGAAACTGCCTGGTCCTCCACCATCCTCACAATCTTTGTTATACTTGAGCCCATTGTTGCAACCATTGTATCAGTCTTGTTGTTTTTTCACTGATGCTCTACTTTACCAAACATATATCCTTCTCCAGGGACTTGTCCCTCCTGGTAACATGTCCAAAGCACTTGAGATAAAGTTTTGCCATCACGCTCCCAAGAAGCATTCTGCCAGTATTTCTTCATGAGAGATTTGTTTCTTATTTTGTCTGTTCATGGTATAATCAATATTCTTTGCCAACACCATAATTCAAAGTAGTAAATTTTTCTAAGACCTTCCTTACTCATTGTGCAGCTTTTGCATGCATACGAGGAAATTGAAAACACCATGGCTTGGGTCAGGTGCACCTTAGTCCTCAAAGTGACATCTTGCTTTTTAACCCTTTAAGAAGTCTTTTGCTACAGATTTGCCCAATACAATACGATGTTTGATTTCTTGACTGCTGTTTGTGTTTGTTTTGCTTCCATGAGTGTTCATTGTGGATTCAAGTAAAATGACATCCTTGACAACTTCAAATTTTTCCCCATTTATCATGATGTTGCTTATTGGTCCAGTTGTGAAAATTTTGGTTTTCTTTATGTTCAAGTGCCATCCATACTGAAGGCTATACAGTCTTTGACCTTCATAACTTAGCATTTCAAGTCCTTTTCACTTTCAGCAAAGCAACGTTTGTGTCATCTGTATAACACAGATTGTTAATGAGTCTTCCTCCTATTCTGATGTTGTTTTCTTCTTCATATAGTCCAATTTATCAGATTATTTTTTCAGCATTCAGATTGAATAAGTATGGAGAAAGGATACAACCCTGATGCACGCCTTTCCTGAGTTTAAACCACACAGTATCCCCATCTTCTGTTCAAAGTACTGCCCTTGGTCTTTGTACAGGTTCTTACCCATACCCAGTGCCGTCGAGTCAATTTTGACTCATAGCAACCCTATAGCACAGAGTAGAACTGCCCCATAGGGGCAGGCTCCTAAAGAGCATAATTAAGTATCCCGCAATTTCAATTCTTCATAGTGTTATCCATGAATTGTTATGATCCACACAGTTGAATGTCTATGCATAGTCAATGTAGATTAACTGGCATGCTCTGCTTTCAGCCAAGATCCATTTGACATCAGCAGTGATATCTTTCATTCCCCATCCTTTTCTGAACCTGGCTTGAACTTCTGGCAGTTCCCTTTTGATGCACTGCTGCAACTGCTTTTTAATGATCTTCAGCAAAATTTTACTTGTGCGTGATATAATTCCATAATTTCACAATTCTGTTTTATCACCTTTCTTTGGAATGGGCACAAATATAGATCTCTTCCAGTCAGTTCACCAGGACCCTGTCTTCTGAATTTCTTGACATAGATGAGTGAGCTCCTCTAGTAGTGCATCTGTTTGTTGAAACATCTCAACTGGAAAGGAAAATAGAGGAATTAAATGGGCAATATAGACTGAAAGCAGAGCCAGAAAGCGCTGAATGTCAAACTCAACATAATTAGTCCTGAAGTCAATAGAAAATGAAAACATACTGGACATTTTCAGTAAAGGAACAAAATGTTTATTTCAATATCTTACCAAGTAAAATTCTGACAACAATAAAAAAAAAAAAAGGGAACAGAAATGAAAGCACCATTGAATAATGTGAACAGTTATTAGTTCTCTTCAGAAATACTTATTAATTAGACAATGATTTAGAAAATAAAATACTGCAACCCCTTAGGTGAAGAGCAAGACTGACTAATTATTTAAGCAGGGTGGTGTGTGTGTGGGGTGGGGGAGGGATTAAACAGAACAAAACTTAACTGGGCAGGCCTTTCCCCAGTCTTGAACTTTATACCCAATACAGAGCTTAATTTCAGTGAATCAGTTATGTGTAAAGTCTTCTTTGAGAAACTCTCAATAGGTGAGTAGATATACATATGTATCTCTGTGTGTGTGTGCATGTGTATAATGTTATTCAGTCATTCAACAAATATTGAATTTCAGAAGAGTCATTAGATCGAAAGTTTAGCTACCTCATCCCTTAAAAGTAATGGTGAATAATATTATATTCAACATATCTTAAAGCTGTATATTTTAATAACCTATGATATGAAGAGAAGCCCTGGTGTTGCAGAGGTTAAAGGGCTTAATTACTAACCAAAATGTTGGTGGTTGGAACCTGCTAGCCTGATTCACAGGAGGAAGACATGGTAATCTGCATCCATGAAAATTTACATTCTTAGAAACCCTATGGGGCAGTACTACTCTGTTCTTTTGGGTTGCTATGAGCAGAAATTGACTCAACTGCTATGGGTTTGGTTTTTTGGGTTTGGATGACATAAAGAATGTATCTTGGGCATAGGTGGGGTGCTACCAACAAAACTGCACCTTTGAGAAAGAAATTGGAATTTTCTATTTGCAATTTTCTGTAATTAAAATCATACCATAAAACACTGGATTTTTTTTTTTCCCCCTAAGTGCTTTCAAGTAGGAGTCAAGTATTTGCTAATCTGTTCTGTTCAACAGGAGAGTGATTTCAGGGCCATTTCTATGATAAATGCAAATTATGCAAAGGCCCCTAAAACTAATAATGGCATTCACAACAAAATCAAAGAGGCATGTATAGAATGTGTGAATTAAAGAAGTGATTTCTTACCCCCAAGAGGGTAGTAACCTGCCCCATATGTGCAGGATACTGTGATTCCCTGGAACTCCATTCTGTGTTTTCTATTCTCTGTGTTATATCAAAATTAATTTTTGCTACTATAGTTAATTATTAAGGAGCCCTGGTGGCACAGTGTTTAAAGAATTTGGCTGGTAAGTAAAATGTTGGCAGTTTGAACTCATCAGCTGCCCCTTGAGGAAAGATGTAGCGGTCTGATTCTGTAAGGATTTACAGCCTTGGGAATTCTATGGGGAAGTCCTACTCTGTCCTATAGGGTTGCTATGAATAGGAATTGGCTCCACAGCAACAGGCTTTTTGGTATTCATAGTTATTGTTTGTACCCATCATACGATTCTGACTCAGAGTGGTGCCACGTATGCAAAATAGAAATGCTCCCTAGAGTTTTCAAGGCTGTTAGCCTTGAAATACTTATCACTAGGACTGTCTCCCAAGATGCTACTGGGTAGGTTTGAACTGCCAACCTTTTGGCTAGTAGTTGAGCAGTTAATTGTAAAACCTAGTTATTAATGAACCTAAATAAAATGGAAATCAATAAAATTAAAAGTCATTTGAATTATACTGTGACTGGAAAGTCATTTTTCTCTTCCTGAATTTTATTAATAAAATAGATTTTGGGACACAGAAACATTCCAAATTTTCTACAGATCTAAGTTATCTCAATTCTATTCTCCAATAATAGGGACAGAGTAAACATAGTTCTTATCAATATTTTATATAATTATAAAAAAAATAAGAACGGGAACCAGACAAGAATGCCTTTTATCACCACTCTTATTCAACATTGTGGTAGAGGTCCTAGCCAGAGCAATTAGGCTAGACAAAGAAATAAAGTGCATCTGGATTGGCAAGGAGGAAGTAAAATTATCTCTATTTGCAGATGACATGATCTTATACACAGAAAACCCTAAGGAATCCTCCAGAAAACTACTGAAACTAATAGAAGAGTTTGGCAGAGTCTCAGGTTACAAGATAAACGTGCGAAAATCACTTGGATTCCCTTACATCAACAAAAAGAACATCGAAGAGGAAATCACCAAATCCATGCCATTCACAGTAGCCCTCAAGAAGATAAAATACTTAGGAATAAATCTAACCAAAGATGTAAAAGACCTATACAAAGAAAACTACAAAGTACTAGTGCAAGAAACTAAAAGGGACCTACATAAGTGGAAAAACATACCTTGCTCATGGATAGGAAGACTTAACATTGTAAAAATGTCTATTCTACCAAAAGCCATCTATACATACAATGCACTTCCGATCCAAATTCCAATGACATTTTTTAAAGTGATGGAGAAACAAATCACCAACTTCATATGGAAAGGAAAGAAGCCCCGGATGAATAAAGCATTACTAAAAAAGAACAACAAAGTGGGAGGCCTCACTCTACCTGATTTTAGAACATATTATACAGCCACAGTAGTCAAAACAGCCTGGTATTGGTACAACAACAGGCACATAGACCAATGGAACAGAATTGAGAACCAATATATCCATCCACATATGAGCAGCTGATATTTGACAAAGGCCCAGTGTCAGTTAATTGGGGAAAAGATAGTCTTTTTAACAAATGGTGCTGGCATAACTGGATATCCATTTGCAAAAAAATGAAACAGGACCCATACCTCATACCATGCACAAAAACTAACTCCAAGTGGATCAAAGACCTAAACGTAAAGACTAAAACGATAAAGATCATGGAAAAAAAAAATAGGGACAACCCTAGGAGCCCTAATACAAGGCATAAACAGACTACAAAACATTACCAAAAATGATGAAGAGAAACCAGATAACTGGGAGCTCCTAAAAATCAAACACCTATGCTCATCTCAAGACTTCACCAAAAGAGTAAAAAGACCACCTACAGATTGGGAAAGAATTTTCAGCTATGACATCTCTGACCAGCGCCTGATCTCTAAAATCTATATGATTCTGTCAAAACTCAACCACAAAAAGAGAAACAACCCAATCAAGAAGTGGGGAAAGGATATGAACACGTGCTTCACTAAAGAAGATATTCAGGCAGCTAACAGATACATGAGAAAATGCCCTCGATCATTAGCCATTAGAGAAATGCAAATTAAAACTATGATGGGATTCCATCTCACTCCAACAAGGTTGGCATAAATCCAAAAAACACAAAATAATAAATGTTGGAGAGGCTGCGGAGAGATTGGAACTCTTATACACTGCTGGTGGGAATGTAAAATGGTACAACTACTTTGGAAATCTATCTGGCGTTATCTTAAACAGTTAGAAATAGAACTACCATACAACCCAGAAATCCCACTCCTCGGAATATACCCTAGAGAAATAAGAGCCTTCACACAAACAGATATATGCACATCCATGTTTATTGCAGCTCTGTTTACAATAGTAAAAAGATGGAAGCAACCAATGTGTCCATCAATGGATGAATGGATAAATAAATTGTGGTATATTCACACAATGGAATACTACGCATCGATAAAGAACAGTGACGAATCTGTGAAACATTTCATAACATGGAGGAACCTGGAAGGCATTATGCTGAGTGAAATCAGTCAGAGGCAAAAGGACAAATATTGTATAAGACCACTATTATAAGATCTTGAGAAATAGAAAAAACGGAGAAGAACACATACTTTTGTGGTTATGAGTGGGGGAGGGAGGGAGGGTGGGAGAGGGTTTTTTGCTGATTAGTTAGTAGATACGAACTGCTTTAGGTGAAGGGAAGGACAATACTCAATACATGGAAGGTCAGCTCAACTGGACTGGACCAAAAGCAAAGAAGTTTCCTGAATAAACTGAATGCTTCAAAGGTCAGCAGAGCAAGGGCAGGGGTTTGGGGACCATGGTTTAAGGGGACTTCTAAGTCAATTGGCAAAAGAATTCTATTATGAAAACATTCTGCATCCCACTTTGAAATGTGGCATCTGGGGTCTTAAATGCTAACAAGCGGCCATCTAAGATGTATCAATTGGTCTCAACCCACCTGGATCAAAGGAGAATGAAGAACACCAAGGTCACACGATAACTATGAGCCCAAGAGACAGAAAGGGCCACATGAACTAGAGACTTACATCATCCTGAGACCAGAAGAACTAGTTGGTGCCCGGCCACAACTGATGACTGCCCTGACAGGGAGCACAACAGAGAACCCCTGAGGGAGCAGGAGATCAGTGGGATGCAGACCCCAAATTCTCACAAAAAGACCATACTTAATGGTCTGACTGAGACTAGAGGAATTCTGGCAGTCCCGGTCCCCAAACCTTCTGTTGGCCCAGGACAGGAACCATTCCCAAAGACAACTCATCAGAATTGGAAGGGACTGGATAGTGGGTAGGAGTGAGATGCTGATGAAGAGTGAGCTATTTGTATCAGGTGGACCCTTGAGACTGTGTTGGCATCTCCTGTCTGGAGGGGAAATGGGAGGATAGAGAGAGTTGGAAGCTGGCAAAATTGTCACGAAAGGAGAGACTGGAAGGGCTGACTCATTAGGGGGAGACCAAGTGGGAGTATGGAGTAAGGTGTATATAAACTTATATGTGACAGTCTGTCTTGATTTGTAAACATTCACTTGAAGCTCAATAAAAGTTAAAAAAAAATAAGCTGGGCCTATTTCATAAGTGGATTATAGTTTTCGATCAATAAAGCTCTCAAAATGAAATGAGTAGGGGATGTACTCTGCTTTCTGCTGTAGTCATTAGTGGTCATAAATAAAAGTGAAAGAGATTAAAATTAAAGCTAGTTGGTAGAATTCTTGGGCCTCATTCTAAATGTCTTTCTTAAAAGCAATTTGGAGTTAAACCTGAAGTATTCAAAACTTTCCATGGATTACTGTAATTCTAGCCTCCAAAATCCCCCATGTGTCTTGTCAGTTTGCCGTACTGTGGGGGCTTACATGTTGCTGTGATGCTGCAAGATATGCCACTGGTATTCACAACCTTGCTTGCTGAAAGTGAAAAGGACTTGGAGCGCTTACTAATGAAGATCAAAGAACATGGCCTTCAGTATGGATTGCACCTCAACATAAAGAAAACAAAAATCCTCACAACTGGACCAATGAGCAACATCATGATAAACAGTGAAAAGATTGAAGTTGTCAAGGATTTCATTTTACTTGGATGTACAATCAACAGCCATGGAAGCAGCAGTCAAGAAATCAAAAGACGCATTGCATTGGGCAAATCTGCTGCAACTGACCTCCTTAAAGTGTTGAAAAGCAAAGATGTCACCTTGAAGATTAAGGTGCGCCTGACCCAAGACATGATATTTTCAATCACATCATATGCATTTGAAAGCTGGACAATGAATAAGGAAGACAGAAGAAGAATTGATGCCTTTGATATGTGGTGTTGGTGAAGAATATTAAATATACCATAGACTGCCAAAATAATGAACAAATCTGTCTTGAAAGAAGTATAACCAGAATGCTCCTTGGAAGTAAGGATGGCGAGACTGTGTCTTACATACTTTGGACATGCTGTCTGGAGGGATCAGTCCCTGGATAAGGACATTACACTTTGCAAAATACAGGGCCAGTGGAAAAGAGAAAGACCCTCAACGAGGTGGATTGACATGCTGCAACAATGAGCTCAAGCATAACAGCTATTGTAAGGATGGTGCAGGACCAGGTAGTGTTTCGTTCTGTTGCGCATAGTGTCTCTACGAGTTAGAACCGACTTGACGGCACCCAACAACAACAACAACAACAACAACAGCCTCCAAAATAAAGGCAAAGTGAACATTGTTTTGTGTTATGTATTTAAATAATTGAATACTGTGTCAATCCCAATGGTAGGGCAAGGTTCTTAAAAGGAGATCTTCTTATAACTAAATACGTGAGTAATTATTTGTTGGGAATAGTGATAGTTCTTGAGTGAAATTGACAATGCATGGTGACTGACATAACGTTTTACTAAAAAGACTATTGTAGTTGCAATATTGAAGGATTCTACGGCGAAAATATTAAACAACATAAGAAGCATCAAATGAAGATGTAAGAAATACACAGAGTCACTGTACCAAAAAGATTTGGTCATTGTTCATCCATTTCAGGCAGTAGCACATGATCAAGAACCTATGATACTGAAGGAAGAGGACCAAGTTGCACTGAAGGCAATGGAGAAAAACTAGATTCCATCAAATGACAGAATACCAACTGAGATATTTCAAAAAACAGATGCAGATTTAGAAGTGCTCACTAGCCTATGCCAAAAAATTTGGAAGACATCTACCTGGCCAAATGGGCTGGAAGATATCCAGATTTATGACCTTTCCAAAGGAAGGTGATTCAATTGAATGTGGAAATTATCAAAGAATATCATTAATATTACAGGCAGTAAAATTTCCTGAAGATCATTCAAAAACAGTTGCAGCAGTATATCATCAGGGAGCTACCAGAAATTCAAACCAGATTTAGAAGAGAATGTGGAACCAGGGATATCATTGCTAATGCAGATAGATCCTGGCTTAAAGCCAAGAATACCAGAAAGATGTTTACCTGTGTTTTACTGACTCTGCGGATCATAACAAATCATGAATAACATTGTGAAGAATGGGAATTCCGGAACACTTAGTTGTGCTCCCAACCCAAGCCATGGTGTTTTTAATCGTCTCATATGCATGTCAAAGCTGGACAATGAATAAGGAAGATCAAAGAATAATTGACGCCTTTGAATTATGGTGCTGGCAAAGAATATTGAATATATCACGGACTGCCAAAGGAATGGGCGAATCTGTCTTGGAGGAAGTACAGCCAGAATGTTCCTTAGAAGCAAGGATGGTGAGACTTCATCTCACATATTTTGGACATGTTATAAGGAGGGACCAGTCCCTGGAGAAAGACATCATGCTTGGTAAAGTAGAGCGTTAGTGAAAAAGAGGAAGAACCTCAATGAGATGGACTGACACAGTGGCTGCAACAATGGGCTCAAGCATAACAACGACTGTGAGAATGGTGAAGTACCGAGTAGTGTTTTGTTCTGTTGTACATAGGGTCACAGTGAGTTGGAACTGATGTGAGGGCACCTGACAACATATATATGTGTATATACATATAGAAAGAGAGAGAGATTTGCATCAAGGAAACTACTCACGTAGTTGTAGAGGCTGATAAGTCTCAAATCAGTGGGTCAGGCTGGAGGCTTCTCCTGACTGATGTAGCTGCAGTGATTGGTTAACCCAAGGTAAGCTGGCAGGTAGCTGCCGCAGAGACAGTGAAGGCTGATGAATACCAAGAGGGACAGGTAAGCAGACATCTAAAGCCTCAAGAACTGGAGGTCAGGTAAACAGGAGACAGCTGTAGCATTCAGAAGGAAGAAAAGCCCTACAGCTTTACCAGAAGGTTCACCTATATCGGATGCAGGTGCATCCCAAAAGAAACTCCCTTTCAACTGATTGGTTGCTCATAACAGATCTCATAATGGAGGTGGTTACATTATTTCAGATCTCATTACAGAGGTAATTACATCATTACATAGCTGCCAAACTACAACGTAATTGCCAAACCACTGATAATCATGGCCCAGCCAAGTTGACACATAACCTGAACCATCATAATTTGCACCAAATTCTTACAGAGATTCACTGGAATGAGATAATGAATGCCAATGTGTCTTTATAAATGGTGCATCTCTAGACAAATGAGAGGAAGTACATAACTGAACAGCCCACCACACATGCGCAGCCTTTTGGTGGAAGCAGAACTAACTTAGAGCTTGAGAGTATAAACTATTTATGTCATGACAGGAATATATTTTCTTCTTTCCTATTACAGAAAGACCTTTCCTGAATATTCAGTATGTAGAGAGTGATAGAGGTCAACCTGTGGGCTCATATTGACAGAGAAGTCAAATACTTGCCTCCACCAGCTGGGCATATAGCCAACTAAAACAGGGAATAACAGAGAATTGAAGAGATTCCCTTTCTGTTCATAACAAAGAAGCAAGTAGACCCAAGAGCAAGAGTGAATTTGGTATCACTGACTGGATATGCTTGTGTTTGTTCTAAATCTAGAGATTATAGTAGATGGATGGCTACAAATGGGATTGACCTCAAGATACAGAAAAGTGGCCACAGTAAAGGAATCATTGCTTTATAACAATAAATGTTACTGATAATTTAAACTCAGTATAAATATTTCTTTCCTGAATTTTGACCTATACCTGAGAGAATTAAAGTTTGTGATGTTTATGGCTAATAGAGACTCAGATATTTTTCCTCAATGATTGACTAATTTAGCACCCTCTTAAATATTCCAGGGACCCCTGGTGGCACAGTGGTTAAGCATTCGGCTGATAACCAAAAGGTTGGCAGTTGGAATCCACCAGTTGCTGGTTGGAAACCCTATGAGGCAGTTCTACTGTGTCCTATAGGGTCACTATGAGCAGGAATCAGCTAGATGGCATTGGGCTTGGTTCTTGTTTATTTGTTTTTTAAATTCCATTCGTGTGGCCCTAAGAGCAGTAGGTTATGACAGGTCTGCTACTTTAATTTGACTTCATGTCTGAAGTGTTAGAGGTCAGAAGACTGTGTATATTACTAAAAGATATGAAGGGTTTTGGAAGTCAAACATTACATGTCTTCTATACTCGTCAGTTTTTACATCATATATTCCAGGTGTGTTTGCTACAGAAGGAAGTTACAGATTGTGGAGATTGGGCTTAGTAGAGCATATGCACCATGCATTATGGATTTCAGCCTAGGCACAGTACTAGTCACCAGTGTGATGTAGATTTTTACAAAGTCATCTTTGGTCTACATTTGCAAAGAAAACAAATAGATTCTACGAAACAGAAATTTAGTCTCAGCTTACCTTGCACAATTTTGGTTTATAACTGTTGTCTTTGTAATTATTGATAGTGCCCTCATGTTGAAAAGTTGATCAACATTTCTGTGCTTCAGTTTCCTCATTCATAAAAGAGGATAATACATATAGATAAACGTGGGAGGACTAAAGCTGTAGAGTGCTTCAAAAGTTATATGATGTATAAAACCAAAATAACCCAACCCACTGCTGTGGAGTCAATTCTGAATCCTAGTAACACTATAGGGTTTCCACAGTTATCAGTCTCTGCAGAAGCAAGGTGCCACATCTTTCTGTCTTGGAGCCACTGGTGGTTTTGAACCACAGACCTTTCCGTTAGCAGTAGACTAGCTTTCACCACTGCACCATCATGGTAGGTGCTATCTAACTGTTCACAAAATATGTATTAAGTTAGGAAAATTTGTTTAAAAATACAGTTTTGTATCTGTAAGTTGGCATCCTAACACACCATTGTGTTTTGCACATGTGTTCAATGAATAAATAAATGAATGCTTTAGAAATGCAGCATACTAAATGTAATCATTTTATGAGCAAGCTATACTTCATGTGACTATCTGGGTAAGTGTAAGCAAATTACCTTTCTAAGCCTCAGTCCCATCATTTTTCAAATGGGCATAAGATACTAAGATAAATCATGTGCAATTGTTACTTGATTGAAACCAATATTATTTTTCAACTTGGGCTGGGAGAGGATTAAATATGCTAATAAATGTAACAAGTTTAGAATTGTGTGTGGTACATAGTAAGGGTTCAGTCAAAAGTCTTCAAAACTGTAGAGAGCAACGCTAACAAATGCAATGAACTACTTCTCTAAACCTTAAAGAGATAGAAAAAGATGACAAGTATGTTTTCAAATATTTCAGAAATTATATTCATGTTGGAAGGTGTTGTTATGAGGACCTCCTAGAACAATGTCTACTAGATCCTAATTTCTAGTCAATAGCCTAATGAATGAGAATATCATGTACACAAAGGAGCTAACAGGAACATCATAAGAAGGACGAGAAAACAAAATTTTAATTGCTCTTTTTTCCCAATAGCTTATCCCTGATGAACAGAAACCTTGAGGGACCATCTATCTGTATGTTTTTGATGAGACCTCTGGTATATCCAGTCCCTGGATAAAAACATGCCACTTTGTCCAGCGTCTCAGGTAGCACTCTGAGGGAGGTAGAATAAGGAATCATGACTTTTGACTCATACCCTTTACATGAGCAGCTCAGAAACTGAGATCTGCATTCTGAACGCTTAGAACTGTCACCACCTACATTACTAAGAGCTGTTTCTTTCAGAGGGAACTTGGGCTCTCCACACAGAGAAAAGGTGAGTACCTGACTCCCCTCTGTCCTAAGACCTTTTGATCTTCATGAAGTCTTACCCTCCTTACAACAATATAGGAATTTCCTAAAGCTATGTGTCAAATGGCTACTCATTTTTTCCTGTAATGCATTTAAAGACAGAAAATTATCTTCTTTTCCATATGTCAACCTATCCTACTTTCAGACACGTTTATCGTTAGAAAGGTTCTGATGTTGAGACATTAGACATAGGTCTGCCATCTGAGGTAACATACAATAAGTCCAATCCCTGTACCGTGTTATTAGTCATGTAGATATTTGTGATAAATCATCTTGATCCAAACCTTCAATTTTCCTGGATAGTTATAATTTGTTAATGACCATCCTAAAATATAGAACCTAGAACTATGCACAGTTCACCAGGTGCAATTGATCTTGTGTGGATATCATGTCCCTCATTCTGGGTACTATGTTCCTTTTAATGAATCCTTTGGGATTCATTGCATTTTTAGCTGTTTTTTCTCTTGATGCAGATCTTTTGAACGTGAAGATCTGTTAGTTCAATGCTTCTCAATTTTGAACATCTTGCAAGTCTGGCTAACACCTATTTATACTTCTAGGTCCAGGCTGCTCCTCCTGGAAGCCTTCAATGATCCAGGGCCATAGGGAAATGAAGAGGGCACAGAGGCAATCTCTAAATTGCACCCCCCTTTTTTTTTACACACCAATTTCAAGAAAAGACCTTGATGGTAGTGACATGTCTGCAGAAATGTCTTCCTCCCTTCTTGTCTGACTGCCTCAGTCAGGTGCCTTTCATGTTTGTGGTGCCTGGTAATGTCAGTCTGCACCTTGTCTCGTGCCCCCTTGGATTTGCACCTGGGAGCAAGTGCCTCTTTCTTCCCCCCACTCGCTATGCCTCTGCAATGACTCCATATTCTTAGTTAGTACTGTGTTCACTATGTTCCTGTATGACCTGTGCAATCCTAACATTTATTACAGTTTCTAGTCTTCCCTTCTCTTTTTCTAGACTGTGAGATCCTGAAGAGCAGGGAATCCTATCCTATTCAACCCTCTATTTTGAGTGCCCTAAATAATTTCTGACTAGTGGTAAAAAAAAAAAAAGAAAAAAAAATTTTTTTTAGATGCCCAAATATCCATGAAATAAATGAATTTATATTTCACAGAAAAAATATGTTTATCACTGTCAAATTTATTTTTTTAAATATCAGTCCATATCTAACAATATCTTCTTGAATTATTATCATCATATAAGTATTCATTATTCTTTTCTATGTTGATGCTATCTTTGAATTTTATAATAATTTCTTTTATGGCTCCATCCAATTATTCATAAGATGATTTTTCAAGACAAGACTGTGTATGAAGTCATACGGAATGATAATTCAAGATTATTCACTTACATTTAGTCTTGAGATGTTCTTTGAGTTCATGTAATATGAGGTATTTTTCTGTATTTTCATCCACCACAGATAACCACAATGTGTACATAAGAATATTACAAGAGATTTAGCAAATACTTCACTAACATCAAGAAAACCTAGGACTATAACATCTTTTTATTCTATCAAACCAGTAAAACTCAAAATAAAAAATATCGGCATACTTTAGTAATCTTATGATGACTTTGTTATATTGTCGATGTGAGTCAGAATGGATTTGATGGCAGTGGGCTGGGTTTTGGTTTTAAGCTGTGCTTAAGGAGCTCTGCTGGCATAGTGGTTAAGCGCTTGGCTGCTAACTGAAAGGTTGGAGGTGCAAACCAGGTTTTCAAACTGGTTCGAATCATTTCAGTTACAGTAGCCAAAGGGAAACCAGAGTAGACCCAATTTTTTTTTTTTTTTTTTAATTTGGGTAATCCAGAAACATAATTGAAACAAGAAAAATTACGAATTGAAGCCCTGGAACGGGAGACTACGAAGAGGCATAGTGAGTCTTTTCAGGAGTCTGATGTGTGAGATTGGATTTTTGCCAGGACTCGGGAGAGCGACAGGTATTCACAGTGGAATGGTCAGCTGCCATCTTGAACAGGCACCGCTGCTTCTAATTCTCCTCACAATCTGAGGGACATGACACTTTGTTGCTATGCAATGCGTATGCTGCCTTTGTTTTCTAAGAGGGAGATAAAGTTTCTAGCAGGACTTCAACCCATAAATTTTCCCTCTAGTTATGGTTGCAGTTCACCTCAAATTAAAAAATTTGGGTCTGTTCTGGTTTTGCTTCCTCGGCCATGATTGAACTGGGAAGAACACTTGGAGGCCCAGGTTCAGACTCACCAACATCTCCATGGGAGAAAAGCCCTAGTGATCTGCTCAGGTAAATAGTACAACATAGGAAATCTTATGGGGGCAGTTCTACACTACACTATAGGGTCACTATGAGTTGGAATCTACTCTATAGCAATGGGGTTTTTTTGGAAGCTACATTTAAGGAGCCCTGATGGTGTATGGTTAAGTGCTCAGCTGCTAAGCTAAAGTTTCGCAGTTAGAGCCCACCAACTGCTTGATGGGAGAAAGACATGGAAGTCTGCTTCTGTAAAGACTTAAAGCTTTAGAAACCCTATGGGGCAGTTCTACCCTGTTCTATAGGGTCATTATGAGTCGAAATTGACTCAAGGACAATGGATTTGGTTTGGTTTTAAGTTATGTTTATTTTATTTTCATATTTCTTGATTTGTTTTTTCTGATTAAAGACATAGGAGAAAAATTTAAATAGAATATATACCTACCACATGTATGTAACTTATGAATAATTCCTGATTGCAAAGGCCTGTTTTGTTTTTGCTAATATATTAGAGAGAAAAAAAGATTATAATTGTAAAAGATAGTCATAGTTTTTGAGGCAATATAGCATACATTTTTTCGACTAGGGGAATACTTCATTGTTTGGACAAGACCTTAAGGGTATGTTTGAAATAAAGTAAGAGGTGTACACCAGGTATAACCTAGATGGGAAAGGCTTAGAGAAGGGTGGTAAACTATCAGCATCCAGTTACTATTTTGTTGTTGTTGCTGTGGTGATGGTAGTCCTGGTGGTTTCTTTATTATTTATAGCATCCTTGACATATAATCACATACCACAAAATTTACCCTTTTAATGGGTACAATTCGGTGTTTTTAAGTATATTCATAGAGTTGTACAACCCTCACAACTATCTAATTTTAAAGCATTTTCATCATCCCCGGCAAAACAATCCCCATACTCATTGGCAGTCACTCTTCACTCTCCCCTCCCCCTACCACCTGGCAGACAGTAAGTTATTTTCTGTCTCTACAAGTCTATTTTGAACTTTTCATATGACTGGAATCATACAATAGTTGGCCTTTTGTGGCTTTTTCACGTGACAGAATATTTTTAATTCATATCTTGACATGTCTCAGTACTTCATTACTTCTTCTTGTATAATAACATCCCCTTTTATGGATATACCACATTTTGTTTATTTATTTATCACTTGATGGACAGTTGGGCTATTTTTACTCTTTGACTGCTATGAATATTTCTTCTCTGAACACTCATGCACAAGTTTTTATGTCTACATATGTTTTCAATTCTCTTGGCTACATAACTAAGGGTGTAATTGCTGGCTAACCCTGTATTTAGCATTTTGATGAGTTGCCTAAGCAGCTGTTTCATTTTACAATCCCATCAGCAATGTGTGAAGGTTTCAATTTCTCCTTGTCTAAACTTCTTATTGTCTACCTTTTTTTAAATATAGGTATCCTAGTGAATGTGAAGTATTGTTCATTGTGGTTTTACTTCCTTTCTTTTATTGATTAATGATGTTGACCATCTTTTAATGTGTTTATAGGCCATTTGTATATCTTTTTTGGAGAAATGTTTATTCAGGTTCTTTGCTCATATTTTCATTAAGTGTTTGTCTTTTTATTCTTGAGTTGTAAGAGTTCTTAACATGTTCTAGACGTTGTTGTGATTAGGTGCCATGAAGTCAACTTTAGCTCACAGTGATACCCATATGACAGATAAGAGTTACCCTATAGAGATTCCTAGGCTGTAATCTTTATGTGAGCAGATCACCAGGTCTTTATGCCATGGAGCCACTTGGTGAGTTTGAACCACCAAACTTTCAGTTAACAGTTGAGCACTTAAGCACTGTGCCAACAGGGCTTCTTTACATACTCTAGATATTAGACCCTTATTACATAATGTTGTTGTTGTTATTCTTAGGTGCTGTCGAGTCAGTTCCGATTCATAGCAACTGTATGTACAACAAAATGAAACACTGTTCGGTCCTGCACCATCCTCATGATCATTGTTATGCTTGAGCCATTGTTGCATCTGCTGTGTCAATCCATCATGTTTAGGCTCTTCCTCTTTTTAGCTGACCCTCTACTTTACCAAGCATGATGTCCTTCTCTAAGGACCAATCCCTCCTAATAACATGACAAAAGTATGTGAGATGAAGTCGCACCATCCTCCCCTCTAAGGAACATTCTTACTGTACTTCTTCCAAGACAGGTTTGTCCATTCTCTTGCTAGTCTATGGTATAGTCAATATTCTTCACCAACCCTATAATTCAAAGTCACCAATTCTTCTTTAGTCTTCCTTATTCATTGTCCAGCTTTCCCATGCACATGAGGTGACTGAAAACACCATGGCTTGGGCCAGGCACAACTTAGTCCTTAAAGCAATGTCTTTGGTTTTTAACACTCTAAAGAGGTCTTTTACAGCAGATTTGCCTGATGCAATGCATCATCTGATTTCTTGACTGCTGCTTCAATCAGATGTTGATTATTAGATATACGCTTTGTAAATATTTTCTTCCATTTTTAGGTTGTCTTTTCATGTTTTTGTTAAAGTCTTTTGATGCAGAAATTTTTTTTCTTTTATTTTTGATGTAATCCAGTTAATCTATTTTTGTTGTTGCTTTTGCTCTTGGTGTCATATCTAAGAAACCATTGCACAATCCAAGGTCCAAAAAATTTACTGTTATATTTCTTTCAATAGTGTTATGGTTACACTTTTTTACATTTAGATCAGTGATATATTATGAGTTAATTATTATGTATGGTATGAAGAAGGGGGTCCAGCTTCATTCTTTTGTACCTGGACATCCAGTTATCCTAGCACCCTTTGTTGAAGACACTATTCTTCACCATTGAATGGTCTTGGCACCCTTGCCAAAACTAAATTGACTATAGATGTATGGGCTTTCAATTCTGTTCCATTTATTTTTATGTTTGGATTTATGCTCATATCACACTTTTTTGATTACTGTTGCTTTGTATTAAATCTAGGAATGTGGAATTGTTAGTCTTCCACCTTTTTTCTTTTCATTAAAGTTTGTTTTGTTGTTTAAGTATTCTTGAATTTCCTTATGAATTTCGGGATTAGCTTGTCAATACCTGCAAAAAAGAACTGGGGAGTTTAATACCAATTGCTTTGAATCTGTACATAAATTTGGGGAGTGCTGTCATCTTAACAATATTGAGCTTCTGATTGCTTAACATGTGATGTTATTCTATTGACTTAGGTCTTTCTTAAGTTCTTTAAAAAATGTTTTGTACTTTTCAGTGTATTTGTCTTGGGTTTCTTCATTTAATTTATTTCTAGTTACTTTATTCTTTTTGATGCTATTGGAAAGGGATTATTTTTTCTAACTTCATCTTGGACTATTCTTTGTTAGTACATGACTGCTGCTTCTGTGGGTATTGATTGTGGATCCAAGTAAAATGAAATCCTTGACAACTTCAATCTTTTATCCATTTATTATGATGTTGTTTATTGGTCCAGTTGTGAGGATTTTTGTTTTCTTTATGTTAAAGTATAGTCAATACTGAAGGTTGTAGTTTTGAACTTCATCAGTAAATGATTCAAGTCCTCCTCATTTTCAGCAAGCAAAGTTGTGTCATCAGCATATCAAAGGTTGTTAAAGAGTATCACTTAATCCTGATGCCCTGTTTTCCTCCATACAATCCAGCTTCTAGGATTATTTTCTCAGCATACAAAATAATCATGGTGAAAAGATACAACCCTGACACGCAACTTTCCTGATTTAGAACCATGCAGTGTCTCCTTGTTCTATTTGAACAACTGCCTGTTGGTCTATGTACAGGTTCCGCATAAGTACAATTAAGTGTTCTAGAATTTCCATTCTTCGCAATGTCATCCATAATTTCTTAAGTAAGATCCACAGAATTGAATGCTTTGCATAGTCAATAAAACACAGGGAAACTTCTTTCTGGTATTTATTCTCTGCTTTCAGCCAAGATCCATCTGACATCAGCAATGATATCCCAGGTTCCATGTCCTCTACTGAATTGACTTGAACTTCTGGCAGTTCCCTGTGTATATACTGCTGAAACCATTTTTTAAGTGTCTTCAGTAAAATTTTACTTGTATGTGATATTAATGTATTGTTACAAAATTTCCATCTTCTGTTGGATCACCTTTCTTTGGCAAGGCGCATATATGGATCTCTTCCATTAGGTTAGCCCAGTAGCTCCCCTTCAAATTTCTTGGCATAGAGGAGTGAATGCTTCCAAGCCTGCATTCTTTTGTTGAAACATTTCAGTTGGTATCCCATCAATTCCTGGAGCCATGTTTTTCTGCAATGCTATCAGTGAAACTTGAACTTCCTGAAATGAATGAATGTTGACCAATTCTTCTTGTTACAGTGACTCTTTGTATTCCTGCCATCTTCTTTTAATGCTTCCTGCATCATTAAATATTGTCCTCCTAGAATACTTCAAATTGCAACTGAAGGCTTGAATTTTTTTCTTCAGTTCTTTGAGCTTGAGAAATATTGATCATTTTCTTTCCTTTTGGTTTTCTAGCTCCAGGCCTTGGCATATTTCATTATAATACTTTACTTTTTCTTCTTGATCCATTCTTTGAAATCTTCTATTTAGTTCTTTTACTTCATAATTTCTTCGTTTCTCTTTAGCTAATCTATGTTCAAGAGCAAGTTTCAGTTCTCTTCTGATATCCATTTTTGATCTTTTTTTCCCCTCTTTTTTTGTCTTTTTGTGACCTTTAGCTTTGTTCATTTATGATGTCCTTGATGTCATTCTATAACTTGTCTGGTCTTCAGTCATTAGGGTTCAGTGTATCAAATCTATCCTTGATATGGTCTCTAAATTCAGGTGGGATATACTTAAAGTCACATTTTGCCTCTTGTGAATTTCTTTCAATTTTCTTCAGCTCCAGTTTGAACTTATGTATGAGCAATTGATGTTTGGTTCTACAGTTGGCTCCTGACCTTGTTCTGACTGATGATACTGAGCTTCTCTAACATATCTTTCCACAGATATAGTCAATTTGATTCCTGTGTGTCCATCTGGTGATATCCAATTGTTTAGTAACCATTTATATTGTGAAAAGGTATTCCAATTAATAAGTTGTTGGTCTTGCAAAATTGTATCATGCAATCTTCCATGCTGTTTCTACCAACAAGGCCATATTTTCCAACTGCTCTTCCTTCTTCTTTGTTTCTAACTCACTTTATTTTTCAAAAAAGTCAAATAATTGTGTACCTGAGAAGGTAACCAGTTTTTTCTGGTACTATTACTAAATTCTAGACAAATCACTTTTAGTTCATAGCTTTGCAGTGTTATGATGCTACCTAGAGGCTAACAGGCCCTCACTGTTGAAGAATTCCTTCATAACCATGGATAAACTCTACTCCTATAGATAAGAAGCTTCAACGACAAAAGAAAACTATTTCCTATTAACAAGCAAACAAAAAAAAACTTTCAAAATATAATTATTTAAAATTTTAGAGGACTTTAATAATAACCCAGAAAGTAGTAATCATGTGAAAACTCCCAATACCAAAGATTGAGATTACTGTAAAATAACTTTCGTCATTAGTATTGTACTTGAAACACCTTGGAACAGGAAAGCAGAGGACTACACAACAGGTAAAATTTTGGCTTTAAATTTGTTTGTTTTCAGGTTTCACTTGCACAGTGTAAGCACAAATAACCTTCAGCAAACATTTTAGTGGCAGGATGACACCTTGCTCTTATAATAGGAGAATTTTAGATGAAATTGACAATCTGGGAAAGGTATTTGTGTTTTGATTTATTTCAAGTTTTGAACTTAGTAATCCCCTTTATCCATCCACCATTCATTGAGCAATCTGAACATGGATAAATGACAAGTCCAAGATTCATCTCCGTGGGATCTAGTCTAGATGCTTGTCTAATTGGAATCACACAAAAATGTTAATTATTGCTATCACAATTTTTTTCCAGCTCTCATGTACTGGTAATCTAGCATGCATTTTGTACAGGCATTTTTTTTTTTTTTAGCACATTGGTATTTCCAGAAGATATCAGTATTAGTTCAAATCTTTTATTTCCTAGAGTTATGTCAACTTTATCTGTAGAATTAGGAAACCACTGTCCACATCTATATTGAAAATCCAGAGTCACCATGAACAACTCACTTAAGTCTGTCAAGTTTCAGTTTTTTCATCTATAAAATTGGAATGATAAGCTCATCCCACATATGGTTGCTGGGGAAATATATCAAATATTATTTTTGATGTGTCTGGATAGTTCTAATCACACAGTAAAACCAAAAACCAAACTCACTGCTGTTGAGTTGATTTCAACTCATAGTGACCCTATAGGTCAGAGTAGAACTGCCCCACAGAGTTTCCAAGGAGCACCTGGCAGATTCGAACTGCCAACCACTTGGTTAACAGCTGTAGCACTTAACCACTTCACTTTATTACACAGTACGCACTGAATAATATCACCCTATAATAAATTGTAATATCACACCCCCATTCATTCTTATCTCAACACTCTTTTCCTTGTTTTTGATACACCATCAATCTTCAATGATGTCTTTTGGATTTCTTTCTTTTGAACATAGACAGTTATCATGGTATCCCATGCCAAGAACTCATCAATGTTCTTCAAAACTCACATCTCAGAGATACATACGTTCTTTCCGCTTTGGTCTTTAATGCCAATGAGGGAGTGGTAAAAGATCTGATTTGAAGGTGAGTGCTTAAGACATACAGAGACAGCAGGTCTGAATACCGTGCAAGATTTTCATTCTGCAGCCATAGTCCTCCAGAACAAAAGCCCCAATCTTCACAGACCATGTCAGGTTATGTAAGAGTATATAGCACATGGTGTTTTTGGAATGAATGACTTTTACCTTTAATCTTAGGAGCTTCTGGCTTCTCGTTAGAAAATGAACTTCCTTCCTGGATGTGGGTTCAATTTGAGTGATATACTAAATGTTAGCCATTCAGTTACTTTTGAGAGCCACTATTTCCATATTTTTGAATTGGTGCCAGTAGTCAAAGTACTCTCTAAAGGGTAACCAATGTAAATCAGTGGTTGATATATTATTTTTGTACTTTAAATTAATACTTTCCTCACATTAATTGCAGTGAGTGGTTTTTCTGATATGACAAAGAGATAAGATTAGAGGACAGACATGACAATTACTAGTATACTTATTTCATGTATTAGGTAACTAAAGCTCATTGTGGTTAAACATTTGCCCATAGTTAGGCATATTATAAACAAGTCATCTGTGTATGAGACAAGTACTGTCTATCTCTGTATGGGTCCTTCCCCATTTCACCTTCTGTTTCTCCTTTTAGCTACTCATGCTTGCAGTCCTGTCTAATCTCTTTGTCATTTCAGAGAAACTATTCACTATTGTACCCCATGCATTTGTCATTTTGTGTGTACTGGAGAGGCTTGCATGTTCCTGTGATGCTGGAAGCTATGCCACTGGTAATCAAATACCAGTAAGGTCACCTATGGTGGGCAGGTTTCAGCTGAGCTTACAGACTAAGACAGACTAGGAAGGAGGAACTGGAGGTCTACTTCTGAAAGGAATTAGCCACTGAAAACCTTAGAAATATCAGCATAACATTGTCTGACATCCTGCTGGAAGATAAGTCCCTCACGTTGGAAGGCACTCAGAAGACAACAGGGGAAGAACTTTCAGAGTCAAGCTTTCAGAGTATTCATTTGCTGATGTGGCACGACTCAAAAACAGAAGAAAGAGCTGTAAATATCCAATAATATTAGGAATATAGAATCTACGAAGTATGAATCTAGGAAAATTCAATGTCATGAAAAATGAAATAGAATGGATAAACATTGATATCTTAGGAAGTAGTGAGCTGAAATGGATTGGTATTGGCCAATTTGAATTGACAATCACATGTTCTACATTGCCAGGAGGGACAACTTGAAGACAAACGGCATTGCATTGATTGTCAAAAAAATAACATTTCAAGGTCTATCCTGAAGTACAACACTGTTAGTGATAGGACAATATCCATATCCCTCAAGGAAGACCAGTTAATATGACTATTATTCAAACGTATGCAGCAACCACTAATGCCAAAGATAAAGAAATTGAAGATTTTTACCAACTTCTGCAGTCTGAAATGGATCAAAACTACAACCAGGATGCATTGATAATTTCTGGTGACAGGAATGTGAAAGTTGGAAACAAAGAAGAAGGAGTGGTATTTGGAAAATATGGCCTTGGTGATAGGAAGGATACTGAAGATCACATGATAGAATTTTGCAAAACCAACAAAACCTTTTTTCAACAACATAAATGTCAACAATATGAGTGGGCTTCGCCAGGTGGACCTCACCAGATGGAATGCACAGGAATCAAATCAACTACATTTGTGGAAAGAGATGATGGAAAAGCTCAAGATTATCAGTCAGAACAAGGCCAGGGGCTGACTTTGACAGACCATCAATTGTTCATATTCAAGTTCAAGTTGAAGCTGAAGAAAATTAGAGCAAGTCTGCAAGAGCCAAAGTACAAACCTGAGTGTAAACCACCTGAATTTGGAGACCATTTGAAGAATAAATTTGACCTTTTGGACACTAATGATGGAAGTCCAGATGAATTGTGGAATGGCATCAAAGACATCATATATGAAGAAAGCAAGAGGTCATTGAAAACACAGGAAAGGAAGAATAGATCAAAATGGATGTCAAAAGAGACTCTGAACTAGCTCTTGAAACTTGAGTAGCGAGAGAAATAGAAGAAACGATGAAGTAAAAGAGGCTACCAGAATATTTCAAAGTGTGACTCAAGAAGACATAGTAAAGTATTATAGTGACATGTGCAAAGGCCAGGAGTTATAAAACAAAAAGGAAAAAGCATCCTCGGCATTTCTCAAGTTGAAAGAACTGAAGAGAAAATTCAAGTCTCAAGTTGCAGTAGTGAAGGATTCTGTGGGCAAAATAGGGAAGGATGCAGAAACCATCAAAAGAAGATGGAAGGGATACACAGAGTCTCTGTACCAAAAAGAATTTGTTGATGTTCACCCATTTCAGGAGGTAGCCTGTGATCAGGAACAGATGGTAATAAAGGAAGAGGCCTAAGGTTCGCTGAAGGTTTTGGTGAAAAACAAGGCTCCAGGAGTTGACAGAATATTAGTTGAATTGTTCCAAAGAATGGATGAAACACTAGAAGTGCTCACTCATCTATGCCTAGAAATTTGGAAGAGAGCTACCTGGCCAACCGACTGGAATAGATTGATATTTATGCCTACTTCAAAGAAAGGCGATTGAACCACGTGTTGAAATTATGGAACACTATCATTAACGTCACAAAGAAAATTTTTTTGAAGATCATTCAAATGTGGTTGCAGCAGTACATTGACAGGGAACAGCCAGAAATTCAAGCTGGATTCAGAAGATGACATGGACCCAGAGATATCACTGCTAATGTCAGATGCATTCTGGCTGAAAGCAGAGAATACCAGAAGGATTTTTACCTGTGTTTTATTGACTAAAGGCATTCGACTCTGTGGGTCATAAAAAATTACGGACAATATTGAAAAGAATGGGAATCCAGAACATTTAATTGTGCTAAGGAGGAGACTATAAGTAGATCAAGAGACAGTTATTCAAACAGACCAAGGGGACACTGCTTGGTTTGAAGTTAGGAAAAGTGTGCTTCAGGGTTGTATATTTCACCACATTTATTTTGTCTGTATGTTGAGCAAGTAATCCAAGAAGCTGGACTGTATAAAGAAGAAAAGGGCATCAGAATTGGAGGAAGATCCATTAACAACCTGCTATGTGCAGGCGACACAACTTTGCTTGCTGAAAGTGAAGAGGACTTGAAGCACTAACTGATGAAATCAAAGACTACAGCTTTCAGTATGGATTACACCTCAAAATAAAGAATACAAAAATCCTTACAAATGGACCAATGTGCAACATCACGATAAACAGAGAAAAGATTGCAGTTGTCGAGGGTTTCATTTTACTTGGATCCAACATCCAAGAAAGAAGCAGTCAAGAAATTACATGACACATTGCATTGGGGAAATCTGCTGTGAAAACCAAAAACCAAACCAAAGGAGAACTGCACCATAGAGTTTCCAACGAGTGCCAGGTGGATTCAAAATTCTGACCTTTTGGTTAGCAGCCATAGCAGTTAACCACTATGCTACCAGGGTTACAAAGCTAGGATGTCACCTTTAAGAATAAGGTGTGCCTGACCCAAGCCATGGTGTTTTCATTTGCCTCATATGCATGAGAAAGCTGGACAATGAATAAGGAATACTGCAAAAGAATTGACATCTTTGAAATATGGTGTTGGCGAAGAATATTGAATATACAATGGACTGTTAAAAGAATGAACAAATCCACCTTGGAATAAGTACAGTCAAAATGCTCTTTAAAAGCAAGGATGCCAACACTTCCTCTCACATACTTTGGACATGTTCGCAGTAGGGATCGGTCCCTGGAGAAGGACATCCTGCTTGGTATAGTAGAGGGAAAGTGTAAAAGAGGAAGACCTTCGAGATGGATTGACACAGTGGTTGCAACAATGGACTCAAGCATAACAATGATTGTGAGAATGGCCAAGTTTTGTTCTGTTGTGCATAGGGTGGTTATGAGTCAGAACCGACTCATGGCACCTTACAACAGTAATTATAGTGGAATTGCTGTATAGTGCAAATAGTTAATGTCCCTCAGAACAAAATCCTGGTGATTACTGCCAAAAAATCAGCCACTGAACACCCTGTGGAGTACGGCTCTACTCTGACACACATGGGGTTGCCATGATCAGAATCAACTTGATGGCAACCGCTACTTAGTATATGCTACTATTTGTATTGCAGAAAAGTTGAAAGGTTTGCAAATAAGACATGGAAATTGCTTTCTTGTTGTTGGTGGTGGTGCCATTGAGTAGATTTTCAACTCATATCAATCCCACATGACAGAGTAGAATTACCTCTATGGGGTTTTCTAGGGTGTAACTTTACAGAAGCAGATTGTCACGTCTTTTTCCCACAGAGCCATTGGGTGTGTTTGGACTGTCAACCTTCCAGTTAATAGCTGAGTGCTTAACTATTATACCACCAAGGCTCAGAACACTCAATATTCTAACTTTCAGAACAGTTCTTTGGGAGTTTCGAGACTGGCCAGTACTAAGGCCCACTCTTGTAGCACAGAAGCAAAAATATATATAATTTCACTTGATGTTATTTTGTATGACCAGTAATACTGGTATCCCAGAGTCTTTAACTTCCAACAAGGAGTAGGGGGGACAGGGAGAGAGAACTGGAGATACCTGAATGAAAAGATTTCATCTGTTTCCCACCCCACAAATAAACACCTACCTCAAATTTCTTCTTCTCTTCCTCCATAGAATCCCCAGAAGAAAATGGCAGCAGGAAATCATTCCATCGTGACTGAGTTCATCCTCGCTGGGCTAAAGGACAAACCAGAACTCCAGCTGCCCCTCTTTCTTTTCTTCCTAGGAACCTATGTGGTCACAGTGGTGGGGAACCTGGGCATGATCACACTGATTGGGCTCAGTTCTTACCTGCACACCCCCATGTACTGTTTCCTGAGCAGTTTGTCCTTCATTGATCTCTGCTGTTCCACTGTCATTACCCCCAAAATGCTGATGAACTTTGTGACAGAGAAGAACATCATCTCCTACCCTGAATGCATGACTCAGCTCTACTTCTTTATTGTTTTTGCTGTTGCAGAGTGTCATATGTTGGCTGTGATGGCATATGACCGTTATGTTGCTATCTGTAACCCATTGCTTTACAATGTCACCATGTCTTATCAGGTCTGCTCCTGGTTGGTGGTTGAGGTATATCTGATAGGCTTGATTGGTGCTGCGGCTCACACCGGTTGCATGCTAAGAATGGTTTTCTGCAAGGCTAAAATAATCAACCATTACTTCTGTGATATTTTACCACTGCTGGAGCTCTCCTGCTCCAGCACTTATATCAATGAAGTGGTAGTTTTATGTTTCACTGTATTTAATGTACTTACACCAACCTTGGCAATCCTTGGCTCCTATGTCTTCATCATTGCTAGCATCCTGAGAATCAGTTCCATTGAGGGCAGGTCTAAAGCTTTCAGCACATGCAGCTCCCACATCTTGGCTGTTACAGTCTTCTATGGTTCTGTAGCATTCATGTACCTACAGCCATCAAATGTCAGCTCCATGGACCAAAGCAAAGTGTCTTCTCTGTTTTACACCACTATTGTGCCAATGCTGAACCCTCTGATCTACAGCCTGAGGAATAAGGATGTCAAAGTTGTTGTAAATAAAATCATTAAGAAAAGACAATTTTGCATTAGCAAAGATTTATAATTCTTGGAGAAGATTCAGTGAGATTATTGCCAACACTTGTGATTTGGAAGAAAGCTCCCAAGGATAGACTGGATTCATAGTGTCACATGGAGGGTAGTCACATAGAGAGAAGCATCAAATCTAGGAAGTCCCAGTGGTCACCCCTAGTAACCCATATTACCGCTAATTATTTTTTACAAAATCTTCAAAGGCCTTCCTATAGGGAGATCATAAATTACATACATGTGATCTGGCACTTTGCTAGATAAGACTTACCTATCATAATTAATGGAGCCCTGGTGTCACGATGGTTAAGAGCTTGGCTGCTAACCCAAAGGTCAGCTGTTCCAATTCACCACCACTCCTTGGAAACCCTATGTGGCAGTTCTACTCTGTCCTATAGGGTGTAAATGAGTTGGAATAGACTCAAGGGCAAAGAGTTTGGTTTCTGGTTTGGTTATTGTAATTAATAGAATGATCCATTTGGTCCGTATCCTTTGATCTTCTTAGTACTTTCTGTATTGGTCCTTGTTTACTAATAAGTGTACAAGTAAACTCTTCTGGAAAAATGTAATCTCTAAAATAAATTATTTTTAATCATTTTGAATCTACAAAACTCAATCCTCGCTGGTTACTGAGTGCAGAGAACCATATTAAGGAATATGGGGGCAGATGATGGATTTTAAGACATAATTCCTGCCCACAAGATGATAACACTGGTAGAAGGGATTGATAGACTAATCAGGCCTGGATATATTATGTGTATTTTTACTTATTTATTTTGCAACATTCTTTTCTTCACAATTTTAGCATTGCGCTATGAACTCCTTTTCCCTGAGGACCCTGTATTCATTTTCCCCTATATCTAAAGATTTCTCTGTTCACCCATGTTGGAGAATCACGTATGTAGAAATGGCATTCTTTGACTCTGCATTGAAATCATAGGGATCACATATTCACACACAAAAGTTGAAACTGGAAAATTATTTTCTGACTAATGACTTGTACCCATCTTACTAAACACTCAGCATTTTTTCTGGAAAAAGAAATTGGCAGAATTATTTTGTAGACACTCAATAATTGTCTGGGGTTTCAATTAAAAATTTCTGGCTCTCCCTCCTTACCCAGTAAATAGGAGTTTAAAAAAGAAAATGTAACTCAGATGATAGTTTGAGAAGACTTCAAAGCAATAAATTCCCTCCTCTTCCCTTTTTCCAGATAAGTTCCCATTGGTAATTTTTAGAATAACTACCAGAAAATTCCTATTAGTCCTCCTGAGAGGCAATAAGCAAAAAAAAAAAAAAAAAAATGTAAAGGAAACTGTGTTTGTGGAGTCGTTCCTATTAATGACTCTCAGCAGCTCTTGTTGGCACCAGCTCCCACCAACTGCTCTTGCCAGTCACTGAGCTCCCACATCTTCTCTTGCTTGTGGTAGCAGTACCTGGTTGTATTTCCCCATCTCTCCCTAGAATTGTTCTTCAGACTCCTAAAGGCCACTTATTTCACTTTACTATTAGGTTCTAGATAAGAACCTAATGCTTCTGAGATTCAAAGCTTTCAAATCAGGTGCACTAAGGAAAAGGAAGCATGGACATTCTCCAAATAACATCATGCTCGACTGCTCATCTGTATAAAGCTGTGCCCAGAGGCAGAGCACAGGGCTACTGGGGTTTTTTTGACCAAGCGTGAGCATTTACACCTGCTTAAAATGTGTTTTTAAAGTGATCTGACTGGTCTGGCCTGCATACAACTGTGCTTGCTTTGTCATCATCTTGCCATTAAATAGGAAACATTAATACCCCGATGTGATGTCACATTTATCTCACTGCATAAAATCACAAGTTGTAATGAGAGAGGTGAGGATGTTTCCCTCTTCTATGTACCCATCTGTCCTTATCTCCATATTTCATGTTTTAACCCTGTAAAAAAAAAAAAAAAAAAAAGATCTGGTTGTGTGTATATCTATACATGTATATATAAAAATATATATGTATGTGATCTATATATTGGTATACATTTATATGTAAGATATATGTGTATGTATGTGTACTATGTGTACTATGTACATAAATGTGTACAGCTTGCATGTGTTTTACAAAGGCTGTGTAATTTTTATTGTATTACTCCAGGTATTGAACAAATGACATCTGGTGAAAAACTTTTTATTTGCACCAATGGGTGATGGGCTGAAATCACTGTTTATAAGAACAGTAAGTGTTTCAGAGGATCTATTTGTATAATAAAACTTTTTAAAGGTGTTAATGGGGTTAAAAATGCCTGAATTATCTCTAGTTATTCTGAACACTGGTAAAAGACATGCTATTAAAACACTAGGGTAGATAACAGACAGATTCTGAAATGGAAATAAAGCTCTATCACAAAAGAGAGAGAGAGATAACCTTGAAAAAGGAAAACTTTAACAAATTAGAAAAGTACAAAATGCATAGAGCTTATGAAGTACCATTACCGAAGGATACATATAATCAAAAGTTTTAATAATAGGAAAAAAAGTCATGATACAAATAAGTATTTCTAACCCAATGTCCTATGATGAACTTAGAAAATGTTCTCGTAATGAATTTGTCTTTCATTCCCTCTGATATAAAAACCAGAAAAGCAAACCCAGTGCCCTCGAGTCGATTCCGACTCACAGCAACCCTATAGGACAGAGTAGAACTGCTCCATAGAGTTTCCAGTGAGCACCTGGCAGACTCAAGCTGCCAAGCCTTTGGTCAGCAGCCATAGCACTTAACCACTGCACCACCAGGGTTTCCTCCCTCTGATATAAGTGTATTTTAAGATGGAAAAGAAAACAATTCTTCATTTACAATTAGCATTTTCATGAACCATCAGTGTGTCACAGGGACAGAGTTGACTTTTACCTTTTATATTAGTTAGGATTAGGTTTGTCTGTGAGACATGTGCATGCATGTACACACACACACACAGACACACACATACACACACACACATACCAGAGTGCCTTAAACCAGAAGACAATTCAGGGCTGGTATGGCGGCTCGCTCATCAGGGACATAATCTTTTAACTTGTTCCTTTGCTGGTTCCAAAGTATAGCTTTTACTTTAGGGTCTTAAAGAATAGCTCTATGTCCATCATTCATTTCCTCCACTGAGTCAGCAGAAAGGAAGCTGTGCAGGAGAAGAGAACAGAATACTACCTAGAAGTGACACTAATATCCCTTTGGCTAGACTTCATCACATGGCCAAACCCAGATGCAAGGGAGACTGAGAAATGCTGTGTTTATCCTATATGGCTACATGCCAAACTAAGATTCAGGACACATTATTGAGGAAGAAAGGAGAATGAACATAAAGAATAATTAGCAGTTTCAGGCACATCTTACAAAATATGCATTTAGTCACAGACAACTCTATGTTGATCTCTCAAGAATTTAACATTTGGATTAGGCATTGTATCTAAGTAGAATAATAGTGTTAAATGTGATTAAAATAAAAAGCATAAATAAAATGTATTAATATTTTAATAACTATTAAGATATGCTAGAAAGGTATAAACTATGCTTGTTGGAGTAGTTCATAGAACATCTCAACAAAGCTGGGCTCATGTCTAGGGCCTTGGCTTCATTCACTCTGCTTCCCTATCCTGAAATAGCCCCTGATTCCACCTTGCCTTTTCAAATTTTACACCTCTTTCAATGAAAAACTCAAGTATCTATTTCTCTATGCATTTTTTACCACTCAAGGCTATCATTAGACACATTTCTAGTTCATCACACATTCTACAATAATAATATCCTTTCTGGTATTGGTTACTGTTAAGGAATGCTTATAGATATCTCTATCAAGATTGTGAAATTCTTGAGAATACAAGACTGAGTTTTCCATTGTGTCATAAATATTGGTCTGCTGTTACATAACTGTTGTGTGCACCACAGAGTTGATTCCGATTCATAGAGACCCTATAGGACAGAGTAGACCTGCCCCATAGGGTTTCCTAGGCTGTAAATTTTACAGAAGTGGATCACCAAGGCTTCTTATATAATCAGTAATAAGCAAAATTTTCCAAGGAGCTTATGGATTATTTCATCACTAAGTTTCTACCCTTCTCACTCCAATTTGCAAATACTTAAAAATAAACAGATTAATGCCCTGCAGTGATGAGTAATTAATACATTTAAGGTAAACTCAACTAAGCAAATCATCTCAATTATTTTATTTATTAATTGTAATAATTACAAAAATTATAAAACATTTAGTAAATATTTTGAATCAATATTTAAAAATATAAATTGTATATTTAACAATGTGATGCAGTCTTTATAAAGAATTGAAATAATCTCTATAAAGCATATATTTCCAGTTTTTAAAAACAATTCTCTTTTATTTTTAAAGGAAAAAAGACATTCTCTCTCCATGGTAGGCTCGTTAGGAACTTAAGGCAATATCTGCAAGATGCTTTCATTTGGCCTGTAAATTAAAATATTTCAAGTATTATTGTTTTATGAGTACTTCATAATATGTAAATACCAAAGATACCCAAAAAGATAGCCTTGGGGAAAAAAAATTTAAGCCTTATATTTTAGATTTTTTTCCCCCCAGTGGGAAATCACTTTAGAAAATATATTTCATCTGTCTTCAAAATTTCCTGAAATTTAAATTTTTTAAAAATTTCAATAGATGGCTATACTTTTGTGGGAATATTAAATACTTGAGAAACACTGGGGAAAAGAGGAAATTCTGAATATTTCTTTTCCCAAGAGTTGATACCCCTTAGATATGAATTTAGTGGGAGGTCATTAAGACTCTTTGTTTCTATTCAGACCCTTATCATTTATATCCAGAGTATAAATTCTTTCTGTCGTATCAATCAACCAATGGCCTTGGGCATCAGCATCTTAAGAGATCAAGACCAGTGATTCATAATAATTGCCAAAGGAGATTTTATTTTATGCTTCACTCAGCATCAAAGAGTTCTGCAAGGTTAGTATTCAGAACCATCTACCAGATTCATCAGAATCATTTTCCCCTCCAGAACAATGGCAGAGAAAAATATACAGCGCTGAACTCTTTAGGAAGAAGGAAGATTGTGTTTGAATCCCAGTCTTTGATTCTCAGAATCTTAAAGTCCTCTGCTCTAGCCTCTGTCTCAATGTACTTCACGATGAGCGTTAACTGATTATTTCCACTTGTCCCCTGTCTTACTTATTTAGTGCTTCTATAACAGAAGTGCCACAAGTGGATACCTTTAACAAACAGAAATTTATTTTCACACAATTTAGGAGGCTAGAAGTCTGAATTTAGGGTGCAAGCTCCAGGGGGAGGCTTTCTGTCTGTCAGCTCTGGAGGAAGGTCCTTGTCTCTCCTGAGCTTTTGCTCCTGTGCAATCTTCATGTGGCTTGGCTTTTCTCTTTCCCCATCTCTGCTCCTCTTGCTTGTTTAATCTCAAAAGAGATTGACTCAAGATACAACCTACACTAATCCTGCCTCATTAACATAACAAAGACAACCCCTTTCCCAACTGGGATTATAACAAAAAACATATAGGTCAGGATTTAGAGCATACATTATGGGGGGACAAAATTCAATCCTAAACAACTTTGCTTTAATATTTACACACACAATTAATTTCTTTGTTATCTTCGTGTCTCCCACATTATAAAATTATAGCAAACACTTTATTCATTTTTGCATAGAGATATCTTTGTTCACTTATGTTTGGTCTATGTTAATTTATTTCTAACAATTTCATCTAACACATTTGAAAGTCACTGTTTAAAGTTTACAATCTAAGGAAGTAGAAAACCAGTAAATAAATCATGATAAGTAACACAGAATTAAATGATTTTTTCTCGTGCTAAATGTCAACATGAGCATATTCATGGATATATAGGAAATGGTCTTATGAACTTGGATTTTCTGCTATGCCTTAAATATTAGATTTCAGAGGGACAGGAGTTGGAAAATGAAGAAAGTTAAGGAAACATGATGGGTCAAAACCAAAGGCCTACCAAATGTCCTTTTGTGGAATAACTGAAGTATGTGATTGTTGTTGTTATGTGTGTTCGAGTCAGTTCCTACTCATAGCAACCTTATAGAATAGAGTAGAACTGCCCCATTGGGTTTCCAAGGAGCAACTAGTAGATTTGAATTGTTGACCTTTTGGTTAGCTCCAACCCTTAATCACTACTTATAGGGAAATCAAATAAGAAATTATAATAAAGCTAATTTGTTTTTAGATGACACAAACCTTTGCATGACATGAAAATTGGTCTGAACTTCATTTATAGACCGTGGAGAATATTGATGGCATTTAAGAGTTTAATGTTCAGTAAAATAATTGTGAATCTCTGTATTATTATGTATATTAATGTAAAAGGACAAACAGGAAAGATAGACTAAGAAAATAAATTATGGTCTTCAGTCCGGTAATGAACATGTTGGGCAAACGGAAGACATTTTAGAGAGAAACTCAACAGGTTGCAATTAAAACAACACTAACATTTATGAAGTTCTTGCCAACAGCCAGTAACTGTACTAAGTACCTTCAGGTGTCATTTTATTTAGTTTTCACACCACCACCAAGAGATGATATTAACATCTCTGTTTTTTTCAGAGGCTTGGAGAGTGAATGTAGGTTGTCCAAGGTCACACAGCAAATATGCAGCTGAGCTTGGATTTGAAGGCAGGATTGTCTAACAATACAAAAAATTGTCCATTAAATTAACAAATCATGAAATGCTGGAATTGAATTGAGAGAGGTATTAAAGATGATATATCCCAAGTTTTGTCCCTGAACAATATAAATGCTAAGCTGCTATTCAGGCTATGCTTGAACATTTCTAATTGTGAGTAGGTGGTTGCACACTGAGGCAGCTGATTTCATTTCTGCGTATGTCTGACTGCCAGAATGTTCTTGCTTCTTGTGAAATAAAATATGTCTCTCTATGGTTTCCAGCAGTTCTTTTACCACAATGTCGCAAATTAGAGCCACCTGCCGCAAATAGCCAATGCTTGAGACAGGGGTGAGGTGGGTAGCAAGAGCTTTATTAGATATACCAGTATATGGAGACAGAGGGGAATGATCTCCTCCAAAAGTCGTCTGTCTCCCCAGACTACCAATAGGTTCGGGTTCTTAAGGGAAAACGGGCCATAAGTGTTCGGGACTTGTGGAATGTGCGCTCTCGTTCTTCTGTTTGATTTTGGTGGTGGTATCTTAAACATGTTGATCTTTTTCTGCCATTATCCCATCAGCTCAGGGGGTAGCTGGCACCACCTTTCATCTTATTTGACAGGTTTAGATCAATATCATTTGTTTTCCACAGTCTTAGAGGAAACATTGGTTAACACTTAACCATTTGGGGAGCTGACATTAGGATCTTACTTGGAGGCAGGGATGGGCTAGGGGAGGGAAAGGAGAGATAGAAGAAGGAAAAAATATTGGCTCAGTTACTGTTCAAGATATGGCTGAGCAGCCTGTCTCAGTTCTTTTTGCTTTAGTCTCTTGAAGACATATAAAAAGAGTCCAAAAAAGTTGTTTCTGTAGAGTCAGTTGCAACTCCCAGAGACCCTATAGTACCGATAGAAGCCCCCCTCAGGGTTTCCAAAGGTGTAGCTTGTACAGAGCAGACTGCCACATCCTTCTACCATGGAGCTGCTGGTGGGTTCAAAGCACCAACCTGTCCTTTTCTGAGTCTGTCTTGAACTTCTGGCAGTTCCCTTTTGATGCACTGCTACAACTGCTTTTTAATGATCTTCAGCAAAATTTTACTTGTGTATGATACAAATGATACTATTCATAATTTCACAATCCTGTTTTATCACTTTTCTTTGGAATGAACACAAACATGGCTCTCTTCTAGTCAGTTCACCAGGAAACTGTCTTCTAGATTTTTTGACATAGATGAGTGAGCACTTCTAGCGCTGCATCTGTTTGTTGAAACCTATAAGTTAGAAAGGAAAATAGAGGAATTAAATGGGTAATATAGATTGGAAGCAGAGCCAGAAAGCTCTGAATGTCCAACTCAATATAAGTAGTCTTGAAATCAACAGAAAATGAAAACATACTGAAGAACTTTTCGATAAAGGAACAAAATGCTTTTTTCAGTATTTTACAAAGTAAAATTCTGTCAATAGTTAAAAAAATGAATAAATAGAAATGAAAGGATGATTGAATAATGTGAACAGTTATTAGTTCTCTTCAGAAATACTTATTAATTAGATAATGGTTTAGAAAATAAAATACTGCAACCTTCTAGGTGAAGAGCAAAACTGACTAATTTAATTATTTAAGCAGGGGTAAGGGGTAGGAGAAATTAAAACAGAACAAAACTTATCTAGGCAGGCTTTCCCACTCTTGAACTATACCCAACAGAGAGCTTAATTTCAGTGAATTAGCTATGTGTAAAGTCTTCTAACTTTGAGAAACTCTCAGTATGTAAGTAGATATACATAAGTATTTGTGTGTGTGTGTGCGTGTGTGTAATATTATTCAATCATTCAAAAAATATTGACTTTCAGAAGAGTCATAAGATTGAAACTTCAGCTACCTCATCTCTGAAAAGTAATGGTGAATAATATTATATTAAACATATCTTAAAGCTATATATTTTAATAACCTATGAAGGGGAGCCCTGGTGGTGCAGTGGTTAAAGGGCTTGGCTGCTAACAGAAATGTCAGTGTTTGGAACCTACCAGCCTGATCTGCAGGAGAAAGACATGGCAGTTGGCTTCTGTGAAGATTTACAGTCCTGGAAAACCTATGGGGCAGCTCTACTCTGTCCTTTTGGGTTGCTATGAGTCAGAATCGACTCAACTACAGTGGGTCTGGTTTCGTGGGTTTGGATGGTACACAGTATATACTTTGGGCCGAGGGAGGGGGTGCTTCCAACAAAACTGCATCTTTGAGGAATAAATTGGAAATTTCTGTTTGTAATATTCTGTAATTACAATCATGCCATGAAAAATTAGATTTGTCTTTTGTTTTTGTTTTTCTCTAAGTGCTTTCAAGGAGGAGTCAAGTATTTGCTAATTTGTTCTCATTTTTATGATAAATCCTAAGTATACAAAGGCAGGGGCACTTATACCTTAAAACTCACAACTGCATTCACTACAAAATCAAAGAGGCATATACAGAATGTGTGAATTAAGTGATTTCTCAACCCCAAGAGGGTAGCAACCTGCCCCATGTGTGCAGGATACTGTGATTCCCTGGAACTCCATTCTGTGTTTTTTATTCTCTGTGCTATACCAAAATTAATTTCTGCTACTATAGTTATTATGAAGGAGCCCTGGTGGTGCAGTGTTTAAAGAGTTTGGCTGGTAACCAAAGTGTTGGCACATTGAACTCACCAGCCACCTCTTGAGGAAAGATGTAGTAATCTGATTCTGTAAGGATTTACAGCCTTGGAAATTCTACAGGGCAGCTCTACTCTGTCTTGTACGGTCTCTATGAATAGGCACTGACTCCACAGCAATGGGTTTTTGGTCTTCATAGTTAATGTTAGTTTCCATCAGTTAATCCTGACTCATAGTGACGCTGTGTGTGCAAAATATAACTCCTCCATAGAGTTTTCAAGGCTGTGAGCTTTTAAAAACTTATCAGCAGGCCTGTCCCCCAAGACGCCACTGGGTGGGTTTGAACTGCCAACCTTTTGGCTAGTAATTGAGTACTTGATCATTTGTAACACTAGTTATTAATGAACCTAAATAAAATGAACATAAATAAAGTTAAAAGTCACTTGAATAATATTTTACCTGGAAACTCATTTTTTCTCATCTTGAATTTCATTAATAAAATAAATTTGGGGGCATAGAAACATTCCAAATTTTTACAGATTCAAGTTATCTCAATTCTATTCTCCAATAATAGGGACAGAGTAAATATAATTCTTATCAATATTTTATGTAACTATGAGCTGGGCCTATTTCATAAATGGATTATGGCTTTCAATCAAGAAAGTTCTCAGAGTGTGATAGTCAAGGGTGTACCTGCTCTCTAGTCATTAGTGGTCATAAATAAAAGTGAAAGAGATTAAAGCTAGTTGGTAGAATTCTTGGGCCTCATTCTAAATGTCTTTGTTCACAGAAATTTGGAGTTAAGCCTGAAGTATTCAAAACTTTCCACAAATCAAAGTTACTGTAACTCTATCCTCCAAAATAAAGGAAAAGTGGACATTGTGTTATATATTTAAATAATTGAATACTGTGTCAGTCCCATTGATGGGGCAAGATTCTTAATAGGAGGTCTTCTCACAACTAAATATGTGGGTAATTACTTGTTGGGAATAGTGATAGTTTTTGAGTGAAATAGGCAATGCATCGTGACTGATTGATAATGTTTTACTAACGAGACTATTATGGTTACAATATTGAAGGATTCTACAGGAAAAATATTAAACAACACAAGAAGCATCAAATGAAGATGGAAGGAATACACAGAGTCACTGTACCAAAAAGAATTGGTTCATCCATTCCAGGAGGTAGCATATGATCAGGAACCAATGATACTGAAGGAAGAGGTCCAAGGTGCACTGAAGGCATTGGCGAAAAACAAGCCTCCAAACCTCCAGCAATTGACAGAATATCAACTGAGATGATTAAAATTATGGCTTCAAATATTTCAGTAATTATATTCATGTTGGAAGCTGTTCTCTGGAGGGCCTCCTAGAACAATGTCTGCCAGATCTTAATTTCTACTCAACAACCTAATGAATTTGAATATTATATACACAAAGGAGCTAATCATAATAAGAACGTGAAAGAAATTTTTAATTGCTCCTTTTTCCCAATAGCTCATCCCTGGTGAACAGAAATCTTAAGAGACCTTTCATCTGTTTGTTTTTGATGAGACCTCTTGTATATTCAAACCCTGGATAAAAACATACCACTTTGCCCAGTGTCTCAGGTAGCACTATAAGGGAGCTAGACTAAGGAATCATGATTTTTTATTTATAATATTTACATGAACAGCTCAGAAACTGAGATCTGCATTCTAAATCCTTAGAACTGCCACCACCAATATTAGTAAGAGCTGTTTCCTTCCGAGGGCACTTGGTCTGAAGCATACAGAGCACCCTGGTTAAGCATTCCAGGCAGAGAAAAGGTGAGTATCTGAATCCCATCTGTGTCTTCATGAAGTCTTAGCCTCCTTACAATATAGGAATTTCCTAAAGCTACTTGTCAAATGGTTACTCATTTTTGCCTGTAATGCATTCAAAGAAAGAAAATATCTTCTTTCAATACATCCACCTATCCTACTTTCAGACACATTTATCGTAAGAAATGTCCTGACGTTCAGACACTAGTCTTAGCTCTGTCATCTGAGGTAACATACAATAAGTCCATTCTCTCTACTGTTATTAGTCATGTGGATATTTGTTATTTGTTATAAATCATGTCAACTCAAATATTCAATTTTCCTGAATAATTATAATTTGTAAAGTGTCATACTAAAATACAGCAGCTAAAACTAAGCACAGTTCCTCAGATGCAATTGATCTTTTGTGGCTATCACACCCCTTATTCTGGATATTATGTTCCTTGTAACTCATTGCATTTTTAGGTGTTTCTTCTCTTGATGCAAATGTTTTGAACATGAAGATCTGTTAGTTCAATGGTTCCCAATTTTAAACATTGTGCAAGCCTGGCTAACACCTACTTATCCTTCTAGATCCAGGTTGCTCCTGGAAGCCTTCAATGATCCAGGGGTGTAGGAAAATTAACAGTGCACAGGGGCAATCTCAATGTTGCACCCACCTGCACACCAATTTCAGGAATAGACATGGGGAGTGGTGACATGTCAGCAGAAATGTCTTCCCCCCTTCTTGTCTGGCTGCCTTAGCCAAGTGCCTTTTATGTTTGTGGTGCGTGATAATGTGAATCCACACCTTGTTTGGCACTCCCTTCGATTCGCACCTGGGAGCAAGGGCCTCCCTCTGCTCCCCACCCCCATGCTATGCCTCTGCAATGACCCCCCCCCCCCCACTCTGAGTTAGTACCACATTCACTGTGTGGACCTGTGCAATCCTAACATTTATTACTGTTTCTCGTCTGCCTTCTCTCTTACTGGACTGTGAGATTCTGAAGAGCAGGAAATCCTATCCTTTTCACCTCTCTATTTTGAGTGTCCTAAATAATTTCTGGCTAGTGATAAGTTTTTAGTGATAAGTATCCAAATATCTATGAAATGAATGAATTTATATTTCACAGAAAAATATGTTTATCAATGTTAAATTTATTCTTTTAAATATCAGTCCATATTCACAGCCTAACAGTATTTTCTTGAAGCATTATCATCACATAAGCATTCATTATTCTTTTCTTCGTAGATGCTATGAATTGTATAATAATTTCTTGTATGGCTTCATCCAATTATTCATAAGATGATTTTTCAAGACAAGACTATGTATAAAGTCCTATGGAATGGTAATTCTAGATTATTCACTTATATCTAGTCTTTAGATGTTCTTTGAGTTCATGTAATTATGAGATTTTTTCTGTATTTTCATCCACCACACATAACCACATCACGTACATAAGAATATAACAAGAGATTCAGCAAATACTTTCGTAACAACAAGAAAATTGAGGACTAAAACATTTTTTGTTCTACCAAACCAGTATACCTCAAAACAAAAAATATTGAAATACTTTAGTAATCTTATGCTGGCTTTGTTATATTGTCAGAGTGAGTTGGAATGGATTTAATGGCAATGGGCTTGGTTTTGGTTTTAAGCCATGTTTTAGGAGCTCTGCTGGCACAATGGTTAAGGGCTTGCCTGCTAACTGAAAGTTGGAGGTTCAAACCAGGTCTTGGGAACAGTGTGAATCATTTCAGTCACAGCAGATGAAGAGAAACAAGAGTAGATCCAATTTTTTTTTTTTTTAATTTGGATAATCCAGAAACATAACTGAAATGAGGAAAATTACAAATTGAAGCCCTGGAATGGAAGACTAGGAACACGGTTAATCAGTCTTTTCAGGAGCCTGATGTGTGAAATTGGATTATTGCCAGACTGAGGAGAGAAATACACATTTAAAAACAGTGCAGCTGTTTCTGACGCTCTTCAAAATCTGACAGGCATGAGACTTGGCTGCTGTGCAATGTGGGTGCTGCCCTCGTTTTCTAAGAGGGAGATTAAGTTTCTAGCAGAAATTTCACCAATAAATTTCCCCTCCAGTTATGGTTCCAGTTCACCTCAATTTAAAAAATTTGCCTTGGTTCTGGTTTTGCTTCCTCGGCACAATTGAACTGGGAAGAACACTTCCAAACCCAGGTTCAAACTCACCAGTATCTTCATGGGAGAAAAAGCCCTAACGATCTGCTTGGGTAAATATTACAACACAGGAAACTGTATGGGGCATTTCTACACTACACTATAGGGTCACTATGAGTTGGAATTTACTCTACCGCAATGGGTTTTTTTTTTTTTTTTTGGAAGCTACATTTAAGGAGCCCTGATGCCGGATGGTTAAGTGCTCAGCTGCTAACCATAAGTTTAGCAGTTAGAACCCACCAACTGCTTGATGGGAGAAATCGTGGCAGTCTGCTTCTGTAAAGATTTACAGCCTTAGAAACTCTATGTGGCAGTTCTATTCTGTCCTGTACGGTCACTATGAGTCAAAATTGACTCAAGGACAATGGGTTTGGTTTGGTTTGAAGTTTTGTTTTCTTTATTTTCATATTTCTTGATGTGTTTTCACTGATAAAAGAGATAGGAGAGAATTTTAAATAGAATATAGACTTATCACATGTATGTAACTTCTGAATAATTCATGATTGTTAAAGGCCTATGTTTTTCTTGCTAATGTATTAGGAAAAAAAAAGACTTATAATGGTAAAAGATAGTCAGTTTTTGACCAATATAGCATACTTTTTTTGGACTAGGGGAATACTTCATTGTTTGGAGAAGAATGTAAGGGTGTGCTTGAAATAAATAAAGAGGTAGACACCAGGTGTAACTTAGATGGAAAAGGCTTAGAGGAGGGTGGTAAACTACCAACCTGGAGTTGCTATTTTGTTGTTGTTGCTATGGTGATGGTGGTGCTGGTGGTTTTCTATTATTTATGGCATCCTTGACAGAGAATCACATACCACAAAATTTTCCTTTAGAGGGGATTAATCAGTGTTTTTAAGTATGTTCATAGACTTGTACAACCCTCACCACTACCCAATTTTAGAGCATTTTCATCATCCCCTCCAAATCAATCCCCATACTCACTGGTAGTCACTCTTCATTCTCGCATTCCCTACGCCTGGCAGACATGAAGTTATTTTCTGTCCCTGTGAGACTATTTTGATTTTTCATAAGAATAGAATCATGCAATAGGTGGCCATTTGTGAAGGGCTTTTTTCACTTAGCATAATATTTTTAAGTTTAATTCATGTCTTGACATGTCTCAGTACTTCATTACTTCTTCTAGTATAACACCCCCTTTTATGGGTATGCCACATTTTGTTCATTTGTCACTTGATGGACATTTGGGCTCTTTCCACTCTTTGACTGTTATGAATATGTCTTCTCTGAACATTCATGCACAAGTTTTTATGTGTACATATGTTTTCAATTTCTTGGCTATGTACCTAAGAGTGTAATTGCTGGCTAACCCTGTATTTAACATTTTGATGAGCTGCCTAAGCAGCTCCTCCATTTTACAATCCCAAAAGCAATGTGTGAGGGTTTCAATTTCTCCTTGTCAAAACTACTTATTGCCAATGTTTTTAGTTATAGTCATCCTAGTGAGTGTGATGTGGTGTCTCATTGTGGTTTTGGTTTCCATTCTTTTATTGACTAATGACGGTGAGCATCTTTTAATGTGCTAGAGGCCATTTTTGTATCCTTTTTAGAGAAATATCTGTTCAAGTTCTTTGCTTATATTTTCTTTGGGTATTTGTCTTTTTATTCTTGAGCTGTAAGACTTCTAAACACATTCTAGTTTTTGTTGTGGTTAGGTGCCGTCCAGTCAATTTCAACTCACAGTGACACCCGTATGACAGATAAGAACTAATCGACTCAATGGCACTGGGTTATAGGGATTCGTAGGCTGTAATCTTTTTGTGAGCAGATCACCAGGTCTTTCTCCCATGGAGTCACTTGAATGGTTCGAACCACCAAACTTCCAGTTAACAGCTAAGCAATTATCCACTGTGCCAACGGGGCTCCTTTACATACTCTAGATACTAGACCCTTATTACATAATGTTGTTGTTATTGTTAGGTGCCATCAAGTCGGTTCTGATTCATAGCAACTGTATGTACAACAAAACGAAACACTGGTCCTGCACTATCTTCATGATGAGTGTTATGTTTGAGCCATGGTTGCATCTACTGTGTCAATCCATCACATTGAGGGTGTTCCTCTTTTCTGATGGCCCTCTACTTTACCAAGCATGATGTCCTTCTCTAAGGACCAATCCCCCCCATAACATGTTCAAAGTATGTGAGATGAAGTCTCATCATCCTCTCCTCTAATGAACATTCTGGCTGTGCTTCTTCCAAGACAGGTTTGTCTGTTCTTTTGGCAGTTTGTGGTATAGTCTATATTCTTCACCAACACTATAATTCAAAGGCACCAATTCCTCTTCGGTCTTCCTTATTTACTGTCCAGCTCTCCCATACATATGAGGTGATTGAAAACACCATGGCTTGGGTCAGGCAAGCCTTGGTCCTTAAAATGATGCCTTTGCTTCTCAACACTTTAAAGAGGTCTTTTACAGCAGATTTGCTTCATCTGATTTCTTGACTGCTGCTTCAATGGGTGTTGATTATTAGATATATGCTTTGTAAATATTTTCTTCCATATTATAGGTTGCTTTTCATGTTTTTGTTAAAGTCTTTTGATATATATATATATATATTTAATGAAATCCAGGTAATCTATTATTGTAGTAGCTTTTGGTGTCATATCTAAGAAAACTTTGTGCTATCCCAGGTCTTAAAAATTTACTCTTATATTTCTTTCAAAAGTGTTATAGTTGTACATTTTTACATTTAGATCAAGGTTACTTTTTGAGTCAATTATTATGTGTGGTGTGAGGAAGGGGGTCCAAGTTCATTCTTTTGCATCTGGACATCCAATTGTCCTAGCACCATTTATCAAAGATGCTATTCTTCCCCCATTGAATGGTCTTGGTACCCTTGTCAAAAGTCAATTGACCATAGATGTATAGATTTATTTCTGGGCTTTCAATTCTGTTCCATTTATTCATGTGTTCATCTTAATGCCCACATTAACTGTTTTGATTGCTGGTGCTTTGTATTAAATTCAGAAATAGGGAATTTTAGTCTTCCATCTTTGTTCTTCTCATTACAGTTTGTTTTGGCTATTCAAGGTCCCTTGAATTTCCTTATGAATTTCATGATTAGCTTGTCAATATCTGCAAAAAAAAAAAAAAAAAAAAAAGAACCTGGTACTTTAATACAGATTGTTTTGAATCTGTAGATAAATTTGGGGGAATATTGTCATCTTAACAATATACAGCTTCTGATTGCTTAACATGTAATTTTATTCCATTGACTTAGTCTTTCTTAATTTCTTCAAAAATATTTTGTACTCTTAGGTGTACATGTCTTGGGTTTCTTTTGTTTAATTTATTTCTACTTACTTTATTCTTTTTGATGCTCTTGCAAAAGGATCTTTTTTTTTTATAATTTCAACTTGCAGTGTTCTTTGTTAGTACATGACTGTAGCTTCTGTGGGTGCTGATTGTGGATCCAAGTAAAATGAAATCCTTGACAACCTCAATCTTTTCTCCATTTACTATGATGTTGTTTATTGGTCCAGTTGTGAGGATTTTTGTTTTCTTTATGTTAAGGTATAATCAGTACTGAAGGTTGTAAACTTTGATCTTCATCAGTAAGTGCTTTAAGTCCTCTTCACTTTCAGCAAGTAAGGTTTTGTCCTCTGCATATCCAAGGTTGTTAACAAGTTTTGCTCCAATCCTGGTACCATGTTTTTCTTCATACAGTCCAGCTTCCAGGATTATTTTCTCAGCATAGAGAATAAGTATGGTGAAAAGATACAACCCTGACACACAACTTTCCTGATGTTGAGCCACGCAGTATCCTGTCATTCCGTTTGAACAATCTCCCCTTGGTCTACGTACAGGTCCCTCTTAAGTATGATTAAGTGTTCTGGAATTTCCATTGTCCAGGGTATTATCTGTAATTTGTTAAGTAAGATCCACAGAACTGAATGCTTTGCATAGCCAATAAAACACAGATAGACATCTTTCTGGTATTTTCTGCTTTCAGCCAAGATCATCTGACATCAGCAATGATATCCCAGGTCCCACATTCTCTTCCGAATTGATGTGAATTACTGTCAGTTCCCTGTGGATGTACTGCTGAAACCATTTTTTAAGTATCTTCAGCAAAATTTTACTTGCATGTGATGTTAATGTATTGTTGAAAAAATTTCCATCTTCTGTTGGATCACCTTTCTTTGGGAAGGCTCCTATACGGATCTCTTCCATTATGTTAGCCTGGTAGCTATCCTTCAAATTTCTTGGCATAGAGGAGTGAGTAATTCCAGGCCTGCATCCTATTGTGGAAACATTTCAACTGGTATTCCATCAATTCCTAGGGACCTGTTTTTCAGCAATGCCATCAGTAAAGCTTGAACTTTTTCCTACATCATAGGTTGATCATATTCTACCTCCTGAAATGATTGAATGTTGACCAATTCTTTTTGTTAAAGTGACTCTGTGTATTCCTGCCATCTTCTTTTAATGCTTCCTGCATCATTCAATATTTTGCTGGTAGAATCCTTCAAATTACAATTCAAAGCTTGAATTTTTTCTTCAGTTCTTTCACCTTGAGAAATATTGAGCATGTTCTGCCCTTTTGATTTTCAAGCTCTAGGTCTTGGCATATTACATGATAGTACTTTACTTGTTCTTCTTGATCTATCCCTTGAAATCTTCTGTTCAGCTCTTTTATTTCATCAATTCTTCTTTTCGCTTTGGCAACTCTATGTTCAAGAGCAATTTTCAGTTCTCTTCTGACATCCATTTTTGGTCTTTTTTCCTCTCTTTTTTGTCTTTTTATGACCTTTAGCTTTCTTCATGTATTATGTCCTTGATGTTATCCTACAATTTGTTTGGTTTTTGGTCATTAGGGTTCAGTGCATCAAATCTATTCTGGATATGGTCTCTAAATTCAGTTGGGATATACTCAAAGACATATTTTCGTTCTTGTGAACTTCTTTTAGTTTTCTTCAGCTCCAATTTGAACTTATGTATGAGCAATTTTTTTTTTTTTGAGCAATTGATGGTGGGCTCTGCAGTTGGCCCCTGGCCTTGTTCTGACTGAGATACTGAGCTTCTTCATCATGTCTTTCCATAGGAGTAGTCAATTTTATTCCTGTGTATCCATCCAGTGACATCCAGTTGTTTGATAACTGTTTACATTGTTGTAAAAAGGTGTTTCCATTGAGTAAGTTGTTGGCCTTACAAAATTGCATGATGCGATCTCCCACATCTACATATTTTCCAACTGCTGTTCCTTTTTCTTTGTTTCCAAGTCACTTTAGTTTTCAAAAGAGTCAAATAATTGTGTATCTGAGAAGGTAAACATTTTTTCCTAGTACAGTTACTAAATTCTAGACTAATCACTTTTAAATCATAGCTTTGTGGTGTTATGATGCTTCCTAGAGACTAATAGGCCTTCACTGTTGAAGAATTCCTTCACAACAATGGGTAAACTGTACTGCTATAGATAAGAAGCTTCAACAACAAAAGAAAATTATTTCCTATTAACAAACAAAAGGATCTTTCAAAATATAATTATTTAAATTTTAGAGGACTTTAATTTTAATAAAATCTTCAAAGCAGAAAGCATATGTAAATTGCCAATACCAAAGATCGAGATTACTTTACAATAACCTTCCTCATTAGTATTGTACTTGAAACATCTTGGAACATGAAAGCAGAGGACTACAAAGAAGATGAAATTTTGGCTTTATATTTTCTTGTTTTCAAGTATCACTTGCACAGTGTAATCAAAAACAACATTAGAAAACATTTTAGTGGCGGAATGACACCTTGCCCTTATAATAGGAGAATTTTAGGTGAAATTGACAGTTTGTCTTACTGTGGGGGCTTGTGTGTTGCTGTGATGCTGGAAGCTGTGCCACCGGTATTCGGATAGCAGCTGGGTCACCCATGGAGGACAGGTTTTGCTGAGCTTCCAGACTAAGACAGACTACAAAGAAGGACCCAGCAGTCTACTTCTGAAAAATGTTAGCCAGTGAAAACCTTATGAATAGCAGCAGAACATTGTCTGATATCGTGCTGGAAGATGAGCCCCCCAGGTTGGAAGGCACGCAAAAGATGACTGAGGAAGAGCTGCCTCCTCAAAGTAGAGTCAACCTTAATGACATGGATGGAATAAAGCTTTTGGGACCTTCATTTACTGATGTAGGATGACTCAAAATGAGAAGAAACAGCTGCAAACATCCATTAATAAGTGGAACCTGGAATGTACGAAGTATGAATCTAGAAAAATGGGAAATCATCAAAAATGAAATGGAACGTATAAAAATCGATATCCTAGGCATTAGTGAGCTGAAATGGACTGGTATTTGCCATTTCGAATCGGACAATCATATAGTCTACTGTGCTGGGAATAACAAAGAGGAATGGTGTTGCATTCATCATCAAAAAGAACGTTTTAAGATGTATCCTGAAGTACAGCACTGTCAGTGATAGGATAATACCCATATGCCTACAAGGAAGACCAGTTAATACGACTATTACTCAAATTTACGCAGCAACCACTAGGGCCAAAGATGAAGAAATAGAAGATTTTTATCAGCTGTTGCAGTCTGAAATTGATCAAACATGAAATCAGGATGCACTGATAATTACTGGAGATTGGAATCCGAAAGTTGGAAATAAAGAAGGATCAGTCGTTGGAAAATATGGCCTTAGTGATAGAAACAATGCCAGAGATCAAATGATAGAATTTTGCAAGACCAAGAACTTCTTCATTGCAAATACCTTCTTTCACCTGATGGAGCACACAGAAATCAAATTGACTACATTTGTGAAAAGAGACAATGGAAAAGCTCGATATCATCAGTCAGAACAAGCCCAGGGGCTGACTGTGGAACAGACCATCAATTGCTCATATGCAAGTTCAAGCTGAAACTGAAGAAAATCAGAGCAAGTACACGAGAGCCAAAATATGACCTTGAACATATCCCACCTGAATTTAGACACCATCTCAAGAATAGTTTTGACACATTGAACACTAGTGACAGAAGACCACACAAGTTGTGGAATGACATCAAGGACATCATCAATGAAGAAAGCAAAAAAAAAAAACCTAAACCCAGTGCTGTCGAGTCGATTCCAACTCATAGCGACCCTAGAAAGCAAGAGGTCACTGAAAAGACAGGAAAGAAGGAAAAGACCAAGATAGATGTCAGAGGAGACTCTGAAACTTGCTCTTGAGCATCAAGCAGCTAAAGCAAAAGGAGGAATTGATGAAGTAAAAGAACTGAAAAGAAGATTTCAAAGGGCCTCTCGAGAAGACAATGTAAAGTATTATAACGACATGTGCAAAGAGCTGGAGATGGAAAACCAAAAGGGAAGAACATGCTCGGCATTTCTCAAGCTGAAAGAACTGAAGAAAAAATTCAAGCCTCGAGTTGCAACTGTGAAGGATTCTGTGGGGGAAAATATTAAACGACGCAGGAAGCATCAAATGAAGATGGAAGGAATACACAGAGTCATTACACCAAAAAGAATTAGTCGATACTCAACCATTTCAAGAGGTGCCATATGATCAGGAACTGATGGTACTGAAGGAAGAAGTCCAAGCTGCTCTGAAGGCATTGGCGAAAAACAAGGCTCCAGGAATTGATGGAATATCAATTGAGATGTTTCAACAAACAGATGCAGCACTGGAGGTGCTCACTTGTCTATGCCAAGAAATATGGAAGACAGCTTCCTGGCCAACTGACTGGAAGAGATCCATATTTATGCCTATTCCCAAGAAAGGTGATCCAACTGAATGTAGAAATTATAGAACAATATCATTAACATCACATGCAAGCAAAATTCTGCTGAAGATCATTCAAAAACGGCTGCAGCAGTATATCGACAGGGAACTGCAGAAATTCAGGCTGGTTTCAGAAGAGGACGTGGAACCAGGGATATCATTGCTGATGTCAGATGGATCCTGGCTGAAAGCAGAGAATACCAGAAGGATGTTTACCTGTGTTTTAATGACTATGCAAAGACATTTGACTGTGTGGATCATAACAAACTATGGATAACACTGTGAAGAATGGGAATTCCAGAACACTTAATTGTGCTCATGAGGAACCTTTACATCAAACAAGGGGATACTTATTGGTTTAAAGTCAGGAAAGGTGTGTGACAGGGTTTTATTCTTTCACCATACCTATTAAATATACCTATTTAATCTGTATGCTGAACAAATAATATGAGAAGCTGGACTATATGAAGAACGGGGCATCAGGATTAAAGGAAGACTCATTAACAACCTGCATTATGCAGATGACACAACCTTGCTTGCTGAATGTGAAGAGGACTTGAAGCACTTACTAATGAAGATCGAGGACCACGGCCTTCGGTATGGATTACACCTCAACATAAAGAAAACAAAAATCTTCACAACTGGACCAATGAGCAACATCATGATAAATGGAGAAAACATTGAAGTTGTCAAGGATTTCATTTTACTTGGATCCACAATCAACAGCCATGGAAGCAGCAGTCAAGAAATCAAAAGACGCATTGCATTGGGCAAATCTGCTGCAAACGACCTCTTCAAAGTGTTGAAGATTAAAGATGTCACCCTAAAGACTAAGGTGTGCCTGACCCAAGCCCTGGTATTTTCAATCACATCATATGCATGTGAAAGCTGGACAATAATAAGGAAGCCCAGAGAAGAATGGACACCTTTGAATTGTGGCATTTGCAAAGAATATTGAATATAACATGGATTGCCAAAAGGATGAATAAATCTGTCTTAGAAGAAGTGCAGCCAGAATGCTCCTTATAGGCAAGGATGGCGAGACTGCATCTTACATACTTTAGACATGTTGTCAGGAGGGATCAGTCCCTGGAGGAGGACATCATGCTTGGCAGAATACAGGGTCAGTGGAAAAGAGGAAAACGCTCAACACAGTGGCTGCAACAATGAGCTCAAGCATAACAAGGATTGTAAGGATGGCGCAGGATCGGGCAGTGTTTTTTTCTGTTGTGCATAGGGTCACTATGAGTTGGAACCAATCCTACGGGACCTAACAACAGCGACAACAATTGCTTTTTGGTTTATTTCAAGTTGTGAACTTAGTTATGCCTCTTTATCCATCCACCATTCATTGAGCAACCTGAGCATGGATAAATGACAAGTGCAAGACTCATCTCTGGAGTATCTAATCTAGTTGGAATCACATGAAAATGTTAATTCTTGCTATCATGATTTTTACCAACTTTTATGTACTGTTAATCTAGCATGTGTTGTGCACATGCTTTTTTTTTTTTAGCACGTTGGTATTTCCAGAAGATATCAGTATTAGTTCAAGTCTTTTATTATTACTTTTATTTCCCAGAGTTATGTCAAATTTATCTGTAGAATTAGGAAACCATCATCTGCATCTATATTGAAAATCTGCTGAGCCACCATGAACAACTCACTTAAGTCTCTCGAGTTTCAGTTTTCTCATCTATAAAATGGGAATGATAAGCTCATCCCACATATGGTTCATAAATCAAATATTATTTATGAAGTGCCTGGACAGTTCTAATCACATGGTAAGCACTGAATAATATCACCCTATAATAAATTTTTTTTATAATAAATACTGATATCACCTCACCTTTATTCTTATCTCAACACTCTTTTCCTGTTTTTGATACACCATCAATCTTTGATGATTTCTTTCAGATTTCTCTCTTTTGAACATAGAACTGTCATCATGGTATCTCATGCCAGGAACTCATCAGTGTCCTTCAAAACTCACATCTCAGAGATACATACATTCTTTCTGCTTTGGTCTTTAATGTCATTAAGGGAGTAATAAAAGATCTGACTTGAAGGTGAGTGCAAAATATAAAACATACAAAGACAACAGCTTCTAAATAAAACATACAAAGACAACAGCTTCTAAATAGTGTGCAAGATTACCATTCTGCAGCCATAGTCCTCCAGAACAATACCCCAAATGTCATGAACCATCTGAGGTTATGTAAGAGTATATAGCACATGGTGTTTTGGGAATGAATGAGTTTTTCCCTTAATCACAGGAACTTCTGGCTTGTCCTTATTAGAAAATGAACTTCCTTCCTAGATGTGGGTTCAACTTAAGTGTATACTAAATGTTAGTCATGTAGCTACTTTTCAAAGCCACTATTTCTGTATTTTTGAGTTGGTGCTAGTAGTCAAGGTACTCTGTAAATGGGAACCAGTGTATATCAGTAGTTGATACATTATTTTTGTACTTTACATAAATACTTTCCTCACATCAATTGCAGTGAGTGTTGTTTCTGATATGACAAAGAGATAAGATAGGAGGGCAGACATGACAATTACTAGTATACTTATTTCATGTATTAGGTAACTAAGGCTCATCGTAGTTAACTGTTTGCCTACCCTTAGGCTCATTATAAACAAGTGATCAGTGTATGAGATAAGTCCTGTCTCTGTATGGGTCCTTCCCCATTTTACCTTCTGTTTCTCCTACTCATTTTAGCTACTGATGCTTGCACTCCTGTTTAATCTCTTTGTCATTTCAGAGAAACTATTCTCTATTGTACCCCATGCATCTGTTGCTTTTTGTGTACTGGGGAGGCTTGGGTGTTGCTGTGATGCTGGAAGCTATGCCACTGGTATTCAAATATCAGCAGGGTCACCCATGGTGGACAGGTTTCAGCTGAGCTTCCAGATAAAGACAGATTAGGAAGAAGGACCTGGAGGTCTACTTCTGAAAGAATTAACCAGAAAAAACCTTAGAAATATTGGCAGAACATTGATATACTGTGGAAGATAAGTCCTTCATGTTGGAAGGAACTCAAAAGACAATGAGAAAGAACTGCCACGTCAAATAGAGTCAATCTTAATGATGTGAATGGAGTCAAGCTTTGGGGGCCTTCATTTGCTGATGTGGCATGACTCAAAAGGAGCAAAAAGAGCTATAAATAACCATTAATGAAAGGAATGTGGAATATACGAAGTGTGAACCTAAGAAAAATGGAAGTCATCAAAAGTGAAATGGAATTTATAAACATTGATATCCTAGGCATTAGTGAGTTGAAATGCACTGGTATGGCCATTTTGAATTGGAAAATCATATGGTCTACATTGTCACGAACGACAACTTGAAGATGAAAGGCATCGCATTCATGGTCAAAAATAACATTTCGAGACCTATCCTGAAGTACAACACTCTCAATGATAGGATAATATCCATATCCCTCAAAGAAGACTAGTTAATATGATTATTATTCAAATTTATGCACCAACCACTAAGGCCAAAGATGAAGAAATTGAAGATTTTTACCAACTTCTGCATTCTGAAATTGATCAAAACTACAGTCAGGATGCATTGATAATTACTTGTGACTAGAATGCGAAAGTTGGAAGCAAAGAAGAATCAACAGTTGGAAATTATGGCCTTGGTGATAGAAACAATGCTGAGTATCACATGATAGAATTTTGCAAGACCAACAAATTTTTCATTGCAAATACCTCTTTTCAACAACATGAATGGCAACTATACAGGTGGACCTCGCCAGATGCAATACACGGAATCAAACCAACGGCATTTGTGGAAAGAAAGGATGGAAAATTTCAAGATTATCGGTCAGAACAAGGCCAGGGGCTGACTGTGGAACAGAGTGTCAATTGCTTATATGCAAGTTTAAGTTGAAGCTGAAGAAAATTAGAACAAGTCCACGAGAGCCAAAGTATGAACTTGAGTATAAACCAACTGAATTTAGAGACAACTTGAGAATAAATCTGATGTGTTGAACACTAATGATGGAAGACCAGGTGATTTGTGGAATGACATCAAAGATCATACATGAAGTAAGCAGGAGGTCATTAAAAAGACAGGAAAGAAAGAAAAGACCAAAATGGGTGTCAGAAGAGACTCTGAAATTTGCTCTTGAACTTTGAATAGCTAGAAAAATGGAAGAAATGATAGAGTAAAAGAACTGAAGAGAAGATTTTAAAAGGTGACACAAGAAGACAAACTAAAGTATCATAATGACATGTACAAAGACCTGGAGTTATAAAACCAAAAGAAAAGAGCACACTAGGCATTTCTCAAGTTGAAAGAGAAAATCCAAGCCTCAAGTTGCAATAGTGAAGGATTCTATGGGCAAAATAGGGAGCGATGCAGAAACCATCAAAAGAAGATGGAAGGAATACACAGAGTCACTGTACCAAAAAGAATTTGTTCCTGTTCCTCCATTTGAGGAGGTGTAGCACATGATCAGGAACTGATGGTAATAAAGGAAGAGATCCAAGCTGCACTGAAGGTACTGGTGAAAAACAAGGCACCAGGAATTGACAGACTATTAATTGAGACGTTCCAACAAACGGATGAAGCACTAGAAGTGTTCACTAGTCTATGCCAAGAAATTTGGAAGACAGCTACCTGGCCAACAGACTGGAAGAGATGCATATTTATGCATATTCTAAAGAACCGTGACCCAACCAAGTACAGAATACCACGTGGTTTAAAGTCAGGAAAAGTGTGTGTCAGGGTTGTATATTTCACAACATTTGCTCTGTTGTATGTTGAGCAAAAAAAAAGAAAAAAATTTTTTTTTTTTTTATGTTGAGCAAATAATACAAGAAGCTGGACTATATAAAGAAGAAAGGGACATCAGAATTGGAGGAAGATTCATTAACAACTTTCCATATGTAGGTGACACAATCTTGCTTGCTGAAAGTGAAGAGGACTTGAAGCACTTACTGATGAAGATCAAAGACTACAGCCTTCAGTATGGATTATACCTCAAAATAAAGAAAACAAAAATCCTCACAACTGGACCAATAAGGAATATCATAATAAACAGAGAAAAGATTGCTGTTGTCAAGGATTTCATTTTACTTGGATTCACAATCCACACCCATGAAAGCAGAAGTCAAGAAATCAAATGACTCATTGTACTGGGCAAATCTACAGCAAAAGCCAAAAACGAAGCCAAAGCCATTGCTTTCAAGTTGGTTCCAACTCATAACAACACTATAGGACAGAGTAGAACTGCCCCATAAGGTTTCCAAGGAGCACCTAGTGGATTCAAACTCTGACATTTTGGTTAGCAACTGTAGCTCTTGACCACTAGGCAACCCCCAAAGATGTCACCTTTAAGATTAAGGTGGGCCTGACTGAAGCCATGGTATTTTCAATTCCCTTATATGAATGACAAAAAAAAAAAAAAAAAAAAAAAACCCACTGCCATCGAGTTGATTTCGACTCATAGCGACCCTATAGGACAGAGTAGAACTGCCCCATAGAGTTTCCAAGATAAAGCTGGATAACACATAAGGAAGACCAAAGAAGAATTGATGCCTTTAAATTATGGTGTTGGTAAAGAATACCAAATATACCACGGACTGTAAAAAGAACAAACATGTCTGTCTTGGAATAAGTACAGCCAGAATGCTCTTTAGAAGCAAGAATGCCAAGACTTTGTCTCGCATGCTTTGGACACATTATCAGGAGGTATCAGTCCTTGCAGAAGGATACCCTACTAGGTAAAGTAAAGGGAAAGTGTAAAAGAGGAAGGCCCTCAATGAGATGGATGACACAGTGGTTGCCACAATGGGCTGAGGCATAACAATGATTGTGAGAATGACAAAGGACTTGGCCAAGTTTTGTTCTGTGGTACATAGGGTCATTATGAGTCAGAACCGACTCATGGTCCTTTCCAGCAGTAATTATCGTGGAGTTCCTGCATAGTGCAAATGGTCAATGTGCCTCAGAGTAAAATCCTGGTGATCTGCTGCCAAAAAATCAGTGATTGAAAACCCTGTGGAGCGCAGCTCTACTTCGACACACATAAGTTTGCCATAATCAGAATCAACTAGGTTGGCAACTGTTACTTAGTACCTAGTAGTATTTGTTTTGCACAAGAGTTGAGAGGATTGCAAATAAGGCACGGAAAGTGCTTGGTTGTTGTCATTGTTGTTTGGTGCTATTGAGTAGATTTTCAACTCATTTTGATCCCACGTGATAGAGTAGAACTACTTCTATAGGGTTTTCTAGGATGTAATTTTACAGAACCAGATTGTCAGGTCTTTTTCCACGCAGCCACTGGGTGAGTTTGAAATGTCAACCTTCCAGTTAACAGCCAAGTGCTTAACCATTGTGCCGTTAGGGCTCAGAACACTCAATATTCTAAATTTCAGAAGAGTTCTTTGGGTGTTCAGAGACTGGCAAATACTAAGCCCACTCCTGTAGCACAGAAGTAAAAATACATATAATTCCACCTGATGTTTATTTGCATGACCCGTAATACTGGGCTACCAGAGTCTTTAGCATCCAACATAGAGCAGGGACAGGGAGAGAGAACTGGAGATACCTAAATGATAAGATTTTATCTGTTGCACACTGCGTAAATAAAAACCCACCTAAAATTTCTTCTTCTTTTCCCCCATAGAATTCCCAGAAGAAAATGGCAGCAGGAAATCATTCCACCACAACTGAGTTCATCCTCGCTGGGCTAACAGACAAACCAGAGCTCCGGCTGCCCCTCTTTCTTTACTTCCTAGGAACCTATGTGGGCACAGTGGTGGGGAATCTGGGCATGATCACACTGATTGGGCTCAGCTCTTACCTGCACACCCCCATGTATTATTTCCTCAGCAGTTTGTCCTTCATTGATCTCTGCCAGTCCACAATCATTACCCCCAAAATGCTGTTGAACTTCATGACAGAGAAGAACACCATCTCCTACCCTGAATGCATGACTCAGCTCTATTTCTTTCTTGTTTTTGGTATTGCAGAGTGTCACATGCTGGGTGTGATGGCTTATGATCGCTATATTGCCATCTGTAACCCATTGCTTTACAATGTCAGCATGTCGTATCAGGTGTGCTCCTGGTTGGTAGTTGAGGTATATATGATGGGCTTGATTGGTGCTACAGTTCACACCGGTTGCATGCTAAGAGTGGTTTTCTGCAAGGCCAAAATAATCAATCATTACTTCTGTGATATTTTTCCACTCCTGGAGCTCTCCTCCTCCAACACTTATATCAATGAAGTGGTAGTTTTGTGCTTCACTTCATTTAATATTCTTGCACCAACCCTGGCCATCCTTGGCTCCTATGTTTCCATCATTGCCAGCATCCTGAGAATCAGTTCCACTGAAGGCAGGTCCAAAGCCTTCAGCACATGCAGCTCCCACATCTTGGCTGTTACACTCTTCTATGGTTCTATAGCATTCATGTACCTGCAGCCATCAAATGTCAGCTCCATGGACCAAAGCAAAGTGTCTTCTCTGTTTTACACCACTATTGTGCCGATGCTAAACCCCCTGATCTACAGCCTGAGGAATAAGGATGTCAAAGATGCTCTAAATAAAATCATTAAGAAAAGACAATTTTGCATTAGCAAAGACTAATAATTCTTTGAGAAGATTCAATAAAGACGGCATTCAAGGAGAGCAGCATATATATACAAGTAGTGAGATTATTGCCAACACTTGGTTATTTGGAAGAAAGTTCCTAAGGATAGACTGGATTCATAGTGTTACATGGAGAGCAGCCACATGGAGAGAAGCATCAATTCTAGGAAGTCCCAGAGGGCACCTTCAGCAACTCATATTACCACTAATTATTTTTTACAAAATCTTCAAAGGCCTTCATGTGGAGAGATCATAAATTACATACATGAGATCTGGCACTTTGCTAGATAAGACTTATCTATCATAGGAGGTGGGGCCAAGATGGCAGAATAGGCAGACGCTTCCTGTGAGACTTCTTACAACAAAGACCGAAAAAAAAATAAAGGGAAATGAGTATATTTATTATAAGCTAGAAGCCCTGAACATCAAAGGCAAGGTTAGAAAATGAAGTGAGTGGCAGGGGGAAGAGACAGTTCAGAAGTGGAGAGAAGTTACCGGACCTGAATTGCTGGGACCCCTCAGACACCATTCCTGGGAGTGGCTGCGGCAGACTGGTGGTCGCGTTCAGTCTCAGTTTCCTCAGGGAGAAGCAACCAGCCACACAGCCTATTCACGCCTCTAGAACCAGAGAAGAACAGCACTCTCATCAAAAGCTAAGTATTTGCATATATTTTACCGTGCCTCCTGTTCCCCAGCTGGCTTCTGTGGTGGTTGATTTCCCTGGGCCTGAGATAGGCTCTGTTGAGTGCCTAGAGCCATCCTCCCAGCCTTGGAGAAGGAAGAAATTTGCAATTGAGGGAAAGGATAATTTGTCAGCTCCACTAACTGGGGGAGATCAGGACTGAAACGGATCCTGTCCAGGCATAAGTGGTCCATGGGCTTTGAGTACCTTTCCCCCCAGCATGGAGCTGTGTGGGCCTATTTCAGGAGAATAGGCCCTTGTTGGCAGGCTACAAACGTTTCAGCTGTGTGTTGGAGTGGTGGGTGTTTGATGTTTGATGCCACTTTGCCTATTAAACTGAGTACTCATCTATGCACATCAGGGGCCTAAAGACTGGTGGCTCCAATCAGGTCACTCAGCCACCCATGACAGATGTCCAATGTTAACAGATAACTCCCAGGTCTTACAACCAAAAACGTTGGGTGTCCATGGTCCATCTGCAGATCCCAGTGACCTGTACACTCTAGGGAAGAGGGACACGCTTTCCTCAGAGACACCTGAGGGATGATTCTCAGCCCTCTGCCTTGTTCACAGTGTGACCTCCAGCTGCAACCAGATACTGGTACCAACAATAATCACCCCTGACCCTCTAAGACTGTAGGACAAAGCCTGTACCACATGCTTGATGATCAGCTACCAGGACACCTAAGCTGAATTCACACAAGAAAAGTGAATGGACTCCTAGACTGATATACTTGATAACAGCTTTAGCCATCTGGGGACAGGACGGCAGAGCTCCAAAGGCAAAAATAATCAAGCTAGCTCATTCAAGAAACCCAACTGGGCATACCAAAACAAAACAAAGGAAGAAGCTACAATACAGTAAGCAAACATAAAATAAACTAGTATAATAACTTGTAGATGGCTCAGAGACAACATTCAATATCAAGTCACATAAAGGAACAGAACACAGTCTTAAATGCTAGCAAGCAGCCATCTACAATGCATCAATTGGTCTCAACCCAACTGGAACAAAGGAGAATGAAGAACTCCAAGGACACAAGGCAATTACAAGCCCAAGAGACAGAAAGGGCCACATGAACCAGAGACTACATCATTCTGAGACCAGAAGAACTAGATGGTACCCAGCTACAGCCAATGACTGCCCTGACAGGGAACACAGCAGAGAACCCCTGAAGGAGCAGGAGAGCAGTGGGATGCAGACCCCAAATTCTTGTAAAAGACCAGACTTAATGGTATGACTGAGACTAGAAGGACCCCAGTGGTCATGGCACCCAGACCTTCTCTTGGCCTAGGAGAGGAACCATTCCCAAAGCCAACTCTTCAGACGGATTGGACTGGACAATGGGTTGGAGAGGGATGCTGGTGAGGAGTGAGCTTCTTGGATCATGTGGACAGTTGAGACTATGTTGGCATCTCCTGCCTAGAGGGGAGAAGAGAGGTTAGAGGAGTTAGAAGCTGGTGAAATGGGCGTGAAAAAGAGGGTGCAGGGAGGGAGCAGACTGTCTCATTAGGCAGAGAGCAACTGGGAGTATGTAGCAAGGTGTATATAAGATTTTGTGTGAGAGATTGACTTGATTTGTAAACTTTCACTTAAAGCACAATAAAAATTAAAAACAAAAGAAAAAGAGGTCTTTCAAAGCAGATTTGCCAAATGCAATAAGTCATTTGATTTCTCAACTGCTGCTTGCATGGGTGTTGATTGTGGATCCAGGAAAAATGAAATTCTTGATAACTTCAAAAAAAAAAAAAAAAGAAAGAAAAGAAACAGGCCACGATTTCCTCAGCATGATCTCAAAACAAAGAATCAAGGGACTTTCTAGATGAAAGTGCCCTCCTGGAATTACCTGATGCAGAATACAAAAGATGAATATGCGAAAACCCTTCAAGATATCAGGAAGGAAATCAGGCAAGATGCAGAACAAGCTAAGCTCCACATAGATAAAGGCAGTTGAAGAAATTAAAAAGGTTATTCAGGAACATAATGGAAAAGTTAATTGGAAAAATCCATAGACAGACAGCAATCAGAAATTCAGAAGACTAACAATAAAGTTACAGAATTAGACAACTCAATAGAAAGTAAGTGGAGCAGAATTGGGCAAGTGGAAGGCAGCATTTGTGAGCTTGAAGATAAAGCACTTGGCATCAATACATTTCAAGATAATTCAGATAAAAGAATTTAAAAAAAAAAATGAAAGAAACTTAAGAATCATGTGGGACTTTATCAAGAGAGATAACCTACAAGTGATTGGAGTACCAGGACAGGGAGGAATAACAGAAAATACAGAGAGAATTGTTAAAGGTTTGTTGGCAGGCACCTTCCCTGACATTGTGAAAGATGAGAAGATATCTATCCAAGGTGCCCATTGAACTCCACATAAGGTAGATTTTAAAAGAAAGTCACCAAGATATAATCAAACTTGCCAAAACCAAAGATAAAGAGAGAATTTTAAGAGTGGCTAGGGATAACGAAAAGCCACCCTCAAAGGTGAGTCAATAAGAATAAGCTTGGACTACTCGGCAGAAGCCATTCAGGCAAGAAGGCAATGTGGCAACTTCTATAAAGCACTGATGAAAAAAAAAATTGCCAGCCAAGATTTGTATATCCAGCAAAACTCTCTCTCAAATATGAAGGTCAAATCAGGACACTTCCAGATAAACAGAAGTTTAGAGAATTCATAAAAACCAAACCAAAACTATAAGAAATACTAAAGGGAGTTGCTTGGTTAGAAAATCAGTAATATCAGCTATCAATCGAAGACTATAAACCACTGGGCAGAGCAATAAGATGTCAAACCAGACAGGGAAATCACAAAAATAAATCAAGGTAAAAAAAGCTCAAAACAGGGAAAAAGCAATGTTATTAAGTAAAAGAAGACAATATCAAAACAATACATAGGGACTAAGAAATGTAGTTACAGATCTTTCATATGGAAAGGAAGACAAGAAGAAACAAAGAAATAAAATTTAGGTTTAAATTTAGAAAAATAGGGGAAGAATTAAGGTAACCACAAAGGAGACAAACTATCCTACACATCAAAATAAAATACAAGAAAAAAATAGAGACTCAGCAGAAATAAAATCACCAACTATGAGGAAAAGACAATATATAAAGACTACTAGTCAGCACAAAAAATTAAGTGGGAAAAAAACTGTAAACAACACAAAAAAAGACACAAAATGACAGCGCCAAACACATAACTATCCACAATTCCGCTGAGTGTAAATGGACTAAATGCACCAATAAGGAGACAGAGAGTGGCAGAACTGATTAAAAAATATGATCCAACTATATGCTGCCTACAAGAGATACAGCTTAGACCTAGAGACATAAACAAACTAAAACTCAAAGGATGGAAAGAAATATATCAAGCAATCAACAACCAAAAAAGAGCAAGAGTGGCAATATTAATTTCCGAGAAAATAGTCTTTAAAGTTAAATCCATCATAAAAGATAAGGAAGGACACTATACAATGATTAAAAGGACAATATACCAAGAAGATACAACCATATTAAATATTTATGCACCCAATGACAGGGCTGCAAGACACAGAAAAACTCTATCAGCCCTGAAAAATGAGATAGAAAGCTCCGCAATTACACTACTAGACTCAACAAACCACTTTCGGTGAAGGACAGGACATCCAGAAAGAAGCTCAATAAAGACACAATCAACCAACTTGATCTCATAGACCTATACAGAACACTCCACCCAACAGCAGCCAAGTATACTTTCTTTTCCAATGCACATGGAATATTCTCTAGAATAGACCACACATTAGGTCATAAAGCAAGCCTTTAGCAGAATCCAAAACACTGAAATATTACAAAGCATCTTCTCTGACCACAAGGCCATAAAAGTAGAAAGCAATAACAGAAAAAAGCAAGGAAGATAAATTAAACACTTGGAAACGGAAAAATACCCTGCTCAAAAAAGACTGGATTATAGGAGACATTAAGGATGGAATAAAGAAATTCATAGAATCCAGTGAGAATGAAAATACTTCCTATTAGAACCTTTGGACACAGCAAAAGCAGTGCTCAGAGGTCAATTTATGTCAATAAATGCACACACACAAAAGGAAGAAAGGGCCATAATCAAGGAATTATCCCTACAACTTGAACAGATAGAAAGAGAGCAAAAAAGGAAACCCTCGGGTACGAGAAGAAAGCAAATAGTAAAAATTAAAGCAGAATTAAATGAAATAGAAACCAGAAAAACAACTGAAAAAATTAACAAGACCATAAGCTGGTACTCTGAAGAAATTAACAAATGTGAAAAACCATTGGCCAAACTGACAAAAGAAAAACAGGAGAGGAAGCAAATAACCCAAATAAGAAATGAGATGGGTGATATTACAAAAGACCAAACTGAAATTAAAAGAGTATCAGATTAGTATAAAAAATTGTACTCTAACAAATTTGAAAACCTAGAAGAAATTGGATAAATTCCTAGAAACACACTACCTACCTAAACTAATACAACCAGAGGTAGAACAATTAAACAGGCCCATAACAAAAGAAGAGATTGAAAAGGTAATCAAAAAACTCCCAACAAAAAAAAAACCCTGGCCCGGACGGCTTCACTGCAGAGTTCTACCAAACATTCATAGATGAGATAACACCACTACTACTAAAGTTATTTCACAGCATAGAAAAGGACGGAATACGCCCAAACTCATTCTATGAAGCCAGCATAACCCTGTTACCAAAACCAGGTAAAGACACCCCCCCCCCCAAAAAAAAGAAGAAAATTACAGACCTATATCCCTTATGATCTTAAATGCAAAAATCCTCAACAAAATTCTAGCCAATAGAATTCAACAGCATATCAAAACGATAATTCACCATGACCAAGTAGGATTTGTACCAGGTATGCAGGGATGGTTCAACATTAGAAAAACAATTAATGTAATCCACCATTAAATAAAACAAAAGACATGAATCACATGATTTTGTCAATTGATGCAAAAAAGACATTTGACAAAGTTCAACAGCCATTCACGATAAAAACTCAACAAAATAGGAATAGAAGGAAAATTCCTCAACATAAAAAAGGGCATTTATACAAAGCCTATAGCCAACATCATCCTAAATGGAGAGAGTCTGAAAGCATTCCCCTTGAGATCGGGAACCAGACAAGGATGCCCTTTATCAGCACTCTTATTCAACATTGTGCTAGAGGTCCTAGCCAGAGCAATTAGGCTAGATAAAGAAATAAAGGGCATCCTTATTGGGAAGGAAGAAGTAAAAGTATCTCTATTTGCAGATGACATGATCTTATACACAGAAAACCCTAAGTAACCTCAGGAAAACTACTGAAACTAATAGAAGAGTTCAGCAGATATGAAGACACTATATAAACATACAAAAATCAGTTGGATTCCTCTACACCAACAAAAAGAACATCGAAGAGGAAATCACCAAATCAATACCATTTACAAGTAGCCCCCAAGAAGATAAAATACTTAGGAATAAATCTTACCGGAGATGTAAAAGACTTTACAAAGAAAACTACAAAACACTACTGCAAGAAACCAAAAGAGACCTACCTAAGTGGAAAAACATACCTTGCTCATGGATAGGAAGGCTTAACATTGTAAAAATATCTATCCTACCAAGAGCGATCTATAGATTCAATGCAATTCTGATCCAAATTCCAAAGGCATTTTTTAATGAGGTGGAGAAAGAAATCACCAACTTTATGGGGAAGGGAAAGAGGCCCCAGATTAGTTAGTAAACCATTACTTAAAAAGAAAAACAAAGTGGGAGACCTCACTCTACCTGATGTTAAAAAAATTAGAACCTATTATATCACCACAGCAGTCAAAACAGCCTGGTACTGGTACAACAACAAATACATAGACCAATGGAACAGAATTGAGAATCCAGACATAGATCCATCCACACATGAGCAACTGATACTTGACAAAGGTTCCAAATCACTTAAATGGGGAAAAGACAGTCTGTTCAACAAATGGTGCTGGCATAACTGGATATCCATCTGCAAAAAAAAAAAAAAGAAACAAGGCCCATACCTCACACCATGCAAAAAAAAAAAAAAAAAAAAGAATTCAAAATTGATCAAAGACCTAAATATAAAATCTAAAATGATAAAGATTATGGAAGAAAAAATATGGACAATGCTAGGAGCCCTAATACATGGCATGAACAATATATAAAACATTAGTAACAATGCAGAAGAAAAACTAGATAACTGGGAGCCCCTAAAAATCAAACAACTGTGCTCATCCAAACACTTCACCAAAAGAGTGAAAAGATTACCTACAGACTGGGAAAATGTTTTTAGCTCTGACATCTCATAGAGCCCGATCTCTAAAATCTACATGACACTGCAAAAACTCAACTTCAAAAAGACAAACAACCCGATTAAAAAATGAGCAAAAGATACTAACAGACATTTCACTAAAGAAGACATTCAGGTAGCTAACAGATACATGAGGAAATGCTCTCGATCATTAGCCATTAGAGAAACGCAAATCAAAACTACAATGAGATTCCATCTCAAGCCAACAAAGCTGTCATTAATTAAAAAAACACAAAATAATAAATGTTGGAAAGGTTGTGGAGAGACTGGAACAACTATACTGCTGGTGGGAATGCAAAATGGTACAACCACTTTGGAAATCGATTTGGTGCTTCCTTGAAAAGCTAGAAATAGAACTACCATATGATCCAGCGATCCCACTCCTTGCAATATATCCTAGAGAAATAAGAGTATTTACATGCACAGCCATGTTCATTGCAGCACTGTTTACAATAGCAAAAACGTGGCAGCAACCAAGGTGCCCCTCAATGGATGAATGGATAAATAAATTATGGTATATTCACACAATGGAATGCTACCCATCAATAAAGAACAGTGATGGATATGTGAAACATCTCATAACGTGGAGGAATCTGGAAGGCATTATGCTGAATGAAATTAGTCAGATGCAAAAGGACAAATATTGTATAAGACCACTACTATAAGAACTTGAGAAATAGTTTAAACAGAGAAGAGAATATTCTTTGATGGTTACGAGAGGGGGGAGGGAGGGAAAGAGGAAGAGGGGTATCCACTAATTAGACTGTAGATAAGAACTACTTTAGGTGAAGGGAAAGACAACACACAATACAGGAGAGGACAGCACAACTGGACTAAACCAAAAGCAAAGAAGTTTCCTGAATAAAAAGAATGCTTCGAAGGCCAGAGTAGCAGGGGGGCTGGTTTGGGGAACCATGGTTTCAGGGGACATCTAAGTTAATTGGCATAATAAAATCTATTAAGAAAACACTCTGCATCCCACTTTGGAGAGTGGTGTCTGGGTACTTAAGTGCTAGTAAGCTGCCATCTAAGATACATCAACTGGTATCAACCCACCTGGAGCAAAGGAGAATGTACCCCAAGGACACAAGGTAATTATGAGCCCAAGAGTCAGAAAGGGCCACATGAACCAGAGACTACATCAGCCTGAGACCAGGAGAACTAGATGGTGCCCAGCTACAACCGATGGCTGCCCTGACAGGGAGCACAATAGGGAACCCCCGAGGGAGCAGGAGAGCAGTGGGATGCAGACCCCAAATTCTTGTAAAAGACCAGACTTAACGGTCTGGCTGAGACTAGAAGGACCCCGGTGGTCATGGTCTCCAGACCACCTGTTAGCCCAAGACAGGAACCATTCCCAAAGCTAACTCTTCAGACAGGGATTGGCCTGGACAATGGGATGTAAAAAGATGCTGGTGAAGAATAAGCCCTTTGGATCAAGCAGACACTTGAAACTATGTTGGCATTTCCTATCTGGAGGCGAGATGAGAGGGCGGAGGGGATCAGAAGCTGGTGGAATGGACATGAAAAGAGAGAGTGTAGGGAAGTATTATGCTGTCTCATTTGGGGGAGAGCAATTAGGAGTTTGTAGCAACGTGTATATAAATTTTTGCATGACAGACTGACTTGATTTTTAAACTTTCACTTAGAGCTCAATAAAAATTAAAATAAAAGGATATTCACTTCAAAAAAAAAAAAAAAGACTTACCTATCATAATTAATGGAGCCCTGGTGAAAAGATGGTTAAGAGCTTGGCTGCTAACCCAAAGATCAGCCGTTCGAATTCACTACCACTCCTTGGAAACCCTATGGGGCAGTTCTACTCTGTGCTATAGGGTGGCAATGAGTTGGAATAGACTCTACAGCAATGGGTTTGGTTTTTGGTTTGGTTATCATAATTCATAGAATAATCCATTTGGTCTTTATCTTTTGATCTTCCTAATACTTTCTGTATTGGTCCTTGTTTACTAAAAAGTGTACAAATAAACTCTTCTGGAAAAATGTTATCTGTAAGGTAAATTATTTGTCATCATTTAGAATCTACAAAATCCAATCCCTGCTGGTTACTAAGTGCAGAGAACCGTATTAAGGAATATGGGGGCAGATGATGGATGATAAGACATAATTCCTGCCCACAAGTTGGTAACACTATGGTGGAAGAGATTGATAGACTAATCAGACCTGAATATATTATGTGTGTTTTTACTAATTTCTTTCACAACATTTTTTTCTTCACAGTTTTGGCATTATGCTACCACCTCCATTTCCCTGAGGACCCTATTTCATTTTCCCCTATTTCTAAAGAGTTTTCTGTTCACCCTTGTTGTAGAATCACACATGTAAAAGTGACATTCTTTGACTCTGCATTGAAATCATAGGGATCGCATATTCACACACAAAAGATAAAATTGGAAAACTGTTTTCTGACTAATGACTTGTACATGCCTTACTAAACAAAGACTCGATATTTTTTCTGGAAAAGGAAATTGGCAGAATTATTTTGTAGACACTCAATAATTGTCCGAGGTTTCCACTAAAAATTTCTGGCTGTCCCCCCTTATCTAGTAAAGAGGGCTTTAAAAAAGAAAATGTAACTCAGATGATAGTTTGGGAAGACTTCAAAGCAATAAATCCCTCCTCTTCCCTTTTCCCAGATAAGCTCCCATTGGTGATTTTTAGGACAGAAACCAGAAAACTCCTGTTAGTCCTCCTGAGAGGCATTTAGCAAAAAAGAAAAAAAAAAAGAAACCTGTTCCTGTGGAGTCGTTCCTATTAATGACTCTCAGCAGCTCTTGCTGGAACCAGCTCCCACCGGCTCCTCCTGCCACTTACTGTGCTCCCCCGTCTTCTCTTGCTGGTGGTAGCAGTACCTGGTTGTATTTCCCCATCTCCCCCTAGAATTGATCTTCAGACTCCTAAAGGCCAGATATGTCACTTTACTATTAGGTTCTGGATAAGAACTCCTGGTATGTTCTTTCTAATACTTCTGAAATTCAAAGCCTCCAAAACAGTTGCATTAAGGGAAAACAAGCATAGACATTCTCCAAATAGCTTCACGTTCTTGACTGCTCATCTCTATAAAGCTGTGCCCAGAGGCAGAGCACAGGGCTACTGGGGTTTTTGACCAAGCGTGAATGTTTACACCTGGTTAAAGTGTGTTTTTAAAATCATCTGACTGGTCTGGCATGTATGTATACAACTGTGCTTTCTTTGTCATCAACTTGCCATCAAATCAAATATAGGACACATTAATACCCCAATGTGATGTCACGTTTACCTCACCACATAAAATCACAAGTTGTAACAAGGTGAGGATGTTTCCCTCACTGGAAACTAGAAGAAACTTCTTTCCTGACTTTCTGTGTACTAATCCATCCTTATCTCTATATCTCATGTTCTAATCCTGTAAAAAAAAAATCTGGTTGTGTGTATATCTATATATCTATAGATATATATGTATGTGATCTATATATTGGTATACATTTATGAGTAACATGTATGTGTATGTATGTGTAGTATATATATAAATGTGTACAGCTTGCATATGTTTTACAAGGGCTGTGTAATTTTTATTGTATTACTCCAGGCATTGAACAAATGACAACCAGTGAGAAACTTTTTATTTGCACCGATGGGTGATAAGCTGAAATCACTGTTTATAAGAATCGTGTTTCAGAGAATTTGTTTATATAATAAGACGTTTAACAGTGTTAATGAGGATAATAGTGCCTGAACTATCTCTAGTTATTCTGAACACTGGTAAAAGACATGCTGTTAAAACACTAGGGTAGATATCAGACAGATTCTAAAATGGAAAAAAAGCTCTATCACAAAAGAGAGAGAGATAACCTTGAAAAAGGAAAACTTTAACAAATTAGAAAAGTACAAAATGCCTAGAGCTTATCAAGTACCATTACTGAAGGATACATATAATCAAAAGTTTAATAATAGGAAAAAAGACATGCTACAGTGAGTATTTCTAACCCTAAGCCCTGTAATGAACTTGGATAATGTTCTCACAATGAATTTGTCTTTCATTCCCTCTGATATAAGTATATTTTAATATCCAAAAGAAAACAATTCTTCCTTTACAATTAGCATTTTCATGGACTATCAGTGTGTCACAGGGACAGAGTTGACTTTTACCTTTTGCATTAGTTAGGATTAGGTTTGGCTGTGAGCCATGCGTGTGTGCATACACACACACACACACACACACACACACCCCAGAGTGCCTTAAACCAGCAGACAATTCAGGGCTGGTATGGTGGCTCACTCATCAGGTACATAATCTTCTTTTAACTTGCTCCTCTGCTGGTTCCAAAGTGTAGCTTTTACCTTAGGGTCTTAGATAAAAGCTCCAAACCCATCCTTCATTTCCCCCACTGAGTCAGCAGAAAGGAAGCTGTGCAGGAGAAGAGAATAACCCCTCACTTAAAGAATACTACCTAGAAGTGACACTAATATCCCTTTGGCTAGTCTTAGTCACATTGCCCAACCTGGATGCAAGGGAGGCTGAGAAATGCTGTGGTTATTCTATATGGCCATGTGCCAAACTAAGATTGAGGACACATGTTATTGAGGAAGAAAGGAGAATGAATATAAAGAATAATTAACAGTTTCAGCCACATCTTACAACATTTCTATTTAGTCATGGACAACTCTATGTTGATCTCTCAAGAGTTTAACATTTGGATTAGGCATTGTATCTAAGAAGAATAATAGTGTTAAATGTGATTAAAATAAAAAGAGTAAATAAAATGTATTAATATTTTAATAACTGTTAAGATATGCTAGAAAGGTGTAAACTGTGCTGGTTGGAGTAGTTCACAGAATATCTCAACAAAGGTGGGCTCATGTCTATGGCCTTGCCTTCATTCATGCTGCTTCCTTATCCTGAAATGGCTTCTTGATTCCATCCTACCTTTCCAAATTTTACACACTTTTCAATGAAAAACCCACTTCTATTTCTCCATGCATTTTTCACCACTCCAAGCTATCATTAGGCACACTGCTAGTTCATCACACATTCTAGGTTAATAACGTCCTTTCCGGTATTGTTGTTTACTGTTAATGAATGCTCGTAGATATTGCTATGAAGATTGCTAAATTCTTGAGAATAGAAGACTGAGTTTTGCATTGTATCACAAATCTTGGTCTGCTGTTATATAACGGTTGTTGTGTGTGACATAGAGTTGATTCCAACTCATAGAGACCCTCTAGGACAGAGTAGAACTGCCCCGCAGGGTTTCCTAGGTTGTAAACTTTACAGAAGTGGATCACCATGTCTTTTCTCCCTCAGAACGGCTGGTGGATTTGAACCACTGACCTTTTGTTAGCAGTCTAGTGCTTTACATATTGCACCACTAAGTCTCCTTATATAATTATTAAAAAGCAAAATTTTCCCAGGAGTTTATGGATTGTTTTGTCACTAAGTTTTTGCCCTTCTCACTCCAATTTGCAAATACATAAACAAATTAAAACCTTGCAGAGATGAGTAATTAAAACTTTTAAGGTAAACTCAACTAAGCAAATTATCTCAATTATTGTATTTATTAATTGTAATTATTATATGGAAATGATAAAAGGTTTAATAAATATCTTGAATAAATATTTTAAAATATAAATTTTATGCCTAACAATATAATTCAGTCTTTGTAGAGAATTAAAATAAACTCTGTAATGTACATGTTTCCAGTTCAAAAACAACTCACTTTTAAAAGAAAAAAGGCATTATCTCTCCATGGTAGGCTTGTTAGGAACTCAAGGCAATGTCTGGAAGATGCTTTCATTCAGCCTCCAAATTAAAATATTCTAAGTATTATTTTTTCATGAGTCATCTTAATATGTAAGTACTGTTAGTAGAGATCATTGGAAAAAAATCTTTTAAGTCTTATATCTTACGTGTTTTATTTCACTGTAGGAAATCACTTTAGAAAATATATTTCATCTATGTCTTCAACATTTCGTGAAATGTTGAATTTTTAAAAATTTAAATAGTTTAGCATGAAGCCTACTGGAACGCTAACAATATCTGTCACATCTTTGTTTAAAATCTGTAATGAAACAAGAGCAATAAATTACACTTAGGTGTGAATATTAAATACTTGAGAGCCAATGGGGAAAGGCAGAAATTCTTATCATCTCTTTTCCCAAGAGTTGATACCTACGAGATATGAATCTTTGTGGAAGGTCATTATGATTGTTTGTTTCTAATCTGACCCTTAGCATCTATACCCCGAGAATAAACCCTTTCTGTCTTATCATCCAATTAATGCAAAGGGCTAGGTGGCCTTGGGCATTAGCATCATAAGGGATCAAGACCAGTGACTCATAGTATTTGACAAAGCATACTTTGAGGTTCTGCCTAACTTACCATCAAAGAGTGCTGCATAGCATTCAGAACTATCCACCGGGGTCATCAGAATCATTTTCCTCTCTAAAACAAAGGAGGAGAAAAGTATACAGTGCTGAACTCTTCAGGGAGAAGTAGGTTTATGTTTGAATCCCAGTCTTTGATTCTTAGAATCTTAGAGCCTTCTATTCTAATCTCCCTTTCAAAATACTTAATAATGAACATAATTATTATATATCTCCACGTGCCCTCTGTCTTAGTTATCTAGTGCTGCTGTACTAGAAATATCACAAGTAGATGGCTTTAACAAACAGAAATTTATTTTCTCACAGTTTAGGTGGCTAGAAGTCCAAATTCAGGCTGCTAGTTCTAGGGGAAGGCTTTCTCTCCGTTGGCTCTGGAGGAAGGTCCTTGTATTTTCTGAGCTTCTGCTCCTGGGCAAACTTCATGTGGGTTGGCAACTCTCTTCTGTGATCTCTGCTTCTCTTGTTTGTTTAATCTCTTTTATATCTCAGAAAAGATTGGCCCAACATACACCCTACACTAATCCTGTCTCATTAGCATAACAAGACAACCCATTTCTAACTAGGATTATAACCACAATCATAGAGGTTAGGATTAATGACACATATCTGGGGGACATAATTCAATTCATAACATTCTTACTCTAATATGCACAACGCACACACACACAGGGTTCCTTAACATCTCTCTGTCCTCTAAGTTATAAAATTATGACAAACACTTCTTTGTTTACTCATTTCAATTCAGGCATAGACATATCTTTTTTCACTTACATTTAGTCTATGTTAATTTGTCTCTAACATTCTTTCAACAATTTCATTTAACACATTTTTATTGAGACTCACTATATGCAAGGCACTGTGCTAGGTACTTTGTTGAGTTTAAAAAAAAAAAAAACTTTTTTTTTTTTTAGTTTAGACTCTAGGTAAAAAGAAAAACCAGTAAATAAATTGTGATAAGCAATACAGAATTAAAGGATTAAATGCTAACTGTAAATATAAACAAATTCATGGATGTATAGAAAATGATCTTTGTCATGGATTGAATTATGTCCCCTCAAAAATGTGTGTATCAACTTGGTTAGGCCATGATTCCCAGTATTATGTGGCTGTCCTCCATTTTGTGATTGTAATGTTGAGAGAATTAGGGTGGGATTGTAACACCACCCTTACTCAGGTCACCTCCCTGATCCAAGGTAAAGGGAGTTTTCCTGGGGTGTGTCCTGCACCACCTTTTATCTCTCAAGTTAAAAACAAAGGGAATCAAGCAGAGAGTTGGGGACATCATACTACCAAGAAAGCAGCACCAGGAGCAGAGAGCGTCCTTTGGACACACAGGTTCCTGCACCTGAGAAGCTCCTCGACTAGGGAAAGATTCAGGCCAAAGACTTTCCTCCAGAGCCAACAGAGAGAGAAAGTCTTCCCCTGGAGCTGACATCCTGAATTTGAACTTATAACCTACTAGACTGTGAGAAAATAAATTTGTCTTTGTTAAAACCATCCACTTGTAGTATTTCTGTTATAACAGCACCACATAACCAAGACAATCTTATTGACTTGGTTTTTCTACTATGAGCTTAATATTATATTGGGTTTCATACAGAGAGGAGTTGAAACAAGAAGTTGAGGAAATATGAGTGGAACCAAGAGCCTATCAAACATACTTTTGTGAAATAGCTGAAGTATGTGATACTTGTTGGGAATTAAGAGATTATAATAAAAGTAATTTGTTGTTAGATAATACAAATCTTTGAATGACATGAATATTGGTCTGAATTTTGTTTATAGACCTTAGAGAATATTGAAGACACTTAAGAGTTTCATATTCAGTAAAATAATTGTGAATCTCTGTATTATTATATTAACATAAAAAGACCAAACAGGAAAGAATTGCTAAGAAAATAAGTTATGGCCATCATTAAACAAAAAAAGAAGACCCAACAGGAAAGATTTGCTAAGAAAATAAATTATGGCCATCATTATGGGAATGGAAATGTTGGACAAAAGAAAGATATTTTAGAGAGAAACTCAATAGATTGTGATTAAAACAACACTAACATTTATGAGTCTTGCAATAGCCAATAACTGTACTAAGCACGTTCCAGGTGTCGTTTTATTTCGTTTCCACACAACCACCAAGAGATAGATATTAACATGTCTCTCTCTCTCTTTTTTTTTTTTTCAGAAGCTTGGAGAGTGAAAGCAGTTTGCCCAAGATCACACAGCAAGTATGTGTTGGCCTGAGATTTGAATTTAGGACTCTCTAAATTATTATTATTATTTTTAAAATTACTCATTACCTTTAAGTGGATTCTGACTCATAGCGACCCTATAAGACAGAGTAGAACTACTACACAGGGTTTCTAATGAGCAGATGGTGGATTTGAACTGCTGATCTTTTGGTTAGCAGCTGAGTGCTTAACCACTGTGTGTCTGAAAAGAGTCCAATTAAATTCATGAAATCATGAAATGGTGGGATTGAAAGAGGTATTGAAGATGATATATTCAATGTTCCATCCAGTGCTTCTTCCCTGAACAATATAAATGCTAAGTGGTTGCTCAGGCTATGCTTGAACGGTTCTAATTCTGAGTATGTGCTTGCACGCTAAGGTGGCTGATTTCATTTCTGGATTGCTCTGGCTGCTAGAATGTCCTTAATTCTTGTGAAACAAAATATATCTCTTCATGGTTTCCACAGTTAGTTTTACTTCAGTCTCTTGAAGACATATAGAGAATCCAAAAACCAAAAAGTCCCTTGTCATCGAGTCCATTCCGACTCCTTGCAACACTATGAGACAGAGTAGAACTGCCCCGTAGGGTTTCCAAGGCTGTAATCTGTACAGAGCTGACTGCCACATCTTTCTCCCATGGTGTGGCTGTTGGGTTTGAACCACCAATCTTTCAGTTAATAGCCGAGCCCTTAACCACTGTACCACCATAGTTTCTTTAAAAGGATTCTAACACCTCTTAAACATAGCACCATTTTAAACATTTGAGGATAGCAATCACATGCAACATGTGTTTTGTTTGCTAGTTATATATCCTCAGTTTTCTCAGCTATTCCTCAAAACACAATGTTTCTAAATATATTTCCTGAAATTACCTAGCTTCTCCGTATTTGACATATTGTATCCGAGCTGAACACATTAATCCAACTTTTACTTGAGTATTCAGTAGGATTATGAATTTCTGTTTTTTAGAATCTCTGTGTGTTCTTTGTAAATGTAGACTAATGATATGTGAGTCTTTGTAAAAATCTACATCACACTGGGGACCAGCATTGTACTTAGACTGAAATCCATTGCATGTTGCATGTGCTCTACCAATCCACGCCTCTGCAATCTTTAACTTCTGTAACAAACAAGCTCAGAATTTGTGATTACAAAATCTGGCCAGCATAGAGGACATGTTATGTTTGTCTCCCAAAACCCATCATATTTTTTAGTAATATGCATAGCCTTCTGACCACTATCACTTCAGCCATGCACAGCTGTGCAATACGAGACCCAAATTTAGGTCATTATATTACTCCACTGTGATTATTCAATTAGAAACAGTAAAAGACAATCCCTCACCCTTGGTGAAGCTGTTGAGATATAAGCATGGGATCAGCCAGGCAGTTATGGCCCTGCCTTGTAGTCTGCATGATGGAAGCTGGGACAAAGAGACACAAAGTCTCAAGATGAAAAGGTCTTGGTAGCAGTCTAATTCTTCAACTTCTTGAGTCAGGATTCTAGAAAGAAAAATAACTCACACTAGTATTAGCAGTTCTCACAGATTTCTGAACACTTTGTTTATTAGTTATAAAAAGCTTTCACTACATTTCCTTTTTCGGAATCAAATGAAAATATAATTATTATGCCTTTTAATAGTATGACATTAATGTATACATATTGAATATAGGAGCAAAAGAAAATAGTCTTTAGAAAAAACCACTAGTAACATTCCTTCTGACTGACCAAAAAAATTCATGAATTTGTGTTTTCTCTTAAAAATTTACAATATTTTTCTTTATAAGATCGTTGAAGTCTATAATTCCGTCTTTGGTCAAACATAAATATTGGATTTTCCAAAGTCACAGAAGAGGCTCAAGGGATCTCTGGAATATTAATCTCTTCTGATGAGGGAATAAATAAGGATCTCCACAGAATCACTTTCTCCCATCCACCCATACACACACATGGGCATACACTCACACACACAAACTGTGAAATTATTTTCTCTGTTTTAGAACTGCTGAGAGAGTAATGGACCATAGAAATCATTCATTAGTAACTGAGTTCATCCTCTCTGGGCTAACAGAACATCCTGAACTGCAGCTGCCCCTCTTCCTCCTCTTCCTAGGAATCTGGCATGGTGGGGAACCTGGGCATGGTCACACTGATTGGGTTCACATCTCACCTGCACACCCCTATGTACTTTTCCTCAGCAGCTTGTCTTCCATTGATCTATGCCAGTCCACTGTCATTACCCCCAAATGCTGGTAAACTTTGTGACAAAGAAGAATGCCATCTCCTATCCTGAATGCATTAAAAAAAAAAAAAAAAAAGTTCTTTTTTTTTTTTTTTTTTGCCTTACTCAGCTTTATTTCTTTCTTGTTTTTGCTATTGTGGAGTGTCACATGCTGGCTGCAATGGCATATGACTCCTATGTTGCCATTTGTAAACCCAAGCTTTATGATGTTATCTTGTCTTATCACATCTGCTTCTGGCTCACAGTGGGAGTGTATATTTTGGGCATCATTGGGTCTACAGTTCATACAGGTTTTATGTTGAAACTCATTTTCTGTGAGACTAGTGTGGTTAGCCACTATTTCTGAGATCTCTTACCACTCCTGGATTTATCTTGCCCCAGCATCTATATCAATGAATTATTCGTTCTGGGTCTGAGTGCATTTAACATATTGACTCCTGCCTTAACCCTCCTTGCCTCCTACATCTTCATCATTAGCAGCATTCTCCATATCTGCTCCACTGAGGGTAGGTCCAAAGCATTTAGCATTTGTAGCTCTCACATCTCAGCTGTTACAATCTTTTATGGTTCTGCAGCATTCATGTACCTGCCGCCATCAACTGTCAGCTCTATGGACCTAGGCAAAGTGTTTTATACTATTGTTGTGCCCATGCTGAGGCCCATGATCTACAGTCTGAGGAAAAAGGATGTCAAATTTGCCCTGAAGACAATTCTAGGAAGTAGAGAATGCTCATGAATTGAATCAATGCTGTTGTGTTCTAGCAGAAACAGGCCTTTGGTTTGCTGATATATGTAATTTGTTTAGTTAATTCTTGAAATTTGTGGATTCATTAGGCTCTTCTTTCCCCTATATAATAAAAAAAAATCATGTCCAAAATTCCCCTTCAGTCATCTCTTCCTTCAAACCTACATTATACCGGCCTTATAGAGGGAAACACAGAGAATAAAATCAAACCCTGTTCAGAATTACAGGAACTGTAGTTTCATTTTTTAAAAATATGCAAACAAAAAAGAACAATGATGATGATGACAGTAATATACATTATCGAAATTTTACAAAATGTCAAACTCTGTATCAAACACCTTAAGTGCATCATTTTATTTAATATTTACAATATTCCTCCAGGGCAAAAACTAATAGTATTCCCTTTCAAAGATGAAGGAATTGAATCTTAGAGAGTTTGCATAACCTGCCTTGAATCTCAAAAAAAAAGCAGCTAAGCCTGGAAACACACCTGAGAAGTTTGAGTCCAAGATTCATGATTATCCTCGAGTGCTACTCAGACCGATTGTAACTGTAGGAGGTCTAAGGACTCCCTAAGGATTCTGTACACACCAAGTATCACTAGCTCCCTATATGACTGTGCTGCTGTCCTCTGAATATATTTTTGTTATTGTAGGTGCCTTCAAGTCATTTCCAACTCATAGTGACCCTGTGTACAACAAAACAAAACACTGCTTGGTCCTTTGCCATCCTCATAATCATTGTTACACTTGAGCCCATTGTTGTAGCCACTGTATCAGTCCAGCTCATTGAGGGTCTTCTTCTTTTTCACTGGCCCTCTACTTTACCAAGTATGATGTCCTCCAGGGACTTGTCCTTCCTGATAACATGTCCACAGTACATGTGAGGAAGTCTCAATATCTCACTTCTAAGGAGCATAGTGGCTGTATTTCTTCAAAACAGATTTGTTCATTCTTCTGGCAGTCCATGGTATATTCAATATTCTTTGCCAACATTCTAATTCAAAGGTATCAATTCTTCTTAAGTCTTCCTTATTCACTGCCCAGCTTTCGCATGCATGTGAGGAGATTGAAAATACCATTGCTTGGATCAGGCACATCTTAGTCCTCAAAGTGACATTTTTGTTTTTTAACACTTTAAAGAGATCTCTTCCACCAGATTTGTACATTGCAATACGGTATTTGGTTTCTTGACTACTGCTTCCATGGATGTTGATTGTTTATCCACGTGAAATGAAATTGTTGATAACTCCAATATTTTCTCCTTTTATCGTGATATTGCTTGTTGATCCAGTCGTGAAGATTTTTGTTTTCTTTATGTTTTGGTTCAATCCATACTGAAGGCTGTTGTCTTTGATCCTCATCAATAAGTGTTTCAAGTCCTTTTCACTTTCAGCAAGCAAGATTGTGTCATCTTCATATAGTCCAACTTCTTGAATTATTTGGTCAGCATATAGGTTGAATAAGTATGGTAAAAAGGACCCCAATGCACACCTTTCCTGACTTTAAACCACGTAGGATCCCCCTTGTTCTGTTCAATAGACTGATTCTTTGTCTATGTACAGGTTCTGCATGAGCACAATTAAGCATTCTGGAATCCTCATTTTTTGTAGCATTATCCATAATTTGTTATGATCCACACAGTCAAATGGTTTTGCATAGTTAATAAAACACAAGTAAACTGGTATTCTCCGTTTTCAGCCAAGATCCGTCTGACATCAGCAATGTCAGATGTCCTCTTCTGAACCTGGCTTGAACTTCTAGCAATTCCCTGTTGTTGGAGTTCAAGAACTGCTTTTGAACGATCTTCAGCAAAATTTTACTTGTGTGTGCTGTTTATGATATTGTTGGACAATTTCTATATTCTGGTTGATCACCTTTCTTTGGAATAGGCAAATATAGCTCTCTTCCCAGTCAGTTGGCCAGGAAGCTGTCTTCCAAATTTTTTGACATAGACAAGTGAGCACCTCCAACACTTCATTTGTTTGTTGAAGCATCTCAGTTGGAAAGGGAAATAGAGAAATTAAATGGCCAATATAGATTACAACCAAAGCCAGAAAGCTCTGAATGTCAAACTCAACATGAGTAATCTTGAAGTCAATAATAAATGAAAACATACTGAAAAACTTTTCAGTAAGGGTACAAAATGTTAATTTCAATATTTCACAAAGTAAAATTCTGACAGCAGTAAAAAAAAAAAATGAAGTGGACAAACAGAAGTGAAAGCATGATTCAAAAATGTGAACAATTATTAGTTCTTTTCAGAAATACTTATTAATTAGATAGTAGTGGTTTACAAAAAAAAAAAAAAAAATACTGCAACCCTTTAGTTGAAGAGCAAGTTTTGTTAATTTAATTATTTAAGTGGAGGGCAGGGGAGGTCGCGTGACACCCTACCACAACCAGATACCTGTGCCTATGCCAATTGCTCTTGCCTGTCTAGGACTGTAGGTGAGAGCCTGCACCATATACTTGGTGACCGGCTATCTGGGCACCTGAGCTGAATCCATAAAAGAAAAGTAAAAGGACTCCTGGCCTTACATTCCTAGCAACAGATCTAACCACTTAGTGATAGGACTTTGAAAACCAAAAAAAAAAAAAAAAAAAAAAATGAAACCCAGTGCCATTTAGTTGATTAAGACTTGTAGCGACCCGAAAGGACAGAGTAGATCTGCCCCATAGAGTTTCCAAGGAGCACCTGGCAGATTCAAAATGATGACCCTTTGGTTAGCAGCCGTAGCACTTAACCACTACATCACCAGGGTTTCCGATAGGACTTTAGAGCACCAATAATCAAACCAATTCACATAAGCAGCCTATCTGGGCATATCAAAACAAAACAAAACAAAGCGATGGAAACAGTAAGCAAACATAAAGTAAGTAAATATAATAACTCATCGATAGCTCAGAGACAACAGTCAATATCAAATCACATGCAGAGGCAGACCATGATGGCTTCAGGAAGCTCCCAAAACAAAGAATCAGGAAATCTTCTGGAGAAAGACACCTTTCTGGAATTACCAGAGATAGAATACAGAAGATTAATATACAGAACTCTTCAAGGGATGAGGAAGGATATCAGGCAAAAGTCAGAACAAGCCACAGAACATACAGAAAAAGCAACAGAGGAACTTAAGAAGATTATAGAAGGGCATAATGACTAATTTAACAGGCTTCAGGAATCAATAGATAGTGAACAGAAATCCAGAAGATTAACAATAAAATTTCAGAATTAGACAACTCCATAGAAAGTCATAGGAGCAGAACTGAGGCAATGGAAGTCAGAATTAGTGAGACTGAAGATAAAGCACTTGATACCAACTTATTTGAGGAAAATCAGATAAAATGAATTAAAAAAAAATGCCACTGCCCCCACATCATTTTTACAGGTGATAATTTACTACTCAGTCCAGCAGAGTAAAGTAGAGCAGGACAGACTCCTGCTGGAGCTCTACCATAACTTTGGTACTGGCTCTGGAAAATTCCTTAACTCTATTGCCCTTTTTGTTCCAGTGCTGGAGCTCTTGGAGCAGTCTTTGTAGATCCAGCCCTGCCTCTGCTTTGAGGAACAATTCTGCCTTTTGGGAGGAAACATTTAATCAACTTTAACTGGGTCTCAATGCAGCTTTATCTGGGTCCCAGTTTCAAGTCAGTCTTGCTGCTATGTTGTTTTCTCCTTGTCCACATTTCTGATAATAGGGTCTTACCTTTGTTGCCTGGGCCTAACTCCCTCTTTGCGCCACCTGGTTATGATCTTGATCCCCCTGGACTGAGGTTCTGCTTACTCTTTTCAATTCTCCTTCATGATTCCTGCCTCTTCTCCCTGGATCCACCTTGAGAGGACTCATCTTTGTTCTCTATTTTCTGATCTTTTATTTTTTTTGGTATGGGTCTTTCTTTTTGTAGGGAAACTATCTACTGCATCTCCTAGAGCATCTATTGTTTACTAAATGTTATACTCTTCCTGGACTTTGACCTGCTTGTGATATACAAATTGAATACTTTAGCTTGCTTGATGGGCTGGCTGTATCTCTGACCCTACTAGATTGGTGATCTCCCCTCTAGTATGTGGTCCATTCCACCTGATTCTTCCCAGTTTCTAGCCTGATTGGTTACATGGTTACCTGTTCCATAATCCAGCAGGTTACAGGCTGTGATAGTGGGAGTGGGAAGAAATTGGAAGCATGAAGGACCACTTAGGAATTAGTGATGATTGAGGATGTCAAGTCACTCAAGACATTTTCTTGGGTTTCAAGTCCCTGATGCTCAATCTCATCTCTTTCCAAGAAAAATCAATATTGGTTTTATGTTTTATTTCTACATTTATTACTTTCATTCTTCCATCATGTGAATCACACCATTAAATTTCCAGGGAGCTTGGCAATCGAACAATTTCCCACCAGAGATTAATTAATTAATTAAAATGGCAGTTATCTGGTTGATTCTGACTCATGCTGGTCACATGTGTGTCAGAGTAGAACTGTGCTCCATGGGTTGTCAATGGCTGAATTTTCCAAAGCAGATTGCCAAGCCTTTCTTCCGTGGTGCCTCTGGGTGGACTTGAACCTGTAAACTTTCAGTTAGCAGCTGAGAGTGTAAACCATCTGTACATCCTGGGAACTCTTTCCCACCAGTGTGTGTAGGGTGGGGAGGGGAGAAAATAGCATATTAAGATATTTGGCACCCATTAAATAGCCATCACATTCTCTCTCATTTTTCACTCACAGTCCAATTTTCTCCCCCACTGAGTTATTGTAGAGAAAGGAAAGAACTTATATTTGCTGGTTTTCCCCATTATACAGCCCAAACAACAAATAATAAAGCACCTGTCACTGGATCAAGAATGTCTTGCTATTTATAATCAGAACGTTTTACTGAAAGATTAGTTGAGAAGCTAGTTGCTGCTGGAATATGCTAGTGACTTGAATACCTGGAGTAGAGAAAAAGAAGATAAAGGAGATAAGTTTCTTTTTTTCTCTAATTGAAACAAAGATGATGCAAATATTAGGCAAATTTCCCTTCTAATTATACCATTTCATGAGCGCTCTCTTTAGAGGTATCTACAAGAATTTCCTTTGCAGCTCTGGGACTCATTCACTGTGAAACAAAACATGAGCTGAATAGGCTTATCTCTCTTTATTTCTTTCTAGCTCTCTCCCAGGTTATAAAGTGAGGCCATAATCTGGTCATAGAATACAAGATAAAGGTAGTAATCACTGTAAGAATGTAAAGAAGACTTCTACAAATCTCTACAATGGACTCTATTTATAATTCTTCTCTCATTCAGGGACAGCTGCTTCCGGTATAGAGTCTTCTTGGGAAGCAGTGCTAATGTAGTGGAAAGGGAGATCAACCTGTGAATGCCTGACTCTTCTACGGTCTAACTGTAGGAAAGTCATAACTGGTCTACATTCCAATGCCCTTCTTTGTGAAATGCAATTAATTATTGGGAGAATTAATTAAGCTAACATAAAAGTTCATTGGAAAACTAAAGCGTCCACACATGTAAGATGATATTAATTATGAATGAGTATTTGAAAGTCAGAATTAGTAATGAATTTATTTTTCTTTGCGACTCAAAATGAGTGGTTATACCATCTTGGACCTGAGAACAGTTCTACCAGTTACTACCATATTGCTGTGGTTAAGTTGCTTAGACTCTCTGAGCTTCAATTTTCTGCAAAAAGTGGGGGAAAAAATAATGCCTGCCTCATAGATTTCTGGTGAGAATTGGAAGAGATGAGACATGTAGAGATCTCAGCACAATTCCAGGATATGTCAAATACACAGTAAATATTAGCTATTGATAAAACTGGTCTAATCACTAAAACCTCCCAAAAGACTATTTCCATCCTGTGAGACCCTGTCTGAGTAGCATCTGGGCTCCCCCCCCATGGCATGTGTCTCTCCTCTTTTAAAGTGCTTTAGTAACATTTTTGATATTACAGTAGTTACTTTAGAAGTACTGACTTGAAGGGCACATAATAATAGTAGATATGTAACAAATAATTACTACATAATAAGGTTTCTGCCTTGAATATTAGTGTTTATTAGAGATAACTATATAGTCATGCATGGAACCAGGGATATCATTGCTGATGTCAGATGGATCCTGACTGAAAGCAGAAAATACAAGAAAGATGTTTACCTGTATTTTATTGACTGTGTGGAATATAAGCAGATTACGGATAACATTGCTGAGAATGGGAATTCCAGAACACTTAATTGTGCTCAGGATGAACTTGTCCATAGATCAAGAGGTAGTATTTCAGACAGAACAAGGGGATACTACATGGTTTAAATGGAGTAAAAGTGTGTGTCAGGGTTGCATACTTTCACTCTACCTATTCAATCTGTATGCTGAGCAAGCTGGACTATATGATGAACAACGGGGCATCAAGATTGGAGAAAGGTGCAATAACAACATTATGCACATGACATACCTTGCTTGCTGAAAGTGAAGAGGACTTGAAACACTTATTGATGAAGACCAAAGACTATAGCCTTCAGTATGGATTACTCCTCAACATAAAGAAAACAAAAATCCTCAGAATTGGATCTATGAGCAACATCATGATAAACAGAGAAAAGATTGAAGTTGTCAAGGATTTCATTTTACTTGGACCCATAATTAACACCCATGGAAGCAGCAGTCAAGGAATCAAAAGACGCATTGCATTGGGCAAATCTTCTGCAAAAGCAAAGATGTCACCATGAAGACTAAGGTGTGCCTGACCCAAGCCATGGTGTTTTCAATCGCCTCATATGTATGTGAAACCTGGACAATGAATAAGGAAAACCGAAGAAGAATTGACACGTTTCAATTGTGGTGTTGGTGAAGAATACTGAATATACCATGGACTGCCAAAAGAATGAACAAATCTGTCTTGGAAAAAGTACAACCAGAATGTTCCTTAGAAGCCAGGATGACGAGACTATGTCTCACATACTTTGGACATGTTTTCAGGAGGGATCAGTCCCTGGAGAAAGACACCATGCTTGGTAAAGTACAGGGTCAGCAAAAAAGAGGAAGACCCTCAATGAGATGAATTGACATGGTGGCTGCAACAATGGGCTTAAGTATAGCAATGATTGTGAGGATGGTGCAGGACTGGGCAGTGTTTTGTTCTGTTGTACATAGGGTCGCTATGAGTCAGAACCAACTCGATGGCACCTAACAACAACAACAACAATACAGGCACAACAATGTATAAGTAATTTAAAAAGTGATGAGACAAATGATACCATGAACTAAGACTTGAAGGTGTGAAAGGCAACCAAAGAGACAGTAATGCAGTTAATAGTAGAGTCAGATTTGGAGCAGTCTTGGAGAAACAAAGGCATTTCACACTTCATAGCACTCCTTTCCAATGATCTCATTACTGTTGTTTCATGGTTAGATGATGAATGAGGTTGAGTTTAACTAATTGCTCCCTCTGAGCTGGCAGTGAGCCCCAATAGGACTTAAGAGGATTTGAAGAAAGTTCTGAGGATGCAATCCAGGGAGAGTGTATGTGTACAGGTCTCAAGTGTACAAATCCTAAGAGACTAGATTCTTTATAAGCAGGTCAAGTGAAGCTCTTTTGGCTGGAGCACTCTGTGCTCTGCTTGAAAACACTAAAAGCGAGGTCCTGTTATATCCCTTAGGAAAATACAAGTATGTTCTCAGGTGAACTGTGTAAGTGTTCCAACTTCTGCTCCTTTCTCACTGTTAGCTCTGTACCTCGCAAGCTAATGGGTCTAAGTGTGGGGACCTTCTTGGTCCTTGGAGACTTCTTCATTCTGGAATGGACTTAATATCAAACACAACTGTAGAATAATAGAAAATCATGGGGCCTGATCACAGGCAACGGTAAGAGACTGTTGAGATCCATGCTGACCAAGGGAAGAGGATCCAGAGGCCACAAAAATTTGAGTTGCTCGGAGAAACTATTCAGGTGTGGCTAGAATTAGTAATAAGGAGCAGACTAATAGCAACATTCTCCCACCTATCCCCCACATCCCGCCCCAGAAGGTCACTGTTTCTCTCTTTGCTGTCTTCATTTTTGCCTAATTCTAGGGCTCTATGTGGGTGACTCATTTTAGCTTGGTCATTCTCCTTAGAGATGGTTTTCAGTGGGACTTGGGACAACCTATGATTGGTATCTGTTGAACGTAACTCTACAATTTAAAAGCACCTGTACTATAGCTTAGAGCCCTGGTGGCACAGTGATTAAGAGCTATGGCCGCTAACCAAAAGGTTGACAGTTCAAATCCATCACCTGCTCTCTGAAAACCCTATGGTCAGTTCTACTCTGTCCTATTGGGTCGCTGTGAGGCAGAATCAACTCCACGGCAACAGAACGGTTGTTGCTTTGTTGGATACTTACAGCTAGTAAAGAGGTAGGAAAAGTCTGTTGTTTGATTTTGAAAACTAAATAATATATTAACCAGATGTGTTTCTAAAGTCAAGACAGGAGATGACCAAGAAGTAATACATGAAAACTTTTCCTACCTTAGTATAAAACCCACCCACTGCCGTCGAGTCGATTCCGACTCATAGTGACCCTATTGGCCAGAGTAGAACTGCCCCATAGACTTCCCAAGGAGTGCCTGGTGGATTTGAACTGCTGACCTTTTGGTTAGCAGCCGTAGCACTTAACCACTACACCACCAGTGTTTCCCTCCTTAGTCTAGGGCAGTGTCTGTTTTTGGTCATTACCTTGCAGTTGAACACAGTGTCTTACAAAGCAGAGGCAAACAAAAGTCATTTTTTCCTGATGATTAGAGGCATGAACAACGGAATGAAACAGATCTGGGTCTTGGCTCTGTCACATACTAGCTTTGTCACCTTGGGCATTTTAGTGAATTTTTCTAAGTTTCAACGCCCTGATTTGTAAAACAGGAATAGTAATATCTCCTTACAGATTTATTTTTAAAAAATCATGTTTCAAAAGTACTGAGCCCAGTCCTTGGAATACAGTAAATAATCATTAAATAGTATGAGTGTCAAGTATGTATTATGTATGTATGTATGTATGTCTTTTATTATTACTATCACCTGAGTAATTAAAGGATGAGATCCTGGGTCTTCCAGGTGTCATACTTGGTTCTTGACTTTTGAAAACTACCTTATTAGTCCTGTTCTTTACCTTTCTTCTATGTGGGTCACTGTATTTCTTATTTAAACGCAGTGATATGAGTTTGATGCTTTCCTTGCTGCTACTGTTTCTTTTCCTTAATATTTCAGTCACCTCAAGTCCATTTAGAAAATATTAGAAGAACCAGAGGAACCATAGCAGCATCTCCTGATAGAGTTGGGGATATTAGAACTCCCCACTCCAGAGGAATATAATGATATGAAGATGGTGTGATCTAAGTCTATTTAAAATGTTATTTAATAAAACACTTGCAAAGAATTATAGAACACCAACATTAAAAGAAGTCGCTCAGAGAACTAAGTTTAAGGTACCTCCACTAAGGACATTCTTTTCATAATGATTTATAGTTTTGCCACATTCACAGACATTTCATGAACTTTACCATAATTTTAGGAGGATTTTTTTGTTTTTGCTATGGATGTTGTTATAATAGTTAGGATTTCCACATTGTAGATGATGAAACTATGCCTACGAGAGATGGTGTATAAATTGTTCTAATCATGTAACTAAGAAATGGCAAAGCTAGGAACCAAATCAAGTGTTCTGATTTCTAATACAATTTTTTTTCTGATATTTTGCAGAAGGTAATGAATAGTGGGAGTTTGTTACTCAAAGAGATGATGAAAGTTCAAAATACAAGCTTCAAAGAGAATAAATTCAAGAATAAACAACTAAAAAAGTTTCTAACTTCACATGAGAATGTTTTGAATATGTCTCTAAACTTCTGATGTTGTCATAGGGGACAACCATTCACCTCTACAAAATATTCCTTTCAGAATCTGAATAGGTTATAGCTCTGAATCAGTCTGACAGTTTTTATTACCTTGTGTTTTTATATAGATCTCACCCTACATAAGAAGCCTAGTTGTTGCTTGTTAAAAACATAGCCGATGTAGTCATCAGCAAGAAGCTCGACAATTTAATACTGGTGTCTGCACTTTGGTGTCTAGGATCCTTTATGTGGACTTTCTCACAGCAATGAGGAATTGCTCAGTGGTGACTGAATTTATCCTGCTGCGCATCCCACACACAGAGGGTCTGGAGACCATGCTCTTTGCCCTGTTTTTGTCCTTCTACCTCTTCACCCTGAAGGGGAACCTGCTCATCCTACTCGCAACTGTCTCTTCCACTCGGCTTCACACTCGCATGTACTTCTTTCTGTGCGAACTGTCTGTTTTTGACATATTTTTCCCTTCAGTGAGCTCCCCCAAGATGCTGTTTCACCTCTGAGGGAATAGCCGAGCTATCTCCTATGCAGGCTGTGTGTCCCAGCTCTTCTCTTACCACTTCCTGGGCTGCACTGAGTGATTCCTGCACACCGTGATGACCTATGACTGCTTTGTGGCCATATGTTACCCTCTGCACTACACAGTTACCATGAGTCACAGAGTGTGTGCCATCCTTGCCATGGGGACCTCCTTTTTCGGCTGTATTCAAGGCCACCTTTCTAACCACTCTCACCTTCCAGTTGCCTTACTGTGGTCCCAATGAGGTGGACTATTACTTTTGTGATATCCCAGTGATGCTGAAGCTGGCCTGTGGAGATACCTCAACCTTGAAGATGGTGGGGTTCATCAGTGTGAACCTCATGCCCCTCAGCTGCTCCCTTCTCATTGTCACCTCCTACAGCCGCATCGTCTACTCCATCTTGCAGATCCGCTCTGCAGAGGGCCGACGCTATGCCTCCTCCACCTGTAGTGCCCACCTCACTGCCATCCTTCTTTTCTACATGCCGGTGGTCTTCATGTACCTGCAACCCACCTCCAGCCCTGGGTTTAATGCAACTGTTCAAGTCCTGAACAACCTGGTCACCCCCATGCTGAACCCCTTCATCTACAGCCTGCAAAACAAGGAGGTGAAATCATCTCTAAGGGAGACATTACATCAGTTGGCCTTCCTTCCTGAGCAGCTGTAGAGAGAGATCAATAGCTAACATTTCAATCTCAATTCACATTTTATAAAACATTTTTATGTGGTTCTCAGAAAAATTTTTGAATTTGAGAACACAAGTTTTATTATTCCCATTTTACAATGGGACTAACACTCAAATTGTTCAAATGACTTGTCCAAGGACACATATGGAGGGATGGTAGAATGAGGAATTGAAAGCTGGTTTTCTGACTCTGGACCTGGGCTGTCTCGAGGACATAATACTGCTGTTCATGGAGGGAGGGAGCTCTTCCCAGTAGAGAGAAAAACTCAGATTTCATATTTCTTAATCTTTATTTTTTTCAGTCGTCTACCTCTTCTCCTTCTTTTCTTATTCACTCTGAAAGTTTTTCAGCTTGTCTGCAGTGCTGATCTCCTCAAATGCCTGCATTGGATAAACCCTCATTTGATGGTCTAGAGGTTATTAAAAAAATGGGATGGGTGTATCCCTTTGGCTTCAAGTATCATCCTGTGACTTCTGAACCATAAAGATGTTGAGTAAGGAGAAGCACTTTGGGCTGGGAATTGAGGCAGGTCTCTTGCGGGTGAAGCAGAAGTACCAATATCCTACATCACCTAAAAACTTTATCTGTTGGACTTAGACATTGAAACAGGCCCTGGCTGTGAAAAGGCAGTATGTGAACAAGAATATGGAGAGGGTACTCCAACTTGACACTATATCATTAATGATTATCCTGTCATGCTTGAGTTTTTAGAAAGTTGCTGTATAATGACTCTTGCCTTCTCACATTTTTCTAGTTTCCTGATGAGACGATTATGCAGGGCTCTGTCAGGTCCTGATGGAATTCACAGGAAACAGAGCTCACACATTTCTTTCCCTTCCCTAGCCGATTTTCTCATCACGAAATAAATTAATTTACCTGACAGGATTTGGGTGGAAATTCCAAATATATGACTTATTACTTAATAACTCATCTCACCAAATACCTGAATAAATAACTGAAAGGTCGTCAGATTTAAACCAGTAAAAAAAAAAAAAAAAGAATGTGGAGAGGTAGAGAGGAGGAATCCATGTAGGGGTGGCTGTATTGTGATTCCATGTTAGAAAATCTGGACTTGCCTTCGTATTGTTCATTGCAGCCACAGGGGGATGCTGGCTCCAACCTCCCATTGTTTTGTGTGTCTTTGGCTTCTCAATTTACAAAGAGTTTGTATTTGGCCTCTCTTCCTACATTCCTTAATTATTTTCTTGAAATACTTTAAGAATGGAAAGTGTGTTATTTCAATATAGTGAACTACTGTTCTCATAACTGAATTCATTGAAAATCCTGTCACATTTGGGGATTATAATTGCTCTGAAAATTGTTCCCACAGTAATGTAGGGAGGGAAGGACTCTAGGAAGAGGGTGATGGAAGAGCAGGGGAAGAGGGTGATGGAAGAGCAGGGGACAGCCAGAAGTAAGTTTTTTTTTTTTTTTTTTTGTCTTGTGTGCATAAAGAGAAACTGAAAATATGTCTTAAATTATCAAATTTGTCATATCTCAAAAATTTCCCAAGCTTCTTTGAGTTCACTCTCAAGAACTCTTCTCATTACTCAATTTCTTGGTTGTAGCTATTCAGGTGGGAGCACCTGAGTGGAGCAAATGGTTGAGTGCTAGATTACTAGCTAAAAGGTTGTCAGTTCAAACACATCCAGAGTCACCTTGGAAGAAAGATCTGGAGATCTGCGTCAGAAAGGTCACAGTCTTGAAAACCTATGAAGCAGCTCTACTTTGCACACATGGGGTCTCCACAAGTTGGAATTGACTAGACAGCAAGTAACAACAGCAACAAGCTGCTCAGGTGGTCAAAATAGAACAATTTGTGAAACTAAAAGATGGGAGTCAAATTATTTTCATTTTTGTTCATTCAGATGTCATTCGATCAATAAGTCTGTGCTAGGTGTGGAGAAGGGGCCCTGGTAGTGCAATGGCTAAGAGCTCAGGGTGCTCACCATAAAGGTGGGGGTTCTGAATCTACTAACTACTCCTTGGAAAACCAATGGGGCAGTTCTACTCTATCCTATAGGGTCGCTATGAATCAGAATTGATGCAATGACAATGGGTTTGGTTCTTGGTCTGGCTTAGGTGTGAGGAATGCACAGATAAAGAAGACATGTTCCTGCCTGTCTTAGTCAGCTAGCGCTGCCGTAACAGAAATACCACAAGTGGATGGCTTTAACAAAGAAGTTTATTCGTTCACAGTCCAGTAGGCTAGAAGTCCTAATTCAGGGTACCAGCTCTGGGGGAGGGCTTTCTCTCTCTGTTAGCTCTGGAGGAAAGTCCTTATGATGCATCAGTGTTCCCTTGGCCTGGGAGCATCTCAGCGCAGGAAGCTCACGAAAAAAGGACACGCTCTGCTTCCAGCACTGCTTTCTTGGTTGTATGAGGTCCCACATGTCTCTCTGCTTGCTTCTCTCTTTTATATCTCAAAAGAGATTGATTTAAGGCACTATCTAATCTTACGAGTCTCATCAGTATAACTGCCACTAATCCATCATATTACATCATAGTGAGAAGATTTACAACACATAGAGAAACCACATCAGAAGATAAATGGTAGACAATCCTACAATCATATGAGGGAATCATGACCTAGTGAAATTGACAGATATTATGGGGAAAACAATTCAATTCATGACACTGCCTGATTGGAAAAGTCCACTGGAGAATATAAACTGATACATGCCTAACTGGAGCATATTATAATTCAGGTGTGAAATAAAGCTGAAAGTATGGAGTATATTTGCTGGGGCAGGGGAGAGTCCTCACAAAAGAGGTGTTGAAGGTTGATTTTTTTTTTTTTTTTTTTGTCTCTGATTAGGAATGACTGAAAAGTGTTTTCCAGGAAGAAGCAATGTATATTTCAATCTTTTGTTTTAGGAGGTAAAATGTAATTGCTTGGGCAGATATCACTCAACTATTTGTCATTTGGCATTGTGGAGAGAGACGCTCAAAGGAGTGTTCACATGGCTAGAAGCCTGTGTTTTTTACTTCCTGCTCTCCCTGGGACACTACTGATGTGTCCTAAAGCATATTGATTGAAATAATTGAATAACCGCTAAGAAATTCATGTTTTTGGTCACTTGCAATTTTTTTGTAAAGAATACTTACTTTGGCTTTACGAAAATAATTATTCAAGCTAAGAGAATGAGATTATTACATGTTGTGCTAGTTCACTTAAGATAAGAAGGACGATAATGCCAGTAATCATTGGGATGTTAAATTGTTGAGAAAAAATCTAGCCTATCATTTACCACCATTTTATTTCACATTTCATTGTTTAAAAATATTATTTTAATGTTTGCTTCAGTAAGATGCTACAAAAACAACATCAAAACATCATTGTTCCTCTGGATGTCTTACTTAAAAATTTGCTTATATTACATATTAAACAATTGGAAAGTGATATTTGTGAATGATATGTAAAATATACAAAGTATAATACAAATTAATATCTGTGTCCCACTATCCAGTTTCAGGAAAAGAGTAGTGCTTTGCCTTGGAAGTTCCTGGTAAACCCCACCTAATCCTATCCCCTTCACAGCCCTAGAAGACATCATTATCTTGAATTTTGTGTATATTACTCCTGTCTTGGTCATCTACTGCTGCTATAGCAGAAATACACAGGTGGATGGCTTTAACACAGGGAAATTTTTTTCTCTCACAGCCTAGTAGGCTACAAGTCCAAATTCAGGACATCAGCTCTAGGTGTAGGCTTTCTCTTTGTGTCAAGTCTGGAGTAAACACCTTGTCATCAATCTTCTCTTGGTCTGGGAACATCTCAGTGCAGCAACCTCAGGACCAAAGGATGAATTAAAATGGCTAAGTAACCTTTTACCTGTGGAATTAACAATTAGACCCAACCTACCTCTTTAGTCTCTTCAAAGCCTTATGTTCAATTGGGAACACCCATGTCTTTCTCACACACACTCTACTATCAAGATACACTGACATTCTGACCCTTCCTTAAAGATACCACTTACCAATTTTCATTCCTTCATCAACTTGTTCTTTTCATAAACATTTATTGAGGGCTTACTATGTTTAAGGCTTGTGCTAAGCACTGGAGATATGAAGAGCTATATGTGTTATTCTTAAGAAGGTCTTGGTTAAGCATGGGAAGCAGATACAGAAATGACTAAAATAAAAAGTAATAAATTTTTAATGGGCATACACAAAATGTGGAATAATAAAATGAAAGCAGAAATGAATAGTCTTATGCAGTTATTGGAAAAGTTTTCAAAAAATTTAAAACAGATTCGTTCACAGCTCGGTCTTTATAAATTTTATTTTCCCTTCCTGGGATACCCTTTCCGTATTCCTCTAATGGATAACTTCTACTTATCCTTCAAGACCCAAGCTAAAAAGTCATTTTCGTGTCTGTGTGACGTTTTCCTATCTCAGGCAGAATTAAGTTCTTTTTCTGTGTGTTTCAATTTTTCACTGTGTCAAAAAGTATCATTCCATTATGTCAAAATAAGATTGGCAAAACAACTCCCCATTTAACCAGATCCAGGGAAGTGAAGAAAAGGAGACAGGTGGATAATTACAGTTCAGAACTGTCGGGCCCTTCATTGTTGAATGAATAAGCTAGACGATATATATATATATATATATATATTTTTTTTTTAGGCCAAGACCTCAGTCTGTACATTTAGGATATGTCATTAAGTATAGCCTAGGAACAGACTCATGCTGTACTTTGAGAAAAATAGTAATAGTTTATGGTGGGAGAAGTAAAAGAATCAAACAGGATTTTCATTTGCTCTTAACATATATGAATTTTATGACTTTTAACAAGTTAATTGGCTAATTTAATTTGCTATTTTAAATTGGTAAGATAGAGATATTTAAACCTACTTCATTATTGCTATAAAGACTGACTTAGGTAGTTTGTTTATAGCACCTAACACTGTTATCTTGAACATAATAGGGATTTGCTAAATACATTTTCTTCCCCTCTTCTCTTTTTCTTAAGAAATACATTTTCTTTAAGTAAAAATAAAATGCAATAGAAAATCAAAGTTCAATTTACAATATTTTTCTTTGGAAACCAATATTCAAGAACACTCAGAGCAGTGTGTAAGAACATGCTGGGCTTTGTAGTCAGGTTGACCTGGGTTCCAGTTCCCACTTGGTCACTTCTAATTTGTATGGCTTTGGGTAAGTTTCCTGAGTACAGTTTATTTAAATATATAATGGGAAGAACAAAAGTACCTAACTCATAGGGTCATTGTGAAGATCAAATGATGTCATCCATGTAAACAGCTTAGTGTGGGATTTGGCATATAGTTAAGAGCTTAATAAATGCAGTACATATTGTATATAGCAAAGCATTTTAACATATTAATCTTGCGTGTTAACTTATGTTGCATTGGGTAAGACTCTGTCCCCTGATGTAATTTTCACTGTTATTTTTCCTTCATATGAATACACTCACTGGGAATCACTGAAAGGCTGACCCCTTGAACATATGATCCCACAAAGTGGTAGATATTGGAATTATATTGGATTTACACAGTTTACATAAATTCAAACATCTGTTTGGGCTTTACTTATAACTAACAAATCATAGGTGGATATAAACAGAGATATAGTAAAGAATAAATACAGAAAAAAAAAGTGCTCCCAATTTGCCCAAAGTAAACAACACACAAAGTTCTCAGAAAACATCAGAAATGAGGATGCTGCTGCTTCTAATTACTACCAGAAATTGAGAATTTGTCAAAGGAATTTAAAGAACCAAACATACACAGTTAAATGTTATATGAGATTGAATGAAAATTAGTAGAGGGCAAGCTGATAGACTTATTAAAATTATAACTGTTTCTGGAAGAGGTTAAATGAAAGCTACCATCAAGAAAGGATGGAGATACCAAGAAAATGTAAAATGTCATTGTGGTTAGCTATGGTATATAGAGCATTTGCTGTGTGCTAAGCACTGTGCTAAGTTCTTTTCATTTTTATTTCATTTAATTCTCATACAAACTCTATAAAATACATATTTATTGTTATTATATTTATTTTACAGGTTGGAAAAATGAGCCTGAGAGCTTAGGCACCTTGATCAAAATCATGCACGTAGTGTGTGGTCCAGCTAGTATTCAGCCCTAAGTTTGTCTTACTGCCAAGCCCCAGTTCTGCCGTGATGCTTTCCATGTACAATGTATGACGTGTCTGTTGACAACAGCATGTGTTTTCTATGTTCATTCCTTTTCACACGGTTTGTTGAAAGTCAGAAATTGTTTTTTGTTCCTTCAACTAGGTATCGAAAAACTCCAGATGAGAAACACATTTACAGAAACTTTTCTTACCACTTACATCAGGCTATAAAATGTCCCCAAAGGAGTCACTGAGAAGAGAACTTTTTAGCTAATTAATCTCAAAGGTACTCATTCCTGTGAGATGCATCTCTTGCTCATTATGACTTTGGATTTATTTTCCCCCTAATTTGTGTTCTTCACTTGTGAACTGTGTCACGGGACAAAGTGGATAGATGAGACTGGGAGTTAGGTTAGGCAATGCAACAAACCTTGTTAAAATATTTACGGTCTTGGGGATTCCCTTTGCAACTGCTATCCCAAGGCAAGACTAAACATACACACACGTGCACGTGCACACACACACGGATGTGAGCACACACACACACGCTTGTGTACAACTTTATTCACGTCAGTTTTCCTAGCATTTCTAAGATGAGGCTGATTCCTTCTAAAACAAACAAACAAAAAAAGATTCCTATAACTTCACCTCTCTCCTGGGAGTTAGTATTAAAAATACCATTCACTAGTTACAATGCACCTAAATAGCCTTGACTGCAATTAACATGAAGGAACAGTGAAAACATGGAAATCTTGATGTCAGAGCTCCAAATGGATACATATTCTGAGTGTTAACTGTTCTCCCTGTCCAAAAAGCATGGGAGGACTCTGTCAATCATATTTCAATTCCCGCAGCTGGCTTTGCCCAGCACATGGTGAACAGCAGAATTAAAAGCAGGCAGTTAGACTGAGCAACAGGGTCATGGTAAGCAATTTAACACCCAGTGCGAGTTTCAAGAGGGAATGCAGAGGGCTCAATTTATCAACCATGACAGTTCTCATTATTTGAATTAAGCAGGTACTTGCTGATTCTTTCCATAAATGCATGCTGTGAAGAATCGTTGCGGGTCACGTGAACCTCACCTTCTGAAACCCAACATTTAGAAAGACTTATTTATTTATTTATTTTAATATTCTTAGTTATTTTCAGGGCACTCAGGAATTTTAAATTACCTTAAGTACACACAAAGGAAAACATACATGCATGCACATATACAATATAATAAATGGGAAAAATGATGAACACCAATAGAATAAAATCTGTTGTGAATTAAATATAATAAAAGTCCTTTAAGGTCGGCAATGAACACACCATCAATGTCAAAATAAAGAGATACACGCTTATGTCCTCTTAGATGTAATAGGCTAGAGATGGATGGAACCTTAAGAGATTTGTCAACCAATAACCTCATGTTATATATGAAGAAACAACAAGACACGGAGTGGTCAAATGAGATACCTAAAATAACACAAAGAACAAAGTGAGGGACACTGATTGATATCCAACATTACTTCACTTAGGTCCCTAGGAGGTGCAAACACTGCACTTGACTGCTAATCTAAAGGTTGGATATTCTAATCCACCCGGTGGTACCACAGAAGAAAAGGGGTAGTGATTTCCTTCCCTTAATCTTCCAGTTAAGAAAACCCTATGGGGCACTTCCACCCTGTAACACACGGGTCATCATGAGTCAGAATTGACTTGATGGCAACTAACAACAGCACAACATTACTTCACTTAAAAGAATGGGTTGGAATCCAATTCAAGATTTAAAACTTCTATTGATCTTGTCTGCTTTCAGTTAAGGCTTTATAATGATCTTCGTATAATTATCTTTGCATCTTTTACAGATTACCTGAGAATTGGCATTGTATGTCCTGCTTGTTTTTATATATCCATTTTTATATATCCTGCAGTGATTCCACACAGAGCCTGAGCATAGACCAAAGTCTGTAACTATTCGTAAGATTGAAGTAGGTTTATCCCTGTAAATGATACCCTCATGTAACCTGGCCCTCCGTCTCCTGACAATTTTGTTATTTATAGAGCTAAGCCTAATCACTTGGATGCCAATGTTGAGTAGAAAATCATACACTAGGCCCCACAACAAAAACTAATTTAAATGCACCATAATTTTATCTTATATTTATAACATGATTATCAAATAGAGAAGGGACCTCAGTGATCATAAATATAAGCACTTTCCCTTGCAATGAGAAAAGAGGCCTGCACACATAGCTAAATGAGTGCACGGGGATAATGCACTGTATTGGAAGTTCTGTTCTCTATCAAGGAGCCTGAGTCCCAAGCAATTGGCCTTCTATTCTAATTAACTGATATATTAAAAAAATTTTTTTTTAATTAGCAAATATTCATTGAGAAATTATGAAGCTATTTAACAAGATGTTATGGGGAATCAAAAGATGAATAAGATAAGTATCTCTATGTAAGTAAATATGAAACAAAAATATAATTCAAATACCTGTTGTAAAAAGATACAGATAAAATATGAAGCATGTTCAAATAAGTGAGGTTCACTTGATCTGGGAATATGAAGGTGGCCTTCTGGAACAAGCAATGTACGAGCTGAGTCTTATTTGCTGACAGGATTTGCAAATTTGAGAGTAGGAGTAGATATTAGAGGAAAGAACTAGGAAAAGTTAAGGCACAGAAATGGCAAGAAATGAGAAAAATGCCAGTAGTGGTTATTTCTCTCTTTCTGTCTTTTTTGTTTTAATTTTGTAATATGTACTTACGTAATAGATTTGTATTTGTTTGATATAAACCATGTTAATAGCATTAGATTTGTTACCACTGCCTAAAGAAAAGGAAACAACAGGCTTAAAATTAATTGTTAGGCTATCTCTCTCTCTGTCCTGTCATTTTGTCTTCATCGAGTTTCCATGGAGACAGTTCTAGAGAAGGCCCTGTGAGTCAGTAACAGGCAAAAGCTGGTTCAATAAGCCCTGTGAGATCAGGCCTCAGCTCTGAGGTCCATGAAAATGTTGCAAGTGAAATAAAACACTAGTGAAATAATTTTCAAAGTCCATTAAATATACTTAGACCTATTGTCTTCCACCCATAATTCTATTCCCAACCCTCATACTCTCAGATCCCGGATTCCCAACCAGTTACATGCATACAAGTGATGTCTCTATTGTACCTCTTGGGAAGCCACAATTTTGGGTGGTTTCAAATGTACTAAGAGGATATGTAGTGGGTAAACTATTGTTCACAAACCTCAGATGTGCAAAATGTAACTTCCCTTAGCATTCCACAACTCAGCTTTTAATCTTGAGCTTCCATTTCTTCCAAATGGTGGGAAATAAAAATTTAGTCACATTCAAGTAAACCCAGTCAATTTTGAGCTTTTTACTCTCATCCTCCACCTTCCAGGAATTGATTTTCTAAGCTCTGGGGCTCATATAACACTACAGGTAGACACCGATTTTCCATGTACTCGAGTTACAACTAACTGCATCACCACTGTCCTTTTCTTGGTACATCATATCTTTAGTAATATACACTACACATAATGTTGCAACATGTAATTTGATAATGTTATCATTTCATGCCAATCCCCCAAAGACAAAGATCGAAAGCCCCAAAGACAAATAAAGATTGCAATTATAAAGATGCTGATAATAAAAGTCAATAATAATAAAAAGTTAAAAAAAAAAAAAAAAGAGCTATTCCCTAAGACAGAGCCAACTTAGGACAAAGGTGTCAGACAGAACTCCCTTATAAATTGGGGACTACCTGTATTAGCACTAGTAGGGAGGAATGTCCTCTTCTCCACATTGATGATCCTTCCTCTGCCCTTACCTCACATGTAGAACGCCCTGTGATGCCATTTGGTCTAACTCATGGCAACCGCATAAGTTTTCCTCGGCTGAAACCTTTATGGGAGCAGATCACCAGGTCATTTTTTCTCTTGGAACAGCTGGTGTGTTCTAACAGCTGACCTTTCCATTAGTAGCCAAATTCTTAACCATTGCACCACCTAGGCTCCTTATATCCATATAGTGGAGGATTTTATACTGTAAAAATGAATGAAGCACAATATGGATAAACCTTGAAATTATTACAATAGGTAAAATCAGCCAAACACAAAGGGCACATATAAGACTCCTTTATATAAAATGTCCAGAAAATACAAGTCTATCAAGAAAGTAGATAAGTGGCTGCCTAAGGTTAGTTGTGGGAACAGGGAGTTACTGCAAATGGGCATCTTTCTGAAGGGATGCGAATATTCTACAATTGGATTGTGGTAATGGTTGCACGGCTTGGTAAATTTACTTAAAATCATTGAATTGTACACTTTAAAAGGGTGAATATTACGATAGGTGAATTGTATCTCAAGAAATCTGTTACTAAATACCTATAACTAGGTTTCTTCAAGACATTATACCAGTCATTTTTAAATAAAAATTATTATTAAATAAAAATCATTTAAATAATGTTAATTTTTCATATATGCAGATAATTCATATTTCAAAATTTTTTTCATATACGGCATTTAATTTGAAATTCATGAAAAGAGTTTGTGAGAGGTATTATTTCAATTTTTTAGATAAAGAAATTTGATGATCTTCAGACAGCCTAAGTAAGCTGCCCATGATTTGAACCCAGATCTTTTCACTCAAAGTCTTATGCTATGGCTCTCAGGTACCTGAACCTTCTGATTGGTTTTGGGAGGACTCATGGGTATTTTTGAAAAGAGTCAGGGATAAATTTTTTGTAAGCATCATTATCTCTTTACTTTTCAGGTAAAACTAATCCAGTTGAGATAATCAGTCGAATGTTCTTCCAGGTTTCTGGTAGCTCTCCCACTACAGTTCTGAACAATAGCTTCATCATTTTGTGTACAAGGACCGACTGGTCATGTCCCACTTATAAAATAATTATTAGTTTCTCCAAACTACTTACTCAGAAAGTGATGTAACCTCTAAGCCTTAGGGACTCAAGGCAGACTTTGGAGGATATGGTCCCTTAGGGATGCCGGCTCTGTTTAAGTTTCTGATACCCACACTTGCGCAAGGCTTTTGAGCCTATAGAAAAGATCAGAGGATCAAAGGGGTCTGGTTTGGGAATTTATTTACACAGAACTTGCGTGGCTCAAGGATAGAGACATAGGAACACCACAAGCCTAAAGGCTCCAGGATCAAGCTGATCTATAGAGTCCTTTCTAACAAGGAGATCTAGAAAATTGTCCACAAGTAATGCCAGAGAACAGAAGAGAGTAAGCCTGTATTTGACTTGGACCTGAACACTGTATACACAAAAGGTGTAAACATCACTTTTTATTACGTACATTTTTTGCCTCTCTTTCTCCTTTTGTATCTTTTCATCCCTTCCTCTCTTCCTCTCTGCCCTTTTGGCATCTCTTCTTTACTGTGGCTGTTTTTTTTCTTTTCACCATTTGCTCTAAGTAGTTATAAAATTTTCACTGTTCCTTTATGAAAAATGAATACAAGTTTCTTTTCTTTATTTACATTTAACTTTAACCTGTTCAGTCATAGAGATCATATTTTATGTTTTCTAGTTTAGGCTGTTGAGTAGTGGTTCTTATCTTGTTTGAGAGTCTTAAACCATTTCGAGAACACAAGAATACTATTAGATCTTTTCTCCAGAAAAGTGTGTGTGTGTGTGTGTGTGTGTGCGCACGAGCACGTGTATACCATAAAATGTTAAATATAATTCAAGAGATTAGATGGAATGGATTCAGAATCACTGTAATGGAGTTTCTACTACAAAATATCTTGGACCTAAATTCTGATCCTGAGTCTATGACGCTGGGAAAATTCCTTCTCTCTTGACCTCTTCATCTAATATTTGAGAGATAAACACACCATCTTTTTGGTTCCTTTCAGGTTTAATCACCCAAGATTAATTCTATATTAGTATCAACACATAAACCTGCTCTATGGCCCTGTTTTATCTGATGATGATAAAGGCACACCTAAAGTTGAGGAAAACCTGGTGGCTTAGTGATTAAGGGCTGTCTGCTAAACAAAAGGTCAGCAGTTCAAATCCACCAGGCGCTCCTCGGAAACTCTATGGAGCAGTTCTACTCTGTCCTATAGATCACTATGAGTCAGAACAGACTCGACAGCAATGGGTTTTAAAGTCAAGGAGTTTTGCCATAAGATTACCCATTGGAACCTTAAGGTGTTGGTTCCTGATCTGTTAAATGTCCCCTGGTATAATTATTCCTGTAAGTCTTGCTATTTGCTAAAGAGAAGAGATTTAATGTAACCATCCTAATACACCTACAGAGTTCTTGTCCCTTAGAGTCATCGTCTCAGATTTCAAATGATTAGTGTCACTTGATGAGTCATTTTCTGCAATTAGCTTCAATATTATCATACATCAAATAAATACTCATCCTGATACTCCTCTCTACACCCAGCTAAGTGTCTGATGTATCCTATGAAAACACACAGATGTATGAGGCTTCTTTTTACCCCAATATTCAGGGATAGCTGGGACCTAGATTGAGGCTCTAAACCACTCAGGAATAATCATATCCTAAAATGAACCAATTGGAATCCTATGACTTATGCTTCCCCCACACTTCACCAGTGTCTCTATTTTTACTTGGCTTCATCAATTACTGTCTGATAACCTTGATCAAGTTACTTAATCTATGTCTGAGTTTACACTTTCACAAGTTGGGGATAATGGTAATAGCTGCTGTAGATGGTTTTTAGAAAGGATTAAGTAGATTCATATATACAGTTTAGCTCAGAGTGAGTTGTAAGTAAGTTAATATATATGAGTTGGAAGAGACTCAATGGCAACAAATATCTCTGTGTGTGTATGTATATATATATACACACACATACAAATATATGTATGTATATATGTACTAATTAATAACTTTTTTTTAAATTCACTGACTTTAACAGTGCATCTGAGATATAGACTAATCTGAGGATTGATAATGAGTTGAAGGGAAAGAGGTCTCAGAACTCTCCAGACTTCTTAAATTCTCACAAATATTCTCTCATGTTCTTTCGTCAGTATTTTTCTGCTTCTTCACACATTCTTGGAGTAATCTGGTTTACTTCCATGTTTTCAGTGTCTAGCCCTGAGAGTCATGCTTCCAACTGCCTTTTGGACATCACTATTTGGTTAGTCTGTGGACTCTTCAAAGCCAACAGGTACAAAAACAATTCTGTTATTTACCTTGAAAAAAAAAACTGGATATTCATTTTATGATACACTGAATTCCACCTCTATCTCATATCACAGCAGTACTATCCACCTAGTTTTTCACATTAGATTACTTCCTTTCTTCATTCTGTCCTCCTGCCCTCACATCCAATTATTTACTTCTTTGTTCTTTTCCGGTTGCCTTAGAGTCAATTCTGACTCATGGCAACCCTATGTGTATCAGAGTAGAACTGCTTCATAAGGTTTTCAAGGGCTGATTTTTTGGAAGAAGATTGCCAGGCTTTTCTTCTGAAGGACCTCTGGGAGAACTTAAACATCTAAACTTTTGGTTAGCAGCTGAGTTCATTAACTGTTTGCGCCATTCAGGGACTCCAATTATTTACTAAGAGATCAATTCTACTTCATGTGAATTTATCATTTCTTCCTCTCCTGACTGGGTGGTTGCTTTAGGTTCCTAGCTTGTCTCCGTAGCTGTATACTATTCATCCTGTAAAACATCCTATACATTGCTGTTAAAGCCAGTTAACTAAAATATTAAGTTCATTATTTTGCATCATTGATTAAAGCAAAATCTTATCATCTAGGATTTTTCATATTACAGATCCTAGATATTTTCCTCTTTTGTAAAGACATCTTTCAAAACCCCAAAGGAAAGTATTAATTTCCTAACTCTACCATACACATACCTTTAATGCTCTAATTATTACACTAAATCATGCTTATTTAATTTGTATTTCATTTTCCCACTAGTCTGTGCTTTTCCTGGTAGAAGAGTCTGTGAATTATTAATGTTGGTGTCTCAGCAACTCACCTGATGTCTGGTCAAAGTATACGACCAATGTATGTGTGTTGAATAAAGATAACAACATTGTAGACATTAATTTTTTTTTCTGATTAATGGCTAAACTTTTCTTAATTTGCATTATTGGGAGTATAATCTCTCAATTTTGATGTAATAGTCTTTCCCCCTTTCTTGTTTTAAACCTATAGAATCAATGGATTGTTTACTTATCCAAAATTTCAAGAAAAAATATAATTCATCACCAAAAAAGACATAGTTTAAGTGATCTCTCAGCTTTTATTTTTCATAAACATTTTGGATGTCTCATTAGTTCCTGATGCAATAAGGGAGAAAAGCACAAGGGTGTGAGTATGATGGATTTTGTAAAACCTAATAATCTCTTTTTCTTCTTCATTCTATATATTAATCCAGATTTTGCACTTGATGATTATTTTCCCTTTACGTGTGAGAAAAAACTGGTTAATGTGCTAAGTCCAACTGAGTTCATGAGGAAGATTCATAAACATGTAATATTCAAAGCCAGGTATATTATGGACTTTGTTCTTTCCTAATTACTTTTGGAAGAGAAAAAATCTCTAGAATTTCATAAAATATTCTGTCTCTTCAAGGAGTTGCTTTATCTACCCATAGGCTCTGAATAGAATATCCTGCTGTGTTAAAAAAAAAAAAATTAGTTGAAAAGATCATTAAAAATCTAAGCCTCCTTTCTATTCTGAGCAGGAATGGAATGTACAATATCCACAGATCTTTTCTTTTAGTAAAGAAGAATTTGCTGTCATGTTGGATAGATTCCTTTTAACTTTTTCTTTGAAAAATAAAATATACTTCTATGTGGGCAAGGACTTAAAGTTGGAAACTAGAAGGCTTCATAATTAAGAGGTTATCACTCAGCAAAGAAGATAGTTTATATTGGATGTTATTGTTAGGTGCCATCGAGTCGGTTCTGACTCACAGGGACCCTAGATACAACAGAAGGAAACACTGCCCAGTCCTGCACCATCCTCACAATCATGGCTATGTTTGAGCTCATTTTTGCCGCCATTGTGTCAATCCATCTCTTCGAGGTTCTTCCTCTTTTTGCTGACGTTGTACTTTACTGCGAATGATATCCTTCTTCAGGGACTGGTCCCTCCCAATAATATGTCCAAGGTGTGTGAGGCAGAGTTTCACCATCCTCCCTTCTAAGGAGTGTTCTGGCTGTACTTTTGTTTGTTCTTTTGGCAGTCCACGTATATTCAACATTCTTCACCAGCACCGTAATTCAAAAGCATCAATTCTTCCTTATTCATTGTCCAGCTTTCACATGCATATGAGGATTGAAAATACTATTGCTTGGATCAGGCACACATTAGTCCTCAAAGTGACTTCTTTGCCTTTTAACACTTTAAAGAGGTCTTTTGCAATAGGTTTGCCTAAAGCCTTATGTTGTTTCATTTCTTGACTGTGCACAAAGATGCTTTGATAAGCTTGAGAGATGGCCAAATACCAAAAAGATTCAATTGGAGAGTAATGGATGATTTGTGTAGGGACTTGTATTTTGAAGAAACAGAACAAAACAAACAAAAAAGAATGGTCTCAGCATTAAATAGTTAAAGCTCCTTAAAAATTTACATGTAAAAAAGTTCTGTTTCAGACCGTGGTGTTATCAAATTTGCTCTGAAGCCCCGTGAGATGTTACGGTACACTAACAGAGTGAGGGATGCAATGGTACCATCCCTCATTGTAATTCAGACTGGAGTGTTGAGCAATAGTAGACAAGAAGGACAGGGATAATACAACAACCATCACTGAGGAACTCAAAGCCAAGCCATTTAAATAGCATTGGAAAAACAGTACATGTTAGACCAAAGCAAGGAAGACTAAAAACTTGTAGCCTTCAAATTTCCAATGATTTTTCATATGGCAGAAACCTTATTTATTATGCTCCCAAGAGTAAATCTAAGGCCAATGGGTAAGAGCTACAGTGAATAGAATTTACTTAAAACAAACAACCAACACCACCAACAAAAAGAATAACAAAAAATAAAAAGAAAAAAATCAAGGTTTTAGAAAGATGGAATAACAATGTCTGAGAGGTAAAACTTTCTCTGTCATTTAAAGTAATTGTGTGTAGACTAGCCAGCCACTTTATGGCGATGTGGATGAAGTAATCCAAATAAAAGAATGAATGATTGAACTAAATAGCCTTTAAGGTTCCTTTAATACAGAGAATACTTTGATTTTAATTTTACCCACATTTCCATAATTCTTTCTCCTCTTTCCCAATTATGGTATAATGCATTTAGAATCCTTGGGTTTGAATCCCTACCTGCCACATGCTGTATGTGAGGATGTTGGCAAGTTATTTAACTCCCTTCATTCCTATTTTGTTCATCACCTAGGAGGTGCAAATAAGAATACCTATCTTACAGGATTCTATTAAGGCCTAATTTGAAAAAGGTTATGAAAATTCTATACAAACCACAATTTCAGGTTATCTTTTTCTTTTTCTCTATTTCGTTTTCCTTTCTGTCTTTGTCTTTCCTTTCTTAGTCTTCAATGTTTCTACTCTTTATGTCATTTGCTATTTTTTATACTAACGGTAGTAAAATAAGATCTATTTGCCAGTCAAGTAACCTGCATTCAGACCTCCCAATGACATATTGCACTCCTTCTGAAGACGCTTGTCCTGCATTCTGAGTCATAATAAAAAGTATCTTTTCATTAGTAAAGCTATGATTTCCTTTCTTCTTGTGAATCTACTAAGTCTATCACATTTTTTCCAATCCTGGCATGGTAAATAGGAAAGGTAGCAAAATTTGTACTTTGGATTATAACATACTGCCTTTTTCCTCCTCTCCAGTCGGATTTCCAACTTCTATGATGATAATGAATCACACCTTAGTAACAGAGTTCATCCTGTTGGACATTCCACAAGCAGAGGGGCAAGAAACTCTGCTCTTTTTTGCTTTCCTGATCTTCTACCTTTGCACTCTGCTAGGAAAGCTGCTAGTCCTTTTGGCTGTGATGTTTGATTCCTGCCTCCACACCCCCATGTACTTCTTTCTCTGTAAACTGTCAGTGTTAGACATTGGTTTCTCTTCTGTGAGCAACCCAGAGATGTTGGCCAAACTGCTCTTGAGGAACCGACTCATCTCCCTGGGTGGTTGTATGTCCCAGATCTTTTTCTACCACTTTTAGGCAGCACTGGGTGCCTGCTCTATACGGAGATGGCTTACGACTGGTTTGCTGCCATCTGCCACCCACTGCATTACACCATCATCACAAACCACTGGGTGTGTACAGTGTTGGCTGCTGGCACCTGGCTTACTAGTTCCTTTTATACACAATTCTTACTATGCTGACCTTCCACCTGCCATACTGTGTGTCTAATGAGGTAGATTATTCCTTTTGTGACATCTTCCCTATAAACTGGCCTGTGGGAACATCCTTATCATTGAGACTGTGAGCTTCACCAACATCGACCTTGTGCCCATGACCTGCTTCCTCTTCATCCTTGCTTCCTATGTCCAAATCGTCATTGCAATCCTAAAGATGCAGTCAGCTGAAGGGAGGCACAAGGCAGCAACCACCTGTGTTTCCTACCTTTCAGTGGTCACACTGTTCTTTGGGCCCTGTGCCCTCATCTGTAGTCAGCCACCCTTGAGCGAGGTGTTGGTAAGCACACTGCAGATCTTTGGCAATGTAGTCACCCTCATGCTGAACCCCACAATCTACACTCTGAGAAACAAACATGCCAAGGTAACATTGAAGAAACTGGCTGGGGGCCAGATTGTTTTGGAAGGAAGTCACTAGTCAGATTGTGGATAAACTTTATTTTCTCCTTATATGGGTATTAAAATAATTTTAAAAATCTACATTCATGCCAGTTGTAATGGTATTTCTACCACAAAGAGAGCTGGAAATCAACAAACCTGCGACATCTGCCTTCTCATAGACTAGGGATTGGCAAATTTTTCTCTAGATGGTGAATATTTTATGCTTTGTGGCTATATGACCTTTATAACAAATACTCAGCTCCGTTATTGTAGCATGAAAGCAGCCAAACATAGCATTAAAAAAAAAAAAAAGAATATTGCCGTGTTCCAAAAAAATTTTATTTACAAAAACAGGTAACAGGTAATATTTGTCTCATAGGCCATAGTTTGTCAACCTCTGTCATAGGGGTAGCTGAATATAAAAACACTTTTAAAAGGCTATGTGGATAATCATTTAGGAGTGACCTTTGACATATACTGAGTCCCACAAGGGCAGAGGTTGAATTATTGATCAGGGCTGGGCAGTGAAGGAATGAACATTAAGGAACACAGTGATCGCACCCTGTGGAGAGCACCATAGCACCTCAAGTACAAAAAGTGACAACTGTGCCTTGTAGGAGGTCCATTTAGACGGGATCCATACTAATACATAGAAATGTTCTCGCACCTCTGGTCCTTGTAGCAGAGATTCACTTCTAACCACTTTTCTTGGGCATGAAGGTAAATGTCTTCTACTTTTGCTCATTAAAGCAGTTCTTTCCACTTCATAAGCCTTTTAGAAGGATCATCACAAAGCTGATTCCTATGAGGCAGAGGTTACAGATCTCCCAAGAGTCCAACTTTTCCAAAATGCTATACCACTCTATCATCTCTAACACCAACAGCTCCTCTTAATCTCAGTATACTCTCTGCTGTCTTTTGGTTCCATAATTCACTGCAATGTCTCACCAAACTCATGAACCATATCAAGGAAACGGCTCATGTGGTCATGGAGGCTGGCAAATTCCAAATCCGTAGGTCAGGCATAAGCTTCTCCTGACTCACATGGCTGCAGGGGCTGATGAACCCAAATCAGCAGGCTAGAAAATAGGCTGCTGGCTCACAAAGCTGTGGAAGCTGGAGAATCAGGTCAGGTGATAGGCTACTGGCCCACAGGATGTGGAAGGTGGAGACTGCCAGAAACAGCAGGTCAAATGACAGGCCATTGGCTCAAGCTCCAAGAACCAGAGATCAAACAAAGAAGAGCTGGACCCAAGTTCCAGATGAGGAGAAAAAGTCCTGCCATATATACATGGATACAGTCCACACCCCAGGGAAAGGTGTGACTTGAATAAGGGTGGGACTTAAGTCATACCTCCCTGCAAGGCTGTGACTCAAGATACACTTCACATTAATCTTGCCTCATTAACATATAGAGGTTAGGATTTGTAACACATAAAAAGAATAATAATCAGGATAATTACATCAGATCAAAAAATGGAGGACAGCCACACAATACTGGGAATCATGGCCTAGCCAAGCTGACACACAACACCAACCACCATACCTTGTTAAGGTTCCATACATCTTATTTGTATGGCTCCACTGAATCACTGTGTGGAGTCACAAAGAGTATGACTAGAAGAGCCATATTAAGCAATTCCTTGCACCTCAGGTCCTTGTACCAGAGATCGATTTCTGGCCAATTTTCTTGGGCATGCAGAAAATTGAAGTCACAGAACACAATCTCACCCATCTCAGGAGTTTCTAAGCTTCTTTACCACAGTATCAATCAGAATATTTCAACCTTAAAATACCAAGAGGGATGGGGTTGGCATGTCCAAAAACTGTTTTGTCAAGATTACCGAACTTTGTTACGATATTTTATCTCACCTTAGAGGAGTCCTAGACAGAGTGAATCTCCTCCTGATGCCTTCAGTCTGGTGAAGGACATAATGTGTGGTGTGTGTATGGATGTGAGTTACTATGGCTTTCTCGGTGATGGGATTAGGTGCCCTGACAGGGCTGGGAGGGCAAAAGCATAATGCCAGAAGTCATGGCATTTTATGCCCCATTACCTTCACAAAGAAACAAACTCTGGTAGGCAATGATAACTCTCTAGTAGGAAGAATGCACCTTGCATATTTTAGTCATGCTCCACCTATGCTGGGGACCTGCCTAATATTTATATAAAACCAAGTATCTTCTGTATTGATACTGCTATTTTCTGAAGTTAACTGGGCTATTAGAGTGGTACTGGCAACTAAAATTGGTCGTGGTCTCACGGGATAGGCAGATAAATGAAGGACGGATGGATGGATGGGTGAGTGGATAGATAGATGGGTGGGTGGGTGGGTGGGTGTGTGGGTGGGTGGGTGTTTGGGTGGATGGGTGGAAGTGTGGATGGGTGGAAGGGTGGATGCATGGATGGGTGAATGGATGTAAAGACAGATATTCTTTGTTCTAACTGTATGGTGCTAACTTCTCTTCTGTTAGTTGTTGTTGGGTGCATCGAGTCGGTTCTGACTCATAGTGACCCTAAGTATAACAGAAAAAAACACTGCCTGGTCCTGCACCATCCTCACAATTGTTGTTATGCTTGAGCCCATCGTTGCAGCCACTGTGTCAATCCATCTCATTGAGGATCTTCCTCTTTTTTGCTGACCAAGCATGATGTCCTTCTCCAGGGACTGATCCCTCCTGACAACATGTCCAAACTATGTGAGACGTAGTCTTGCCATCCTTGCTTCTAAGGAGCATTCTGGTTGTCCTTCTTCCAAGACAGATTTGTTCGTTCTTTTGGCAGTCCATGGTATATTCAATATTCTTCTCCAACACCATAATTCAAAGGCACCAATTCTTCTACAGTCTTCGTTATTCATAGTCCAGCTTTCACGTGCATAAGAGGTGATTGAAAACACCATGGCTTTGGTCAGGCACACCATAGTCCTCAAGGGAACATCTTTGCTTTTCAACACTTTAAAGAGGGCTTTTGCAGCAGATTTGCCCAATGCAATGTGTCTTTTGATCTTTTGACTGCTCCTTCTGTGGGTATTGACTATGGATCCAAGTAAAATGAAATCCTTGACAACTTCAGTCTTTTCTCTGTTTATCATGATGTTGCTTATTGGTCCAGCTGTGAAGATTTTTGTTTTCTTTATGTTGAGGTGTAATCCATACTGAAAGCTCTGATCTTTGATCCTCTCCTAGTTCTCCATAAAGACAAACAACCAAGCCCCATCATGCCAAACTCCCAGAATTTTCTAAGTACTCAGTATACTGGAGCCCCTCTTTTGCCATTCCTAGTTCTTTGGAAGAATATGAAATGCATATTTACTCCAATGACCAGAAGTCAAATGTTATAGAACACCCAACTACTCATTTTGACCTCTTCTAGAAGGGTGCTCATTAATCATGGCTGTTTTGGGCTTATATAGAAATTTGTATAACTATTACCTTAAAATTAATGTTTTTTCTTTATTGGCCCATTTGCATATTCCCTGCTTTCTATTTTTGCAATTATCCAATAAAAAAACCTGAAACCTGTTGCCGTTGAGTGGATTCTGACTCATAGAAATCCTATAGGACAGAGTAGAACTGCCCCATAAGGTTTCCAAGAAGCAGCTGGTTACTTTTTTTTGGTTATCAACAAAACTCAACCACTGCACCACCAGGGCTCCAATTATCCAGTAGTGGTTTGAAAAGGGTTATATGTTTGAAATCTTGGGATCCAGGGTAGGGAAGTGAAAATAAATAAATAAATAAATAAAAGAAAGGTGATAGAATGGCTCAAAATAATGGCCTGTATAAGGGAAAGTAGTACAGAGAGGAACGTAGGACCAAAGGCAACTGCCAAGCTTCATTCCTTCATTTTCTCCCAGCTCATTGCAGCTTTTTATTGCTAGAGTTCTTTTATCTACTAACCTCTGTAGATGGGGCACTATTTTCTTAAATCCCTTCCTAGAAATTTTAACAATACCACTCTCTGATTCTTCCTAACCCACACCCTATTATTTCATTTTTAATATATTAGTATGAAAACTCCTTTAGTACAGTTGCAAGCTTCCTCATTAACAAGGACCATTTCATCCTCTCAGCAGAAGATACTTTTACCTATCTAGGGTCCCTGGGACACTCTATATGTTGTATTGAGGACAAGATGTCATGCAACAAGTCTTGGAATCATGGGACTGAAAGAGATCAATGTGTCCAATTAAAATGAAACCCAAATCATCCAAAAAAGGAGTATCTCCAATGAAGAAGTAGTTTTCAAAAATGGTCTTAAATCTGCCCCCATGAGTCTCTTTTTCTCCTTGTGTTTCTCACACTGATTAATGGTTCCACCATTGCACAGATTGCTACAGCCATTAGCACTCTGAACCTGATTTAGGCAAAACATCTTTTCTTTATTTCTTTTAGCAGGTCTGTATGAGGCTGTAACTTTAAAAATGATATTATTAAATGGATAATAGAAGAAACAAAAGAAATATGAATACAGAGACTACATGAATGTAAAAAACGTGCTGGCTTATGAAGTCAGACATCATCCTCTCAGCAGTGACTAACATCCCTGTGAAAGCCCCTTCTTTTGGGGAAAGAAAAATAACACCAATTTAATATATAAACATGGTAGCAAAAACGTTTGGCCTGAAAAAGAGAAATCTCAAGGATATTAGATACCGAGAGGAAGACAGGAGCTGTCATTTTCTTCTTTTCAATGAGAGAAGGTATCCACACGGGTGGGAAGAATTTCAGATATTACAAGTAAACTGACTCCAACATAAAGGAACACAAGAGTTGGGGAAAGAAGAAATCATTCATTCATTTAACAGGCACTTGTGCCTTCCTATGTATAAGGCACATTCTAAGTGCCATTGCACCTTCAAAGTCTGAGCATCACATTTTAAGGAGACATTGACAGATTAGACTGGTGAAATGCCAGGAATCCAAAAAAGCATAATAGAAGAGGAATAGCTGTAGAAAATTAGACTATTTAGATAAATGAAACAGAAATATGATCAATGAATGTTTCACGTGTGTCTGAAAAGAATGTGCATTCTCTTGTTAATTGGACTGTTTGGTACATGTCTGTTAGGTCTAATTGGTTTATATTGGTGTTCATGTCCTCTATTAATCTGTCTTGTTTTATACCTTATTGAAAATGGGGTATTAAAGTCTCCAACTATTATTGTACAACTATTACTTAATTTCTGTTAATTTTTGCTTTCACATATTTTGAGGCTCTGTTGTTGGGTTGTGTATGTTTATAATTGTTATATCTCCTCAATGAACTGAACCTTTTATCGACCCATAATGTTGTTTTTTGTCTCTTGTAACTTTTTGTGACTTAAAATCTTTTTTCTTTTTTTTTTTCCCTGATGATAATGTAGCAACCCCAGCTACATTTGGGTACCATTTGCTTGGAATGACTTTTTCATCTTTTTACTTTCAACTTCTCTGTGTCTTTATATCTAAAATGAGTCTCTTGTCTTGAGAGTTTAATCCATTTACATTTAAAGTAATTAATGAAAGGGAAAGACTTACTTCAGTCATTTTGCTATTTGTTTTCCTCAACTCATTGCTGCTTTTATTTTGTCTTTTTTTCCTATGTACCTTTTGATTCCCTCCTTTTTTAAATTTCTGTGTGTCTTTTAGTTATTTTCTTAGTGGTTACCTTGGGGGTTACAATTAACCTCTTAAACTTATAACAACCTGGTTTGAAAAATATCAATTTAATTTAAGTCATATGCAAACACCGTATTCTTGTACATCTTTTCTTCTCCCCCTTTACATTGTTATTGTCACAGGTTCCATCTTATACACTGTGGCCTAAAAACATAGATTTATAATTATTTTTTATGCATTTACCTTTTATATAATATAGGGAAGAAAGAAGTTATAAACCAAAAGTACAGTAATACTGGCTTTTATATTTACTTATGTAGTTGTCTTTCCCAGTGTTCTTTATTTTTTCATGTAGCTTTGAGTTACTGTCTAGTGTCTTTTTATTTCAGCGTGATAAAAATCTCCTTTTAGGATTCTCAAAGGGCAAGTGTACCAGTAACAAACTCTCTCAGCTTTTGTGTATCTGGCAATGTCTTAATTTCTCTAGCATTCTTGAAGGATAGTTTTACCAGATATAAAATTCTGGGTTGACTGTTTTTTTTGTTGTTGTTGCTGTTTTTTCTTCATCACTTTGAATATGCGATTTCACTTCTTTCTGGCCTCCATGGTTCCTGATAAGATGCTGGCCGTTACAACGCTTTCCTGTATACTGGTATACATGAGTACCACTCACATTTTCTGCCTCTGGGGTTTATCGATAAGCTTTTATAACTCTCCCAATAACATAAAGGAAAGAGTAAATATACTTGCAAGGCTTTTCTTGCCATACAGAGGGAAAGGAGACAAAAGTCATTCACAGTCACTCCTCCTACCTGAAGCACCTCCTGCAATAACCTCTCAGGACAACATCATGGTGCGGATAAACTTCCTTCAGATTTAAGCACCTACAGAAGTCCCTGCCCTGACTAAAATACTAAAAATATCCCTGTCCTATATGGTGGCTATAGGGTCACCATAAGCCAGAATCAACTTGACAGCAACAGGTTTGGCTTTTTTTTTTTTTTTTTTGGTTTTTATGTTATTGGGCCAGTTCAGTTTTTGGAATTAGGTAATGTTCATGTGAAAATCTTATTTTTGTCAGATTAATACACTGTAAGCACACATTGTATTGTCCTTGATGTAGTGCATGTACGCTTCCTGCAATCATCAAGGACCTATCTTCTTGTTTCAAGCTGCAAGTACTTCACTTGTTTTGCTGTAAGAAGTAATTTATTGCAGTGGTGATGTTCCCATGACAGCCCTTTCTTTTGGGGCTTTAGTTTTATATAGGAGGCTGGAATTATGCAATGTTTCCATTTGTGTATTCTCATATTGGTTTGGAGGTATGGTATTTGCATTATCCTATCTTTTTTTTTTTTTATCCTTTTGTGATGGTTTAGGTCGTGAGGCCACTTTGCTGGGCCATGATTCACAATGGCTTGGCAGTTATGTAATGATGTAATTTGGCAGCTATACAATGAGGTAATCATCCTCCACAATATGACCTGAGGGGATCAGCTAATTAGTTCTAAGGGCAGTTATGCAATTATGTACAGTGCCTTTGTGTGTTATAACATGCTTTCAAAAGTTTCACTCAACAACAACAACCAAAAAAATTGGTAATAATAGACAATTTTTTCCTGCCTCATTCCACCTATCTTACTTCCAGAGTTCATTGCTATATATGTGTGTTGTATAATATTAATTAAAAAAAATTACATGATAAAAGATTACCAACACTTAAGTGATTCAGCATGCATCCATTAGTGAAAAAACATTACATCACCAAGAAATTACACACACAAAATAATTAATTTGTGAATTACCTTATTGAGGATCTCTTGTACATGATAGAAGTCCTAGTGGCGCAGTGGTTGAGCTCAGCTGCTAACCGAAAGTTCAGAGTTCAAACCCATCAGCTGCTCCACAGAAGAAAGAAATGTGGCAGTCTGTTTACGTAAAGATTGCCTTGGAAACCATTTGGGGCAATTCTACTCTGTCCTATAGGGTCACTATGAGTCAGAATTGACATGAAAGCAATTGATTTGTACATGATTTGTTGCTTCCCTCTTGCTACTTTTAAGATTCTCTTTTTGTCTTTGGTTTTTGACAACTGACTTCTCTATGTAGAGGATCATATCATCTGTGAATAGGGAAACTTTTATTTCTTTCTTTTCAATTTGGATGCTGTTTGTTTATTTTCCTGCCTTATTCCTCTCTCTAGGGCTCCCAGCACAATGTTAAATAGGATTGGTGATAAAGGGTGTCCTTCTCTTATTTCCATTCTCAGGGTAAATGCTTTCAGCCTCTGTCCATAGAGAATGATGTTGGCTGTTATTTTGTATGGATGCCCTTAATTATATTGAGGAATTTCCCTTCTACTCCTATTTTATCGAGCATTATTAGCAGGAATGAGCGTTAGACATTATCAAATGCCTTTTCTGCGTCTATTGAGCCGATCATGTGATTCTTTTCTTTTGTTCTTTTTTTTATGTTGGTTGATTTTCTAATGTTGAGCTATCCTTGCATAGGTGGTATGAATCCCATGTGGTTTATTTATTTATTTATTTATTTTGGTATGATGCTGAATTCTATTGGCTAGAATTTTGTTGAGAATTTTTGCATCTATACTCATGAGAGATATTGGTCTGTAATTTTCACTTTTTGCGGTCTTTGCCTGGCATTGGCATCAGGATTATGCTGGTTTTATAGAATAAATTTGGGGGTATTCTTTTTGTTTGTATGCTCTGAGATAGTTTGCGTAGTGCTGGTTTGAATATTCCCTGAATGTTTGGTAGAATTCTCCAGTGAAGCCACCTGGGCCAGGGTTTTTGTTGTTGTTGTTGGGATTTTTTTTTTTTTTTAATTGCCTCTTCAATCTCTTCTCTGTTATGGGTCTGTTCAGATTCTCTATCTCAGCTTGTGTTAGTTTAGGTAGGTGGTATGTTTCTAGAAAATTGTCTGTTTCCTCTCAAATTTGTTGAAGTACAATTTTTCATAGTATTCTCTTATGATTATTTTTATTTCAGTTGGATCTGTTGTCCCTCATCTATTTGTTTTTTGGGTTATTTTCTTTCTCCTCTATTTTTCTTTTGACTCTTTGGCCAATGGTTTGTCGACTTTGTTGATCTTTTCGAAGGATCAGCTTTTGGTCTTTTTAATTCTTTCTATTGGTTTTCTGTTCTGTATTTCATTTATTTCTACTCTAATCTTTATTATTTCCATTCTTCTGGTGGCTGTGGGCTCCTTTTGCTGTTCTCTTTCTATGTGTTCAATTTGTGGGGCTAATGTTTTGATTTTGGCCCAGTCTTCTTTTTGACATTGCTATGAATTGACCTCTGAGCAGGATCTTTCCTATGTTCCAAAGGGTTTTGATGACATGTTTTCATTCTTATTTAATTCTAGGAATTTTTGTATTCCCTCTTCGATTTCTTCTATTACCCAGCTGTTTTTAAGCTAGGTATTTTTCTGTTTTCGTGTATGTGATTTATCATCTTCCTATTATTGATTTTGACTTTTATTATGTTGCAATCAGAAAGAATGGTTTCTATTATTTCAATGTAGTGGATTTTGTTGAGAGCTGCTTTGTGGCCTAAAATATATTCTATCCTGGAGAATATTCTGCGTCCATTGGAAAAGAATATATGCTTTGCTGCTGTTGGGTAGAGTGTTCAATACATCTTTGTGAGGTCAAGTTGGTTGATTTTGGCTTGTAGATGTTCTGTATCTTTGTTAAATTTCTTTCTAGATACTCTGTCCTTTACCGAGAGTGATGTGTTGAAGTCTCCCACTACTGATGTGAAACTCTCTATTTCTTTTTTCAGTGCTGTTAGGGTTGTCTTGTGTATTTTACAGCCATGTCATTGGGTTCATTGATATTTATTAAGGCTATGTCTTCTTGGTGGATTGTCTCTTTTTAATCATCATATAAAGTCCTTCCTTGGCTTTTATGGTCGATTTTGCCTTAAAGTCTATTTTATCTGAGATTAGTGTTGCCACTCCTGCCCTTTCTTTGGTTACAGTTTGCTTGATATTTTTTTTTCCATCCTTTGGTTTTTTAATATATTTGTGCCTGTGTTTCTAAGATACATCTCTTGTAAACAGGATATTGATGGGTCATGTTTTTTATCCATTCTGCCACTCTCTTTCTCTTTCCAGGTACATTGAGGCATTCACATTCAATAAGTATGAGTTTGACGCTGTCATATTATTGTGTGTGTGTGTGGTGCTGATGTTTTCTTTGTTCCTCTTACTTTCCTGTGCTGAGTTCTTTTTTTGTGGATTTTCTTTTTTTTTTCTTTCTTTATTATAAATTTTGTGTTTACTGAGACTTCATGTTTTTCTGCTTTTTTTTATTTTGAAGAGTAGTTTTATTACCTTTGTCGTTACCTTGAAATTTACCTTTATCTTCCCGAATTTCAACAAGTCTTTTATAATTTGATGCCTCCTTGACTTCCTCTCCATTTGAAATTTCTATACCTACACAGTTTATCCCCCCCTTTAATGTTTCAATGTTGTTGTCACTTTCAGATTGATGTCTCTGTTTCTGTTTTAACTGTTTTAGCTTTGTTTTGTTACTGAGACTTCTTTATAAGGTTGGTATCTGGCTAATGCTGTCCTGTGTCCTAGACTCTGATTTTGTCTGATATTGCTGGCTCTTTAACCAAAGGACTTTTACGTGTCTTATAAATTTGGTTTGGTTTTTACAAATTCCCTTAATTTCTGTTTATCTGGAAATGCCCTAATTTCAACATTGTATTTGAGAGAGAGTTTTTCAGGATATTTTATTCTTCGTTGGCAGTTTTTTTTCTTTCACGGTTTTGTACATGTCATTCCATTACCTTCTTGTTTGTATAGTTTCTGTTCAGTAATCAGAGTTTAGTCTTATTGTTTCCACTTTTTAAGTGACTTTCCATTTTTCTCGAACTGCTCTGAACATTCTTTGGTTTTGGCAAGTGTGATTATGTTATGTCTTGGTAACATTCTTTTGGCGTCTATCCTATGTGGTGTTCCTTGAGCTTCTTGGATGGTCAGCTTTTTGTCTTTTATGATATTTGGGAAGTTTTCTGCCAGCAAAACATGATGACATGGTGGGTGCCATGGATGGAAGCAGAGTGAACCCAGGGCAGTGGCAAGCTGGTGTGCTGGTGACTCTCTAGCCTCAACAGAGTGGCAGGATCCGGCAGTGAGTGAGGGAGGTGGCATACAAGGCTAAGTGGGAGGGAGAATGAAAAAGAAGAAAGAGAAAAAATGGGGGGCAGCAGAAGCTGTCAAGTGGCAGCGGGGTGGACCAGGGGTAATGGTAGGCTTGTGGCTCTCTTGTGGCAGTGTGACATTGACCAGTGGAAGGAATAGAGATGACATACAAGGCTAGGTGGGAGGGGAAAAGAAAAGAAAGGAAGAAAACATGGTGGAAGCTGGCAGGTGAGGTGGATGGGACCTGGGGTGGTGGCATACTGGCATCTCCCTACCCACAACAGTGGTGTGGCCTGGCAGAAAGTGGTAGAGGTGGCATAGAGGGATAGATGGGAAGGAGAAAGAAAAGGAAGAAAGGGGTAAATGTGGTGTCATGGTTGTCAATGGTGAGGGCCCAGCAGAGCCTGGTTGGCAGCAGGCTGGTGCCACTCTAGCCAAGGTGGTGTGGTGCAGAGTGGCCCGGCAGGATGTTGTGGAGGTGGTGAATGCAGCAGAAGAGTGAGGGCTGGGAAAGCATGTTTCTCTGGTTACCAGGTGCTATGTCACTTTTTGAGAGGTCCATGAAGTTGCCTTCCCATACTCCTGTCCAGGGTCATGGCTGGCTGTGCTCCAAGATGGTGATGCTGTGCCCTGTTCGTTGGAGGAAGACCTCCACTCCATATCTCCCCTTGTTTTCTGTTTTCCTTCAGTTTCTTCTTCCATTCAATGCTTAATCTAGGTCTTTATACCCTCATTTGATGCTTAGGGTTCCAGGATTGACATTTGTGTCTGTTTTACTTAGTTTTTGGGGTCTTCACTGCAGTGGGATGGCATAAGGCATCTGCCCATGGCACCATGTTGGCTCCACCTCTCTTTCTTGTCTTTCAAATGACCTTTTTCTTTTTTCATGTATGATGTCCTTGATGTAATTCCACAACTCATCTGATTTTCTGTCATAATTGTTCAATGAATCAAATCTATTCTTAAGACAGTCTGTAAATTCAGGTGAAATATACTCAAGTTCACAGTTTGGTTTTCATGGACTTGTTTTAAATTTTTTCAGCTTCAACTTGAACTTGCATATGAGCAATTGATGGTGTTTCACTGGTTGAGATTGTGTGTCAACTTGGCTAGGCCATGGTTCTCAGTGTTTTGGCAGACATATCATGTTGCAGTCACTTCCCTGGTGAGATTTGATACGGGATCACCCCATGATCTCATGACGGGATCTGCTGTGAATAGTCAATAAGTTAAAGGGAGTTTCCCTGGGCGTGTGGCCTACATGGAGTGTAGGCTGACGCTCTGGCATTGCTGTGGAGATTTGCTCCTTCTGGATCCTGCAGTTGGCTTCTGTTCACCTGACTTCTGATTCTTGGGACTTCAGCTAGCAGCTTACTTGTGGTCTTACCTGTTGATATTTAGGATTCTTCTATTTTCACAGCCTGTGAGCAATAGCCCTGATCTCCAGTATGGTGATCTTGAGCTCCCTAGCCCCCTGCAGTTACATGAACCAGGAAAAGCCTCTTTCTTGACCCACGGGCCTGGGACGTTACAACCTGTACAACTGCATGAGCCATTTCCTTGATATAAATATGTCTCTCTCTCTCTTTCTATACATATATATATATAAAATCTGTATATATATATATATATATATTTTATTGGTTTTGCTTCTCTAGAGAACCCAGCCTAAGATGCAGCCCCTGGCCTTATTCTGACTGATGACATTGAACTTCTCTATTTTCTCTTTCCACAGATTTAGTTGATTTGATTCTTCTGTATTCCTTCTGGTGAGGTCTATGTTTATAGTTGCTGTTTACTTGCTGAAAAAAAGGTATTTCCAATGAATATAGGTCGTTGGTCTGGCAAAATTCTATCATGCAATCTCTGTTATATTATCTCTGTTATATTAGGATATATTTCTATGACCAAGGCCGTATTTTCCAACTACTGATCCTTCTGTGTTTCTAAATTTTGCATTTCAGTCACTAGTAATTATAGTAATTATAAACGCATCTTGATTGCATGTTTGGTCAATTTCAGATGGTAGAAGTTGGTAAAAATCTTCAGTTTCTTCCTCTTTGAGATATCAGGGGTTGATGTGTAAATTTGAATAATAGTTGTTTTAAGTGGTCTTCCTTGTAGGCGTATGGACATTATGCTATACTGACAGCTTTGTACTGCAGAATAGTTCTTTTTGACAATGAACCTTTATAACTCGTCAAAAAAACAGAAGGGAAAAATGTAATGTAGTCAGTGGTAATGGTTCACAGACATAATGATTCTCAAGTTGTAAGTTCCTATCTCCAGAGATTTTATAACAGAGTCCTTCCCTAATTCTGAGGCTTCTAATATCCCTCCACTCTGTCGTGAGTGGGGGGATATATTTTTGTTTGGGCCTCATCCTTCCCTTGAAAACTCTTGCTCTACCATGTTCCTTTAGTGTTATTTTAATAAGGAACATTTACATTTGGAAGTGATGCAACTAAAATATTTGATACAGAAACAATAGTGCCCTTCAATTTGAGTTGTAAGCAGTCTTTCCATAACATAGAGACTAAAACACTGTTATTTAAATTTCAAATTTCATGTCCCAGTCTGTTTGCTCCATCAACATCAAGCCTAGGTTATTATTCCATGTCCTCTGCTTCCTCTTCCTCTTCTAGGATTGGCTTTCTTGGAGGTGAAGAACAGCTCAGAGGTGACTGAGTTCACATTTTTGGGAATCCCACACATAGAGGGTTTGGAGTCTATACTCTTTGTCCTATTCTTGCCCTTCTATGCCTGCACATTGCTAGGAAATTTGTTTACCCTTGTGCTGTTATTTTTTATGCTCATCTTCACACACACATGTATTTCTTCCTGTGGAACTCATCTGTGTTTGACATTGGTTTCTCCTCTGTGACCTGTACCATATTGTTTCTTTACCTTATGAGACTGAGCCAACTCATCTCCTACTAGGATTATTTCTTCCAACTCTTCTCCTTCCATTTCCTTGGGAGCATTGAATGCTTTCTGTATACGTGATGGCCTATGACTGCTTCGCTGCCATTTGTTACCCTTTGCAGTACATACCTATCATGAAACCTAGAATCTACATGGCTCTGGCTGGAGCATATGGCTGCTACGGTGTGTCCATTCCAGTATCTTGACTTCCCTCACTTTCACCTTACAGTGAGTCGCTTCTTCTGTGACATCTCAGCACTCTTGCCCTTGGCCTTTACTGATACATCACTAGCCCAGAAGATGAGTTTCACCAACATTGGTCTACTATCTCTTGTCTGCTTTCTTCTCATCCTTATATCCTACACTCATATCATAGTCTCTGCCTTGAGTGTTTGTTCTCCACTTGCAGTGCTCACCTCATTGCTAGCCTTTATATATATAGACCCATCATCACTGTCTGCCAGCAGCTCACATTCATACTGGGAACTGTGATCCAACTTTTGACGAATCTGGTAGGACCAATGCTGAACCCATTGATCTATACCTTAAGGAATGAGAAAGTAAAAATAGCCCTGAAAAAGATATTGTACAGGACAGGCCATATTCCTGAGAGGGAATAAACGTGGATGAATGGATGGATAACCTGGGATTCTTTCTGTCCCATGATATGAAAATTTTTTTTGGCATCCTCGCATGTGACAATGACTTTGACTTTGTACCACACTCTGAATCATATGGGCAGCTATATCTTAATGCTTTATCTTCTCGTTTATTTTATATGTTGTCCTTCTCCACCTCACCCTTCAAAAATAATAGTCTTGGTTGTTGTTATTTTGCCTTACTTCTGTGGAGAACCACCTGCCACTAAAAGGAGGGATTTTACCATAGCACAATTTTCTCCATCTTTCCCTATTTACTCCCCTCCAAACTATGTGTAAGATGGTATTGGGGGTTCAGCTTGTGAATTCTAACCTTCCACCTTGGACACTCTGGTTTGATTCTTGGCCAATGTACCTCATGCACAGCTACCATGTGTCTGTGAATGGAAGCTTTCATGTTGCTGTGATGCTGAACACGTTTAAACAGAGCTTCCAGAGTAAGACGGACTAGAAGGAAAAGCCTGGTGATCTACTTTCCAAAAATCAGTCTATGAAAACCCTATAGATCACTGCAGTCTGATCCCCAACCAATCATTGGGATAACTCAGGACTAGGCAGCATTCTGTTCCATTATGCATGGGATCGCCATGTGTTGGGGCAACTCGTCAGTAGCTAGCAAAAATAAACTATGTGTGAGACCAAGTCTATGAAGGACGGCAATAAAAAAAAATAAATAACTGATCGAGAAAGCAATATAATCTTATCTGTCTTTTAATATTAGGAAGACTGAATGTTAGAGGTGAGATAATTTTTTTTTTTTCCTTCCTAAATGCCTAGAAACAGAATAACTTAGAATTTGTCAACATAGATGCTCTACCCCCACCCCATACCATTCTTATGCTTGGCCTTATGCCTGGTCTCTCTACCTGAAGGTCCTAAGGCAAATAAGGTTAGCCCCACCTTCCTAAGGAAAGTGAAAAACATTGTGACTAGAATCCTGGACTTGGCTCTGTTTCCACTTTGCTACTAGCTATTAGTGTGTCTTTACCATACTCAGTGGTTTTATCAGGTCAGGTTATTAGACTGGGTCAGTGGTTTTGCAAACCCCAGGGTTTTATGGTATTTACTCCACGGTTTTCAAGTATAGTTAATGAGAACTTTTTTTAAAAAAACCTTTCTTATTTATTAGATTTCTGGGCAAGATTCCATTGGAAAAAGTTTGAAAGCTTCTGCACCATCCACTATGTGATCTACTTGGTATCTTCCAGGACTAATATACATGACATAACTGTAAAGGTATTGATTTGGTTGCTTTGGTAACAATGGGAATGCATTTTCCCTCTGCTCTGACATATATATATCTATATATATATATATATAAAATTATATGTTTATCTGTCCTATAGGGTCACTATGAGTTGGAATCGACTTGACGGCAATGGATTTATATGTATATCAATGTCTAATTAACTTAAAGATATAAAACACTTCTGGAAAGTACCATATTTTTATACAAATAACATGTGCCTTCTGCATTTCTTACCACCCCCATCCCAAGCATCCTCACAAGCTCACTATGCTAATTTTCTTCACAGCAACGTGTTTAAAAAAATGGCATAGACATGCCTATGAAAATACCTTTTGTGGGGAAGGCATGGCTGGCAAACAAACTGAGAAGGGTCACATTATTTGCATAAAAATATGCTTGCTTCTGGAGGATGTGCCGGGGATACAGGCCTTAATATGCATATGTGGTGGAAAATGAGGCATGGTCTTTAAGAACTGCCATGCCAACCAGCTGCTCTTAGTTCTCGGTTAAGGAGAGCATTTTCAGAAAGTCAGGTGGGTAAGATTTGGCAGCAGAGGACTCAGGTGATTTTATTTATAGGCTCAACAGATAGGAAATGGAAGTCCAAGCTTTGAGATTTGTTTTCTCCTCAGAGGATGCTCCTGCCCCAACTTGTCCTCCTTCTGCCCTTTGCTCCCACGTGCTCTCAGAACTGAGGACTTAAAATCCAGTCACTGGTATGCTGGGCATCTGGAATTAGACTCCCTTTTGTAGGGGGTTACTCTTGAAAATATGCTTGAAGCTCATTTAGTTCCATTTGCATGATTCGTGTGTAGTGGTTGGCTGTCCAGGGTAACTGGCTTGGAGAAAACTAATGCTTACTACAGGTCAAGACCTTTTTATTAAGACAGCATCATGGACATCAGTGATTCAACTCTTGGAAACATTTTAGGACAAATTAAAAAAACTGAAGTCAAAATAGCACATCCATTTTTAAAGGAATCCAAATCCAATGTAGCAAAATTTCCTTTGTTTTTCTATTACTGATCCAACTAAATGTGGTTTTCCTCAGAGATTACATAGCTAATTAATTTTGATCTCATTTTTAAAGGTAGAATCCTTTTGGGTTTTAATTATTAATTTTTTTATTAGTGAATCGTTAATTAGTGGCTTCCTATTTTTTTTTTTAATACCGGAGTAAGGAGCCCTGATGGTTCAGTGGTTAAGTGCTCAGCTGCTAACCAAAAGTTCAGCAGTTCGAACCCACCAGTGGCTTTTCAGGAGAAAGATATAGCAGTCTGATTCTGAAAGATCACAGCCTTGGAAACCCTAGGGGGCAGTTCTACTCTGTCTTATAGAGTCTATGAGTCGGGTTTTTCTTTCCTTCTTTTTTTTATTACCGAGGTAAAAACATGTGTTTAAGTCCTCATTTCTTCCAGTGTGCTCTGAGTTATGCTTGCTCTGCAAATTTCTGAGATAATTCACAGTCACAACAGAAAAGCCCCTATGGCCCTTGTTGTTATAGTTTGCTCAAAAGAGAGTGGCACAGGGTGCTTTAGTTCTTCCTCCCTTTCATTTTTTATTAAAAACAAACTTTTCTATGGCAACCACCAGTTTGTCCCTCCTTTCATTTGAGCGGTTCTGATTAGTCAATAAAATAACTAGTTTTGCAAGGAAAAATCAGGTCTAGTAACTCCCAGGGCTTTCACCCAATTCCTTTCCCCTAGGTACCCACGAACAATCTGAAAATTCTTAAGTAAAAACAACTTTCATTTCAGGAATATTTAAAATCACATTAACAAAGAAAAACATTTATGAGACAAGTTCATCCAGCTTTTTCAGGAATTTTTTCTCAGAGCCCTCATATTAGGAGCTGCTGTGAGGCCTGAGGCTGACAGTCTACAATGTAAACAATAAAACCCAGCCTTCTTGTTGTAGTTGTTGGTTACTGTGGAGTCAGTTCCGACTCATGGTGGCCCCACGTGTGCTGAGTAGAACTGCTCCAAAGGGTTTTGGAGGCTGTGATCTTTCTGAAGCAGATCTCCAGGCCTGTCTTCTGAGGTGCCTCTGGATGGGTTTGAACCTAAAACCTTTAAACTAGGAGTTGAGGGGATAACTGTGTGTACCACACAGGGACTAGCAATGTTCTTTAAAGAGGATTCAGACCCTGTCAACTCAGCAATATTCTTCTCATTATAATGAGGCCAGGAAGAGAAACACAAAATGTGTATATCAAGTCAATCTTAATTATTTCCATAAAGGGACATTTTCAATCAACCTGGTCAGAACACTATTCCAAAAATATCTTTTCATGCCAGATATTCATTCTGCCATTAAAAAAAAAATGTGTCTTTACAAATTTTGCATTCTTTCTTCAATAGCAAATTCCCTAGGAAGTAACAGAAATGAGATGATATCTGGCTGAGAAAAAAGAGATGTCTGTTTATGGTTGAGGGAAGTTAGAAGAAGGCTGATGACAAGGCACATAGATACATTTTTCTCTAGATTTCAATTTGGCCAAAGGTCAGGCCTGATGTCCCCAAATCCCTTTTCCCACAAAGCACCCTGCAGAAGTAATAATTCAGTCATTATTTATTGAGTGCTTGTTTTGTAGCAGACACTATAACTCTTTGCAAATACTGTAAGGATGAACCCAGCCCCTGCATTTAATGAGTCACCTCCTTCTACTAGGAGTTGACTCCCTCAAGTAGAGAGAGTAGATAGTAAATTCAGGCATAATAGAATTGTCCATCATAAAATGTGATAATAACAATAGAGTACACTTTTAAAGATTTACCATGTACCAAACATTATTATTAAACATTTTTATTATATTAACCCATTTAATCCTCATCACAATCCTATGAAGTAGCATGATTTTTATCCCCATTTTATACATGAAAAAATTGAGACACAGAAAGTTAAGGAATTTACCCAGCAAGGAGAAGCCCAAGGATGAAGAAATTGAAGATTTTTACCAACTTCCAAAGTCTGGAATTGATCGAACATGCAGTCAGGATGCATTGATAATTGCTGGTGATTGGAATGTGAAAGTTGGAAACAAAGAAGAAGGGTCAGTAATTGGAAAATGTGGCCTTGGTGATAGAAATGATGATGAAGATCTCATGATAGAATTTTGTTTTCCTGACTAGATCTTTATTTTTGCTTTCTTTTTTAAGGATATGTTTACTGGATATAGAAATCTAGACTGACATTTTTTTTTGAGCTTTTTAAATATATCATTCCATTGCCTTCTCTCATGCGTAGTTTTGATGAGCATTATCTATTCATTCTTATCTTTGTTCTGTATTATTCAATGTGTATTTTTTAACTTGGCTGCTTTTAAACTATCTTTCTTTTTATCTTTGTTTTTCTAAATTGGAATGTATTGCTACATTGCAAAATACAATCTTTTGTTTGTTTTTGAACATTTTATTTTGCTTTAGGTGAAAGTTTACATAGCAAATTAGTTTACCATTCAACAATTCATACACAAATTTTTCCCTGAGGTTGGTAGCTATCCAGGCAATGTGTCAGCACTCTCTCCATTTCCATTCCTCCAGTTTCCCTGCCCCTCCTTGTCTTCTCATCTTTGTTTTTAGGCAAATGTAGCACATTTCTTCTTGTATAGTTGAAGGAGCACATTCCTCATGGGTGTTATTGTGTATTTTATAGGCCAATCTGTTATTTAGCTGAAAGATGACCTCTGGGAGTGGGTTCCATTCCAGGTTAAAATGGAGTCTTAGGGTGATAGTCTCAGAGGTTCCTCCAGTTTCTATCAGTCCAGTAAGTCTGGTCTTTTTTGTGAATTTGAGCTTTGTTCTACATTTTCCTCTCATTCTAACTGGGACTCCTGTTGTGTCCCTGGTCAGAGTGGTTGGTAGTTGTAGCTGGACACCATTTAGTTCTTCTGGTCTCAGCCTAGAGGAGGCAGTGGTTCATGTGGGCTAACTGCTTCCCTGAGGCTTTGATTTCCTTCACTCTCTTTGTTTCAGGTAGGAAGAGATCAGTAGTATCTTACATGGCCACTCACCATCTTTAAGACTCCAGTGCTACTCACCAAGCTAGGATGTAGAACATTATCTTTATGAACTATGTTACGCCAGTTGACCTAGATGTTCCCTGAGACTATAGCCCTTGTCCTTTATTCTTGTGTACCTCTTAATGGCTTCATATACCTTGGCCATGTATTGCTGACGTAAAGCATACACTTGATAGATACTTGTATATTTTTGACAGTACAATATTATGTCTTGAATATTCTTAACATTTATCCCAATGTGCACTTTCATGAGTTTCTCCGGAGAATTTCTGTATTATGAGGAAAACATCGTCCACTTTATTTGAAAATGATGAAGCATTTTCTAAAGTAATTCTGAAAATTACACTACCTTTAGCAATGGGAAACCCTGGTGGTGCAGTGGTTAAGTGCTACAGCTGCTAACCAAGAGGTCAGCAGTTCAAATCCACCAGGCGCTCCTTGGAAACTCTATGGGGCAGTTCTACACTGTCCTATATGGTCACTATGAGTCAGAATCGACTCAATGGCAGTGGGGTTTTTTTTTTTTTTGGCTTCAGCAATGTGTGAAAGTTCCACATGCTGAGTAATGAATGATTTCTTTTTATTGTGGAAAGTATATTTATATATAAAACAAAACATGTACCATTTCATTGTTTTTTACGTGTATAATTCCTTGACAAGTAATGGATGACTTTGACATCTATTTGTAGCAACATTTTATTGCAATTTTAATTTGTATTCCCTTAATTTTTAAAGTGATTGAGCTTTTGTTTATAGGCTATTTGTGTTTCTTTTGTGAAGCCTTATCAAGTCATTTGCCTGTCTTCATACTGGAATGTTTGTATAAATTTTAGGAGTTCTTTATATATTTTTGATATGAGTCCCTGTTAGCAATGCTACATTTCATTTTTCTGATTTTCAGTTTCCTCTTTTTGCTTTTCTCTTTTATTATTTTAATGATATTTTCAATCCCAATGTAACCAAAATCATCAGTGATTCTCTTATTATTTCTATATTGGGTCAAAAGGATTTCCCCCCAGTTGTAAAAGCTGTATTGTTTGCCTTAACAAATTTAGTTACAACACTGCTGGAATTGATTTAGTGTTGTATGTAGTAAGAGATTAATGTTATTATTATTTTAATTTAATTTTTTCCTTGTTGATCCAGTTGTCCAAGAACAATTTATTGAAAAAATATTTTCCCATGATCTCCCATGCCACTTCTGTCTTAAATCATTTATCCATATGTACACAGGATATGTTTTTATGCTCTTACTTCTGTTCTATTTTGTCTGTTTGTCCAACCCTATACCAACACCACGTTGTTTTCATTGCATGGAAGAAAATAATAAACAGACATTTGTAAATATACTTAGCCTTGTTTTTGATGTTGTCGTGTGCCACTGAGTTGATTCTAACTGGGAATGACCCTATAAGACAAAGTAGAAGTCCCTGATTGGGTTTTGTATGCTGAAATCTTTACGAGAGCAGATTGCCAGGTCTTTTCTCCCACGGATCGGCTAGTGGGTTCAAACTGCCCACCTTTCAGTTAGCAGCCAAGTGCTTAACCACTGCACCACTAGGGCTCCTTACAGTTAGCCTTAGGAGTGATAAAAAATGAATATAAAAAATCAGGTGTCAATTGCTTATGAAAAAATCTTTAAAACCTTTTAATATGTTAATACTTAATGCTGGTAAAATTGGCCCTCACAAGCACTGCTGACCATAAAGTAAATAATTTGACAATAATCTTTTAAGCCACAATATTCATTTTTTTGCTATAGTACTGGTAAGTTAGGTGAACTTACTTTTTACTGGTAAGTTAGGTGAACTTATTGTTAATAAGTCTTAAATATGGACTATTTCCCTGAGATAATCTTTAAACCTTAAATCAAAAATATTCCCTGAAGTCTGTTTAAACTGAACAATAGTTTAGCTTAACTAGTAGAAAAGTGTTTGCCTAGAGCATTATGCTCTTTTAAGAACTATTTGTATGGGATCAAATTGACAACAGCAACTGAAAAGATTAGATAGGAATCTTAGGGGGAAAGTAAGTTTATGTTAATGATGGAGTAACAATTCAGAGAAGGAGGGTGAGAATGGTCACACAACTTGAAGAATGTAATCAATGTCACTAAATTATACATGTAGAAACTGATGAAATGTATGTTTTGCTGAGTATATTCTAAACAACAACAACAAAATTTTTTTTTTAAGGAGTCCTGGTGGCACAATGGTTAAGCACTGGGCTGTAACCAAAAGATCAGCGATTCAAAACCACCAGCCAGTCTGCAGAAGAAAAGACTTGGCAATATGCTCTCATAGAGATTTCAGCCTCGGAAACTCTATGGGGCAACTCTACTTCTGTTCTATAGGGTCACTATGAGTAGGAATTGACTCATCAGCACAAAACAACACCAACAAATATGAATTAAGATATCCATCATAATTCCTCATATATGGGTGTGGATATACAGCACTGGGTTCTGGATTTTGTACCTATATATATAAATTAATTAATTAAAAACCAAACCCATTGCTGTCGGATTGATTCTGACTCACAGCGACCCTATAGGACAGAGTAGAACTGCCCCCTAGGGTTTCCAAGGAGAGCCTGGTAAAATCGAACTGCTGACCTTTTGGTTAGCAGCCTTAACTCTTAACCACTATGCCACCAGGGTTTCCATATACATATATACATGTATACACACACACACACACACACACACACACATTTATATCTATACCTATATGTACACCTAAACCTGTATCTGGAGCCCTGGTGGTGCAGTGGTGAAGAGCTACAGCTGCTAAACAAAAGGTTCGGATTCACTAGCCACTCATTGAAAACCCTATGAGGCAGTTCTTTGTCCTATAGGATCACTATGAGTCAGAATCGACTGAATGGCAATGAGTTTAAACCTATAGCTATCTATCCATCTACCTACAAACACACACAGAAAATTGTTAACAAAATCAAACATGTAGAAAAATGAACATGAACTTTACTCGTAGGTGTATCTACTCTGTGGGACAAAAGCTGGCGTAAAAATGATAGTTTTGCAATTGAGCAAAAAATTTCTTAAAATTGTAAATTAAATTAAAAGGGGAAGATGCAAAAAGATTGTAACTAGTTAAAAATATACCATAATCATGTGGTGGAATGATTGGGAAGAACACCAAAATGGTAACACTGAAAATGTTAAGGTAGAGGAAATATAATATTTTCTCTTGCTTTTTAAAATACTTAAAAAATAGTCTATAACGTCATTATTCTACTTTTATAATGAATATGCCATGCAGTATGAAATGATGATGTAGGGGACTGACAAGGGGTTGGAAGAAAGCAAGTCAGGCCTCTCTTAATTACTTCCTTTGCCGTCGGGCTTCTCGAGTCTGGGGACTGGGTCACTGGGGATGCTGTCTCAAAAGAAATCAGGCCCATTAATACTTTTCAGTTTGGAAAACATTGCAAATCCGACGTTTCAAGACCAGACTAAACAGCAGAGCTGAGTGTGGAATACGTATATCTTGGGTTCAAGAGGAAAAGGTGCAAAACCTTCACTCTATTCCATGACATCTGACACAAAATAAGTCCTGGCTTAAGGAACCCATTCTTCTTGCCTAGAAACTTTATAAAATCTCTCTATGCATGTGATATGTGTTTTCCATCAGCTGGTATGTGCCTCAAGCTTTACCTGCTTCTCTTTATCTCTGTTCCACTTATATGACTCTTTCGTTTTCTTCCCCTCTGTCTCTTTCTATTACTCTCCTTTGGTCTTTATCCTTTTCCTTGTTCAATCAGCTGAAGGAGAATCAGGGAACTTAGGATAATTCTTATATGTTTCTGAGTTCAGCAATCCATTAGTAATTCTGCACTGAGAAAGAAATGAAGAAGTCTTGGGGATAAGTGTGTGTGTGTGTGTGTGTGTGTGTGTGCCCCTTGTAGGGGCAAGGTGGGTGGTATTGAAAGGGAGAGATTTTTTTTTTTATTATGAATCCTATGATTGGAAACCCTGGTGGTGTAGTGGTCAAGAGTTACGGCTGCTAACCAAAGGGTCAGCAGTTCGAATCTGCCAGGCGGTCCTTGGAAACTTTATGGGGCAGTTCTACTCTGTCCTATAGGGTCGCTCTGAGTTGAAATGGACTTGACAGCACTGGGTTTGGTCTGGATTTTATGATTAGTATAAAAAGTAGGCCTTATCCCACTCTTAAAATCTACTCTTCTTAAAAAAACAAAAAACTGTTCTTCTTATCAATATGAGAACTTCCTTTAATGAGTGTATATATTTTCATTCTGTCACTAAAGATTCAGAATTAATTTATACCATTTGCTTCTTGTAAACCCTGTGTGGCAGATCTACTCTGTCCTATAGGGTCTCTATGAGTTGGAATCGACCCGACTGCAACAGGTTTGTTTTTGTTTTTTTGGTATCAGTGTCACTGGTGGCACAGCGGTTAAGAGCTTGGCTGCTAACCAAAAGTCTGGCAGTTCAAATCCATCAGCTGCTCCTTGGAAACCCTATGGAGTGGTTCTGCCTTGTCCCATAGGGTCACTATGAGTCAAAATTGACTTGATGGCAATGGGTTTGATTTTTGGTTTTTATCAGTGTCATGTAATTTATAAAAAGGTAATAATATGGAATTTTAAAATACAGAGTTGGAAAAAACATCTAGTTTATCCTCCTTAGCAGAAGAATAATTCTTTCTACTGGTTCACTAAGAGATGAGCTGATGGGCTGTACTGGAAAATCTTCTGTGGAGGGAATGCAATACTTTCCCAAATGACTCTTAATGATTAGGCAATGTTTGTTCCTAGAATTTTTCCTTAGACTGATATCAGATTCTTTCTTGAGAATAGGTTTGAATGGAGACAAGACATTGAATGATCACTGCAGAAGAGGAGTGAGAAGGGATTTGAAAGTATATATAAGATAATTTGTCATATTTATACTTTTGCCTAAGACAAGTTTGGAGTGGACAATGGTGCCATTTAGCAGCATGAACCTGGAGACTGAGCTAAAAACGGAAAGGTTTACATTAAAAGGAGTTTAAATGCTTCTAGCCTACAAAGCAATCTTTTATTTCTGCCAGTATATTTACATAACACAGTATCATGGGTCTGGTGAAAATAACACTCTCCTAATCTGTGTGTCTTCTCTGCCTTTTAAAATCCTACGCACCCTTCAAAGCACATATCTAATGACATCCTCATTACACCTGCAATGTTCTTGTTATTACTACATCATTGCCCATATACATGAGGTTTAGTTGTTCAACTTTGTTGAACATTTACTGTCAAGCACTGATCAAAATTTTCATTTCATTGTCTTATTTAGTCCTCACAAAGACCCTATGTGTCAGATAATATTATTGCCCATTTTTCTTCTGAAGGATATGAAATTTAAAGAGATTAAGTAGGTTGTCCAAGGCCCCAGAGCTAGAAAATGATAGAATCAGGGTTAGAAACCAGTTTTGCATAATCTAGATGAGCCCTTCGAGGTTTAGTATTTTATTTTATTCATCTTTGTATTCCTAGCAGATAGCTAAGTGTCCGTCCGGCTCACGGTGGGTAGTGAATGAATGTCTATGAGATTAAATGGATTTTTATGGCCCAAACTCAGTGTTTAAATTGCATTTTGGGCTGAAAAAGAGTCCCTTTGTCTTCCTGTTTATATCTTTCTCAGGATCTCAATCTATTCAAAACATTTTGAGCAGGACCAGCTTCACACAGGGTCTGGTTACATAGCTGAATTTTAAGAACGGTATGAAAAGCTCCTCTTTCCAAAATACCCCTTCTACCTCTTCATTCTTGCCTGAAATTCTTCTTAGTGAGCTTTTTCTCCTTGCATAAAGCTTTATCGCCGTTAAAATGGAAACAATGCAGTAAAGAGTAACAGATCAGCGTTTTGTGAATTATTTTGAAGAAATTTATTAGATTATTGCCCATGGATGAATATTAATCACAGGCAGAGGGAAATCAGTTATATTTCAGTGGCTGCACTTGGAAAGCTAACATAAAATAGGTTGCAAAAGAACAGAAGGAGAAACTGGGGCTTCAGGAAATACAATTCAGGTTTTCTTTTGTTTTCTCTGGGAGGCCTGGCACTGATTAATAAAATGAAATAATATTGCTGTTATTGAAACTTGCATTTACAAGGTCTGCAGTATAGAAAGAAAGCCCAACTGAGGAGAGACAGAGTTCTAGTGTGATGCTTTAGTTATTTCTCTTATCCATGCAATGCCGTATTTTAGGCTCAATCCAACTTCTGCCTGTATGTGTGTGCATGTGTAGGTCATAAGTATAAATTGTGGACTTTCCTCTGAAGGATGGAAAAATATTGTTGAATATTAAAAAAAATGGGTAAGTGTACACCATTTCTATTTAGGTTCAGAATTTTTATGCATATACTTGGATACTAGGCTTACCTACAAATTAATTATGACTTAAAATAACGGGTCTGTCACCATGATGACACATATCCCATGGAGAAGGTGCTTCTGAAGTATGTCGGCTTGTGTAATAAACCAGAAAATAAACTGTATACAACTAGTAAGAAGAGTTGATGACTATAGGATTTTTGCCAGCTGTAAAGATAAATTTTTTTAAAGATAAATTTTTCTGCCATTTGACAGATGAAGACACTGAGGCCAAATGTGACCCACTGCTTGGTGGTGGGGCCATATTTATTGCCAGTCTCCTTTTCTGCTTCTGGCCTTTCTTTGTTTGCAACAGCTGCCTTGGATAGAGCACTTTGGAAGATACTGTATCGGTTACCTGTGGTCCCACATCATGATGGTTGCTTTGCTTTTCCAGGGCTGACTGAAGCAGAAACATGAGAAATTGCACTTTCGTGGCAGAGTTCATCTTGCTGGGAATTCCTAATACTGAAGGGCTGGAGAACATGTTCTTTGTCCTGTTTTTGAGCTTCTACCTCCTCACCTTACTGGGGAACCTGCTCATCTTCCTCACCATTCTGGCTTCCTCTAACCTCCACACCCCCATGTACTTCTTCCTGGGAAACCTCTCAGTGTTTGACATATTTTTCCCTTCAGTAAGTTCCCCCAAAATGATCCTCTGCCTGATGGGGCACAGTCGCGTCATCTCCTACCAGGGCTGTGCTTCCCAGCTCTTCTTGTACCATGTCCTGGGTGGCACTGAGTGTTTCCTGTACACCGTGATGGCGTATGACCGCTTTGTAGCCATTTGTCACCCCTTGAGGTATACTGTCACCATGAGCCACAGGGTGTGTACTGGCCTGACACTGGGCACCTGGTTGGGGGGTTGTCTACATGAAAGTGTCCTCACCTTCCTCATCTTTAAGTTATCCTACTGTGGACCCATTGAGGTAGACAGTTTCTTCTGTGATATCCCAGTGGTGCTGCCCCTGGCCTGTGCTGACACCTCCTTGGCTCAGACAGTGAGTTTTACTAATATGGATGTTGTGACTCTGATATGTTTTTTCCTTATCCTCACTTCTATAGTCCCATTGTCCTTTCCATATTGAAAATCAGCTCATCAGAAGGCAGGCGTCAAGCCTTCTCTACCTGCAGTGCCCACCTGATTTCCATCCTCTTATTCTATGGTTCTGTGATGCTCATCTATCTTAGCCCTGTGTCCAGCCCCTGGCTGGATTCCGTCATTCAGGTGTTAAATAATATCGTTGCTCCTTCCCTTAACCCTTTGATTTACACCTTAAGAAACAAGGATGTGAAGTTGGCTCTGAGGAAAGTGTTAACCTCAAGTGTTCCACATTTCTAGGGTGTGAGGTGTAGGGACAATTCTTCTCTTTGAAGTTGTTTGGGAAGCTGCTACAGACCAGCTACTCTTACAGCAGAATTGTTGCCAAATACCAAGCTGAGCATAGTTAGTAGGAGGTATTTCTTAGGAGTCCTAGCAGGATCACATGGAAGGGAACGAGTGGACTCAAGAAGACTTTTCAGATAAGCCCAGCCTTTTTGGTTTTTTGATATGCCAAAATAGTATATATTTTCTGCTTCACACAGTCTACACTTGTTCCAACATCGTTTTCATTGATTGCTATTAAACTGCAAGTTTCCCTGCAACCTTCCCCTCTCTCCCTCCCTCTCTCTCTCTTTCCTCCCTTCCTCCCTCCCTCCCTTCCTTCCTTTATTCCTTTCTTCCTTCCTTTCTAAATTTATGCTATATGCTATTAGTCTCTCTCTGGCTGTTCAGTGAATCTAAGTAACAAATCAACAAGATATAAACTCTAGCAATAGGATTGTACAGTTTGGTAAATTTAAGTTTAAACTTGGTTTATAACTTTGGTTTTAACCATATGTTCCCATTTCAAAATAATTCCACTTGGAGCTTTATTCCTTTGACCATCAGAAAAGTTTGGAGTTGGACTTTATTCATTATGTTTTAAGTGACAAGCTGGTCAGTTATCTATTCCTATAAGATGGGAGAATGGATTTCTATAAATTTGCAAAGAATATCCATTTTGAACCTTATTTGCCTCATTCCAAAGTTCTTGGATTCCTTGCACTGTCTATGGCATTATATTAGCTATGTATTGTGGCATAACAAATTACACTAAATCTTAGCAGCTTAACACAAGATCATTTATTGTCTCTGAGAATCAGAGATCTGAAAGTAGCTTAGCTGTGCAGTCCTGGCTTGGGATTTCTCATGAGTGAAGCTGTTGGCCAGGGCTACACTCATCTGAAGGCTTGACTAGGTCTAGTGTCTGATTTTAAGATGGTTCCCTCACATGGCTGTTGGAAGGAGGCCTTAGTTCCTCATAACTACCTAAATGTCCACCAAACTGAAAACGAAACCAAAATGTCCACCAAAAAAAAAAAAAACTAAAAACTAAACTTATTGCCCGTCGAGTCGATTCTGACTCATAACGACCCTATAGGACAGAGTAGAACTATCCCAAAGGGTTTCCAAGGAGTGGCTGGTGGTTTTGAACTGCTGACCTTTTGGTTAGTAGCCAAGCTCTTAATCACTGTACCACCAGGCCTGGAAATGTCCACATAGCTACTTATATGTCCTCACAACCTGGTAGTTGACTTTCCCCAGAGTGAATAACCTAAGAGAGCGACTAAGCAAGAAGTCATGGAACCTTTAAGATTCTTTTTGTCTCTAAAGTCACACATCATACTGCTTCTATTTTCTATTTGTTAGAAGTTAGGCACTAAATTCGGCCCACACTCAATGGGAGAGTGGGGCCTGGTGGCCAATAAAACAAAGGTCCTTTTCCAGATTGTTTGACGGGGGAATTCTACCAAACATTTAGAGAGGAATTGACAACGATACTGTTTGAAGTCTTCCAAAATATAGAGAAGGAAAGAATACTCCCTAATTCATTTTGTGAAGCAAATATAACCTAGATAGCAAAATAAGAGAAAGACACCACACAAAAAATGAAAACTAGAGGCCAGTATCTCTTATAAGCATAAATGCAAAAATTCTCAACAAAATACTAGTGAACAGAACCCAACAGCACATTAAAGAGCAATACCCCATGACCAAGTGGAATTTATTGCAGAAATGCAGGAAAGATCCAAATTAGAAAGCAAACAATGTAATACACCACATCAATAGAACATAGAACCACATGATCATCTCTACAGATGCAGAAAAGCATTTGATAAAATCCAACACCCTTTCTTGAAAACCCTAAAGAAGTTGGGAATAGAAGCGAAATTCCTCAGTGTGATTCAGGGCATATACAAAAAACTAACAGCCAACATTATACTTAACGGAGAAAGACTGAGAGCTTTCCCCTTGAAATTGGGAATGAGTCAAGGATGCCCACTCTCACCACTTCTACTCAATATTGTATTTAAAGTCCTAGCCAGAGCAATAAGACAAGCAAAAGAAACAAAAGGTATCCCGATCGGAAAAGAAGTAAAAATAACTCTATTGTAGGTGATACAATTCTACACATAGAAAATCCCGAAGAGTCCACAAGAAAACTTGTAGAGCTAAGAGGAATTTAGCGTAGTTGCAGGGTACAAGGTTAACAAGCGCTAGCAATGAGAGGTCTGAAAGGGAAACAATTCCATTTGCAATAATATCTAAGAGAATAAAATACCTAGGAATAAAATTATCCAGGTACTTGAAGGACTTATACAATGAATATTACAACACTCTGTAGAAGGAGATCAAAGAAGACAAATAAATGGAAAGATGTTTCATGTTCATGAATTGGAAGACTTAATATTGTTGAGATCTCAATACCACCCAAAGTGATCTATAGATACAATGTAATTCCAATCAAAATTCCAACAGCCTTCTTTACAGAAATAGAAAAATCAATCCTCAACTTTATATAGAAAGGCAAAAAAAAAAAAAAGAAACATCGGCATCAAGTCAATTCCGACACATAGTGATCCTATAGGACAGTGTAGAACTGCCCCATAGGGTTTCCAAGGAGCAGGTGGTGGATTTGAATTGCCAACTTCTTGGTTAGCAGCATTAGCTCTTAACCACTGAGTCACCATGGCTCCTTTGGAAAAGCGAGAGACACTGAATAGCTAAAACAATGCTGAAAGAGTAGAACAAAATAGGAGGGCTCACACTTCCTGATTTTGAAACATAATATAGAGCTACAGTTATGATAACAGCCTGGTACTGGTATAACAATAGAAACATAGAACAGTGGAAGAGAATTGACAGTCCAGAAATAACTCACACATCTATTAATTGTTGTTGTTAGGTGCCATCCAATCGATTCTGACACATAGGGGCCCTACACAACAGAACAAAACACTGCCCAGTTCTGTGCCATTCTCACAATTGTTATGCTTGAGCCTACTGTTACAGCCACTGTGCCAATCTATCTCCTTGAGTGTCTTCCTCTTTTTAGCTGACCTTCTACTTTATCAAGCATGATGCTCTTCTACAGGGATTGGTCCCTCCTGATAACGTGTCTGAAGTACTGGAGACAAAGTCTCCCCATCCTTGCTTCTAATGAGCATTCTGGCTGTACTTGTTCCAGGACAATTTTTTTTTTTCATTTTGTATTCAATATTCTTTGCCAACACTATAATTCAAAGGTATCAATTCTTCTTTGGTCCTTCTTATTCATTGTCCAGCTTTTGCATGCATATGAGGCGAACTACACCATCATCGCCTGGATCAGGTGCACCTTAGTTCTTAAAGTGACCTCTTTGCTTTTTAACACCTCTAAAGAGGCCTTTTGCAGCAGATCTGCCCAATGTAATACATTGTTCAATTTCTTGACTGCTGCTTCCATGGGCATTGTGGACCTAAGTAAAATGAAATCCTTCACAACTTCAATCCTTTCTGCATTTATCGTGATGTTACTTATGGGTCCAGTTGCGAGGACTTTTGTTTTCTTTATGTTGAGGTGTAATCTGTACAGAAGGCTGTGGTCTTTGATCTTTATCAGTAAGTGCCTCAATTCCTCTTTACTTTCAGCAAGCAAGGTTGTGTCATCTGCATAACACAGGTTGTTAATGAGTCTTCCTCCAATCCTGATGCCCCATTTTTCTTCATGGAGTCCAGGTTCTTGGGTTATTTGTTAAGCATACAGATTGAATAGGTATGGTGAAAGGGTACAACCCTGATGCACGCCTTTCTTGACTATAAATCACACAATATCCTCTTCTCTTTGAACAACTGCCTCTTGATCCATGTACAGGTCCCTCAAGAGCATAATAAAGTGTTCTGGAACTCCTGTTCTTCGCAATGTTATCCATAATTTGTTATGATCCACACAGTCAAACGCCTTTGAATAGTCAGTAAAAAAAGATAAACATCTTCCCGATATTTTCTTCTTTCAGTCAGTATCCATCTGATATCTGCAATGATATTCCTCATCACAAATTCTTTTCTGAATCTGGCTGGAATTTCTGGCAGTTCCTTGTCCATGTACTGTTGCAAGTGCTTTTGGATAATCTTCAGCAAAATTTTATTTGTGTGTGATGTTAATGATATTGTTTGATAATTTCCACATTCTGCGAATCATCTTTCTTTGGAATGGACACAGATATGAACCTCTTCTAGGTGGCTTGCCGGGCAGCCATCCTACAAATTTCTTGGGAGAGACGAGTGAGCACTTTCAGTGCTACTTCTGCTTATTGAAACATCTCAAATGTATTCTGTCAATTCCTGAAGGCTTGTTTTTCGCCAATGCCTTCAGTGCAACTCAGGCTTCTTCCTTCAGTACCAGTGATCTTGATCATACGCTACCTTCTGAAATGGTTGAACACTGAACAGTTCTTTTTGGTACAGTGACTCTGTATTTCTTCCATCTTCTTTTGATGCTTCCCTCATCATTAAATATTTTCTCTGTAGAATTCTTCAATGTTGCACCTCAAGACTTGAATTTTTCTTAAGTTCTTTCAGCTTGAGAAATCCCAATGTCTACCCTTTTGGTTTTCTAACTCCAGGTCTTTGCGCATTTCTTTATAATACTTTGCTTTTTTTTCCTTGGGCCACTCTTTGAAATCTTCTGTTCAGCTCTTTACTTCATTTCCTCCTTTCTCTTTAGCTACTCTATGTTCAAGAGCAAGTTTCAGACATCCTTTTCTGACATCTGTTTTGGTCTTTTCTTTTCTTTCTGTTTTTTTTATTGACCTCTTGCTTTCTTTGTGTATGATGCGTGGGTCGTGGGCCATTGGTGTTATTCCACAACTTGTGTGATCTTCTGTCATTAGTGTTCACTGCATCAAATCTATTCTTGAGGTGGTCTCTAAATTCAGGTGGGATATACTTAAGGTTGTATTTTGGCTCTCGTGGATTTTGTCTCATATTCTTCAGCTTCCCCTTGAACTTGCATATGAGCAATTGAGGGTCTGACTGATTTTTGACAAGAGTGCTAAGTCCATTTGATGGGGAAAGAAGAGTGTCTTCAATAAATGGTACTGTGAAAATTAGATTTCCACATACAGAAAAGTGAAACAGGATCCTTGTGTCATGCAATACACAAAACCCGATTCAAAATGGATTAAGGACCTACATGTGAAAACTAAAACCATACGATTCTTGGAGGAACAAGCAGGGGTATCACTGTCAGGCCTAGCTTTAAATAGTAGATTATCTAATATAACAACAAAAGCACTAATAGCAAATTACAAAATAAATAAACTGGACCTCATAAAAATTAAAAACTTTTGTTTATCAAAAGACTTTCCCCAGAAAATGAAAAGACAAGCTAATAACACAAAGAATATCTTTGGAAACCATATATCCAGCAAGAATCTAATAACCAAAATATATATAAAACTTTGATAACTTAACTAGAAAAAGGCAAACAACTCAATCACAAAATGAGGAAAGGACTTGAATAGACACTTCACCAGAGAGGACATTCAAACGGCCACCAAACACATGAAAAGATGCTCACATCATTAACCATCAGAGAGATGCAATCAAAATCTTAATGAGATACCATTACACTTGTACTAGGATGGCTAAGACAAAAAAAAAAGCAAATACCAATTTTGGTGAGGATACGGGGAAATTGGGACTTTTATCCATTGCTGGTGGGGATGCAAAATGGCACAGCCGCTATGGAAAACAGTATGGCAGTTCCTCAAAAAAAATAAAAATAAAACTACCATATGATCCAGCAATTCCACGTCCAGGTTTATATCCAAAATACTAGGAAGCAGAGACTCTGCTTGTACACAGTGTTCATTGCAGCATTATTCACAGTAGCCAAAAGGTGGAAACAACCTAATTGCCTATGAAAAGATGAATGGATAAACAAAACGTAGTACATACATACAATGGAATACTACTCAGCAGGAGAAATGAAGTTTTTGTACATGCTACAACCTGGACGGAGCTTGAAGACAATATGGTAAATGAAATAAATCAATCACAAAAGAACAAATATTTCATGACCTCACTTATATAAAGACAAGAACAGGAAAATGCATAGAGACCAAAGAGTATAAACTTTGACTTCTATACATTAGTGGTTACCAGGAGTGGGAGTGAAGGACAAACGGAGTGTTACTGCTTATAGGGTAATATTGTTTTACACACACACAAAAAACTACTGGTTTACAGGAATGGAAAAATTGCATTCATCAAGGGTAGGGTTGCATAGCCAATTAATGTAATCGCTGTAAATAAGTTGTACACCTTTAAAAAGTTGAATTGACAAAAGTTATATGATACATGCATTTACAACCATGACAAAAGAGTACCTGCTTATGTAAAACCAAACTTAAAACTCAACGGTAGTTTAGGTGAACTTGTAAAAAAAAAAAGCTCTGCTTTGAGCATTAAGCTCTTTTAAGAACATCTACATGATCAAATTGACAACAGCAACTCAAAAGATTAGACAGGCTGCTTAGGGGGCAGTGTGTTTATTTTGATGAGAGAGGAAGAACTCAGAAAAGGAGGGTAAGAATGGTTGCACAACTCGAAGATTGTAATCAAGGTCACGAGATTTTACATGTAGAACCTGACGAATTGGAGTGTGTTTTCCTGTGTATACTCTCAACCAAAAAAAAAGCCACCAGTTGCCATTGAGTTGATTCTGACTCATAGTGACCATATGAGACAGAGTAAAACTGCCCCACAGGGTTTCCAAGGAGTGGCTGCTAGATCCAAGCTTCCAATCTTTTGCTTAGCAGCCAAGCTCTTAGTCACTGGTCCACCAGGGCTCCATATTCTCAACGACAGTAAAATAAATAAAATTGGAAGAAAAAGATATGTGAATACACTAAATGCTGTGTCATTAATTATATTTTACTCCAAGAAGTAATGAGATAAAGGCTATGGCGACAAAAAAAAGGAAGGAGGAAGAAAGGAAAGTCTCTACGCTAATTGGTCCCACTGTTCTGCAGACTTTCCAGTCAGGGTCCCTAGGGGACAGGGTTCCAAAGGAACAGTAAAGACTCTTATTCTCTCTTGAGGAGTCGATTGCTGCTCCTTCACTCAGGGGCCAGAAGCACTGCTGGGTCTACATTTTTCAGGCCTGAGTGAAGCAAAGATGAGCATTCAGCTATGGCCTCAGAGATTGGTCCTCCTGTTCCAGAGCATCGAAGGGCAAAGGAGACAATGAAGGGGTGGAAGCGGGGTACGGCTCTCAGCCTGTGTCAGCCATGTCTCCACTCTGTAAGCAACTTTTCTCTAGAGCACTTTCTTCTTATCTTCCCTTCTTCTTTGGACAGGTTGTATGCACTGGAAGAGAGTGGGAAGAATGTGAGAATTAGATCTATTTGAGTTCGGCCTGATGCTATCTTACTTGACTCATGATATTTTCTTAAGATGCTTTCTGGTTAATGAAGCCTAACCTCGAAAACCTTAATGATGATTGCATGTTTTCAGAAACATTGCAGACATAATTGCTATTGAGAAACTAAATTTTATATTGAAACAACCTGGTCATTTTTAATATTGATACTTGTCTGTCACTTTTTTTCTGCAATGAATATTATTTTTCCATTTTGTTTTATTATATGTTCACTACAGAAATCATCATTACCAGTTTTTCCAGCTAGTAAGGAAGAAACCAGGTTTGCAGAGTATTTGAGTCAATAAGTTACCTCAGACACTATGAAGGCATTCACTTCAATGAGGTCGTTCTTTCATCTTCCAAGACTGATTGGCCATGAAGATGAGGAACCACACTGCAGTTACTGAGTTCCTCCTGATGGGAATCCCTCATACAGAAGGGATGGAAAATGTGCTCTTGGTCTTATTCCTGGGCTTGTACCTTCTCACTCTGCTTGGGAACCTACTCATTCTTCTGGCCATCCTAGCTTCCTCTAACCTTCACACCCCCATGTATTTCTTTCTGGGAAACCTGTCAGTATTGGACATATTTTTCCCTTCAGTGAGTTCTCCCAAAATGATGCTCTGCCTAACGGGGCACAGCCACACCATCTCCTTCCAGGGCTGTGCAACCCAGCTCTTCTTTTACCATTTCCTGGGCTGCACTGAGTGTTTTCTGTACACTGTGATGGCCTATGACCGCTTTGCAGCCATCTGCCACCCCTTGCGATACATGGTCCTCATGAAGCATCAAGTGTGCGCTATCTTGGCTGTGGCTACCTGGATGGGGAGCTGTGTGCATGCTTCTGTCCTCACATTCCTTGTCTTTAAGTTACCCTACTGTGGCCCCAATGAGGTGAACAATTTCTCCTGTGATATCCCCATGATGCTGTCCTTGGCCTGTGCTGATACTTCTCTGGCTCAGACAGTGAGTTTCACCAATGTAAGTGTTGTTGCTCTCATGTGTTTCCTTCTTATCCTCGCTTCTTATATTCACATTGTTATCTCAATATTGAGAATCAGCTCATCAGAAGGCAGGCGCAGAGCCTTCTCAACCTGCAGTGCCCACCTGACCTCCATCCTGCTCTTCTATGGTCCTGTGGTGCTCATTTATCTCTGGCCTGCTTCCAGCCTGTGGCTGGATACTGTGGTCCAGGTGTTGAGTAATATTGTTACCCCTTCCTTTAATCCTTTGATTTACACCTTGAGAAACAAGGATGTGAAGCTGGCTCTGAAAAAAGTGCTAATCCCAGAAGGACATACTTGTTGAGAGTAAGCTTTTAGCTTTTATATCATTATTTGGCAGTTCAAGTCCACCAGGCACTCCTTGGAAACTATACGGGGCAGTTCTACTCTGTCCTATAGGGTCGCTATGCGTCAGAATCGATTCGACAGCAGTGGGTTTGTTTTTTTTTTTTTTCATTCCAATGTTACCTTGTATTTATTTGGGGCAATTGGACATCCTTTTTTTGTGAATGCTAAGTGGGTTTGACACTCAAAATATGAAGCTGAATGAGCTCTGGTGTGAATTTTGTTTTTATATTTACATATTTTTTATTCAAAAAAATCTCTCATACTGCTTGCTACATGCCTGACATTATTCTATGCACTTTAAAAATCCTGGCATATGTAATTACCACAACAATCCTATGAAGTAAATAATACCATTATCCCAATTTTTCTGAGGAAGAAATTAAGGCACTGAAAAGTTAAGAAACTTTCCCATAGTCACAGAGTTAGAAAGTTGCCAGGCTGGGATGTGAACCTTGGGTCTTACCCTTGTACACATGCTGCCTGTGCATTACAGAAATTGTAACATAAATACTCCTTCCAGGAACTTTTTTTCTATTTATATGGAGTGTTCTTCAACTTGCTAAAAAAAAAAAAAAAAAAGTAGTTAACTAAATTGGTTCCATTTATTTCTTTCATTTTGTAGTCTGTATCTTGATAGAGGGAATGTTTTAGAGTCTGATATAAAGAAAATCCCTTACATTGTAAAATCCAGGTGATATTCCTATATCTACCAAAATGTACTTAGTATAGAGGTGATATTCTAGATGACTTGAGTTCTTTCTTTATGACAATGGTATGAATTCTTTAAGAAGGATTGCAAAATTCCATTCATTAAGTCAAGGACTAAATTTGAATTCCAAAATTCAGGTCCGTTAAAACCATAATGATGTTTTATAATATAAATAAATAGCTTTTGAAGAAATTTAGGAAACTGCAAAAATGTAAAGTGAATAAAAATCACTCCTTAATCCTATCACCCAAAGATAAACATTATTAATATTTTGCCTTTTTTCTACCTCTTTTTTAAAAATTTATTTTGTTGCCCTTGTTGAGAATATACACATCGAAACATATGCCTTTTCAACCATTTCTGCTTCTACAATTCAGAGACATTGATTACATTCTTTGAGTTGTGTAACCATTCTCACCCTCTTTTTCTGAGTTGTGCCTCCATCATTGAAGTAAACTCACTGTCTTCTAAAGTTCCTATCTAATCTGTCAGGATGCCGTTATCACTTCTAGCCTGTGTAGATAGTTCTTAAATGAGTTTAGTGTTCAAGGTAAACTTTTTATTAGTTAATCTAAATTATTGTTTGGTTTTAAGAAGACTTCAGGGGACATGTTTGGTTTAAGGTTTAAAAGTTATCTCAAGGCAATAGTTTCAGGGGTTCATCCTGCCTCCATGGCTGCAGAAAGTCCAGAGTACATGAGAATGTGAAATTCTGTTCCAAGTTTTTCCCCTTTTGATCAGGATTCTTCTGTAGAATCTTTGATCAAACGTTCAGTCCTGGTAGCAAGGCACCATCTTGTTCTTCTGGTCTCATGGCCAAAGAGGGCAGTTGTTCATGGAGGCAATTAACTACATGTTCCATTTTCTCCACCTATTCCTGACTATTCTTTCTCTGCTGTTCCAGGTAAATACAGACCAATTATTGTGACTTCGATGGCTGCTTGTAAACTATTAAGATCCCAAGTACTATGCAACAAACTAAGAGGTAGAACAGAGCACTAAACGTGCTAATAGGCCAGTTAACTGGGATGTCCCATGAAGCCATGACCCCAAATCTCCAAACCAAAACCCATGAGGGAGGCGACTGAAAACACCATGGCTTGGGTGAGGCGCATGTTAGTCTTCAAAGAGACATCTTTGCTTTTCGACACTTCACAGAGGTCTTTTGCAACAGATTTGCCCAATGCCGTGTGTTTTTTGATTTCTTGACTGCTGCTTCCATTGGTGTAGTTTGTGGATCAAAGTAAAATGAAATCTTTGATAACTTCAGTCATTTCCCTGTTTCTCATGAAGTCGCTTATTGGTCAAGTTGTGAAGATTTTTGTTTTCTTTATGTCAAGGAATAATCCATACTGAACGCTTTCATCTTTGATCTTTGTCAGTAAGTTCTTCAAGTCCTCTTCACTTTCAGCAAGGAAGGTTGTGTCATCTGCATATCACAGGTTGTTAATGAGTCTTCTTCCAATCGTGATGCCCCGTTCTTCTTCATTTAGTCCAGCTTCTTGGATTATTTGTTCAGCATACAGATTGAATAGGTATAGTGAAAGGGTACAACCCTGATGCACACCTTTACTGACTTTAAAGCATTCAGTATGCCCTTCTCCTGTTTGAACAACTGCCTCTTGATCTATGGACAGGTTCATCGGGAGCACAATTAAGACTTCTGGAATTCCCATTCTTTGCAATGTTATGCATTATTTGTTATGATTCACACAGTTGAATGTCTTTGCATAGTCAATAAAACATAGGAAAACATCTTTTTAGTATTCTCTACTTTCAGCTGGGATCCATCTAACATCAGCAATGATTTCCCTGGTTCCGCATCCTCTTCTGAATCTGGCTTGAATTTCTGGCATGTTCCCTGTCTATATACTGCTGCAGCTACTTTTGAATGATCTTCAGCAAAATTTTACTTACCTGTTATATTAGTGATATCATTCAACAATTTCCCCATTCAGTTGGATCACCTTTCTTGGGAATAGGCATAAATATGGATCTCTTCCAGTAGGTTGGCCAGGTAGCTGTCTTCCAAATTTCTTTGCATAGACAAGTACTTCCAGAGCTGCATCCATTTCTTGAAACATCTCAATTGATATTCTGTCAATTTTGGAGCCTTGTTTTTCACCACTGCCTTAAATGTAGCTTGGACTGCTTCCTTCAGTACCACTGGTTCCCGATAATATGGTATCTCCTGAAATGTTTGAACGTCGACCAATTTTTTTGCTATAGTGACTATGTGTATACCTTCCATCTTCTTTTGATGCTTCCTGAGTCATATAATATTTTCCCCATAGACTCCTTCAGTATCGCACCTCAGGGCTTGAACTTTTTCTTCACTTCTTTCAGCTTAGGAAATGCAGAGTGTGTTCTTCCCTTTTGGTTTTCCATCCCCAGGTCTTTGCACATGTCATTATAATACTTTGTCTTCTCGAGCCACCCTTTGAAATCTTCTGTTCAACTCTTTTAGTTCATCATGTCTTCCTTCTGCTTCAGCTACTTGACGTTCAAGAGCAAGTTTCAGAGTCTCTTCTGACATCTGTTCTGGTCTTTTTTTCTCTCCTATCTTTTTAATGGCTTCTTGCTTTCTTCATGTATGATGTCCTTGATGTCATTCCATGCCTCATCTGATCTTCAGTCATTAGTCAAATCCATTCTTGAGATGGTCTCTAAATTCAGGTGGGATATACTCAAGTTTGTGCTTTGGCTCTCGTCGACTTGTTCCAATTTCCTTCAGTTTCAACTTGAACTTACATAGAGCAATTGATGGTCTGTTCCACAGTCAGCCCGTGGCCTTGTTCTCATTGACGGTGTTGATCTTTTCCATCGTCTGTTTTCGCAGATGTTGTTGACTTAATTCCTGTGTATTCCATCTGGTGAGGTCCATATGTATAGTCACCATTTATGTTGGTGAAAAAAGGTATTTGTAACGAAGAAGTCATTGATCTTGCAAAATTCTATCATGTGATCTCTGACATCGTTTCTATCACCAAGGCCATATTTTCCAATACCGATATTTCTTCATTTCCAACTTTTGCATTCCAATCTCCAGTAATTATCAATGCATCCTGACTGCATGTTCAATCAATTTAAGACTGCTGAAGTTGGTAAAAAATTTTAATTTCTTCATCTTTTGCTTTAGTGGTTGTTGAGTAAATTTGAATTATAGTCATATTATCCCATCTTCCTTGTAGGCATACGGATATTTTCCTATCACTGACAGCATTGTACTTCAGGAGAGATCTTGAAATATTCCTTTTGACTATGAATGCAACTCCATTCCTCTTCAAGTTGTCATTCCTGGCATAGTAGACCATGTGATTGTCTAATTCAAAATGGCCAATGCCAGTTGATTTCAGTTCACTAACGCCTAGGATATCAAAGTTTATATGTTCCATTTCATTTTTGACAACTCCCAATTTTCCTAGATTCATACTTCCTACACTCCACTTTTCGATTATTAATGAATGTTTCAGCAATTTCTTCTCATTTTGACTTATGCCACATCAGCAAATGAAGGTTCTGAAAGCTTTACTCTATCTACATCATTAAGGTCAACTCTACTTTGAGGAGGCTGTTCTTCCCCAGTCGTCTTTTGAGTGCCTCACAACCTGAGGGTTTCACCTTCTGGCACTGTATCAAACAATGTTCCACTGTTATTCATAAGGTTTTTGCTGACTAAATCTTTTCAGAAATAGACTGCCGGGGTCCTTCTTCCTAATCTGTCTTAGTCTGGAAGCACAGCTGAAATCTGTTTTCCATGCGTGACACCGCTGGTATTTGAATTTCCAGCATCACAGCAACACTACAAACAGATGGACATGTAGGGACATAAAGCCTTAGGCTTCCTTAATCCCACCATGCATCCCATCCTGGCTTTTATCAATCATAACCATAAATACAAGTCCTCACTTAAGTCCATCCCTAAGTTCTGTACTTTCTTACATGTTCAAACTGTCCTGTGCTTCATTCATAGTGGCCTCCCCCCTTGTCCTTCCTATTTGTCTTTTGCGAGACCTCTTGGGGCAGAGACAATGCTACAGGTATACCATATCCATTTTTAATTTTCTTTCCTAGGCACAGAATAAGACAGTGTTTCCCAGATTTCGGGTCAGTAGTGCCAGAGTCATGTTATTGTGTTGTGACTAATGGAATGTGGGCTGAAGTGATGCAAACTCTCTGAAGGGAGCTATCTCAGAGGTAGGTCATAATATCATCCCAAGTGTCCTCGTCTCACTCCTTGTGACATTGAGACTTTGGAAGCCATCAAAACAGCCTGTATTTTCTAATCTTCACCTGAAATACGCTGCCCTGAAGAATTTTCCATCTTCAGAGACATTGATTACATTCTTTGAGTTGCATAACCATAATCACCCTCGTTTTCTGAGTTGTTCCTCCATCATTGACATAATCTTGCTGTCCTCTAAAGTTCCGATCTAATCTTCCAATTTGCTGTTGTCACTTCTGCCCCATATAGATAGTTCTTCGAGGAGTCCAGTGATCAAGGGAGATATTTTTTCCTAGTTAATCTAAAATACTGTTTGGTTTTAAGAAGCCTTCAGGGGATATTTTTGGTTTAAGGTTTAAAGATCATCTCAAGGCAATAGTTTCAAGGGTTCATCCAGCCTCCATGGCTCCAGGAAGTCTGGAGTCCATGAGAATGTGAAAGTCTGTTTTACATTTTTCCCCTTTCGATCAGGACCCTTCTGTAGAATCTTTGATCAAATGTTCAGTCCTGGTAGCTGGGCACCAACTAGTTCTTCTGGTTTCATGGCCAAGGAGGCAGTTTTTCATGCGGGCAATTAGCCATGTATTCCATTTCCTCCTCCTATTCCTGACTCGTCTTTCTCTGTGGCTCCAGGCAAATAGAGACCAAATGCCCTGCCTTGGATGGTGACTTGCAAGCTTTCTATGCAACAAACTAGGAGGTAGAACAGAGCACTAATCACATTATTAGGCCCATTAACTGGGATGTCCCATGAAACCATAACCCTAAACCTCCAAACCAAGGAACCAAATCCCGTGAGGTGTTTGGTTGTACATAAGCAGCCTCAGCAGCTACTCTTTTACTGTTGTTGTAAATATATGTATCACACAACTTTTGCCATTCCAACTTTTTGTGGATGTAGAACTTACTGACAGCAATTACAATAATCAGCTGTGCAACCCTACCCTTAACCAATGTGATGTTTCCATCACTGTTAACCCCTCTTTCCCCTCCCCAACTCCCACCCCTGGTAGCCACTAACAAACTTTAGTGTCTATGCATTCTCTTTTCGTGTCTTTTTATATAAGTGAGGTCATACAATATTTGTCATTTTGTGATTGACTTATTTCACTCAGCATAATTTCTTCAAGCTCCATCCATATGTAGCATTTATCAAGTCTTTGTTTCTCCTCCTGGATGAGTAGTATTCCATTGTATGTATGTACCACATTTTGTTTATTCATTCACCTGTTGATGAGCATATAGGTTATTTCTACCTTTTGGCTCTCCTGTAGTGACTAAATTTGAACTGGACTCCAGGGTCTGCCTGTTTAGAATTTTTTCATCTATGTCTATAACCACATCTTATCTCTATCATATATCTATGAGGATGTGTATAGATAGATAGATAGATAGAGATATAAATCTCATCTATCTACATGTATATATGTTAAGAAGAATTATATAGTATGATCATATTTTGAATATATGCTATCTTGTTTTAACATGCTTTGAAGTATTTCAAATGCTGAATTTTTTTGAAAACAGCTCTGTAATTCATATAACATAAAATTGATCTATGTAAAATATAAAATTAAATGTTTTTAGTATATTCACAAATATGTGCATATATCACCACAGTCAATTTTTGAATATTTTGATCATTGCAAAGAGAAACCACATGCCCTAAAGCTATCACCACTTTATGTTCCCGTACCCCAGCCCTATAATAACACTAATCTGCTGTCTGTCTCTATAGATTTGCCTATTCTGGACATTTCATGTAAATACATATACACATACATACATACAACAATTGTAAGGATGGCGCCCGACCAGGCAATGTTTCGTTCTGTTGTGTATGGGGTTGCTATGAGTCAGAACCGACTCAACGGCACCTAACAACAACATACATACATATATACGTATACACACATACGTATATATATACATACATATATATGTATGTACATGTATTTAAATGAAATTTATGTATATAGTCTTTAACTCAGCATAATGTTTTCAAGGTTCGTTCATTTTATAGCATGTATCAGTACTTTGGAAACGCTGGTGGTGTAGTGATTAAGTGCTGTGGCTGCTAATCCAAGGGTTGGCAGTTTGAATCCGCCAGGTGGTCTTTGGAAACTCTATGGGGCAGTTCTATTCTGTCGTATAGGGTTGCTATGAGTCGGAATTGACTGAACGGCCCTGGGTTTGGTTTTTATCAGTACTTTATTCATTGTTTGTATCCATATAACATTCTATGTATGAGCATACCACATTTTGTTTATCCAATCATCCATTGGTATACTTTTGGGTTGTTTCTACCTTTTGGCTATTGAGAATACTGCTGCTCTGAACAGTTGTGATACTACTGGGTCAAGGAATATGAGTTTTGTGTTTTTTAACCTTTTTTATACATATTGTCAAAATACTTTACAGTATCGTCTATAATCACTCCTAGTAATATAGTTTATTTTACCCTTCGCTATGTAAAGCACTGGCCTAAAAGTTGTTAAATTAATAACTCCTGTTTGAATGTACATTTTTATTTCAAATGAGACAGGGTATGTTTTATATATTTGTTTGAATATCTTCTTTAATATGAATCTGTCACTGCCCTTTGTCCATGTTTAATGGGCTCTTAGGTATTTTGTTATTATTTTGTGTTCTTCACAGATTTAGAGTATTAATTTCTCATATGTGTGCATTTTCCTTCAATTTTTAATCTGTCATTTTGTGTCCTTTGTGATATTTTATTTACAGAAGTCTTTACTTTGTATGTAGCCAAACTTATCAATCTTTTCTTTCTGTTTTCCCCCCATTGCTTATAAACTTAGAAATCACTATAATTCCTCTCTGACAAATATTTAATAATTATTCAAGTTTTTTTTTTTTTTTAATAAACTCATTGATATACCTGAACTTATTTGATTCCAAAGTGGGAATTTTTCTGCAGTAGTCAACTTCTCATCTTATTTTAATGCCTTTCTGGTATTAAGCTATCTGTGAATTCCTAGGATAAACTAGTCATTGAGATGAGACTTGTTAATACTTGGCTAGATTGCATTTTCTTGGACTCAATTTAGTGGTTCACATAAAGTTTAATTATGGTTTGGTGGCATATTTTGGAATTAATTTTTAGTCTTAGATTTATTCTCTTAAGAAAACGAATAACATAAATACACTGTTTAAACTTAGTATACTTTAGAAAAGAACACAGGAGAACTCTGTGTCTTGAAATAGTCTGTAAAGTCATCTGACTCTAAGTGTTTTTTTCTAAGTATTTCTTGGAAAATGATTTTCAGTTTTTTCATGACCATTAATCTATTTGGATCTTTTATTTATTTATTTTTTCCTTGGGTTCCTCTTGCTGATTAATACTTTTCTAGTGAAATTTCTATTTTTCCTAAATCAGTGAATCTCACATTTTAGTGTACACAAAATCATCTTAGGTCCTGGGAATTAGAGATTGCAAATTAAAAATGTGGTTACACATGTATGATCATCCAGAGATCCTGACTGACAAAGTCTGAAGAAAGAACCAGAAATCCATATTTTTAACAAGCATATTTGGGAGATTAGATTAGGCTTTCAGGTTTATTAGGATAAATACATTAATTTTTTCTTTGTACCCATGTCATAATCCCATTCTCACTATACATTTCATTTTGAGTTTTGGCCCTTTTTACATAATTAGATATACTGATAGTGTGACTTTTATTCAGATCTTTCCTGAAAGAAAAACTTCTGAATTTATTTATCAATTTTCTTGATATTTTCCAGTGAAAGTTTTCTGGTTGTATTTTTGCTACTCATTCTTTCCAACAATATCTTTGATATTTATTTGTTTACTTCTCCTTGGGTCTTCTCTCTTGTTTTGAATCAACTAGTAAATGCATTTATACTCTCTTCATTCAAGTGGTTAATTATAAGGAATTGTACATTTAAAAACACTTTTAAAATTACTACCTTATTCTTTGATTGTTAGAAGATATGGATGATGTGTTTTACATTTTAGAATTTGAAATTTGTGAGGGGGGTGTGGGTAGGTATGTGTGTGTGTCCTAATATATGATCAAGTTGTATCATTGTCTGTACTTAACAGAACTGAAGAGATTTATAATATATCAAATTTAAACAATCACTTTAGGTTTCTTAATCAGAATTTTTTAAACTTCACCACTTGTTTCTTGGTTTTTGTTCTATCATTTATCAGAGAACAATAGCTTTAGCTACCTAAAATTTGATAATATGTAATTCAGAGCATAGAGATTATTGACACATATAAGCTCATTGACGAGAAAAGAAGTCTTTAAATTTTACTATTGTATTTCCAGATGTGCATACTTTTTCACCTCAACCAACTCCTTTTTTCTCCACACCTATTCTCTCTAAACCAAAAAACCAAACCCACTTCCATCAAGTCTATTCTGACTCATAGCGACCCTATAGAACAGAGTACAACTGCCCCAAAGAGTTTCCAAAGAGCGCCTGGTGGATTCAAAATGCCAATCTCTTGGTTAGCAGCCATAGTATTTAACCATTATGCCATCAGGGTTTCTGCCTAGTCTTTCTAAAAAAAATCTAGTGACTCCTTTTTCCTGTTACTAGAAACCCTGGCTTTCTGCTCTTTCTCACCTACGGTACATTATTTACAGATGTTTTCTCTCCTTTCTCCCTTTATCTCCAGCTATCTAGCTGTGTTGCATATTAAGAGCTGTCTCCAAAGAGCTATAGAAAGGCATATTGATGGAGAAGTGTGTGTACAGGAGGATGCATAGTATTGGAGGGCAATTGTGGCTAGACAATGATAGGGAGAGATGATCTTATATTTCCTCACTCTTCCTTCTTCCTCAACCTGAATTTTTGGTCACAGGTCAATTTATGTTTAGGCCATGCTTTCTTGTTTTCTCCGTCTCTTAAATAATCCTCATCTGCATTCACAGTTATTGAAGATTTTTACAAAATTATAACATTTTATTAAAATTTATTTTCAAATTATTGGATTCTGTTGTGATGACAAGTTTTGAACATCCTATGGACATTTTTATTAGGAAAGATTGTATAAAGTATGACTAGTATGACACCAGATCAACTCAATTTTAATTTACCTCCTCTTCATGGAGTCTCAAATGTGGATGTATGTAATCTTAGTTTTGAGAGGTAACTCACCCATTTTCAGTACCAGGGTGTAGGAAGCTTACTACTGGTAATATTTAGAGAGTTGCTTTCTGACCTACCACCATATCCCTTATGTACATGTATATGTACATGTAGATGTATATGTACATGTACTTGTATATGTATATGTACATGTGCATATATATACATATAAAAAAACAAAACCCAGTGTCGAGTCGATTCCAACTCATAGCAATGTATGTATATATACGTACACATTGGGGCCCTGGGGGCCCAGTGGTTAAGAGCTTGGCTGCTAACCAAAAGGTCAGCAGTTTGTATTCACCAGCCACTGATTGGAAACCCTATGGGGCAATTCTACTCTGTCCTATAGGGTCATTAGAAGTTGGAATTAGCTTGATGATAATGGATTTGGTTTTGGTTATGTGTATACATTATTCATTTAAAGAAAATGAAAACCAATCTAATTTTTTTCTGTTTCTTTAATAAATTTTTTTTACCTTTTTCAAAAATAAAGGTAAAAAAATTAATAAAATATCTCCATATTTTTCATGTTTAGATTGAATTTCAATATATTAATGAATTAAATGCAATAAACGAAATTAAGCTCACTATATTTTTTTTTTATAAAAGGTCTGTCATTGATTAAAATGACAGTGAAAGAGCTGTATAACATAAACTAGATTAGTTACCTTCTCTCAATCTGTGAGTCTCGATTTGTAAGATAAGTAAGAATCTCTGCCGTTTATCACTCTTTATAAGCAGTATAAAAAGTTTTTGCTTATTTTCTTCCTTTTTCGATAATAATAAGCAAAAAGTTTCTGGATATAAAAGCAAATATATTTTCTTCACCGAATAGTATTTAAAACCTCGATGGTTTTCAGGACTATACTCTTCACTGTAAATAATGTTAGAGTTAAACTGATACATTTAGCAACATGCATACAATTATTCTGCAAGATATCTACGCATGAAAGGAAGGATTTCTATATTTCAGAATCTCCTAGTCTTTGACACATTCTAGGGAATTCAGCTTCTGTTAACTTTAATATTTCACAGGCCAAGCTGTTTTAGTCTTTTTAGGCTCTAAAACCACCTGTTTGCACCTGCCCTACATAAAGCCTAAGATTTCCTTAATCCTACTATGCTTCTCATCCTGGCTATTCTCAATCATGACCATAAATCAAAGCCTTCCCCTTACTCTATCCCTAAATTCTGTACTTTCTCACATATTCATACTGTTCTATGCTTTCTTCAAAATAGCCTCCCTCCCAGTCCTTCCTAATTGTCTCCTGTAAAAACTCTTGGAGCAGAGACAATGTTATGTGTATACCATATCCTGTATTATTTTTCTTTCCTAGGCACAGAATAATAGAGCATCTCTCAGATTCATATCAGTTGTGTCAGAACCATGATATTGTGTTATGGCTAATGGAATGTGGGCAGACATGATGCAAACTCTCCTTTGTATTGAAGTGAGTTATCTCGGATATCGCTTATAACACCATCGTGAGTGACCTTCCTCTTCTCACTCCCTCTGACATGGAGATTTTGGAAACCATTTGATGTAGCCTAGATTTCTTAATATCCACCTGTAGCAGAGCTGCCCTGAAGAATTTCATCCCATTTAGTACTCATCATGACTAAGAATAAGGGTTTGTTGTGTTTAACAATTGAAAGTTTGGATTCAGTTGTTATTGTGACATAGCCTATTGTCTTAGTTATCTAGTGCTGCTGTAACGGAAATACCACAAGTGGATGGCTTAACAAAGAGAAATTTGTTTTCTCACAGTCTAGGAGGCTAGAAGTCAAATTCAGGGTGCCAACTCCAGGGGAAGTCTTTCTCTCTCTGTTGGCTCTGGGGGAAGGGCCTTGTCATCAATCTTCCCCTGGTCTAGGAGCTTCTCAGTGCAGGCACCTTGGGTCCAAAGGACACACTCCCCTCCTGGTTTTTCATTCTTGGTGGTAGGAGGTCCCTCTCCTCTCTGCTGGATTCTCTTTTTTATATCTCAAAAGAGATTGACTCAAGATAGAACCTAGTCCTGTAGATTTCATCCTGCTTCCTTAACATAACTGCCTCTAATCCTACCTTATTAACATCATAGAGGTAGTGTTTACAACACCTAGGAAAATTACATCAGATGACAGAATTGTGGACAATCACACAATATTGGGATTCACAGCCTAGCCAAATTGACACATATTTTTTGGGGACACAATTCAATCCATAACACCTATCCTATACTAATTAATATAACTCTCATATTTTATTGTAAATAAGACTTGTACATACTTACTCTCTTAAGAATGTTACCTACATTTCCTGTCTTAACTGAAAGCATACTATTCCTTTCAGTAGACTTTTATTTACTTCATCTGAAAGTTCTTTACATTGCAAAAGATTAGGTCTGTGAGTTATTTTGAAAGGCAAATGAATTGTCGATCATACCTCTGAAATGTCAAATAACCAAGAATGTAAATATTTACATAAAGTTTCCCAATTTTTAAATGTTACAACTAATTTAATATAAAAAGTAAATCTATAATCCAAAGGTTACCTGCAGAGCTTCAAGCTGGAATCTTCTGCAGAACCCCTTCTCACTTGGAGGTTCATTCAGCTCTTCTATCTTCTTTCCTTATCATCATCAGCTATTCTAGTCATGCCTAAATATTCACTAAAGTCTTTGGAAGAAACAGAACACCCTTCCTCCAACCCAAGCACTGCTCCAATATTAGGTGATTTAAAAGTCCTCAATGATGACCTATACATCACCCTACCTTCAAGGCTTTATCTCAGGTGCCCTTATAAAAAAAAAAAAAAAGCTTTATCTCAGGTGCCCTTACCTCCACTTAATTTCAAGATCCCAACCAAGGGTTATTCCCTGGATCCTGCCATAATCTTTACCATCAATCTATTTGGCCCACTCCTGAAATACCAGATATGAATAATCCCATTCTGAATATAGACCCATTGTCTTCCATCTCTCATTCTATTTTCCCTCTAGACTTTCTCTTCTCAATGGAATCTGCTGTCCATAGTTTTTCTTTGTCACTATTTTCTCCTGGTTCTACCTTCTTCTCTATTCAACTTTGAATATATAACTCTTCTGGTTCTCCTTTCCTCTACATTCAGCATAGGCTTATTGATGCCTATTCCCATCACCCTCAGTGCCCCCTAAAACCTGATTCACCAATTAGAACTGTTGAAAAGTCACCTGGCAAAAGGAAGCTTAAAAGACAAGAATATGGGAACAGAGGGAATCCTAAAATGTGAATAAATTCTAGGGTCTTTATTTTACAAGTCAGCTGTGCCATAGCATTTATTGTGGGAACAGAGCTTTCATGTCTGGTTTTAAGGGCTAGATAGAGACTGTGCCCACAGAGATAGCTCTTACTCCTTTCAAAATTTTTGAAACACTAATTATGTTCAGAAATTCCTTGAAGACCAGACAAAGATTCTGATTTCAAAATTACATTACAAAACACGTACTTCTGGGATTAGGAACCAATAGATAAATCCTAGTAGAAGAAAATACATGCCATTTTTACCTTATCTTTATGTCAACACTTACTGGATATGGGCCTTGAGTAAGACATATAACATCGTGATCCCCACTTTTAGTGTGTCATGATCTCTGGAAAATTGCATTTTCAGCCAATGATTTTTTTTCATTGTGGTAAACACAAATTTAGCAAGGCCTTTACCATTTCAACATTCTTCACATGTACAATTCAGTGATATTAATTGTGTTCCGTGACATTGTTTTCATCATATTGTGTAACTATCACCACTACTGGTTTTCATATTTTTTCCATCACCCTTAATATAAGCTCAGTGTCCCCTAAGCAACCAGCCCCCCTTTCCTCTTCCCTCCTTCCTGCCCCTGGTAAGCACTAATAAAAGTAGGCCTGTATACACTTGCCTATTCTAGATATTTCATATAAGTGGGATCATACAATGTTTGTTCTTTTGTGACGGACTTGTTTGATTTAATGCAACATTTTCAAGGCTTATTCATCTTGTAGCCTGTATCAGGACCTATTTCTCTTTATGGCTGAGTAATATTTCAATGTATATGTATTCTACTTTTTGTTTATCCATTCATCTATTGATAGGCAAGAGGTTGTTTCCACTTTTGGGCTACTCTGAGTAGTACTGCTGTGAACACTGTTGTAAAAGTATCTGTTCGAGTTCCTGCTTTCTGTTCTTTTGACCATCACACACTGATTTTGATTCATGATTTAGCTCTGTAAATTTTATAATTAGGGAATATTTTTCCAAACTCCGACATTAATTGAGATGTCACAAGTATATATATATATATATACATTTATATATATATATTTATATTTATATATAGTGTGTATATGTGTGTGCGTGTGTGTTCCTAAAAAAAAAAAGTTCCTAGGTATTGTCTAATTTCTGCTTTTCATAAAAATTTTATGGGAAATAAGAAAAGACTAATTCAGAGACTGCTATCCAAATATTTAAAATCACAAGGCCATCCTTAAGTCTAAATGACATGTTTTGTAGTTCTATATGATAGATCCAGACAGAAGGTGAGAGGGAAGGAATATTTTCCCAGTGGAACAGGATGACTCTACCTCTGTGGGTCTGAATAAACGGAAAAGAGAAATAAATTATTATACATACGAAAATCTTGCAGAAATGTCATCAAATATTTCAGGGCATAAAAACATTTCTGGTATCATTTCTTTCTATCTCTTGTAAATTCTCATATAGCACTCTATCCTCATTTCCTTCTTCCCACTTAATGAACTGCTTTAAATCATATCCAAAGATAAGTGTACACCATACAGGAAAATTGATTAAGAAACTTGGCATTAAAAGGTTATTAAAGGCTGTCTAGTTCATATTGACTCTAAGTTGAGAAACCCTCTCTGCTTCATCTCTGATATGTATTTAACTCCTTCAGAGAAGCAGGCATCCTTGACCACCAGCTAGCTTGTGCCACGGTTTGCATATTCACTAAAATCTCCATTTATTTTGGAACAAAATGGAGTTATAAATGCATTGGGAAGAAGGAGGGAAGAAAGGAAGATCTCCACTCTAATTGCTCCCTCTGTTCTGCAGACTTTCCAGTCAGGGTCCCTAGGGGAGAGGGTGTCAAAGGAACAGTAAAGATACTTATTCTCTTTTAAGGTGTTGATTGCTGCTCCTTCACTCAGGGGCCAGAAGCTCTGCTGGGTCTACATTTTCCAGGCCTAAGTGGCTGAGTCTAGCAAAAATGAGTGTTTAGCTATTATGGCCTCAGAGATTGGTTCTCCTGTTCCACAGCATCTAAAGGCAAAGGAGACAGTGATGGGGTGGATCAGGGTCTGGTTCTCAGCCTGTGTCAGCCATGTTTCCATTCTGTAAGCAGCTTTTCTCTCGGGCACTTTCTTCTCATCTTCCCCTCATCTTTGGACAGGTCGTATACATTAGAGGAGAGTGGGAAGAATGTGAGAACTGGATCTGTTTGAGTTTGGGCTGATACTATCTTAGTTGACTCCGTGATGTTTTCTTAAGATATTCCCTGGTTAATGAAGCCTAACCTCAAAAACCTTAATGATGATTGCATCTATTCAGAAACAGTGCAGACATAATAGCTATTGAAAAACTAAATTTTGTATTGAAACAATATGGTTGTTTTCAATATTGATATTATTGCTTTTTCCTACATTGAATATTATTTTACCATTTTTTTTTATTATATGCTCCCTACAGAAATCTCCATTACCAGTTTTTTGGCTGGTAAGAAAGAAAGCAGGTTTGCGGATTGTTTGAGTCAATAAGTTACCTCAGACACTATGAAGGTATTCACCTCAGTGAGGCCATTTTTTGATCTTCCAGGACTAACTGGCCATCAGGACTATGAGGAACCGCACTCCAGTAACTGAGTTTCTCCTGATGGGAATCCCTCATGCAGAAGGGATGGAAAATGTGCTCTTTGTCTTATTCCTGGGCTTGTACCTTCTCACTCTGGTGGGGAACCTGCTCATTCTTCTGGCCATCCTCGCTTCCTCTAACCTCCACACCCCCATGTATTTCTTCCTGGGAAACCTGTCAGTGTTTGACATATTTTTCCCTTCAGTGAGTTCTCCCAAAATGATGCTCTGCCTAATGGGGCACAGCCACGCACCATCTCCTTCCAGGGCTGTGCAACCCAGCTCTTCTTTTACCATTTTTTGGGCTGTACTGAGTGTTTTCTGTACACTGTGATAGCCTATGACCACTTTGCAGCCATCTGCCACCCCTGTGATACACGGTCATCATGACCAATCGAGTGTGCGCCATCTTGACTCTGGGCACCTGGGTGGTGAGCTGTGTGCATACCTCTGTCCTCACATTTCTCGTCTTTAAGTTACCCTACTGTGGGCCCAATGAGGTGGACAATTTCTCCTGTGATATCCCTGTGATTCTGTCCCTAGCCTCTGCTGACACCTCTCTGGCTCAGACGGTGAGTTTCACCAATGTAGGTGTTGTTGCTGTCATGTGTTTCCTTCTTATCTTCACTTTTTATACTCACTTTATTTCAATATTGAGAATCAGCTCATCAGAAGGCAGGTGCAGAGCCTTTTCAACCTGCAGTGCCCACCTGACTTCCATCCTGCTCTTCTATGTCCCTGTGGTGCTTATTTATCTCCGGCCTGCTTCTAGCCCGTGGCTGGATTCTGTGGTTTAGGTGTTGAGTAATTTTGTTACCTCTTCCCTTAATCCTTTGATTTACACCTTGAGAAACAAGGACGTGAAGTTGGCTCTGAGAAAAGTGCTAATCCCAGGAGGATGTGCTTGTTGAGAGTAAGGTTTTATGTCACTATCTGCCTTTTCAGTGTTGACTTGTGTTTATCTGGGGCAAATAGAGTTATTCTTGTGATTGCTATGTGGGTGGGACACTCAAAACATGAAGCTGAATAAATTCTAGTGTAAATTTTGTTTTATGTAATTTTTTTTCAACAAAATCTCTCACAGTGCTTGCTACATGCCTGGCACTATTCTATGCACTTTACAAATCCTGACACATGTAATTACCACAACAATCCTATGAAGTAGATAATATAATTATCTCAGTTTTTCTGAGGAGGAAATTAAGGCACTGAAAAGCCAAGAAAATTTCCCAGAGTCACAGAGGTTAGAAAGTTGCCAAACTGGGATGAGAACCTTGGTTCTTACCCTTGTACACATGCTGCCTCTGCATTACAGAAATTGTAACATAAATACTTCTTCCAGGAACTTCTTGTCTATGTACATGAAATGTTCTCTAACTTACTAAAAAAAAAAAAAAAAAAAAATCTGTAGTTAATTAAATTTGTTCCATTTATTTCTCTCATTTTGTAGCCTATATCTTAATAGAGGGATGTTTTAGAGTCTGATATAAAGAAAAGCTCTTACATTTCAAAATCTAGATGATATCCATGTATCTACCAATATATAGTTAGCATAGAGACGATGTTCTAGAGGACTTGAATTCCTTCTGTATGAAAACTATATGAATTCTTTAATAAGGACTGCAGAATTCCATTCATTAAGTCTAGGACTAAATTTGAAGTGCAAAATCCAGACCATTTAAAAACCATATGATTTTTAATAATATAAATAAATAACTTTGAAGAAATTTAGGATACTGCAAAAATGTAAAGTGAATAAAAATCACTCATTAATCCTATCACCCAAAGATAAACATTATTAATATTTTGCCATTTTTTTCTACCTCTCTTTTCTTCAAATTTATTTTGTTGCAGTGGTTGAGAATATACACATCAAAATGTATGCCTATTCAACCATTTCTGCTTGTAGAATTCAGAGACATTGATTACATTCTTTGAGTTGTGTAACCATACTCACCCTTCTTCTCTGAGTTGTTCTTCCCTCGTTGACATAAACTCTCTGTCCTCTAAAGTTCCTATCTAATCTTTCAAGTTGCTGTTGTCACTTCTGTCCCATATAGATAGTTCTTCAATGAGTCTAACGCTCAAGGCAGACATTTTTTCCTAGTTAATCTAAAATATCCTTTGGTTTTAAGAAGGCTTTAGGGGATATTTTTGGTTTAAGGTTTAAAGATTATCTCAGGGCAGTAGTTTCAGGGGTTCATCTACCTTCTATGGCTGCAGAAAATCTGGAGTCCATGAGCATGTGAATTTCTGTTCTCCATTTTCCCCCTTTTGATCAGGATACTTCTGTAGAATCTTTGATCGAATATTCAGTCCTGGTAACCAGGCACCATCTAGTTCTTCTGGTCTCATGACTAAGGAGACAGTTGTTGATGGAAGCAATTAGCCACACATTCCATTTCCTCCTCCTATTCCTGACTCTCCTATCTCTGTGGTTCCAGGCAAATAGAGACCAATTGCCCTGCCTTAGATGCTCCCTTGCAAGCTTTTAAGACCTCAGGCACTATGCAGCAGACTAGGAGGTACAAAAGAGCACTAATCACATTATTAGGCCCATTAACGGGTATGCCCCATGAAACCATAACCCTAAACCTCCAAACCAAGGAACCAAATCCCATGAGGTTTTATGGTTGTACATAAGCAGCCTCAGCAGCTACTGTTTTGTTGTTGTTGTAAACATATGTGTCACACAACTTTTGCCAGTTCAACTTTTTTCAGATGTACAGCTTAGTGATAGCTATTATAAAAATTGGCTGTGCAACCCTACCCTTAATCAAAGTGATGTTTCTGTCACCATTAACCCATCCTTTCCCCCTCACTCTCACCCCTGGTAACCACTAATAAACTTTGGTCTGTATACTTGTGCCTTTTCTTGTCTTACAATATTTGTCATTTTGTGATTGACTTATTTCACTCAGCATAATTTTTTAAAGCTCCATCCATATGTAGTATACATCAAAAAAATTTTTTTTTCCTCTTGGATAAGTAATATTTCATTGTACATATGTACCACATTTTGTTTATTCTTTCATCTCTGTTGATGGGCATTTAGGTTATTTCCACCTTTTGGCTCTCTTATTAGAGACTAAATTGGAACTGGACTCCAGGTTCTGCCTGTTTAGAATATTTTCCTCTGTATCTATAACCATATCTATACCTGTATCATGTATCTATGAGTAGGTGTATACAGACAGAAATGGCGATGTAAACCTTATCTACCTACATGTGTATATATGTTAAGAAGAATTATATAGTTGTGATCATATTTCATATATATACTTTCGTGTTTTAACATTGAAGTATTTCGATTGCTGTAATTTAAAAAAAAAGAGCTCTATAATTCACGTAACATAAAATTGACCCATTTAAAACGTAAAATTATTTTTTCGTATATTGACAAATATGTGCATACATTACCACAATTTTTGAATATTTTCATCATCACAAAGAGAAACCACATGCCCTTTAGCTATCACCCCTCTCTGTTCCCACTCCTCAGCCCTATGATAGCACTAATCTGCTGTCTGTCTCTATAGATTTGTCCAGTATAGATATTTTATATAGATTTGCCTACTCTGGATATTTTATGTAAACATGTATATATGTAGTCTTTAACTCAGCATAATGTTTTCAAGGTTCATTCATTTTGTGGCATGTATAGTACTTTTTTTTTTATAGTACTTTATTCCTTGTTTATATCCCTATAACATTCTATTGTATGAGCATACCACATTTTGTTTATCCAATCATCCATTTGAATGCACATTTTCATTTCAAGTGAGGCAGGATATGTTTCACATATTTATTTGATTATCTTCTTTAATATGAACCAGTCATTGTTCTTTTTCCATGTTTAATGGGATCTGGGGAATTTTGTTATTATTTTGTGTTCTTCATAGATTTAGAATATTAACTTCTCATATGTATGCGTTTTCCCTCAATTTTTAATTTACCCTCTTGTGTCACTTGTGATATTTTATTTACAGAAGTCTTTAATTTTTATGTAGTCAAATTTATCAATTTTTTCTTTCTGTTTCCCCTCCATTGTTTATAAACTCAGAAATCTCTAATTCCTATCTGATAAATATTTAATAATTTTTCTAGGTTTTTTTTTAATAGACTCATTAGTATACCTGAAATTTACTTGATTCCAAGGTGGGAATTTAATTTCTGTTTAACTCTGTAGTAGTCAACTCCTTGTCTTATTTTAATGCTTTCAAATGTAAACAATAACTTTAGGCTTCTTAATTAAAATTTTTTAAGCTTCACGACTTGTTTCTTGGTTATTGTTCTATCATTTATTGTAGAATAGTGGTTTTAACCTCTCTAAAATTTGATGATATGTAATTTGGAGCATGGACATTATTAACACTTACAAGCTCACTACTATTGGATTTCTAGATGTGCATTACTTTTTACCTCAACCAACTCCTTTCTCTTCCACACCTGTTCTCTCTCGTGACTACTTTTTCCTGTTACTAGAGACCCTAGCTTTCTGTTCTTTCTCACCTACAGTACATTATTTACAGATGTTTTCTCTCCTTTCTCTCTTATCTCCAGCTATCCAACTCTGTTGCATATTAAGAGCTGTCTCCAGAGAGTTGTAGAATAGCACATAGAATGGGGAAGTGTGGCTATACAAGGATGCATAGTACTGGAGGGCAATAGGGGCTAGACAATAATGGGGAGAGATGGACTTATATTTCCTCACTCTTCCTTCTTCCTCAACCTGAATTTTTGACCACAGGTCAATTTATGCTTAGGCCATGCTTTCTTGTTTTCTCTGTCTCTGAAATAATCCTCATCTGCATTCACAATTATTGAAGATTTCTACTAAATTGTGACATTTTATTAAAATTTATTATCATATTTTTGGATTCTGTTGTAATGACAAGTTTGAACATCCTTTTTTGTATGGACATTTAATCAGGAAAGATTTTATAAAGTATGGCTAATATGACACCAGATCAACTCAACTTTAGTATAACCTCCCCGTATTAGAAAATTTACTTCCTCTTCATGGAATCTCAATTTTGGATGCATTTCATCTTAGTTTAGGTAGGTAACTTGCCGAGTTTCAGTACCAGGATGTAGGAAGCTAACTATTGGTTATATTTAGAGAGCTTCTTCCTGACCCACCACCAGATCCCTTATGTATATGTGTGTGTGTATATATGTATATATACACACACACACATATATATAAAATAATATAAGTATATATAAAAATATTAATACATATATAAATATATATTAAAAAAAAAAACCCGTTGCCGTCGAGTTGATTCCGACTCATAGCGACTCTATAGGACAGAGTAGAACTGCCCCATAGAGTTTCCAAGGAGTGCCTGATAGATTCAAACTGCTGACCTTTTGGTTAGCAGCCGCAGCACTTAACCGTTATGCCACCAGGGTTTCCGTACACACACACACATTGGGGCCTAGTGGAGCAGTGGTTAAGAGCTTGACTGTTAACTAAATAGTGGGCAGTTTGAATCCACCAGCCACTCCTTGGAAACTCTATGGGCAGTTCTACTCTGTCCTATATGGTCACTATGAGTTGGAATTGGCTTGACGGTAATGGATTTGGTTTGATTATATGTACATTCATTTAAAGATAATGAAAAACAAACTAATTCTTTCTGTTTTTTTTTTATTATTATTGTATTTTAGATGAAGGTTTACAGGACAAACTAGTTTCTCATCAAACAGTATACACTTTTTTCTATGACATCTATGACACGCCATATCAGCCCTCTCTTCTCAACCCTAGGTTCCCTATTACCAGCTTTCCTTGTCCCTCCTGCTTTCCAGTCCCTGCCTCAGGGCTGGTGTGCCCCTTTAGTCTTATTTTGTTCCATGGGCCTATTCAATCTTTGGCTGAAGGATGAACCTCAGGAGCCAGCTCATTACTGAGCTGAAAGTGTGTCCGGCAGCCATACTCTCAGGGTTTCTCTGGCCTCTGTCAGACCAGCAAGTCTGGTTTTTCTTCTTGAGTTAGAATTTGTTCTACATTTTTCTCTAGCTCTGTCTGGAACCCTCTCTTTTGATCCCTGCCAAAGCAGTGAATGGTGGTAGCCGGAAACCATATAGTTTTACTGGACTCAGTCTGGTGGAGGCCGTGGTAGATATGGCCCATTAGTCCTTTGGACTACTCTTTCCTTTGTATCTTTAGTTTTCTTCATTCTTCCTTGCTCCTGAAGGGGTGAGACCAGTAGAGTATCCTAGATGGCCTCTCACAGGCTTTTAAGTCCCCAGATGCTGCTCACCAAAGTAGGATGTAGACTATTTTCTTTATAAACTTTGTTATGCCAATTGAGCTAGTTGTTCCCCAAGATCATGGTACCCACAGGCTTCAGCCCAGCAATTCGCTCTCTCAAGGAGTTTGGATGTGTCTGTGGAGCTACCACGAACTTGCTTGCACAGGTTGTACTGGTTTCCCCAGTATTGCGTACTGTCTTACCCTTCACCAAAGTTTCCACGTATTTGTTGTCAATTAAGTGTTTTTTCATCCCCGTCCCTCCCCTCCCTCATAACCATCAGAGATTGTTTCTTTGTGTATGTAAACCTTGCCATGAGTATTTACACTAGTGGTCTCATACAATATTTGTCCTTTAGTGACTGACATGTTTCACTCAGCTTAATGCCCTCCAGATTCATCCATGTTATGAGATACTTCACAGATCCATCGTTGTTCTTTATTGTTATATAATACTCCATTGTGTGTATGTACCACAGTTTGTTTATCCATTCCTCTGTTGATGGACATCTAGGTTGTTTCCATCTTTTTGTTATTGTGAACAATGCTGCAATGAACATGGGGTGCATATGTCTATTCATGTGACAACCCTTATTTTTGTAGGATATATTCCTAGAAGTGGGATTGCTGGATCATATGGTATTTCTATTTCTGCCTTTCTAAAGAAGTGTCATATCGTTCTCCAAGATGATTGTATTATCTTGCTTTCCCACCAGCAGTGCATAAAAGTTCCAATCTCCCACAGTCTCTCCAACATTTGTTATTCCCTGTTTTATTGATTCTTGCCAAAAATGCTGGGGTAAGGTGATATCTCACTGTGGTTTTTCTTTGTATTTCTCTAATGGCTAGAGATCATGCGCATTTCCTCATGTGTCTGTCAGCCACTTGAATGCCTCCTTTGGTGAAGTGTCTGTTGATTTCCTTTGCCCATTTTTTAATTGAATTATTTGTTCTTTTGTTGTAGAGGTCTTGGATTTTCTTGTAGATTTTAGAGATTAGATCTTTGTTTGATTTGTAACAGCCAAAAATTTTTTCCCAGTCTGTAGGTTCTCTTTTGGCAAAGTCTTTTGAGAACCATAAGTGTTTAATTTTTAGAAGATCCCAGTTATCTAGCTTATCCTCTGGAGCTTGTGTGTTTTTGGTTGTGGTTTGTATCCTGTTAATGCTGTGTATTAGGGCCTCTAGCATTAATCCTATTTTTTCTTCTATGAACTTTAAACTTTTTGGCTTTATATGTAGGTCTTTGATCCATTTTGAGTTAGTTTTTGAACATGGTGTGAGGTATGGGTCCTGTTTCATTTTTTTACAAATGGACACACAGTTTTGCCAGCACCATTTGTTAAAAAGACTGTCTTTTCCTCATTTGATGGACTTAGGGCCTTCTTTCTGTTTCATTAATAAACTATCATCTTCATATTTTCCATGATTAGATTGAATTTCAACATATTAATTAATTAAGTGCAATAAATGAAAGTAAACTCACTAAAAGGTCTGTCATTGATTAAAATGACACCGGAGAAGCTATATAACGTAAACTAGGTTCGTTACCCTCTCTCAGTCTGTGAGTTTGATCTGTAATATAAGTAAGAATCTCAGCCATCTGTCACTCTTTACCAGTAGTGTAAAAAGTTTTCTCTTATTTTCTTCCTTTTTCAATAAGCATAAGCAAAAAAGTTGCTGAATGTAAAAGCAAATACGTTTTCTTCACCCATTTGTGTTAAAAATTTCAACTGGTTTCAAAACTATACTCTTTTCTGTAAATAATGTTAGAGTGAAACTAATACTTTTAGCAACATGCATAAAATTATTCTGCATGATATCTATGCATGAAAGGGAAGATTTCTGTCTTTCAGAATCACCTGGCCTTTTACATATTCTAGGAATTTCACCTTCTGTTAACTTCAATATTTCACAGGCCAGGCTGTTTTTCTCTTAGCCTTATTAAGCCTCTAAAACCATCTGTTTGCACCTGCCCTACGTAACGCCTAAGGTCTCATTAATCCTACTATGCTTCTCATTCTGGCTAATCTCAATCATGAACATAAATCAAAATCTTCCCCTAACTCCATCCATAAGCTCTGTACTTTCTCACATGTTCATAGTGTCCTATGCTTCCTTCAAAATAGCCTTCCTTAGTTCTTCCTATTTGTCTCCTGAAAAAACGTGGAGCAGAAACAATGCTCTATGTACAACATATCCTGTTTTATTTTTTTCTCCTTGCCACAGATAATAGAGTATTTCCCAGATTTATATTAGTTGTGTCAGGACCATGATATTGTTTTATGGATAATGGAATGAGGGCAGAAGTGATGCAAACTTTCCTTTGTCTTGAAGTGAGCTTTCTCAGGGATAGCTCATAACATCATCATGTGTGACCTTCCTTTTCTCACTCCTCTGACATGGGGACTTTGGAAACCACTGAAGCAGCCTGGATTTCTTAATATCCACCTATAGTACAGCTGCCCTGAAGAATTTCCATCCAATTTAGTACTGTTCATGACTAAGAATAAGGGTTTGTTGTGTTTAACCATTGAAACCTTAGATTTAATTGTTATTGTGGCATAACTTATTGTCTTAGTTATCTAGTGCTGCTGTAACGGAAATACCAGAAGTGGATGACTTAACAAAGAGAAATTTGTTCTTTCACAGTCTAGGGGGCTAGAAGTCGAATTCAGGGTGCCAACTCCAGGGGAAGTCTTTCTCTCTCTGTTGGCTCTGGGGGAAGGGCCTTGTCTGCAATCTTCTCTTGGTCTAGGAGCTTCTCAGTGCAGGGACCTCAGATCCAAAGGGCATGCTCCCCTCCTGGTTCTTTATTCTTGGTGCTAGGAGGTCCCTCTCCTTTCTGATGGATTCTCTCTTTTATATCTCAAAAGAGGCTGACTCAAGATAAAACCTAATCCTGTAGATTTTGCCCTGCCTCATTAACATAACTGTCTCTAATTATGTCTCATTAACAACATATAGGTAGAATTTACAACACTTAGGAAAATCACATCAGATTACAAAATGGTGGACAATCACACAATATTGTGAATCATGGCCTAGCCAAACTGACACATATTTTGGGGGGACACAATTCAATCCCTCACACCTATCCTATACTAATTAAAACAACTCTTTTATATTTTATTGTAAATAAGACTTGTACATACTTACTCTCTTAAGAATGTTACCTACCTTTCCTGTGTCAACTGAAGGCATACTATTCCTTTCAGGAGATTTGTATTTACTTCGTCTGAAAGCTCTTTATATAGCAGAAGTCTAGGTCTGTGCATTGTTATTTTGAAAGGCAAATGAATTGTTGATCATGCCTTTGAAATTTCAAATAACCAAGATATGTAGATGTTTATGTAAAGTTTCCCAATTTTTTTTAATGTTTTAAGGAATTTAATAGAAAAAGTAAATCTATAATTGAAAGGCTACCTACAGAGCGTCAAGTTTGAATCTTTTGCAGAACCTTTTCTTGCTTAGAAGTTCATACAGCTCTTCTATCTTCTTCCCTTATCATCAGCTATTCCCATTAGTCATGCCTAAATATTCACTAAAGTCTTTAGTAGAAACAGAACATTCTTCCTCCAACCCAGGGTCCGTTCCAATGTTAGGTGATTTAAAAGTCTTCAAAACTGACCTATACATCACCCTATGTTCAAAGCTCTATCTAGGTGCCCTTACCTCCACTTAATTTCAAGATTCCAACCGAGGGTTTTTCCCTGTATCCTGCCATCACCTGTACCATCACTCTATTTGGCCCACTCCTGAAATATCAGACATGAATAATCCCACTCTGAATATAGACTCCTTGTCTTCTACTTTCTCATCCCGTTTTCCCACTAGACTTTCTCTTCTGCCTCAATGAAATCGACGGTGCATGTTTTTCTTTGTCACTCTATTTTCTCCTGGTTCTACCTTCTTCTTTATTCAACACTGAATATTTAACTCTTCTGGTTCTCCCTTCCTCTACATTCAGCATACGCTTATTGATGCCTATTCTCATCACCCTCAATGCCCTCTAAAACCTGATTCACTCATTGGAACTGTTCAAAAGACACCTGGCTAAACGAAGTTTAAAAGAAAGAACATGGAAACAGAGGCAATCCTAAACCATAAATAAATTCTAGAGTCTTTATTTTACAAGTATTTTTTATGCCATATTATTGATTGTGGGAACAAATTTTTGTCAGCTTTTAGGGACTCAAATATAGATTGTGCCCAAGGAGATAGCTCTTGCACCTTTCAAAAATTTTGAAACACTAATTATGTTCAGAAATTCCTTGAAGACCAGACAAAGATCCTCATTTCAAAATTACATTATAAAATGCATTTTTGGGGGGTTAGTAACCAACAGATAAATTCTAGTTGAAAACACATGCTATTTTCCCTTATCTTTATTCCAACACTTAGTGGATATGGGCCTTGAGTAAGAAATATAACATCATGATTCCCACTTTTGGTATGACATGATCTCTGGAAAATTGCTTTTGCCATCCAATGATTTTTTTTCATTGTGGTAAAGATATATTTAACAAGGCCTTTGCCATTTCAACATTCTTCACATGTACTATTCAGTGATACTGTGTTCAGTGATATTAATCATATTCATCATATTGTGTAACTATCACCACTGCTTGTTTTCACATCTGTTGATGGACATGAAGTTGTTTCCACCTTTTGGCTACTGTGAATAGTACTGCAGGAACATTGTAAATGTAGCTGTTTGTGTTTTCTGCTTTCAGTTCTTTTGAGCATCACCCACTGATGTTGACTCACAGTTTAGCTCTGTAAGTTTTATAATTAGGGAATACTTTTCCATACTCTGGCAATAATTGAGATGTCACAAGTATATATATGTGTGTGTGTTCCTAGGTATTGTCTGATTTCTGACTTTTCATAAATATTTTATGGGAAATCAGAAAAGGCTAATTCAGAGACTGCTATACAAATATGATTTTAAATCACAAAGCCATCCTTGTAATTAACACACAGAAGAATAATCTATGGGTTGTGTTTTGTAGTTCCGTATGATAGATCCAGAGAGAAGGTGAGAGGGAATGGATATTTCCCCAGTGAAACAGGTTGACTATACCTCCATGGTTTTGAATAAGAGGAAAAGAGAAATAAATTATTGTACTGATGAAAATCTTGCAGAAATGTCATCAAATATATCAGGGCATAAAGACAATCATAGCATCATTTTTTTCTACCCATTGTTGATTCTCATATAGCACTCTTTCATCAGCTCCTTCCTCCCCACTTAATGAACTGCTTTAAATCATATCCAAAGATGAGTGTTCACCATACAGAAAAACTGATTAAGATACTTTGCATTGAAAGGTTGTTAAAAGCTGTCTAGTGCATATTGTCTGCCAGTTGAGAAACCCACTCTGCTTCATATCTGATATGTATTTAACTCCTTCAGAGAAGCAGGCATCCTTGACCACCAGCTAACGTGTGCCACAGTTCGCATATTCACTAAAAAGCTGCATTTATTTTGGAACAAAATGGAGTTAAAAATTGCACTGGGAAGAAGGAGGGAAGAAAGGAAAGTCTCTACTCTAATTGCTCGCTCTGTTCTGCAGACTTTCCAGTCAGGGCCCCTAGGGGAGAGCGTCTCAAAGGAACAGTAAAGATACTTATTCTCTCCTAAAAAGTTGATTGCTGCTCCTTCACTCAGGGGCCAGAAGCTCTGCTGGGTCTACATTTTCCAGGCCTGAGTAACTGAGTCTAGCAAAGATGAGTGTTCAGCTTTTATGGCCTCAAAGACTGGCCCTCCTGTTCCACAGCATCTGATGGCAATGCAGTCAGTGATGGGGTGGAAGTGGGGTCTGGCTCTCAGCCTGTGTCAGCCATGTTTCCATTCTGTAAGCAGCTTTTCTCTCGGGCACTTTCTTCTCATCTTCCCCTCATCTTTGGACAGGTTGTATGCACTAGAGGAGTGTGGAAAGAATGTGAGAATTGGATCTATTGGAGTGTGGGCTGATACTATCTTAGTTGACTTCATGATGTTTTCTTAAGATATGCCCTGTTAAGGAAGCCTAACCTCAAAAACCTTAATGATGATTGCATCCATTCTGAAACATTGCAAGCGTAATTGCTCTTGAGAGACTAAATTTGGTATTGAAAGAACATGGTTCTTTTCAGTATTGGTACTTGTCCGTTCCTTTTTCCTACATTGAATATTATTTTTCCATTTTGTTTTATTATATGACTGCTACAGAAATCTCCATTGTCAGTTGTTTCAGCTGGTGACGAAGAAAGCAGGTTTGTAGAATATTTGATTCAGTAGCTTATTCCAGACACAATGAAAATATACCAAGCCAAACTAAGAGAAGTATGTGGAATAAAGGCCCATTAAAATCAGAATGGAAGAAGTACAACCAGAATGCTCCTTAGAAGCAAGGATGGCGAGACTGTGTCTTACATACTTTGGACATGTTGTCAGGAGGGATCAGTCTCTGGAGAAGGACATCATGCTTGGCAAAGTACAGGGTCAGTGGAAAAGAGGAAGACCCTCAAAGAGATGGATTGACACAGTGGCTGCAACAATGAGCTCAAGCTTAACAACGATTGTGAGGGTGGTGCAGGACCAAGCAGTGTTTCGTTCTATTGTGCATGGGGTCGCTATGAGTTGGAACCAACTCAACAGCACCTAACAACAACAACAGAATTAGAATAATATCTTGAATGAATTTTTAACAAGTGTAGGTAGGTGCAGGTATTACGTTAGGTATTCCTACATATTAAATCATTAACCTTCACAAGAATCGTGAGAGATATTATGAACATTATCTATGCAGGTACAGAGGAGATTTAGAGATTTTGTTAAAATTATCTGAAATCACAGAGTCAGGGGGGCAGATATGGCATGTAAACTCAGATATATTTGACTGTGTAGTTTATTCTCTGCCCTCTATTCTATACTGCCTTTAGTGTTTTCCCTTCATTTTATTTATGAGGAAACAAATGAAAAACAACTGTATGGCTTACCCGATGTCACCCATGAAGTGACAACAGAATAGGGCTGATTCTTATTTAAATTTCTTCACATTACAGAGGTATCATCAATTTCAATGGGTCCTATGAAGGCATTCACCTCAGCGAGGCCATTCTTTGATCTTCTAGGACTAAGTGGCCACGACGATGAGGAATCACACTCCAGTTACTGAATTCCTCCTGATGGGAATCCCTTATACAGACGGGTTGGAAAACGTGCTCTTGGTCTTATTCCTGGGCTTGTACCTTCTCACTCTGGTAGAGAACCTGCTCATTCTTCTGGTCATCCTCACTTCCTCTAACCTCCACCCTCCATGTATTTCTTCCTGGGAAACCTGTCAGTGTTTGACATATTTTTCCCTTCAATGAGTTCCCCCATAATTATGCTCTGCCTAATGGGGCACAGCCACACCATCTCCTACCAGAGCTGTGCAACTGAGCTCTTCTTTTACCATATCCTGGGCTGCACCGTGTGTTTTCTGTACACTGTGATGGCCTATGACTCTTCTGCAGCCATCTCCCACCCTTTGCAATACTCGGTCATCACAAGGCATCGGGTGTGTGCCATCTTGGCTCTGGGCACCTGGATGGGGAGCTGTGTGCATGCTTCTGTCCTCACATTCCTTGTCTTTAAGTTATCCTACTGCGACCCCAATGAGGTGGACAATTTCTTCTATGATATCCCCGTGATGCTGTCCCTAGCCTGTGCTGACATCTCTCTGGCTCAGATGGTGAGTTTCACCAACATAGGTGTTGTTGCTCTCATGTGCTTCCTTCTTGTCCTCACTTCTTATACTCGCATTGGTATCTCAATATTGAGAATCAGCTCATCAGAAGGCGGGCGCAGAGCCTTCTCAAACTGCAGTGCCCACCTGACCTGCATCCTGCTCTTCTATGGTCCTGTGGTGCTCATTTATTTGCGGCCTGCTTCCAGCCCATGACTGGATACTGTGGTTCAGGTATTGAATAATATTGTTACCCCTTCCCTTAATCCTTTGATTTACACCTTGAGAAACAAGGATGTGAAGCTGGCTCTGAGAAAAATGCAAATCCCAGGAGGACATACTTTTTGGGAGTAAGCTTTTATATCACACTGTTGCCTTTGTTTATCTGGGGCAATTAGGCTTATACTTTTCGTGTTTGCTAAATGGATATAACACTCAAAATACTAGGGTGAATAAGGTCTAGTGTGAATTTTGTTTTTATATGTATACAATTTTTTTTTCAGCAAAACCCCTCACATTGCTTACCACACGTCTGGCACTATTCTGTGCTGTTTACAAATCCTGACATATGTAATTACCGCAACAATCCTATGAAATAAATAATACTATTATCCCAATTTTTTTTTTGATGAGGAAACTAAGGCACTGAAAAGTTAAGAAACTTTCCTGGTGTCACAGAGTTAGAAAGTTGCCTAGCTGGGATGTGAACCTTGGGTCTTACCCTTGTACTAATGCAGCCTGTGTATTACAGGAATTGTAACAAATATTTCTCCCAAGAACTTCTTTTGTATTTGCATAGAATGTTCTCCAACTTGCTAAAAAGAAAAAAAAATCTGGAGCTATATGACGTAAACTAGATTAGGTCTCTTCTCAATCTGTGAGTCTCAATTTGCAAGGAAAGTAAGAATCTCAGTCATTTGTCACTTTTTTTATCAGCAGTACTAAAAGTTTTCTCTTATTTTCTTCCTTTTTCAATAATCTTAAGCAAAAATTTGCAAAAGCAAAAGTTTTCATAACCTAATAGTATTCAAAACTTCAACAGTTTTCATGACTATATTTTCTATAAATAATGCTAGAGTTAAATTGATACTTTTAGCAACATGTATAAAATTACTCTGCATGATATCAATGCATGAAAGGGAAGGTTTCTATCTTTCAGAGTCACCTAGTCTTTGACACATTCCAGAGATTTCAGCTTCTGTTAACCTCAGCAAAATGGAGTTATAAATAAATTTATTTATACAAAAAATGAGGCTTACTCTTTTTTTTTTTTAATTCTATTTAGTTTTGAGGTATTTATTCGCTGAAGGCGATAGAGTGTTCTTGTTAGAATAGAAAAAGTTTGAAGTAAAGATGATAATTATTGTTTAATATTTTTTTTTCATAGGTTCTGGAGAGTTTTAGAGTATTTCATTTGTTTCGGGAAGATTTCTGATTTAAGAAACTGTTTTGTGACAGTGTGCGTGTGTGTGTCTGTGTGTATCTGTGTGACTTTACTGCTCCTAAGGCAGAGGGGTGTATCCTATTTTTATGCAAATAAGGCAGGCCTTCTACATTTGTTTGCCAGCCTTTCCCTCTACCCCCAGCAAGTATTTTTGTAAGTGTGCTATCCTAATATTTTACAGCAACATATAAAAAAGTTACCATGGCAGCACTTATGAAAATGAGAGGATGAAGCATTTAGCAAGCAAATGTAGAAGACATGTGCTATTTGCATAAAATATGGTAATAGTAACAGTGATCTTTTATAGTGGTCTCAGATGAGAAAGTGAGAAAGAGTAGAAATGTCTTTTCCCATATGGTCTAATGCAAACGTGCTTAATTAGGAATTAGCAAAACACCGGGGTACTAACAGTGATTCCACTAATAATACTTTGTGTGGCCCCAGACAAGTACCTTGATGGCCTTGGTTCCCAACATTTATAAAATAAAGAGGTAAGACCAGATCATCTTTAAGGATTCTCTAACATCTAAAAATTGTCCTAGTAACCCATTTAGAAGAAACTGGCTACAGGTGGGGAGGGCGTAGGGCATGTCCAAGGACCTTCTAATTTCTGATTGTAGTGGGAGTGACCTCTACTTCCAGTACTACTTTAAGTTTTGAACCCTGCCAGTCAGATTGGCTTCTGAATCACAGCGAAATGCCCCATATTGGCCAGCAGATGTCACTATTAGAGTGAACACAACCTAGTTCTCCTCTGCACTGACTAAACCAAAAAAAAAAAAAAAAAAAAAATCCAAGCCTGCTGTCAAATGGATTCTGGCTTAGTTGGTAGCAATAACGATTCCAGAACTGAACTGATAGGGGAAAGGATGGTTGAAATGATGATTAGACTGTGTGAGAGAGGTCTGTGATGCTCACGGTTTCTGATGGCACCATCATGTGTGAACGTCTTTTGAGAGCAACAGCTTCAAATAGCTAGTCATGATTGCTTTAAAATGTGGGCACCACTCTATATAGGAGCCCCTATGTAGCACAAACAATTAAGTGCTCAAGAGCTACAGCAGCTAACCAAAATATTGGCAGTTCAAATACACCAGCTGCTCCTGTCCTATGGAGTCACTATGGGCCAGGCTCGCTCAACAGGAACAGGTTTGATTTTGCATTTTAGTGTTAAAAATAATCAAAACTCACTGAAATTTGAACACAAGCTTTATCCTGAACAGTTATTCTCTATGCGTACAGGGAGGACATTTCTGCCCTGAAGGGTAAAACGTTCATTGAAGAGAAACTTCCCTCAAACACAAAGAAGTTTTTCAAGGAAAAAAATATATATACAGAGTGTGAAGTCCAAAGAAACAAACAAAAGCCCCCAAAGACAACATTTTCCAAGAGGATATATCATTAAAAAGATAAGAACCAGATAATAAAATGCTGTCTTCAGCCCTTGGCCATTCACAAAAGGGTTAACGCGGGCATCACTTTGTGCTTTTTGCTTGTGGAGAGGAGTCAGTAACAGGTGCCTGTAAAAGGAAAGTCTTGCCTAATGTAAGAAACAGAAGTGGTTTCCTTGTAGAATCAGTTTTAATTGGAGACCCTGATTATGGGTAGAATCATTTAATTGGCTAGTGTAACTATGTACAATAGTTTAATAGCCGTAATAGTTATGTTCATTTTATATGTTCCCATCTTTTCTTCAAAGGATATTTTGAATTGCTTTGTAAATCTGAAACCACACAGATTAATTCCTTGAACATCATAATAAACATTTGTTGGTTGATACTGGTTTATGAGTATATTTATTAATGGCACATTTCATTACCTTGTCCAGCATTTATTGAATGTTCATTATGTGAAGACATTGTGTTAGGCATCGGAGATGTACAGTTTCATCAAGGATCTCATACCCTAGCTAAGAAGAAAAGAAAAGGGAATAAATAATTAAGAATCAGTTTTACCTTCTACGAGCCAGCAGTAGAATGGGTACTTAATTGATGCTATCTAAGCCTGTCCACGGGAAACCCTGGTGGTGTAGTGGTTAAGTTCTACCGCTGCTAACCTAAAGGTCGGCAGTTCAAATCCTCCAGGCGCTCCTTGGAAACTCTATGGGGCGGTTCTACTCTGTCCTATAGGGTCGCTATGAGTCAGAATCGACTCGATGGCAACGGGTTTTTTTTTTTTTTTTTTTTAAAGCCTGTCCACATCCAGATGAGGGAGTGCTATTACTCAGAACCGAAGAGGAGAAAACTGAGGCCCAGGATGTAATAAGCTCAATTTCCCACAGCCAGTAAGTAGTGTCTCTGGGAACTAAATGCAGGTCTGTACTTCTCACTATCTTTAGAGTATGCTGCTGAAGGAAGACCGTCAATAACAACATATACAAGCTAGACAGACTCAGAGGAGAAGTCACTTCTCCAGTATCAAGATCATGGAAAAAGTGCCATTCAAGAAGAGTCTGAATTGGAGAATTTATGCTGGTTTATCAAACCTTCTGAGACCCAGAGCACAGGGTGTTCCAGGAAACACAACTCAGCTTCATGCCTTTGAAGTCAAGAGGATGAAGACAGAAGTAGCAGGGATGTGAATAGAAAGGGTTGCAGGGGTTAGGCCGTGAAAGGCGTTAAAGGATTTGCTATCAAGTTTGCACTTCATACTGAAGGCAGTAGAGAGCCATTGTTGAGCAGCATGATCTGATGGTGTTCTAAAAGGTAATATGAATCAGCGTGGACAGAAGCTGGAGTTGGAAGAGAGCATGGTAGGGATTCCATTCAGGGACCATCGTGTGATGAGGGTGTGATACCTAGGGAAGCAAGTGATAGTTAAGAAAAAATAGTTTAAGAAATAGTTTGTTGTGTTCGTTAGTTGCTCTTGAGCCAGGTCCAACTCATGGCAACTCAGTTTCATGCCTTTGAAGTCAGGAATATGAGGAGAGAAGTGGCAGGGATGTGAATAGAAAGGTCTGCAGGGATCGGGTGATAAAGGGCCTTAAAGGGTGTGCTATCAGGTTTGCACTTCATACTGAAGGCAGTGGAGAGACATTGGTGAGCAGCATAATCAGATGGTGTTTGTTCAAAAAGGTAATATGAATCAGTGTGGACAGATGGCTGAGTTGGATGAGAGTGTGGTTCCATTTAGGGGACCACTGATGTGTGATAAGGGTGTAAAATCTAGGAAGAAAAAAAAAAAAGAAGGGCAAGCGATAATTAAGAACAAATAATTAAGAAATAGAGTTTGTTGTTTTTTTAGTTACCATTGATCCACCTCCAACCCATGGCAACCATATGTATAACAGAATGAAAAGTTGTCCAGTCCTGCCCCATCTCCATGATCTTTGATATCGAGCCCACTGTTGCATCTATTGTGTCAATCCTTCTCAGTGAGGATTTCTTTCATTTTTGCTGATCCTGTACTTTACTAATGATGATTTCTTTTTCTAGCTGTTGGTCTTTCCTGCTAATGTGTCTAGATGGGACTTAATGGATGACCTGCTAAGTGGAAGGGTGAAAAACTTAAGGCAGGCCCTTAGTCCCTATCTGAGCATGTTGTAATGGAATTACTCAAAAGGTGGAAGAGAGGAGGAGAGATGCTCATTTCTCATGGGCAATAGCTTCTATCACTTAAAGAGGCTCTGATGATTGATGGAGAATTACTCTCTGTTGTTAGGTGTTCAGTATACAGCTTAGCTTGATGTGTACTACGGGAGTATTTGTGATGTCTCTTTATGCATATTAGGCTGAGGTTAGGAAAAGTTTTAAGTAAAGTTTTTGAATTGTGCTTCATAAATCCTTCCATTTGCTTGTAAATAACTTTGCCTGGTGTGAAATACCATAACAACCTGAGGATAGGATGATATAATAATGTATACTGAGGAAGCCTTATCACTTTCTGTCCATTTCCTCATCTCTGAGTACTAACAATTGATAAGCAAATATAAGGATCCTATTAAGGATCAGGAAACTCTGGTAGCGTAGTGGTTAAGTGCTACAGCTGCTAACCAAACGGTTGGCAGTTCGAATCCACCAGGTGCTCCTTGGAAACTCTATGGGGCAGTTCTACTCTGTCCTATAGGGTTGGTATGAGTTTGAATAGAATCGACGGCACTGGGTTATTGAGGATCAAAACATGATATTAGTTTTATTACTAATAAAACTGGGTTAAGAATGCAAGAGCATATCCTGTTTTTTTCCCTCTAAAACCCTAGAACCAGCAACATCTTGACTTGCCCTCCCCACTTCTGCTGGGGGAGAGTGAGAAACCAACTTCCGCCAGCTTGTTGCCAAGCAACTCAGAGACAGCTGAGTAGATTTGAGATCATTGAAGAGAAGCAGACAGTCCTGCATGGCTCTTCTTAGAAAAGAATGTGCATTGACTTAATGTAAAGGTCATGCTGTACCCTCAGTCAAAAATGCACTCTCTAATCTATTTCTCATCACAGATTTTGTCTAGCCATGGTATTCAGTATAGCTCAATAGAGCAAGCTATAACATGAGCACATACAACACTGTTAAAATATGCCAAGTATAAGGCTAACAACATTAGACTGCATATGACTATCAACTCTGAATATGATTTTTATTATTAAATTTTCAGAAAAAATTAAAATACAAATATGAAATACCTTTTTGTTGTACATTAAAGTACAAAGAAATTAAGAGCTCCAAATCCTGCCCTGCATAATCTCATAGTCATCTTTTTCTAAGATAGAGGCACCTTTTTCAGAATCATGGGCATGTTCCTTTTCTGTGGCTGAATTCTGAGCTCTCCATGATGGAATGGGTGAGGCTCCTTTGTTATTGTTGTTAGGTGCCAGCAAGTCTATTTTTGATTCATAGTGACCCCATGTGTCAGAGTAGACTACCTCCTAGGGTTTTCTAAGCTGTAAAAAAAAAAAAAAAAAAACTCTTTTTTTTTTTTTTTAATATTTACAGGAGTAGATTGCCAAGTCTTTCTCCTGTAGAGCTCCGCAGGGGTTTGAACTGTTACCTGGTAGAAACCCTAGGTTCTTGCCCATCATGGCTCTTATTGACCAATAAATGAGAGATATAGGTGGGAGAACAGGAAAGGCACCTTTATTTATTTGTATAAGGAAAAGGAGTCAGTGGGAACTTCTGCTTCCAAGACTGCTCCCCAAGGGTGGGCAGGCAAGTTACCTTTAAAGGGTTTACAGGTAGGGAGTTCATAAAGTTATGTCAGAAACATTCTTAATTATACTATGAAACCACAATGGGGTTACATATAACCTCCAAGGGAAAGCAGGATTCAAATGCAAAGCTGGGGGCGGGGGGTGGGGGGGAACCAGTGAAGGAAATAGGGTTTTTAATGTAACACTGTAGGGGTGAAAGCCAAGCAAAGAAAACAGGATTTTTAATACAGCACTGTGAGAGCTCTGCCTCAGAACAGCTAACCTTTAGGTTAGCAGCCGAGTGCTTAACTCGTGCTCCACCAGGTCTCCTTGAGGCTCACTGAGGTTTTTAATTAATTTCCACGTCCCCAAGTGGACGTACGCCAGTTTCAAAATGCCAGTTCTGTATCTTAAAAAAAAAAAAAAAAACCTCCTTGCTGTTGAATCTATTCCAACTCATAGCGACCCTATAAAAAAATTTAGAGTAAAACTGCCCCAGAGGGTTTCCAAGGCTGTAATCTTTATGGAAGCAGACTGCCCCATCTTTCTCCCCTGGAGCAGCTGACGTTTAGTTTAGTAGCCAAGTGCTTAACCAGTGTGTTACCACGGCTCCTTGCTCTGTATCTAAAGCATTAAAAACAAAGGCAAATTCTTAGCCGTATAACAACATCCTAAAGAAAATAGTATTTTCAGGACCTAGTAGGACCCTATAGGGCAGAGTAGACCTATTCCATAGGGTTTCCAAGGGGCAGCTGGTAGATTCAAACACTTAACCACTATGTCATCAGGGGTCTGATCCAGTATATGGCACTATTTCAACCCAGTTGTTGGGGCAACCAAAAACTATGTGAAACACCTAGACGTTTGAGAAAGGAGAAAATTTTTTATGTCAACCTATAAAGACTCCAGTCAGTCTCTGCAGTTTCCATGGAGCCCATACACTGTGAATTTGAAATTAAAATCCAGTTGGGAGAAATATCCACTAAGAGACGTATCATGGTATTAGGCTACCAATACGCTGGGGAAGAATCCACCTATAGGTCTTTCTGTCTTTGGGAGGGGAATTTCAGATATTCCTATATATTGCAATATTTGGGAATTTGCAGTGGTGACAATCTTCCCTTAGACTAAGAGCTTCTCTGAGGAGGAACCCCAGGTCCAAAGGACATGCTTTGTTGCTAGTTCTGCTTTCTTGGTGATGTGAGGCCCCCCTTCTCTCTGCTCGTTTCTCTGTTTTATATCTCAAAAGAATTAGCTACAGACACAATGCATTCTTACAGATGGAGTCCTGCCTCATTAACACAACTGACCTCTATCTAACTGCATTAACATCATAGAGGTAAGGTTTACAACACATGGGAAAATCACATCAGATGACAAAATAGTAGACAATCACACAATATGGGGAATCATGACCTAGCCAAATTGATACATATTTTGGGGGGACACAATTCAATCCATGACACTCCTTCCCCAGTGAAAAATGATGTCCAAGTACGGTCATCTTATTCCATGATTCTACTTGACAGCCTGTCTCGGGTAGGTATCACATGCTTCATTCAGTTTATTTGTTAAAAGGTGAGTCGGGTTCACTCAGGTTTCGAGTTTCACGTCTTCAAATTTACTGAAATGTAGATATACAGTTGATTTAGGGTATGCTGTTGTTCTGTACCCTGAATATTTTACTCATGTTTTTGTTTTCATATTAATAAATATGTAGTTACATCACCCCTTATTGGCCATTCATTCATTCAACAGTGAATGAAAGAAACAAAATCCTTACTCTTAAAAACTTTTAATCTGCTAGGAAGAAAACCGTTGAACAAATCATTATCAGTGTAATGAATGTCTGCCCATAAACATCATTCAGACTTTGCCAGATGTCATGGCATGTGAGTTCTTCCACCAATATCCAGCTTTAATACAGTAGCAAACTAACATTCATTTTCCAAAGTGTGAGAAGATTCTGTGTGATGTAGGTTCTGTCATTGGGGTGAGGAGAGGCCATAGAACCCTCATACTATACCTCAAACTACTTGTCTCTGCTTCACTGTGCTCCATTTTGTCCTTTTGCCTGCCTTTTGTAAGCATAGCAATTTATTTTACTTGATATTTTCCCTTTTCTGCTTTGCTTTCATGGTTTCAAATAGGATAGAAGCTGTGGGAAATGAAAATGGAATATATAAATGACAAATGACTAAAATGCCATAAAAAACTAAGGGCTGTTGCATCTGTGGGACCTCTGGTAAATAAGAACCCTTCTCCCTCCCTGGATTCTGAGAAAACTGAGAAATAGTTATCAACCCCAGCACTGTTAAAGTCAAGTTGGAAAATGTAACTTAGTGGGAGTAGAAAGGGAGCCTGCTAACTGAACCCCATAATTAGACATCTCGTCAGGCAACACTTGAAGGGCAAACTTTTCTGTTCCTTTCACACTTAGGAGTAATTTGGGATCTTGGCAACATGGCTCAGTAACAACGCCATGGCAGTTAGTAGTAAAAAGGCTATGGATGCAGGTCTGGTTTTATCATAACCACATGTGTTACATAGGGCAGGAAATGTTTTGCGGTGCGCCATCTACACAATGGGTAGTGTAACAGAATAATGGAGATGATAGCAAAGGAACTTTATGAACGTGACCTGTGTTTTTCATCAGTTATTTATTGAATATTTTCTGTGTATCATGAACTGTGCTAGGCTCTGGAGAGAGGTAATGGTTCCTGGGACATTTAATGCAGCTGTGTGGTAGAGGGATTAAGAAAAGGAGCTTTGGAGTGAGCTGGAGCTGAATTTAAGGCCTGCATTGTTGCATAATATGTGACCTTGGGCCCATTATTTAAAGTCTCTAATCCTCAAAGTTCTCTTCTTCAAAATGGAAACACTACCTTGTGGGTAGTGTTGGTTGATGGTAAATTATATTAGTTAAGGAGCTCTGGTGGCACAGTGGTTAAGAGCTCGGCTGCTAACTGAAACATCAACAGTTCAAATCCACCAGCTGTTCCTTGGGAACTACGGAGGCCACTATGAGTCAGAATCAACTCAACAGCAACAGGTTTTTTTTTTTTAATATTAGTTAATACAATTCTTGGCAACATAAAGGAAATAAATTTTTTACAGGCAGTAAAAGGGAACAATTGTATTTGTAGTGGAGCAAAAAAATAAATAAATAAAAACTAGAATGAAGGGTGATTTGGCACAGGGAGGGACTATTGAGGGGTACTTCTTGGACTGCTATGGATCCTTACTATCTCCAATCAGTCAAAATTAGATGCTGATTACAGGGAAAAGAAATCTGTCTCTCGCTGCTTCCTATGACCCTTGGATTCCTTACTCAGGAGTAAGAAAGACACTGAGAATAATGTTAGATACAGAGCTCTTTCTGGGGTAACAAGGGTTACTGAGACACACAAACAAAATCTTACCAGGCAAACAGAGTATAATACTTTCAGAGAAAGCATCTCCATTTTTCACTTATTTATTTGAAGGGGAAAAAATGGGAAGATGATCCCTAATGGCACACTGGTTAAAAGCTCAGGCAGCTAACAAAAAAATCGGCAGTTTGAATCTACCAGTCACTCCTTGAAAACCCTATGGGGCAGCTCTACTCTGTCCTATAAGGTCACTATGAGTCGAAATTGACTTGGTGGCTTTTTTTTGTTTAATCCGAAGGGACAATATGCTTTTGAAATCCATTGCTAAACCCATAATTTATTCCAGAACAGTAAATGCTACATTGTGAAACACCCTTTTCAGGGAACTTTTTACTTCCTTGTTCCTTAAGGAATAGATTAATGAGTTCAGCATGGGTGACACAAGATTGTTTAATATTTGCACCACAGCACCAAGCAACGGTTTGGGTGTGGGCTGCAAATAGATGATGATTACAGGTCCATAGGCACAGAGTATTGCAGTGAGGTGGGCACTGCAGGTGGAGAAAGCTTTCTGCCTCCCTTCTGCTGAACGGATCCTCAAAGTGGCAATGCCAATGCGAGTGTAGGAGACACAAATACTGAGCAAAAGCGTTACAGCCAGAAGGCCAACATTAGTGAAACCCACCCTCTGGGCCAGGGAGTTATCAACAGAAGCCAGGGGTAAGAAAGCAGGAATGTCACAGAAGAAGTAGTCCACCTGATTGGCACCACAGTAGGTTAAATGAAAAGTGAAGAAGGTCAGTATGGTGGCATCAAGACAACCCACCAACCAGGCCCCCATGGCCAAACTCATACAGACCCTAGGCTTCATGATAAGCATATACCTCAGTGGGTGACAGATGGCCACAAAGTGATGGTATGCCATCCCAGAGTAGAGGCAGCCTTCCATACAACTCAGGAAGTGATAAAAGAAGAGCTGTGTAGCACACCCCTTATAAGAGATGGCTTGGCTCTGACCAGAGAGATAGAAAAGCATCTTGGGACAAGTTACAGAAGGGAAAAATAAGTCTAAAATAGATAGGAATCCCAAGAAGAAATACATGGGGGTGTGAAGGGTAGAGGAAGAAACCATGGCCGTCAGGATGAATAAATTGCCAAGCAAGGTGAAGAGGCAGATGAACAAGAAGATGACAAAGCGCACAGCCTCCAGTCCCTTGGTCTGAGGTATTCCCAGCAGAATGAACTCCCTCAGCTCTGGGTGATTTCTCATGTCCTTTGGAGAATGATCTGGGTAGAGACAACCAATGTGAAAACATGAGTGTGGATTGTGATGGACACAACACCAATACATTCATTCTCACCAATCTTTTTTAAATAACAAGATGATTCTGAAATTAAGAATTAGACATTCTGCCAAAGACACTTAAGGGCTAGTAAAGCTAATCTTCATACCTTGAGATATCATATTCCTTCAGGAAATTTTACTGGATACAAAACAAGATAAAACATTAACACATGAAAAAATGCTAGAAGGGCTAAGACAACTAGATGTTGATAATAAACAAGAGCATAAGATTTAATTAATGACAATAATGAACAGCCTAAAACAGACTAACATGAAACAGCCTGATTCCTCTACTTCCTTTTCAGAGCATTCCTACAGTTACTCAAGGATGGGGTCAGATACTCTAAAGGTTCATCAAAGGGCATTCTGGGTACCCACACCTCTGATGGAAAAAACGGTTGACCAGATAGTGTGATGAGCATGAGGACTTATGTTGTTGTGTTGATATTATTTGAAGTGGATATATTCTTAGATGGAGTATTTCTTATTAGATGATGTTCATTTGACTGAAGAGAAACTAACAATGTCAAATTTGATTACTATTGTGGGGTTTTAATTATTTAAAGGTCTGCAGTTAAGTAGTAGTATGTAGATTGTAGGTTTTAGTGAAGTCACCTTCATATATAAAGATGCAGAGATAAGATATTTAATTCTTGCTAACCTCTGGAATTTTCCAATCCTTAGTGCAGTAAAACAAAAATAATTATATCCTGCCACTTTGTCTTTCTGTTTTTCGTCTCCTTTTGCTTTATTTTAAAGGGAAAAAAAATAGGTCACTGAATATTCTAAGACTGTGAATCTGCCACAGGGGCGTGCTGTGATCAGTTCTAGTTTAAGGGATCTAGTGAATTTTCCATCTATAAGAGATGATGTTTTCACTTTAAGTTTTTATTTTTATGCTTTTTTTGTTTTTTTGAGATTCAAAGTATATGAAAATCATCTACTTATAATTGCTCTGCCTTCTAATTGCAATTCTTGGTGAATTTTTCTAATCCTCTTTTATAATTCACTGTGTTACTGATCGACAATTTCATCTATGAAAAATCCATGGAGGTGGTAAGGTAGGTTAATTCTATCCAAATACACACAGAAAATTCTGGTGGAATTGAGCTCAGGTTCCATTAGCCTTTAAGGTCCCTGAGAGCAAAGACTGCATAATTTGTCACTGAATCTGCAGCATTTATTCCAGTACCTGTGAATGGTTGGCATTTAAATATTTGTTGAATAAATGAATGAAAAATTGAAAAGTAGCTTATAAATAGACTTGGTCTGTAAGCTCCATGAAGAAAACATGGCTATTGTTCACCACCATATATTTGGGATTTTGGAAATGGTAACACTCATAAATAGGCTTAAAAGAATGGAATTTTTGAATGCCCTGAAATTATTCCTTTTGTCCTTAGACTGTTTTAAGCTGTTTGATTAACCCTGGAAAGCAATGATTATAGTAAGCCTGCTTTTGGCTCCAGATTGCATGCTAGTGAGCAAAATTTAGATATTCATTGAAATGTAGAATACCTAATTCCTGATTGAGGCAAGATAGGATGAGCCTTGGACATCTTCATAATTTTTCATACTGCTAATTGCCTCTTGCTGGGGGAAAAAAGTAAATGGGAGCTGGGGTTAGAGGGTTAGCAAAAAAGACTGGCTTTCCCTGAGAAGAAGGGAAATGAGAAAGTCATAATTAGCGGAAAGTTCTGTGTCAAAAAGCAAGGGAGTTAGTGGCAACCCACTTGACATAAGGCAAAACTTGTTTACACAACCAGAGGTACTGGATTTAGGTAGTGCATCTTAGTTCATGTGAAATTAGATCTAAAGAGAGTTATCACACTACCTTAACACAGCTCATTTCCTTTGAAATTATTGTTTTTGTAGTACTAAGTCTATGAAAATTCTGTTTATTGGGTCCTTTAAGTCTTTGAGTCCTTTAGGGTTTCTTCCTGGAGCAAAGCCAATTTTTTTTTAAATGTTTTTTTCAAATTACCTTTTCTTCTTTTAGTGGGGACCATCTAGAGCTGAAGTCTCTGGAGGCAGTTTGTATCACTGCTGAAGTTATTGGTGAAAGAGCCTATGGCCACTGGGCAGTCCCCGTACACCGGATGAGCAGTGTTTTAATGCAAGCATCCCATACATTTCTGATCTAGGTTCAATGATCAGAGAGAACTAAAAGAATGATTGCTAAGAAGGTATTTTGACATATTTCCAGGTAAAGACTTTTAATTATAATGCAGAGAAAAAAGTAGAATTTAATATGTGACTTTGAAACTATAAAAATGTAAATAAATAGAAAATATTAATGTAAGCTATGAAAGTTTCAAACAATGAAAATGTAAATTCATGGAAAAACAAAACTAAGATGTTGAAAACCAAAATCAAATGATGGGAAGATATTGCTGCAATGCAAATCTGGAAAAGACAGAATTTTATTGCTGTCTGGAGGAAGGAATAAGATAATGAGTAAATGGTGATAAGAAAAGGCAAGATTTTTGAGCTGGACAGATTCGGTTTTGAACCCAGGCTCTTTTACTTACTAATTTTGTGACTGGCTGAGTCACTTTGCCTTGCTGTGCTTCAGTTAACTTATCTATAAAATAAAGATGGCATTACCTTCTGAGTCATTTGATGGATTAAATGGGATGAGGCAGTATGTAGAAACTAACGTAGTGCCTGGATGTGTAGAACGTGCTCATTAACTGCTATTTACTCCTGTAATTTAGGCAAGAGTAAAAACATTCTTGCAATATATTGATGATATTGGCATGGACATAAAAAAACCAAAATCAAACCCACTGCCATCGAGTCTATTCGACTCATAGAGACCCTATAGAACAGAGTAGATCTGCCCCATAGAGTTTCCAAGGAGCTCTTGACAGATTCAAACTGCTGACCTCTTGGTTAGCAGCTGTAGCACTTAACCACTATGCCACCAGGGAATCCTAAATAATTCACAATTTGGGGGAAGTGTCTGGGACCTACCCTGGATACCTATGCAGGTTTCCCCTCAATTATACTGAAGTACAGAACTAAATCACATGGTGGAGAATATTGGTAGCCATGGCATAAGTGCCTGCCCCATTCCTCCACCATGCACACACCCTTCCCAACTTTTCAAAACACAGCAAGATATGAATTGTGCTAATATATGACATCAGTGATAAACTAGGTGAAACTTGCCACATTTATGTTCATTGCAAAGGAATATAAATATTATTTTCTTTAAGATAAAAACTGAAAATAGAAACTGTGAAAATTATCTCATAAAAATAATATTTCAGATAGCAATTTTTTTACTAGGATTTTTTTTTCTTTTTAATTTTTGTTCCTGTAACCTCAATATATATGTATGTATACGTATTTTTATATGTATAAATACAATGTTAAACATCCAAGCTCCTCACCATTCTAGAGCTAAAACCAGACAGGTTTGTAGGCTTAAAAAAATTACGTGGAGCTGAGAAGGGGAATTAAAGTAGCAATTTAGTGTTGCCCGCAGAATAGGAATAGATACAGCTTTCCTAAAAGATTCAATTCAAATTCAAACATTTGCCTAGGAAAAAGTCAATCACAGCATATGAGAAACAACTTGGATTAGCAGTCTAAAGACCCAAAGTCAAGTTCTAATTTCTGAAAATGTGACTCTGAGCAAGTACCTTCTAATCTCTGAATCTCAGCGGCTTATCTGTGCAGAAACAGAACACATTCCCTGCATCAGCCGCCTCCATCCTAATCATGCAAAATTTATCATTCCAGCTAGGACACTTTTGAGAGTGTTCATGGACATTGTTAATAACTAAAGCAGGACAAGGGTACATGAAGTAAAGTCCCGGCAAATCACTGAATAGTGTCTTTAGTTATATGTCCTTCATTTGTGTTCCACAAATCTGTATTTTGGTGTTCGCCACAATAATTACACTCCTTCAAAGTGTGAGATGTTCTTATCATTACGCTTGGTATACAGTGGGTACCAAATGAATGTTTATGGTTAATTAAGATAACATTTACTTCACAAAATCACTGTGAATGTTATGATGATGTTCATGAGAGATTTTGTTATATAATAAGATGTTACATAATGTTGCAATATTATGACAGTTGCTATAGAGATTCTGTGTAAAGAATTTGGGAAGTTACCTGTATGGAGATGATAGTTGATGTATTAAGCCCAAAAGAGATCCCTAGGAGAGAGTAGATAAAGCGAGGCCAAAATAGGACTCAAGGCCAAACCTTGAGAAATACTATATTTTAGACACAGAAACAAGAAAGGGAGCCATTTAAGAAGCAATATAGGTATTCTTCCGAGAAATGGGAAGAGAACCAACAGAGTGTCTTTTAGATATCTTTTCCTTACAGAGATCATTATTTTCTTCACATCAGAGAATATATCCAAATAATTTTTGAATCCTAAGCAATTGTGTGGTGCTTGGTACATAATAGATGCTAAACTAATGATAAATAAACCTAAAATAAATCAATGAACAAGTTCCCGCATGCTGCTTTATAGATTGAATTCAGGAAAAAACTCTGGTCATTACATAAATAAGAAAAAAAAGGAAGCCCTTAATTGTGATGTTTTCCAACAGTCCTTGCTCCTCAGGTCTCTAAAGTGAGGGTAAAAAGTAAAAATTAAGAAAGATGGGAATAAACTGTGAGCACTTATGTGGTCAAAGGGTTTTAATGACTTAGGTAAGGAAAATAAATGTTGAGTTTTCACCCCTCTTTTTTTTTTTTTCAGTTTCTTCTTCAGAGCTGTGGGACTCTCCACACCAAACATCTCTCTTCCTTAGGTGCCATGGGATTGGGTTTAGCTTCTCTAACCAAGGACCCCAAATGATTTTCTTTCTCATTCAGAAGCACATAGAGAGAAGATACTACACATCTGATGGCAGCCCTGTCACCTGGGGTGATTTCCTCGGTGTTAGAAGGAGTGAAAATATTTCCTACTTTTGTAGGATTTTAAATGGTCTCAAAGTCCCTCTGGAGCCCCACCAGTGAAGTATCCTGAGACTCAAGGAACAGGATCCCTCTGAGCATAGGGACCAATTAAGTGTCAGATGTCAAAGGAATTTAGGAGTTAGAAATAGAACATAACAGTCAAGTTCATCTTTAAAGCATTGTGAATTAAAGAGTTTGTGACTCCTTCCTGGCCACCCCACATTTCTGTTTTGGGCAGACATTCTCTCTCTCCTTTTGTTCTCTAAAGGCCTCAGGGACTTGGTCTGCTAATCTTTCATTTTTCGAATATTCCCTGTTCTCTTAACTGTATGGTTGTGGAAGAAATTATAGCATAATAAAGAGTACCTACCTTGGAGCCAGAAGATTCTGTATGTGAAGAACAAGTCTATTTTTCACTAGGTTTATGTACTTGAGCAGGATGATGATCCTTTCTGAGCTTTAATTTGTAAAGTGGAGTATTAATGGTACTGTCTCATAGGGTGGTTGTGTGTGAGGACTAAATGAGATAACGCTTATGAACTTCATGGCATATACTATGTGCTCCTATGATTTTTCTTATTTCTTGAGGTTGGATGGAATTTATATTCCTAATCTCCTTAATTTAATTGGTATGATCTTTCCCTCTTTCTTTTCCTTTCTTCCTTCCTTTTCCAATTTTAAGATTAGTTTTTTGGTTTGTTTGGTTGGTTGTATGGTTGGTTGGTTTAGTTTTGTTTGTTTTTACTGCTTATAATTACAGAGAAACTGATAATGATTAGCAAAATAATTAACATTTCTAGATTTAGAAAAATATAAGAAGTTTCAGTTCTTTTTTATAATAATTGCTTTGTTGTTGGGTTCCACTGAGTCAGTCCAATTCATAGAGACCCCATGTGACAGAATAGAGCTGCCCCATAGGGTTTTCTTGGCTGTAATCTTTACAGGAGCAGATTGCCAAGCATTTCTCCTGTGGAGACAATGAGTGTGTTCAAACCACCAACCTTCCAGTTAGCAGCTGAGTGCATAACAATTTGTGCTACCAGGACTGCTTTTATAATAGACTGTTCTACGTTGCTGTTGCTGTCAGGTGCCGTTGAGTTGGTTCTGACTCATAGTGACCCTATGTACAACAGAACGAAACATTGCCCACTCCTGCGCCATCCCACACTTGTTATGCTTGAGCCCATCGTTGCAGCCGCTGTGTCAATCCACCTTGTCGAGGGTCTTCCTCTTTTTTGATGATGCTTGCTTTACCAAGCGTGATGTCTTTCTCCAGGGACTGATACCTCCTGATAACATGTCCAAATCACACATGGTTTTCTGGATTCTCAGAATTCGGCGAGACAAACCTACATGTGACAGATGCCGTAAAAAACCTTATTTTATGTAATTCTCACAACATACCATTTATTCTCACATAAATGGCTTAAACACATCATGATAAACCTGTTGCTGTTGAATTGATTCCAACTCACAGTGACCCTATAGGACAGTTTCCCAAGAATGTAATCTTTATGGAAGCAGACTACCACATCTTCTGCCTGTGGAGCAGCTGGTGGGTTCGAACCTACAACATTTCAGTTAGCAGATGAACACTTTAACCACTGAGCCATCAGGGCTCCTTGATAAGAACAATAATAAGTCTTAAATGAATTGCTAATAAAACATCAGAGAAGAGAACAAATAGAGTGGGAGATTGAAATGAAATTCCATGCTAACAGAAGAAAGAGAGCAACGGCAAATGAAAAGACGAGCAAAACAACTTATTGAAAGCCTGTACCAGTGCTGAGCACTCTTGATTCAGATATGGGTAATGACTATCAGAAAAACTGAATAAAAATACGCAGCAAGCTATGATCAACTTATACCAGCACAATTTAGGACACATGTGTTCCATTGGTGAGGGCTGCAATGATTGATATTTTTCCCTTAAGCACAGAGCTCTCTTTTCATTTCACGCAAATACGATTTTCATATTCAAATGTTTACTCTTTTCATTGATCATAATCAAGTCTATTAATTAGAATAGTGGTTTTGGGGCACAGAGTCTAAATAACTTATAAACTATAGAGAAGTTCATGACTCTTTCCTGTAAAACTCTGAGCTGATAAAGCTGTTCTGCTCTGTGAATGAATCAGGGACTTCCAATGTTTCTGTTTGGTTGTTTTTCCATTCATATGTATTATTACCTAGTCCTCATGGTCTAAGATGACTCAAAATATATCTGCAGTCCCACCAGTGAGCAGCAACAGGAGAAAGAGAAGGAGACTATACCCCTTCTTTGAAAGGATATTATCATGGTGTGCACACATCATTTCTTGTATCCTATTGGCTAGAACTTAGTTATAAGTCCACATCTAACTTTGGGGAAGTCGTCTTTATTCTGAATGGTCATGTCGTCATTATTAGTTGCTGTCGAATCGGGTCTGTTAACAAACTGAAATGTTGCCTGGTCTTGTGCCATTTTCACGATCATTGGTATGTTTAAGTCCATTGTTGTGGCTCTTGTTTCAGTCCATCTCAATGAGGTTTTCACTGACCTTCTACTTTACCAAACGTGATGTCCTTTTCTAATGATTGTTCTTTCCTGATAATGTTCCCAAAGTAAGCATGATGAAGCCTTGACATTCTTACTTCTAAGGAGGCCTGGATAAATGTGAGGTTGTATTACTATGAAGAAGAAAGTGAGGATGGATATTGAAGGGACACCTAGCAAAACTAAGTCACAAGGACAGACAGGAGACAACTAATCAAAATAACCTATATTCACTCTTTATTATACAACATAATTTGTTTTCCTTAAGCACATTCACTACCAAATAGTTTCTTGCTTATTTGTTTATTGACTATTTCATCCCTTTAGAATGTAAGATCCATGTGGGTCAGGATTTTTGTCTGTCTTGTTTGTTGTCATAACCTGATGTCTAGAACAATGCCTTGCATGTAGTAGAAGCTCAATAAATATTTGTGAATGAAAACATGAATTATGTTTCTCTTTTAAAAGCTTGATCATTGGGTTCATTAAATATTTTCTATGAAAGTGAAATTATTCATTGTGCTTAAATAAAATATAAATAACCACATAAACAAATTATATTCATATTTTTAATAGCTATAAACCAAAAACCAAAGCTGCTACCGTCGAGTCAATTCTGACTCATAGCTACCCTATAGGACAGAGTAGAACTGCCCCACAGAATTTCCAAGGAGCCCCTTGCGGGTTCGAACTGCTGACCTCTTGGTTAGCAGCAGTAGCACTTAACCACTACACCACCAGGGTTTCCAAGAGCTATAACGATCTGTTTAATTCTGTATGTAGTAACAGGCTCAGGGACCTTTCACATAGTCATTCTTCCAATAACCAGTATTACATGTGTGTTTCCTGATTCCATTGCTTCCAACCATGCTGCCACGTCTGATCTGTGGCAGACTTCTAAGTTCCTCAGCCCAGCCTGGATCAGATGATGAACTTGGCTCACTTTTCCAGCTTCTTGCTGTCATTGCCCAGATTCTTGAGTTAATAGAATGGTACAATCAGGAGAAATAATGTTGTTGACAGTTGTCTGTCAAGTTGACTCCAACTTATGGAAACCCATTATACAACAGAACAAAACATTGTCGGGTCCTGCTCCATCTTCATAATTGTTAGCATGCTCGAGTCCATTGTTTCGGCCACTGTGTATTTTGAGTGCAAAAAAAAAATTTTTTTTTTTTTTTTCCAACCTAGAGAGTCATTTTCCAGCACTCTATTGGGTATGTTCTGTGGTGATCCATAAGGTTTTCCTTGGCTAATTTTTGCAAGTAGATCTTCAGGCCGTTCTTCCTACTCTATCTTAGTCTGGAAGCTCCATTGAAACCTGTCCATCATGGGTGACCCTGCTAGTCTTTGAAATACTGGTGGCATAGGTTCCAGCATCAGAGCAATACACAAGGCACCACAGTACAACAGACTGACAGATAGGAGAAACAGTACCAGATGTGATTTTTGTCCGGAGAAAAGGATCATTCCCTTGCACAAATAGTTTGGTACACTTAAAGGACATGGTCCTAGGACCTAATCCAGGTAAAATATAACTTGTTATTGTATTGTGCTCCTCTCTCTCTGTAAATACATGCATACATACATACGTATAGAGAGAAAGAAAGGAGTGAGGCAGATGCAGTATATATATATATATTTTATATATATATATGTATATATATAAAACCTGGTGGCGTAGTAGTTAAAGCTATGGCTGCTAACCAAAATGTTGGCAGTTCAAATCTACCAGGTTCTCCTTGGAAACCCTATGGGGCAGTTCTACCCTGTCCTATAGGGTCATTATGAGTTGGAACTGATTTGATGGTAACAGTTTGTTTATATATATATATATGACCTTCATTAAGATCCTTTGGATCCTTACAAAAACCCTGGGAGGTATGTAAGTTGTTAGCCTCATTTTATAGATAAGAACAAACTCAGAGTAAATGTGTCACAAGAACTATATCAGAGAGACCAAAATGATGCCTGAGGCTTTGATAACACATCATATATTCTTTACCTTACACAGACTTTCAGCAGCGACATGACTCTTTCTCTAAGCCTCAGATTTAATGGGTTCATTTTGAAATAGGGGCCACATAGGAAACTCTGTCATTACTACTGTCTTTTAACCAGGAAAATGAACACAGATATTCTCAGTTACTTTCATTGTTACCCCATAAATTTGATTTTGTGATTCGGATGAAATACCCATAAGTGATAAGTGAAAGAACACTGTCCACAGTGACTTGAGTTTCTCTCATTAAAGTACAAGTGTGTGCATTGCTGGTGGTTCCTCTCCTTTCCCTCATGCTGTGGGGAGGGCAAAACCTTGGGACAAATGACTCAAATTAGAGATGAGAGTTCAATGATACAATGCCTATAAAGTTCTTATTAACACTGCCTGGCACACAGGAAGCCCTTGGCTATTAAGCCAATTATAGAAATATGTAGCTTTTGATGTCATTGTTGATGTTACTGTTACTGCATTTTCACTTGGGGAAAAAGATTCTTTCTCTTTGCCCATCCTTAGCAAAGACAAGGCAAAGAAAAAAGCAAACGTTCCAGGGTTTAAGGATTTTCCATTGACCAACAGAACAGAGAAAGTTTGAGCATTTGTTTAAGAATTTTATGTCGATCCCTTGGCCGGGTAGTCGCTTCTTTATAACCGGTCCCTAGTAAGGGGCGTGTCTTCCTGGAAATTTGTCCGCAGTAGATTTCTCACTGCGGTGGATGACTCAGAGCGATCTCTACGGCTGGAGAAGGTAGGTAACCTGGTCACTCGCTCTGTGGCTGGACCCTACCCACTGTCTTTGCCCATTCCAACTCCCTTGCCCTCTGGCTTCATATTTTTGGGGGCTTGTTTTAACTGCAAATCCAAGGGATGGGGAATTTAGTCCTAATCTGTATTCCCCGAGGAGTTTCTGCAGATGTGACAGTTTAGGGAAATCTCGTAGGGGCTGAGGGGGAGATTTAGCCTTCTCATAATAAACTCAAGGCTCCTTTTCCTCCTTTCCTTCACTTTTTTTGTTTGTTCGTTTTTGTTTTTCTTCCTTTGATATGGACAGTTGACATTTTCTCAATTTCATGTAGTTTTATGTGGTGGAAACGCAGCTTCAAGCATCCCGCCCGCCCCCACTCCCTTCACTCACCCCCAGATTGCATCCCCTAAACTCTTCTATACAAAAATACAGGAGACCAACTCTGTCCCGCTGGGAATACCTGGAGACTGAAAATTTCAACACTAAATCGCGTTTTATTTTGTTTCTATCGGAAGTCCCCTTTCGCCCCCTCGAGTCCTTGGCTGGATCCTGGGTTCCCCACTCCACCCTTGCAACAGGCTGGATGGAGCGGCCCGCTGCGCCACTGCTGCGCTAGCAACTCTCTCCCAGCCCTTGCAGCTGAGTGACGCAGTGCAGTGCCGGACTCCTGGATGCCTGAGGGTCCATCTATGACGCAGCTGCCTGGCACAGTGAGACACCTCCGCTTCCCTCTAGCTGGCTCAGATTCCTGCCTCTGACCTTAGTCAGCTGTTGTGGCCAGTCTTTGCAGACTTGTTGCTAGGTGCATTTCTGAAGTGCCATCCTGAAGGCCAGGAGTAACCCTGAACCGGCATTGTTTATACTGGGAAAGGGGGGTGGGGGGAGGGAAAGCGCTGCGGAATAGCAAATTTCCCTCGATGAGGATTTGCCTTAAACTAGAATAAGGAACTAAGACAGTTGTTTCTTTATAGGAGCCACCCCTCTGTTTCTCTAAACTCTGCCAGTCCTCCTTGGTAAGTATTCTGTATCCTAAGAGCCTTGGTTATCTGACACAATTCCTTCAGCTGTTTTAACCCCTTTGTGAATCTCCTGTTCTTAAACGCTCTCCTGGTGTTAGAAAATCCTCCCTCCCTCATCCCAGCCTGTTCCCGGAGGAGAACTCACCCCAGTCAGAGTAAATAGAGAAGCCCTGTTCCTGAGCACCTTCTCCTCTCCCCATTCACACTATGGCCCTCTGAGTTTCTGTCAAACTGTGAACCATTTTGCCAGGCTCAGTTCCTATCCAGTTCAAGATAAAAACTGGGATGGAATGAAAAGCCTGATTTAGTGGCACTGGTTTGTGGGGGCAGGTCAGGTATATAAGACACCCTTGATATCAGATGGATGATCAATGTGGACATTGCTTTGGATGGGGGTGGGTGTAATGTTTTAAATGGTAGTTGAGATGAGCATGGAGATCCTAGAAATAGTCCAGCCAAATTCTTGAGAATCCTCGAGGGTGGGGTGGTGGTGTTCTGGGCAGGAAAGTTGGTTTCTCAAGAGGCCTCGTGTTTTCTGGCCAGTAGGTTCCTAAGTGAAGGTTGGGGTTCTCATGATTCATCTGCCCTGGGGCATCTGGACAAACAATTGGTTTCTTTTTTCTTTCTATTTTAGCTCCTTACAGTGTGTTTCCAGTGGAAAGCCCCCTTGTTGGTGCCAGTAATTACAGCTCAGGCCATCTGTTGATAGAACAGGGAGAGGGAAGCTCAGGAAAGATCCAGTTCAGAATGTCTGGGACCAGCTTCCCATGGTGTTAGAGCTGGTGACTAGGACCAAACCCACCTGTTGACTCACTGGATAAAAGAACCATAATGCAGATCCTGATCTAGATCCCTAAAATGTATCTCTCTGTTATCATATCACATGAAATGGTTGTCTAGATTATAATAAAATTTGGAAGATATGTTTAGGATGGTCTGCTTTAAAATAGAGAACATGTTGTATATATGGCATTTATACATATTAGAATATTTTACACAGAGAAAACAAACAATAGGTTCAGTGATGAGCCCTCAATGAAAAGCCACAAGTAAATGATAGTAAGATGCAGGGGTCCATTTGGAGTCATGGAGCTTCTCATGCAAAGGTCTTTGAGTAGCATGATGCAAAGTGATGAGCAGCAGAAGTTTATTTAACAATAATAACAAATACCATGGTAACCATACTAATGTCTGTTGTCACTGATCAAACGCCAGTGGTTAAGAGCTTAGCTACTAATCAAAAGGTCAGCAGTTGGAATCCACCAGTGGCTCCTTTGAAGCCCTAGGGGACAGTTCTACTCTGTCCTGTAGGATCTCTATGAGCTGGAATCAACTTGATGGCAACAGGTTTTTTTTTTTTTTTTTTTTTTTTTTATATGGACCAACCACTATGCTAGGGAGTTCACATAGGTATTATGGTTCTCATTTTGGAAAAGAATATGGATGTTCAGAGAGGTTAATTGTACCTATTCAATATACCAAAGGAGCGACGTATTAAATATGCCTTTGAAAAAGTAGAGCGAGTGTTGAACCAGCCTCAGGGTGCTTCAGAGATTTCCTGTATAGTGGCTACTTAGTGAACCTCCAAAAGGTTGGAGGTTTGAGTCTCCTTTGAGATGCCTTGGAAGAAAGCCCTGATGATCTAATTCTGAAAAATCAGCCATGGAAAACCCAATGGAGTATAGTTCTACTCTGCACACATGGCATTGCCATGAGTCAGAATCCACTGGAAGGCAACCAACCAGTGGCAGTAGTGAACCTCACAGCTTCCCCACTTGGGCTGGTGTTTAGAAGGAACATTACTATCAGAGTCTTTGTCTCAGGCTTTCTTATCCACCAAGCTCCAGTATTAACCTCCTGAATGTATTCTTCCCAGAGAGAAGCAAAAGTTGGTACCTGTGTTTAAATAGATACCTCCCAAAATGTCACTGTGTTCTTGACGCATCTTTTCCATAGAAACCCTGTGTCACCATGGCGCCCCCTTGTGGCCTACTCACGCGTCGAGAGGAGCCAAGTAAGCCTGTTTCTGAGTTTATTCTGGGCACCTAGCACAGTGCATGGCTTGCAGGAGGCAAGCATTCCATTAACGTTTGTTGAACTCTTAAACTCTGGTCTGTCCCCAGTGCCACTAAAGAGCATCTCTGTGACCTTGTCCATACAAGAGTTTGTGGCTGGTGTGTCTGCAACCTTAAACTATGAGAATAAGGAGAGAGTTCCTGTGGAGGCCTTCTTTGTGTTTCCCATGGATGAAGACTCAGCTGTCTATAGCTTTGAGGCCTTGGTGGATGAGAAGAAAATTGTGGCAGAATTACAGGACAAGATGAAGGTAGTAGGGATGAATACCTTATTCTCTTCTTATTTCTTTATTACGCACTCTTTGGGATTTTTGTCAAGTGAAACCATGGGAAATGCTGATATGCCGATGGGAAAAGCTGTTTCCTTTATTTTTCTCTTGCTGCTATTTTTTAAAAAATCATTTGAAAAGAGAAATCAATCAGAGGCACTCAGAGTTTAGCTATAAATTTGACAAGACCAGTCCTAATCCACCCCACCAGTCTTTTCTGCACACCCTTCTTTTCATCGGCTATCAACTTTGATGTCCCCTTTCCTTCTCACCCCTCACCCTGTTCTCCTTAGGCCCATGCCTCCTATGAGAATGCGATCTCTCAGGGCCATCAGGCTTTCCTACTGGAAGAGGACGTGAGCTCCAGGGATGTCTTCTGTTGCAATGTGGGCAACCTCTATCCTGGGTCAAAGGTGGCACTCACTCTGAAGTATGTGCAAGAGCTGCCTCTGGAACCAGATGGGGCCCTGCGCTTTGTGTTCCCAGCTATCCTGAATCCACAATACCATCTGTCCCGTAAGTGCCCCCACCCCTCTGAATACTAGTGGTGGGTGGCTTATAGCTGGAAAATAGAACTAAGGTAACTTTTTGTAGGATGGCCTGCGAACACATGCCTTCAAATTAAGGCTCCTATAGTTGCTTTGGATAACCTGCCCTACACGCTCAGCATGACTGCCACTATCAGTTCCCAGCACGGCATCGAGAAGGTCCGGTCCAATTGTCGTTTGACTCCTCTTGAATATCTTGGAAATGGTAAAACTACTGCTCAGGTAATTAATAAGAGCACTATTGTTGCCAGTGCCCCTACTGGGTCCTTACCATCCCTTCCATATTGTTCTTTAGTTTTCCCTGTGCATCCAGAGGGAGTCATGCTGTGCTCCATCCTTATCCCTCTTTCATGTCCAGAGCCATCTCTTTATTCTAACCTCTGCTCCTGGCTGCATCACTTGTAGAAGAAGTCAGTAGCCCTGGGGTCTGACATCCACCTCAGGCAGCAAGCAATGAGAGTTCTAACATGTCTCCTTTACCTGCCCTTCCTCAGATTTCCCTGGATGGTGGGCACAAGTTTGATCGAGACGTGCAGCTCCTGATTTACTACAGTGAGGTGCACACCCCCCGTGTAGCTGTGGAACTGGGGAAACCAGAAACAAGTTCAGGTATTTTCTTTCTCCCTTTGTGGTCACCTCCCAAGGGGTAATTTCCCTCTTGGGATTAGTCTCAAATTACCCTCACTTTTCTTTTATTCAACAGAGTATTGAGCATATTAATGTGAAATATTGAACTAGCTTACACTTGGGCATGTCAAAATGGAAATGGTTAGGTTTAATGAATATCATGTAATTTATATCTTGTAGACAGATTTAAGTGAATCTGTAAATAATTGACATGAGATCATTGACTTAGGACAACCTACATTTGTTTAAGGATGAGAACAAATAAGATGTTCAAATCTGATAATGCCCCATGCTTTAAAACCCAAAAAGATCCTTTGCCGTTGAGTTGATTCCAACTCATAGCAACCCTACAGGACAGAGGAGAACTGCCCCATAGGATTTCCAAGGAGCAGCAGGTGGATTTGAACTGCCGACTTTTTGGTTAGCAGCCAAGTTCTTAACCACTACACCTACCTAAGTTCACTATGTTAGGTATACTTGATGAGTTATTATGCAGCTACTAAAATAATACACATTGACAGAGTGAAATAATATGGACCAAAGACTTCTAAAGGATGTTAAATAAAAGCAAAATAAGTTATACAGACTGATTACCACTATCAAATAACCTATGCATCAGAGAAAGCATATAAGGTGAATGAACAAATCTGTCTTGGAAGAAGTACAGCCAGAATGCCCATTAGAAGCAAGGATGGCGAGACTTCGTCTCATATTTTGGTCATGTTATCAGGAGGGATCCATTCCTGGAGAAGGATATCATGCGTAGTAAAGTGAAGGTCAGCAAAAAAAGAGGAAGACCCTCAAGGAGATGGATTGACACAGTGGCTGCAACAATGGCCTCAAGCATAATGATTGTGAGCATGGCACAGCACCAGGCAGTGTTTCATTTTGTTGTACATAGGGTTACTATGAGTTGGAATTGACTCAATGGCACCTAACAAAACAGCAAAAGGCCTAAAGAATAATACTAGATAATATCCATAGCATGCTTGCTTATGTACCTGACATTGTTCTGAACAGCTTATATATACTAACTGAGAATCCTCACAGCAACCCTTCTGACTTCTCAATACAGTGCTGGTCCCACTAAAATCAGGCGTATCAAAACGGAAAGGATTCTACCTTATCCATTAAAAGAAGGCTACTTTTCATTGCATATCCAGAGACCTGGGTTGTGTGAAAGTTATTTCTGAACCAGTATCTATCAGATATTTGCTGAGCCTCACTAATTTTATTTGGAAGCCATTTTGGCTGTCTGAATGTCCCATCAGGAAGAGATTAAACTGAACCAGGTGCTGTGAACAGACTGAATCACAAGGCTATCCAGAGTTAAACCTATAAGTCTGGGATCACTTTATAAAAATAGGATATGCATATGTAATTCTTTGTCCTTGTATATTTTCTGAACTGTAAAACTAGGGATGATATAACCCAACCATTCTCTTTTTGCTTTATCTCAGTAGTGACATTTAAATTCCTACATCAGCTTTCACTTGCTCACCAAATTAAAAGCACAACTATGGCCTTGAACAACTTTGCCAAATAGGTCAGACTCCCCACACTATTGTTTGAATGATGCCATTAGTGTCTAACACTCATTGCAGTGTGTCCCTTTCTTTGTTTTGGGGAGTATCGATGAGTGCTTCATTCCCAAAGCAGATGGGTGTTGTATGACACTTCCTACACTCTCAGCTCTTGTAAATGGTCAGTGTAAGATGGTCCACATGAACATCACTTTTTTTCAAAACTGTAACTAAAGACATAAACAAAGATCTGTGTGGTAAATTTCCCTTTGAATTCATTTGAAGAGAAGGTTTGTTTCTGCCTGTAAACTTGCTTCATTGTTTTGGCAAATGCTGGGACATTTTAACAACGTAAATCACACATTTATCTAGCCGCCAGGAAATGGGCTTGTGCCTTGACCCTCTTTCTTCTCTTTCATATCTGTTCTGCTTCTATCTCTTTTACATGTTTATAATTCACCTCAAACCTTTTGCAAGCAGATTTGGTCTAAGGATCTAATGCAGTGTTTTAGGTTTAAGTTCTTTCTCAGCTCCCTATTCAACTTATTACAATTAATTCTTGAGATTTCCAGGATTCTTGAATTATTTTTCCTTACGGTGTCCTTATCCTTTCTGAATAGATTGCTTTATGAAAGAGCCAACTGCTATAGTGAGTTTCTATCCCAATATCCCACAAGCTCAGCCACCAGTTACCCGTGGAGAATTTATCTTTCTCATGGACCGCTCAGGAAGTATGCAGTGCCCTATGAGTGAACAGGATAAATCCCAGTTGCGCATAGACACTGCCAAGGTAAACTACTTTCTTTTTTCTTTCTTGAGGGTCACATGCTTAAGTGAGGATGAATCTCAGGGGTTAAGTTAGGGTCCATCTGTAGCTGTCGGCCTGTTCCCCATCTGTACTACAATGAACATGGCCACTCTGAGGCTTGGAATGTAAAGGCCTCAAGAGTGAGGGAGGGTGAAGACCCACATCTCTCAGAGTTAGATTTGGCAGCATAGCTGTGTGTCTGAGAGGGTCTTTTCTCAATCTCTCTCCTTATACTTTCTTACCTTTAGGAGACACTGATTTTGCTGCTGAAGAATTTACCTGTAGGCTGTTATTTCAACGTCTTTGGATTTGGATCTTCCTATGAGTCATTCTTTCAGTGAGATTCCAGAAAGACCATGGAGACTCCCAAAGGATATTTAAAGAAAGGGACTACCTTGTTAAAGGGGTGACTGCAGACTTGACTTAGGCATTGGGGATTTCAGATGAAGTTATTCTACTTTGGGGCTATCTCAATTGTAGGGGCTCAACACTGGACAATGTTGAGTAGCTGTCATGTAACTGGGTGTGTTTATTTTTCTCAGTGATAGTGTGAGGTACACTCAGCATACCATGGAAGAGGCACTGAGGAAAATTAATGTTATGAAAGCAGACCTAGGGGGCACTGAAATCTTGGCACCACTCAATGCCATATATGGGTCACCCACCATCCCTGGCCACCCTCTGCAGGTAAGAACTGGAACAGAGGTAACAGAAGGGGACAGGGAGAATGGAATCTTTCAAGAATCTCTGGCCCTGGGCTACATTGTAGGATTGTTGAAATATGGTTATTTAATTCAGAGAGTCCTCTTTCACATAGTAAAGATAAAAAGACAAGAAGTATTTAGTGGAATTCCTTTTCTTTAGCTCCACTCAGTGGTCAATGGATGTTTCCTTGCAGAGACAAAAAAGACTTGAATTAAGCTAATAGCAGAAGGTGCTGAAAATGCCCAGGTTCTGAACAGACCATGTAAGAACATAGTACAGGTGACAGTGGAACATGAGGGATCTGATTCCTGTCTCAAGAGGTAGCAGAGTCTCTGGAATGGAATAGTTGGGTTTTTCAAGGGCAAATTCCTGCTTTTTAAAAATGAACTTCACAGAGACTTCTTTCTTTCTACAGCTTTTTGTCTTCACAGATGGAGAAGTTAGTGACACATTTAGCGTAATTAGCGAAGCTAAGAGCAACCGCAAGAGGCACAGGTATGAAGAAAATTATATTGCTGGGTAACTGAACCCTACAGAGAGATCTAGTGCCACATATGGTCTATATATCAGTGTTGATTTTCCTTGCAGGGGTAGAATGATTCAAGAATTTGAGATTTTCCCAACTGATAATATTTTTCTATATCATTTTTTCTCTCTACAAAATTTTTTAAAATAATATCATCAACATGACAAAATCTTTGTTACCTGTTCTCTCCAAACCACAAAGAAAACAAAACTTGCATAGTAAGACGTTAATTTTTTTAAACAACAAACATTTTAAAGTAGAAACATATAGAAAACTACACACATCATAAATAGAGAGCTCAATGAATTATCACAGAGTGAACATGTCTGACCACTGCACAGGCCAAGAAATAGAACGTTACCCATACCTCCCATCTACTGCTTGCCATCATGTCCCTTTCCAATCAGTATACACCTCTTCCTCTCCAAAGGAAATGATTTTCTTGATTTGTAGTCCCATGGATTATTTTTGCTTGCTTTTGAATTTTAAATAAGTGAGTTATACAGTGTGTTTTTTTCTATGCATCTTGCTTCTTTTGCCCAGAAAAAAAGAAAAACCAAACTGTTGCCATTGAGTCAATTCCAACTCATAGGGACCTATAGTAGTATGTTGATTTTTGTACATATTTTGTATGCAGCCATAGTTAATTTTCATTACTATACAGTGTTCCACTCAGTGATCATACTATAATTTATTTATACATTCTAGTTGGAATCGACTCGACGGCAGTGGGTTACTTTGTAAAAAAAAAAAAAAATGTTTGGTGTAGCAGTTAAAAATAATGCTATGAACATTCTTTCATGGGTACTTTTTGCATATACACACACATTCATTTGTTTTGGTTGACATGGTTGACAGTTGTGGAATTTCTGGGGAATATTAAATGGCTTTCCAGGGTATTGTCCTAATTTAATTCACACCAGCAGTGTATGCGGATTCCAGTTACCCCTTTTCCTATCCAAAATTTGGCTTTTTTTTTAAAATATTACCAGTCTGGTGGATATGCAGTGGTATTTCATTATGGTTCTAATTTGCATTTTCCCAGTGATTAATGACTTTGAGCACCTTTACATATTTATTGGCCTTTTTGATGTCCCCTTTTGTCGCATACCTTCAATTTTTTTTGATTAGATATTCTTTTCTTACTGATTTGTAGTTTATCCTGTGACCTGGATATAAGCACTTCGTGAATAAATGTGTTCGAAATATATTTCTCTACTCTATGGCTTGCCCTTAGAGTAGAGAAATATATTATCATTTGATGAGTAGTTCTTAATTTCTAATGCAGTCTCATTTAAAAAATTTTTTTTTTATGGTTAGTAATTTTTTTGTAAACTGTTAAAATATATATATTTCTGTACCCAAGGTCATGCAAATAGTTTCCTTTGTTATTTTCTAGAAGTTTAGTTATTTTTTTCTTTTACATCTGGATGTGCAGTGGAGCTGGGGTTTATTTTTGTACAGTAGAAGTCAGGTTACATTTTTTTTTCCACGTGGCTATCACATTGAGCCTGTACCATTCATTGAAGAGTCTGTCCTTTTCTCATGATGTGCAGTACAATCTGTGTCACAGATGAGTATCCACACATGTGGGGACTGCTTCTGGATCCTCCATTCCATTCCTTTGGTCTGTTTATCTAGACTTGTGCCAGTACTTCATCATCTAAATTAATGTAGCTTTATGAGAAGCTGTTGATTTCTGATACAGTATTTTAGAATTAGCTTGTTAATTTCTACTTAAAAAAAAAAAAAACTTGGGGGTAAAGCCAAGATGGCGGAATAGACAGATGCTTCTGTCGAGCCTTCTTTACAAAAAAGACCTGAAAAAACAAGTGAAACAAGTATATATGTGACAAGCTGGGAGCCCTGAGCATCAAAGGCAAGCTTAGACAATGAACTGAAGGGCAGGGGAAGGAAGAGACCGTTCAGAAGTGGAGAGGAGTTACCGGACCTGAATCGTGGGGAGCCGTCAGGCACCATTCCTGGACCAGAGGCGGTGGTGGCGGTGCCGGCGGGCTGGTCCTAGCATTCAGCTGCAGTTTCCTCAGGAAGAAGCAACCGGCCACACAGCCCACTCACACCTCCAGAACCTGAGGAGAAGGGCATTCTCGGCAAAAGCTAAGTACTTGCGTATATTTTACTGCACTCCCCCCCACCCCCAAGCCAGCTTCAGTGGCTGAATCCCTGGGCCTGAGATAGACCCTGGTGAACACCTGGAGCCATCCTCCCGGCCTTGGGGAAGGAAAAAATTTGCAACTTGGGGGAAAAGATAACTTGCTAGCTCATTAACAGGGGAGCTCAGGACAGAAGTGGCTCCTGTCCAGGCATAAACCGTCTGTGGACCTTGAGCACCTTTCCCTTCTGCATGGACATGTGTGGGCCTATTTCGGGAGAATAGCCCCTTGTTGGCAAACTCCAACCATTTCAGCTGTGCGGTGGAGAAGTGGGTGTTTGACGTTTGACATTGTTTTGTCTATTAAACAAGGTCCTCACCTACCCACAACAGGGACCTAAGGACTGGTGGCTCCACTTGGGTCGCCCAGCCACCCACAAGAGGGTTCCAGGGTAACTGGTACCTCCCAGCTCTTACAACAAAAACTTTGGGTGCCCGCGGTCCCTCTGCAGAGCCCACCCACCAGCACGCTGTAGGGAACGGAGGTGCATTTTCCTCAGAGACACTTGGGGGTCAGTTCTCAGCCCCCTGCCTTGTTCAGAGCGTGACCCCCTGCTGCAATCAGATACAGGTATACATGCCAATCACCTCTGCCCCTCTAAGACTGTAGGACAGAGCCCATACCACACACACTTGATATAAGCTACCTGGAAACCTGAGCTGAATTCATACAAGAAAACTGAATGGACTCCTAGACTGATATACCTGATAACAGCTCTAGCCAGCTGGGGACAGGACACCAGAGCTCCAAAGGTGAAAATAAAACAAGCTTGCTCACTCAAGCAACCCATAGGGGTATACCAAAACAAAACAAAGCAAGCAGCTGTGACACAGTAAGCAAGCATAAACTAATACAATAACTTATAGATGGCTCGGAGACAATAGTCAATATCAAGTCACATAAAGAAACAGGCCATGATCACCTCAACAGGCTCTCAAAACAAAGAATCCAGGGATCTTTTAGATGAAAGTGCATTCCTGGAATTACCAGATGCAGCATACAAAAGTTTAATATACAGAGCCCTTCAAGGCATCAGGAAGGAAATAAGGCAATACCCAGAACAAGCCAAGGAACACACAGATAAAGCAACTGAAGAAATCAAGAAGATTATTCAGGAACATAATGAAAAGTTTAAAAAGCTGGAAAAATCCATAGACAGACAGCAATCAAAAATTCAGAAGATTAACAATAAAATTACAAAATTAGATAACTCAATAGCAAGTCAGAGGAGCAGAATTGAGCAAGTAGAAGCTAGAATTTCTGAACTTGAAGATAAATCACTTGGCACTAACATATTTGGAGAAAAATCAGATAAAAGAATTAAAAAAAATGAAGAAACCTTAAGAATCATGTGGGACTCTATCAAGAGAAATAACCTACAAGTGACTGGAGTACAAGAACAAGGAGGGATAACAGAAAATACAGAGAAAATTGTTGAGGATTTGTTGGCAGAAAACTTCCCTGATATTGTGAAAGATGAGAAGATATCTATCCAAGATGCTCATCGAACTCCACATAAGGTATATCTTAAAAGAAAGTCATCAAGACATATTATAACCAAGCTTGCCAAATCCAAAGATAGGCAATTATAAGAGCAGCGAGGGATAAAAGAAAAGTCACCTACAAGGGAGAGCCAATAAGAATAAGCTCGGACTACCCGGCAGAAATCAGGCAGGCAAGAAGGCAATGAGATGATTGTTTAAAAAATTGAAGGAAAAAAAAAAAAAAAAACGTCTGCCAAGAATCATATATCCATCAAAACTGTCTCTTAAATATGAAAGTGAAATTAAGACATTTCCAGATAAACACAAGTTGAGAGAATTCATAGAAACCAAACCAAAACTACAAGAAATACTAAAGGGAGTTCTTTGGTTAGAAAATCAATAATATCAGGTATCAACTCAAGACTAGAACACTGGGCAGAGCAACCAGAAGTCAACCCAGACAGGGAAATCCAAAAAAAAAAAACCCAACACAAGTTAATGGCGATGTTATTATATAAAAGAAGACAACATTAAAATAATAAAGAAGGACTAAGAAATGTAATCATACACCTTCCATATGGAGAGGAAGACAAGGCAATACAAAGAAATAAAAGTTAGTTATAAATTTAGAAAAATAAGAGTAAATAATAAGGTAACTACAAAGGAGACAAACTATCCTACTCATCAAAATAAAATGCAAGGGAAAAATACAAACTCAGCAGAAACAAAATCAACAAAACAAATATGAGGAAAGAACAATATATAAAGAAATCTACTCAGCGCATAAAATCAAGTGGGAAAAAGAAGCTGTCAACCACAAAAAAGACATCAAAATGATAGCACTAAATTCATACCTATCCATAATTACCCTGAATGTAAATGGACTAAATGCACCAATAAAGAGACAGAGAGTGGCAGAATGGATTAAAAAACAAGATCCGTCTCTGTGCTTCCTATAAGAGACACACCTTAGACTTAGAGACACAAACAAACTAACACTGAAAGGATGGAAAAAATATATCAAGCAAACGACTATCCAAAAAGAGCAGGAGTGGCAATATTAATTTCTGACAAAATAGATTTTAAAGTTAAATCCATCAGAAAGGATAAGGAAGGACACTATATAATGATTAAAGAGACAATACACCAAGAAGATATAACCATATTAAATATTTATGCACCCAATGACAGGGCTGCAAGACACATAAAACAAACTCTGTCAGCACTGAAAAGTGAGATAGACAGCTCCACAATAAATGTAGGAGACTTCAACACACCACTTTCGATGAAGGACAGGACATCCAGAAAGAAGCTCAATAAAGACACGGAAGATCTAAATGCCACAATCAACCAACCTGACCTCGTAGACATATACAGAACACTCCACCCAACAGCAACCAGCTATACTTTCGTTTCTGGTGCACATGGAACACTCTCTAGAATAGACCACATATTAGATCATAAAGCAAGCCTTAGCAGAATCCAAAACACTGAAATATTACAAAGCATCTCCTCTGACCATAAGGCCATAAAAGTGGAAATTAATAACAGGAAAAGCAGGTAAAAGAAATCAAACACTTGGAAACTGAACAATACCCTGCTCAAAAAAGACTGGATTATAGAAGACATTAAGGATGGAATAAAGAAATTCAGAGAATCCAATGAGAATGAAAACACTTCCTATTACAACCTTTGGGACACAGCAAAAGCAGTGCTCAGAGGCCAGTTGAATACAATAAATGCACACATCCAAAAAGAAGAAAGGGCCGAAATCAAAGAACTATCCCTACAACTTGAACAAATAGAAAGAGAGCAACAAAAGAAACTGACAGGCACCAAAAAAAACAAATAATAAAAATTAGAGCTGAACTACATGAAATAGAAAACAGAAAAACAATTGAAAGAATTAACAAGACCAAAAGCTGGCTTTTTGAAAAACTCAACAAAATTGATAAACCATTGGCCAAACTGATAAAAGAAAAACAGTAGAGGAAGCAAATAACCAGAATAAGAAATGAAATGGGCAATATTACAACAGACCCAGCTGAAATTAAAAGAATCATATCAGATTACTATGAAAAACTATACTCAAACAAACTTGAAAACCTAGAAGAAATGGATAAATTGCTAGAAAAACACTACCTACCTAAACTAATACAAACAGAGATAGAACAACTAAATAGACCCACAACAAAAGAAGAGATTGAAAAGGTAATCAAAAAACTCCCAACAAAAAAAAAGCCCTGGTCCGGATGGCTTCACTGCAGAGTTCTACCAAACTTTCAGAGAAGAGTTAACACCACTACTACTAAAAGTATTTCAGAGCATAGAAAAGGATGGAATACTACCAAACTCATTCTATGAAGCCACCATATCCCTGATAAAAAAACCAGGTAAAGACACCACAAGAAAAGAAAATTGTAGACCTATATCCCTCATGAATGTAGATGCAAAAATCCTCAACAAAATTCTAGCCAATAGAGTTCAACAACATATCAAAAAAATTCACCATGACCAAGTGGGATTCATACCAGGTATGCAGGGATGGTTCAACATTAGAAGAACAAATAATGTAATCCACCACATAAATAAAACAAAAAACAAGAATCCCATGATTTTATCAATTGATGCAGAAAAGGCATTTGTCAAAGTTCAACACTCATTCACGATAAAAACTCTCAGCAAAATAGTAATAGAAGGAAAATTTCTCAACATAATAAAGGGCATTTATACAAAGCCAAGAGCCAACATCACCCTAAATGGAGAGAGCCTGAAAACATTCCCACTGAGATCGGGAACCAGACAAGGATGCCTTTATCACCACTCTTATTCAACATTGTGCTGGAAGTCCTAGCCAGAGCAATTAGGCTAGATAAAGAAATAAAGGGCATCCAGATTGGCAAGGAAGAAGAAAAATTATCTCTATTTGCAGATGACATGATCTTATACACAGGAAACCCTAAGGAATCCTCCAGAAATCTACTGAAACTAATAGAAGAGTTCAGCAGAGTATCAGGATACAAGATAAACACACAAAAATCAGTTGGATTCCTCTACACCAACAAAAAGAACATCGAAGAGGAAATCACCAAATCAATGTCATTTACAGTAGCCCCCAAGAAGATAAAATACTTAGGAATAAATCTTACCAGAGATGTAAAAGGTTTATACAAAGAAAACTACAGTACACTTCTGCAAGAAACCAAAGACACATAATTGGAAGAACATACCTTGCTCATGGATAGGAAGACTTAACATTATAAAAATGTCTATTCTACCAAAAGCAATCTATACATTTAATGCAATTCCAATCCAAATCCCAAGGACCTTCTTTAATGAGATGGAGAAACAAATCACCAATTTCATATAGAAGGGAAAGAGGCCCTGGATAAATAAGGCATTACTGAAAAAGAAGAACAAAGTGGCAGGCCTTACTTTACCTGATTTTAGAACCTATTATACAGCCACAGTAGTCGAAACAGCCTGGTACTGGTACAACAACAGACACATGGGCCAATGGAACAGAATTGAGAATCCAGACATAAATCCATCTACATATGAGCAGTTGATATTTGACAAAGGCCCCAAAACAGTTAAATGGGGAAAAGACAGTCTTTTTAACAAATGGTGCTGGCATAACTGGATATCCATCTGCAAAAAAAATGAAACAAGACCCATACCTCACTCCGTGCTCAAAAACTAACTCAAAATGGATCTAAGACCTAAATATAAAATCTAAAATGATAAAGATCATGGAAGAATAAATAGGGACAACATTAGGAGCCCTAACACATGGCATAAACAGTATACAAAACATAATAAAGAACGTAGAAGAAAAACTAGATAGCTGTGAGCTCCTAAAAATCAAACACTTATGCTCATCCAAAGACTTCACCAAAAGATTAAAAGGACTGCCTACAGACTGGGAAAAAGTTTTTAGCTATGACATTTCTGATCAGCGCCTGATCTCTAAAATCTACATGATACTGCAAAAACTCAACTGCAAAAAGGCAAATAACCCAATTAATATGAATAGACACTTCACTAAAGAAGACTTTCAGGTAGCTAACAGATATATGAAGAAATGTTCACGATCATTAGCCATTAGAGAAATGCAGATCAAAACTACAATGAGATTTCATCTCACTCCAACAAAAAAAAAACAAGGCTGGCATTAATCCAAAAAACACAAATAATAAATGTTGGAGAGGTTGTGGAGAGTTTGGAACACTTCTACACTGCTGGTGGGAATGTCAAATGTACAACCACTTTGGAAATTGATTTGGCACTTCCTTAAAAAGTTAGAAATAGAACTACCATATGATCCAGCAATCCCACTCCTTGGAATATATCCTAGAGAAATAAGAGCCTTTACACGAACAGATATACGCACACCCATGTTTATTGCAGCACTGTTTACGATAGCAAAAACATGGAAGCAACCAAGGTGCCCATCAACAGATGAATGGATAAATAAATTATGGCATATTCACACAATGCAATACTACGCATCGATAAAGAACAGAGAAGAACCTGTGAAACATTTCATAACATGGAGGAACCTGGAAGGCATTATGCTGAGTGAAATTAGTCAGTTGCAAAAGGACAAATATTGTATAAGACCACTATTATGAGAACTTGAGAAATAGTTTAAACTGAGAAGAAAACATTCTTTTGTGGTTACGAGGGGGGGAGGGGGGGTGGGAGAGGGATATTCACTAATTAAAAAAAAATTAGTAGATAAGAATTACTTTAGGTAACGGGGAAGACAGCACACAATACAGGGGAGGTCAGCACAATTGGACTAAACCAAAAGTAAAGAAGTTTCCTGAATAAACTGAATGCTTTGAAGGCCCGTGTAGGAGGGGCAGGGGTCTGGGGACCATGGTTTCAGGGGACATCTAAGTCAATTGGCATAATAAAATCTATTAAGAATACATTCTGCATCCCACTTTGAAGAGTGGCACCTGGGGTCTTAAATGCTACTAAGCAGCCATCTAAGATGCATCAATTGGTCTCAAGCCACCTGGATCAAAGGAGAATGAAGGATGCCAAGGACACAAGGTGATTACGAGCCCAAGAGACAGGGCCACATGAACCAGCGACTACATCATCCTGAGACCAGAAGAACTAGATGATACCTGGCTACAACCAGTGACTGCCCTGACAGGGAACACAGCAGAGAACCCCTGAGGGAGAAGGAGAGCAGTGGAATGCAGACCCCAAATTCTCATAAGACTAGACTTAATGGTCTGACTGAGACTGGAAGGACCCCGGTGGTCATGGCCTCCAGACCTTCTGTTGCCCCAGGACAGGAACCATTCCCGAAGCCAACTCTTCAGACATGGATTGGACTGGACAACGGGTTGGAGAGGGTTGCTGGTGAGGAGTGAGCTTCTTGGATCAGGCGGACACTTGAGACTATGTTGGCATCTCCTGCCTGGAGGGGAGATGAGAGTGTGGAGGGGGTTAGAAGCTGGTGAAAAGGACACGAAAAGAGAGAGTGGAAGGAGAGAGCGGGCTGTCTCATTAAAAAAAAAAAAAAAAAAAACTTTTTTTTTTTTTTTTAAGGGAAAGTAATTGGGAGTGTATAGCAAGGTGTATACGGGTTTTTGTTTGAGAGACTGACTTGATTTGTAAACTTTCACTTAAAGCACAATAAAAATTATTTAATAAAAAACTTTTGACTTTGATTAGAATTACACTGACTTTATAGAGCAGTTATGAGAGAATTCATTATTTGCTATATTGAGTAATTCAATCTATTTACAGGGTTTGTCTTTTCATTTACCTTTTTCTTAATTTCACTGAATAATGTTTGTCCCCAGTATTTTATTTGAAAAGTTTAAACCTTCAGTGGCATTGCAAGGATAGAACAATGGATACTCATTGGGTCCATGAGTTGTCAACATTTTACACATTTGCTTCATTTTTTTTTTTAAATTTTATTGTGCTTTAGGTGAAAGTTTACAGTGAAAATTGGTTTCTCATTCAAAAACTAATAATACAAATTGTTTTGTGACATAAGTTGCAATCCCCGTAATGTGTCAGCACTCTCCTCGTCCCACCCTGGGTTCCCCGTGTCCATTCGTCCAGTTTTCGTGTCTCTTCCTGCCTTTTCACTTTGCTTTTGCACAAGTGTTGCCATTTGGTCTGGTATAATTTATTGAACTAAGAAGCAAGTTCTTCGTGTGTGCTGTTGTCCATTTTATAGGCAGATTTCAGGAGTGGCTTCAGTTCTGAGTTAGCAGGGTGTCTGGGGGCCATAGGCTTGGGGGTTCTTCCAGTCTCTTTCAGACCAGTAAGTCTGGTCTTTTTTTGAGAATTTGAATTTTGTTCTGCATTTTTCTACTGGTCTGTCTGGGACTCTCTATTGTGATCCCTGTCAAAGCCTTTGGTAGTTGTAGCTGGGCACCAATGTAGTTCTTTAAGGCTCAGGCCAGTGGAAGCTGTGGCTCATGTGGTCCATTAGTCCTTTAGATTGATATTATCTTTGTGTCTTTGATTTTCTTCATTTACCTTTGCTTTGTACAAGATGAAACCAATGGATGTATCTTAGAGGACCACTCACAAGCTTTTAAGACCCAAGATGCTACTCACCAAAGTAGGATATAGAACTTTTTTTTGAGCTATGTTATGCCAGTTGGCCAAGATGTTCCCTAAGACCATGGTCCCCAGCCCTCAGCCCTAGTAACTCATTTCCTCATGGTATTTGGATGTGTCTAGGAAGTTTATATGTCCTTGCCTTGGTCAAGTTGAACTGACTTCTCCTATATTATGTGTAGTCCTTCCCTTTACCAAAGTTAACACTTTTCTACTGCCTAGTTAGCAATTTCCTCTTCCTAACCCTCTCCTCCCCTATCACCATTAAAGATTATTTTTTTCCATGTGTAAACCTTTTCTTGGGTTTTTATAGTAGTAGTCTGATATAATATTTGTCCTTTTGTGATTGACTTGTTTTACTCAGCATAATGCTCTCCAGATTCATTCATGTGGTGAGATGTTTTGCAGGTTCACCATTGTTCTTTATTGTTGTGTAATATTACATTGTGTATATATATCATAATTTGTTTATCCATTCATCTGTTGATAGACACTTATGTTGTTTCTATCTTTTTGCTATTGTGAATAATGCCTCAGTGAACATAGGTGTACATACATCTATTCATGTGATGGCTCTTACTTCTCTAGAATATATTCCTAGGAGTAGGATTGCTGGATCATATGGTGTTTCTATTTCTAGTTTTTAAGGAGGCACATGTCATTTTGCATTGTGGTTGTAACATTTTACCTTTACACCAGCAGTGCATAAGAGTTCTAGTCTTCAGCATTTGTTATTTTCTGTTTTTTTGATTTGTGCCAGTAATGTCAGGATGCAATGGTATCTCATTGTAGTTTTGATTTGCATTTCTCTAATGGCCAGTGATCTGGTGCATTTCCTCATGTGTCTGTTAGCTGCCTGAATGTCTTCTCTGTTCATATCCTTTGCCCATTTTTTTAATTGGATTATTTGTCTTTTTGTTTTTGCGGTGTTGAAGTATTCTGTAATTTTAGAGATTAGACCCTTGTCGGATGTGTCATAGCCAATTTTTTTTCCCCAGTCTGTAGGTTCTCTTTCTACTCTTTTGGTGCAGTCTTTTGATGAGCATAAGTGTTTAACTTTTAGAAGGTCCCATTTGTCTAGTTTATCTTCTGCTGCGTGTACATTTTTAGTTATGTTTGGTATTCTATTTATGTCACATATCAGGGGCTTAGCATAGTCCCTGTTGTTTCTTCCATGCTCTTTATCATTTTAGGTTTTATATTTAGGTTTTTGATCTATTTTGAGTTAGTTTTGTGTATGGCATAAGGTATGGGTCCTGTTTTATTTTTTTACAGATAACCAGTTTTGTCAGCATCATTTTTCAAAAAGGCTATTTTTTCCCATTTAATGGACTTTGGTCCTTTGTCAAAGATGAGCTGACTACAGGTGGATGGATTAAATGTGTTAATTTTATTATTTCCCTCTTTATTTCCTACCTCTTTAACCTGTAACCTTTTACAATTGTAGGTGTTTCTCGTTTGGTATTGGAGAAGGTGTTTCTACTAGCCTGCTAAAAGGCATTGCCCGAGCAACAGGGGGCACTTCAGAGTTTATCAGTGCCCAGGACAGGATGCGGTCCAAGGTGAGGGACAGGCCATGTGTCCAGTGGCATCAGTCAGAGTTCCCGTGAAGCAGGGTGGTGGACACTACTGCAAGGGCAACAGCAACTATAGGACTCTAGGATTTATTTTTGTATATCTCCAGGGCCTTGGGCTGTATACTTAGTGGGGCTCTTTTGGACCTTATGTGTGAAAGAGCCCCACCCTAGTTTCTGGATAGATGGTATACGGTCCTAGTAGCTGGGAGCCCAGAAATGAGATGCTGAAAGAAGTTGGGGGCTTTGAACTCGAGACCAGAGACAGAGAAGCTAAGAGTTTTGATTGTCATGATAGAGACTCTAGGTCTGTGTTTTAGCACCTCTTTTGGGCCTATATCCTATCCTCCAAGCAAAAGATACAAGGAAAACAGGAAGGAATGATTGCAATATGACCCATAGATTGGAAGAGTGGTAAATTGATGTGCCATTTGATCAGCAGGTATAAGGGGAAGACATTTTCTACTCTGGTTAATTATGTTTCTAAACTCCCCTTTCCTACTGGGTGCCATGTGTTATCTAATTCCTAGTTCTCCAGGGGTCTCCTTTATCAAACATTTCCTTCATTTACATTTATGTTATTAAATCTCTTAGTCTTAGCTTCTTCATGGTGTAAGCAAGTGTAATATAAGCCCATCTCCTAGTATAGTATTAAGGATTAGGCATAACATGTATTGTGTCACATAGCACCTGGTACATTATAAATATTCAGTTATAGTTATCATTGATGTTATTTTTTGTGGTTATTTTGTCCTTTCTGCCACTAGGCTCTTTTGACCCTGAAGCGTTCTCTGCAGCCTGCGGTAGAGGACTTCTCACTAAGCTGGTGTTTGCCTCTTGGCCTGTCTGCTAAAGTGCTTTCCCCAGAGCAGCCAGTCATCTTTAGGGGTCAGAGGTTAATCATCTATGCCCAATTAATTGGGCTGATGCCGGTGAGTTCCCATTCTTGCTTGTTCCTCTAGTGAGAGTAGCTACTTCCTTAATCATGCTCCAGACAATGTCAGTAAAGCTAGTAGGTGGATTTGGATCTCATCAAGAGATCACACTTTCCAGGAAGAGCCAGTCTAGCCACTTCCCCATCATTTCAGGTCTCTGATTTCCTGGGCTACCAGGGTCTTAGTCAGAATTTTTTAATGAATGGGGTTGGGGAGCTGCTCCAGTTCTGACTTTTCTCTTGGTGATCTGTTCCTTCTATCACATCTGTTTTTCTCTAATTTGTAGCCAAAAGGGGCAAGAGGAGAAGTATGCCTCACGTACAAACTTCAGGGCAAGAGTTTTGAGAATAAGGTGACATTTTCTCTACATCCCAAGCCTGATGCCAAGTGAGAATTTACAGTTTTCCTTTGCTATTTCCTTTCTTTCTTTCTTTTTAGGGAAGCAACTGCTTCCCTGAAATGACATCTCCCCTGTAACCTACCCAAATCTTATTTCTCCCCTAATCTGGCTTTTCTCACCCTCTGCCATCTATAACATCTGAGTGCCCTGAGTAACTGGCACATGGGTGTTTTTCCATAAGTCACAGGAAGTTTTTCATTTCAGCTTCACCATTCACCACCTTGCTGCCAAGTCCTTGCTCCAGTTAAAGGACATGGGCTTCAGAGAGACTCCAGCAAATGACAAAAAAGAAGTTTTGAAGATCAGCTTTGAGTGTGGAATCATGAGCTCTCACACAGCTTTCGTTGCCATCAACAAGGATCTCAATCAACCAGTTCAGGGGCCCCTGGTTCGTAGGGATATTCCAAGGCCAGTTCTGTTGGGTGCTGTCACTGCAATGCCAAGATACTACGGAGGTGGTAAGTTTTATGCCTCTTAAATGCATGCAGAATGAATAAGAGGGCCTGGAGAACTGAATGTATTATTTAAAGGAAAAGGTTGTAAAAGATCCTTAAATTGCCCTTTTTTCTTTGTCCCTCCATATCTAGGCTTTCTGGCTGGTGTTAAGAAAGTATTTTGTCCTAGTTTTTTTTTTTTTTTTTAACCAGAATATATACAACAAAATAATCAAAGGGGAAAACAAAACAAAAACAAGGAAACATTAACACAGAGAGAGGGTACATAAATATTGAGTAGTCAAATTGTCTAAATCAGAAGCTGATTTGTCCTCTTGATGCACATGGTTAATGATCACACAGATGGCTAATGAACAGTCTGAGAGTGGTAGGAAATGGGTGTTGATTTCCATGACTATGTCAGGCATAAACCAAACAGGCTTAATTACAGAGAGAAGGGGCTTGAAAGTTTGGGTCAGGTGAAAAACTCTCTGGACAGGATTCCACAGCTGGAGGGGAATGTATGATGGTAGTTCTGGGGGTGCTCTTCAAGATAAGTCCTATATCATTCATGCAACTTTTATTTCATCAAATGTTGAACTACTTTAGCACTTATTATATATTAATTATTGTGCTTCTCATTACAGATGCATTTGTGAAAAAAAAATATTTCCTGTCCCTAAGATATAGGGTCACTATGAGTCAGAATCAACTTGACAGCAGTGGGTTTTGGCAGAATCTTATAGACTAGGGGGTGAGTTCGAAGAAGAGGAAAGGGTGAGGACAGCAAACAGATGAACAGATTTTCAAGGAAGTATAAAAAGTACTGCAACATGGGTAAACCCAAGATGTGTGAGAGCATGTAGGTTTGGCGTCAAACCCAGTAGAGGATGGAGTGAAAATCAAAGATGTCTTCCAAATAGGTTACATTTAAAGGGAGACCTACAGGGTTAGGTAGATTGTTTTGGCAAGGAGTAGGAACAAAAGCATTCTGGGTATCAGAATCAGCATGTGAAAAGACTCAGATCAAAGAAAGAAAAAGGAGTGATATCAGTGATGTAGATGTTTTGGTTTGACTGTAACCCCCAAGGCAAAGTGGAGAATGAGGACAGATAAGGAGAACAAAGCAGAGCTACATTATGGATTGAGGAGGTCAAGGGACATTGATTTAGGCTGTAGGAGTGGTCATCCATATGGTCATGGAACTGACTCAAGATGATAGCAAGACTGTTTGAGAAGAGCTCCATAAGCCAAGTTTCAAAATCTTAGGTGAACGTGAGGAGGAAACAAGAGGCTGGTAAATGATAAGGATAATAGCTAACACTTGTAGGGGCTTATTATGTGCAGGTCTATGTTCTACATACTTTACATATATTAAGATAATTAAACCTTACAACAGCCTTATAAGTCAGTTACTGTTATTATTTTTATTTTACAGTTAACTGTGTTTGAGTTTGGACCATATCTTGGGGGATGTTGAATGAATTTCAGGAGGGGATTGATGTGATTATCCTTGTGTTTTATGAACGTCATTCCTATACCAGTGTGGAGAATGGTTTGAAAAGAAGCAAGACTTCTAGGAAGACAGGTGTCAAATTATTGCTTTAAAGTAGGAGAAAGAAGTGGACTAAACTGAGGTGCTAGCAGTGAGTATACAGAGAGGAGAACATGTTTGACAGATTGTAAAGAGCTGACTTAGTGATTGATTGAATGTAGAGATTGTAAGTTATCAATGATGATGCACAGGTGCAACTGGGTGAATGATGACACCACATAAACAGGGAACCAAAAAACAGGAGTAAGCTTGGTGAGGTGAAATGTTAAATTACTTTTAGAACATTTGGCTTAAGATGCCTATACAGTATCCTCATGAAGAAGTCCAGTAGAAAGAGAGACAGATGAGTCAGATGTTCCTAACAGAGATTGAAGTTGAAGATAGATATCTGGCTTCAAGACCATCTAGATGATAACTAAAGTCTTAACAGTGGATAAAATTATTCAGAGAAATGAGAAGAAAAGGGGGGTGAAATTGGAATCTTAAAGAATACCCAATATCTAAAGGATGGGCAGCAGAGGAGCCCACAAACAAGAATGAAAAGGAATGAGATAGGAAGAAAAGAAGTTAGTACATAGTCAAAACTAAAGGAAACCATAGTACAATGAAAGAAGTTATCAAACTATTATACATTGCAAAGAAGTCAAGTAAAATAAAATCTGAAAAGGGACCATTGGGTTATGTATGAAAGAGGTCCTTGCTGATCTTTTTAAGTGCAATTTTATTAGATTGATCAAGTGAAAATCCGCATTATAGGATGTTAGTAAATGAAAGAGCCCTGGTGGCGCAATGCTTAAGCGCTTGGCTACCAGCCAAAAGGTATGAACCCATGTAGCAGCTCTGAGGGAAAAAGACCTGGCAAACTGTTCCTGTAAAGATTATAGTCTAAAAAACCCTGTGGGGCAGTTCTGCTCTGTCACATGGGGTGGCTATGAGTTGAAAATCAACTCCATGGTGCTTGACAACAAAAACAGAGAGTAAATTAGAGGCAGGAAATGGTGGAGGAAGGGGGCTTGTGTAGACATTTTTTACAACTGTTTTGCTGAAATGGAGGGGATACAGGGTGATAACTATAGAGAATGTTGTGGAGTTGAGGGGGGTTTTGCATGTTATATCTCTTTTGTTTTTTTATCTCTTTTTTATTAATTTTAGAATGGGAGACCATGCAGTAATGATAATTTGAAGGTGCCAGTAGAGAGTGTTAATATATATGTGCATGTGTATGTGCGTGCATGCCCTGGTGGCATGTGGTTAAGAGCTACGGCTGCTAACTGAGAGGTCAGCAGTTCAAATCCACCAGCCCCTCCTTGGAAACCGTATTGGGCAGTCCTACTCTGTCCTATAGGTCACTATGAGTAGAGATCAACTCGATAGGAATGAGTTTGGGTTTTGTGTGCTTGTGTGTGTGTGTGTTTAATTGATTAAGAAGGGTGTTTGAGAAAGGAAGAGGGGATGGAATCTAGAGAAGCAGTGGATGGACTAGCCTTCAACAGGACAAGTGACATTCTCCTACTATTGCCGGGAAGTTGAGGAAAGGTGATGGGGTTAGATTTAAGTTCACAGGCAGAGAAGCAAGTTTTTGGAGTTTCTGTCTGATGGTTTTTCTATAGTTTTAATGAAATAGACAGCAGGATATGAATATGAATATGAGGTTGGAGGTGGTAGAGTAGGAGATTTAAGGGAAGAAGAGAAAGTTTGAAATAGCCACTGTGAACAACTGGAGAGTGGAATGCCCAAGGAGAAATAGAAGGATTTTTCAAGGAGTGTTGAGGGTCCAGAGTTTTTTTTTTTTTTTTAAGGAATACTTACTACTTTGACATAAGAGGAAGAATTAAAGAAATTGAGAATTTTGACCTGAAACAAGGCTACTCAGAGAGGACATTATAGCTGTTTTCAAATTTTAAAGGCCATGATATAAAAGAGAAATTTCCTTTGATTTTTTTGACTCTAAAATATGAGCTTGAGTACAGTGGGTGAAAACTCACGGGAGACAATTTTCTGCTCTGTGGCTGAGACTTTCTGTAAAGCAATGTATTAAAGTACATTTAGAATCAGAGTACTTTGTCTCCAGTCCCAGCACCATCATTTTCTAGAAGATGAACTTTGTATGGATCAGGTTTTGTCTCTTAGAAATGTGGTTGTTAATAATTCTGTATGGGGTTGGGTTTAATACTGTTTTTGTTTTGTTTTGAATTTATTTATTCATTTATTCTTTTTGTTGTTGAGAATTCAAATAAAAAAAACCGTGAAGGCACTTTATAAAATATGAAACAACTATGCATATGTTTCTGTTATGATACCTGGGTAATCACTTCTGGGGTCTTTCAAGGGGTTTCAAACCAAGGACTGTACTGATGGTTACAGTGGATTTAGAACTTAAGTCCTTTGTATGCTAAGACTCAGTGAACCATTGTCCTGAGCTTCAGGGTCTGGCACTATGACTGACTTGCAAGTAGTAGATTGGGTATGGAGACCAGGTAACCCCATTTAGCAGCAGTTTGGGAGGTGGCGAGTAAGGAGAGAGTGGAGGTTTTTGCTTCCCCTGAGGAGCTTTCTTCCCCAACTTGGAAGCTTCAGGGAAGAGTCTGTCTATTTTACAGGATTTGGATTCCTCAAGCTGGGCCACTGTCCTGGCTGTGCTTTGGCTATATGCCCATGGTAAGGACCTGCAGTCTGAGTGGGACCTGCTGGCAAGGAAAGCAATGATCTGGATTCACGTTAATATAGGTAAGAGCTCAACCCTGAGACTCCTTCTCCTTTCCTTTGGGAACCTACCATCTTCCCAGTAACAGAGCCTCCAGACCTGATAGAGGGTAAGAGACACATATAGTGCCCATGGTCACATCCCCACCACCATGTTTGGTTTGGAGCTTATTTTGGTTTCCAAGCTGGATCTGTCCTTGACAGAAATGGATGTGTGAAAGTAACATTTAAGACTGAAGGGTGAGAAAAGGTAGAGAGAACCATGGGTGGGGGTGTGAGTTATGAAAAGGACATGAGTGGCATTTATTCTTATCACTATCTTGGCACCAAGATGAATATAAGATTGGAATTGAAGCACCTACTCCTTGGGTGTATATCATGGTACTGAGTATCTCTGGGACCAGAGAAAATTAAAGGAGAAACTGGGCAATAGGAAGACAGAAGTCAGGAGATTTGAAGGAAGGTAGTGGGAGATGATCAGGTTTAAGGGGGACTGGGAGAAGTATCCACCACTGCTCTGCTTGCTCTGCCTTGACTCCCAATTCACTGTTTCCCTCACAGGCTCTGCAGTGCATCAGCTTATTAGTGCTGCTATTGGTCTCCTGAAGTCTCCTGTGAATACTAAAACCTTAACCCACTGAGGATACCATCCAGGAACACAAGCTTGGCTACTGCCCCTTCGTTTACCCTCTCTTCTGCTGTGATGTGTTTTTGTCTTTTATACCGTTTCCATCATTTTCTCATCATAAAAGTAAAGGATAGATGCCCCACACTTCCTCTCTGTTCCAGGTTCCCTTAGAATATGATCTTCCTGTCCCCCATCATGTCCACTTAGGCAAGTGCTGAAAACCCCAGAACTTGTTCCCTTTCTTGGAGGAGTTCAAAGCATTCATAGACAGTAATGTTTCTCCCAACTTTTTCAGAGCAGCAATGGAAAAAACAAATGACATGGACTTCAACTAAAGGTTACAGTATTGATGTTAAGGAAAGCCTAAATTAGAGATTGTTCTTCCTTGTACTTCTCTATTCATGAGGATCAGACTGGTGAGCCCTGAAGTTTTCCATTCTTGGGAGGAGAGATTGATAGCAAACATCAGTATCAGTGTAGCCTCAAGATCACAGAGAGAAAGATTCAAGGGGTGTACTATGACAGTTGGCACCGTTGGGGACCGTCTTGACTGTATCTGCTTGGGTTTTGCTAGCCTATACTACATGCCTTTCCTCCAACTGCCTAAGAACTTTGAGAAATACCAGTAGGAGACAGATGTTTCTCCTTAATCCTTAATTAAACATCTGAGTTAAAGGGCTATAGTGGAATCCTCAGTCCTAGCGTGTGCCCATGAGTCCTCTAACTTAGACTGTGATCTAATGTAATAAAGGGAAGGCCAGGTTGAAAGACAGCATTGCCTGAGACCTGAACCTGGGTCATTCATCCCACGTGGAAGAAAATCCCACATACCCTATACTAATGGAAAGGACCCTATTTGATGTATTGTCCCCTAAAATAGTGGTGTATCAATGATAAAATGACTTCCTACACTGCACTTTGTTGCATCTGGTCTTTTATAGATTCATTTGTTAGGTCTGCATTGATTTTATTATCCTTCATTTTCTTTCCCAACTTTTCTAATCCCCCCACTTTTCACACTGTATCCTGACCCTATATCTTCTGCTGTATGCTTGTTTCATTTTTTTATATAAGGCATGAAAAGAACACTAGTCAGAAAACCATAGAATGCTTATTATAATCCCAAATAGTTACATGATAATGGGAAAATGACTTAAACTTTCTGGAGCTTAATATCGCTATTAAAAAAAAAAAAAAAGGCATTGAACTAACCTCTTTATCCATTTGAGCTGGAATATTTAAAAATTCTTAGCAGGACCTCAGTACCTTTTTACTCAGGCAGAGGATGGCTTAGGCCTGAATTCCTTTAAGCTGCTGAGTGAACTGACATTAGGAGGATTTTCCCCACTTGCATAGTGGAGACTGACCTCCCAGGACTGCAATTTCTTCCTTCTGACTTTGCTTTTGGCTGTATGTGACCTGTGGAACAGGGCTATGGCATCACCCGGAAGCTTGTTAGAAATGTAAAATTTTAGACAGTCCAAGAGCTGTTATATCAGAATCTACATTTTAACAAGGTCCCCTGATGAGTTGTATGCACATAAAAGTTTGAAAAGTAAGGACTTACTGTTTTTTATGAAATAGACTTGTGTCCAAGTTTATGTCACCTAGATATGCCCTGACAATTTAAGAACAGGAAGAGACATCTTCCTAAAGGCCCTGAAACTTGTAAAGCTACTTTCTGCCCACAAGAAGATGGCTTTTTGTGTTTATTATGCAGAACATTTATTATTACATTTATTTATTCCCCTTTCTCACCCTTCTGCTTCAGTCCAGGCTAGGGCTTGAGGACTCAGTACAAGGTCTTCTGAAGCAAAAGAGCCATCTCGCTTATATCTTTTCCCTTAAAATGCAGAACAAACTACAGTTTTAAACTAACATGGTGTTATTTTTCCATTTGAGCTCCCACACAATGAAATGTGCCAGCTGCAAATTTCTCATATCTAAACAAGCTTTGGTTTTCATAATCAATGTTGGAATGTAGAAGTATTTTAGCACATTTATTGAAACCCCTTTTCAAAGCTGGTGCTCAGTGTTTTAGGAAAATAGAATGTACCATCTGTGCTCCCAAGATCCAGGCAAAGAGCCCAGGACAGAAGCTGTTCTTGACTGCTGTTAATCGTTTTCACCCTGTAGTTGTTTTCTGACTGCTTCACACTTGACCGCAGGAAGAATGGCAGATGTCTCAAGATTCTACCTCTCAAACTGAGCCCAGAATATCCACTGGAGGAGTGTACCTTGTTGTAGATAGACTTATTCATGAAACTCATTGACTGTCTTCCTGATTTCCAACAGAATCACACTGATAACCATTTAACATCTGCTGTTCCTCTTCCAACTCACACCCAGTGCTCTTAAAACAGTGTATCTGCTTGAAGCACCTGAATGACCAGAAGAAAACAAAACAACAAAAACCCGCTTGAGGAGATGGCCCAAGGTTGTGGCTTAGTCACACATACCATGCCATCTGCTACAGCAAAGAACTGAGAAACCAAGTGTAACAGATACAGATGGCAATCTGGGGACCCAGAACAACAAACGGAGGAATGAAGAATTAGATTGAAAAGTGAAAGGAAGGAGAAACTGAATGAAAACAATGAATGAGGAGATTTATGGACTGTAGGTGCCCTACCAGTTGGCCCAGTATAGTGTGGCCATCTTGAGAGAAAGCAAGCAGTATTTCCAGGTGAGGACCAGAGGAAGGCAACTTCATGGAATCCCCAATAAGAGACACAGAATACTGTGTAGACAAAGCGAAAGTGAAACAAGGTGATCAGAACATGAACTGGATCTAAGGAGCGAAAGTGCAGGAAGGCAGGCAGGAGCCCTAGGTATTCAGGTGACAATAGAGCATGGAGGGAGCCAGAAAATAGGGACTACTCACCATCAGCAGTCCCTAATCATTTGGATAGTTGGTGGTGGCAGAGTGGAGGATCCTTGGAGTGACAGCTACAGATGGCCCACCAGACCAGTTGCACACCTGGCAACTAGCACTGCAAGTCTTGCCTTGACCACCTGGAAATTGGTGGTATGCAGACACAGCTCCCAACCCAGCAACCAATGAGAACCATCCCTGCACCCATGCCCCAGTAACTGGCCAGAGAGACACATCACCTTACCAGCAACAGTAGTCACATTCTGACAAGCTCCATCTTCACCTTTGCCAAACAATGAGCAAGATATCCTAGTTTTCTTATGCAACATCCACCTGGAGCAACATCACACATCCCACGCCCAGTTTCTACAGGCCATCTGCACTTGCACTGAAACCCCTTGATACCTCACCACTTACTGAGGCACCAATTTGTGCATGCATAGAGGGTCTGCTATGTCCATCTGGGTAGCACTCCTTCACAGCAGACATGGAGATGTCCTGCCCAGACCTCCAGAGAACACATTAACTACTAGCACCAACCCAGAAGTACCCAACAGCCCCACCAGGGCTGTGGAGAGACCCTGAACAGCCAAAACTTGTCACCCCATACCAGAAAAAGATCCTATTCTCCCATCTCCACTCAAACTGGGAAGGGAAGGCACAAGTCTAAGTACAGAGGACTTACACATGGGTGTGACCGACCACACCCACTAGTGAGAGGAAATCACACCTAGCCACCAGGAATCACAAAAGTCAAACATAGACCATAACCACAAAACAATTAAAATAATACAAAGGAAGAAAGACATTCTAAAGAGGAAGAGAAGAAACAAAGCTTTGAATACATCAAAATAAAACAAACAAAAATCAACACACACAAAAACATACAAATCAATAAAGAAATATATAAATAAATAACACCTTAATGCCTCAGGGTCAGCAGACAATAACAAATCATATGAAAAACAGGATATGATGGCTTACACAAGTGAGCAAAATAAAGGAGCACAAAAGCTTCTTGTAAAAGAAATGGTAATAGAACTACCAGATAAGGAATTCAAAAGACTTATATATAGGAACCTCAAAGAGATCAAGGAAATCACAGACAAAACCCTAGAAGAATTCAAGAAAAAAATACAAGAACAAAATGACAGAAGGGGGCCAAGATGGCTGACTAGGTAGAAGCTACCATGGATCCCTCTTGCAGCAAAGACTCAGAAAAACAAGTGAATTGATCACATACATCACAATCTATGAACCCTGACCATCAAACACAGAACTAAGGAGTTAACCTGAGTGTCAGGGGAGTAAAAAGCCATGCCCTGAACCAGCAACTGCTTCTGGAACCGGTGTCCTGAGCCACAGCCTTGAGCCCTTGTGGTTCCCTGGTGCCAGAGTGGTGGGGCTGATTGCGGCTTACTGAGATGGGGCAGGCACAGGACGCAGCCCTAACCCCTAACCCCCTGGAGTAACCTCAGTAGAGATTCAGCCAGCGGAAGCAGGCTGCACAATGACGTGGCTGACAAGAGAACAAGCAACCACAGGGAAGCAGTGACTGTTTTTGGATCCTGGAGCCAGCATCCCAGTCAGAAAGCCTTGGCGCTAGGCTTTGGTCTAAGCACACAGGAGCCGAGCATGGCTTCCTGAGACGGCGCAGGCATGGGATGCAGCCCTAGCCCCCAGAAGTAACCTCGGCAGAAACCCAGCCAGTGCACGCAGGCTGCACAATGACATGGCTCACAGGAGGAGAAACCACAGGGAAGCAGTGGCTGGTTTTGGAGCCTGGAGTGCAGCATCCCAGGCAGAAAACCTTGGCACTGGGCTTTGGACTAGGAGTGGAGGAGCTGATCAAGGCTTCCTGAGACTGTGCAAGCACGGGACACAGGCCTGAACCTCTGGGGCAATCTCTACCCAGCCAGCTCACACAGGCTACATGCCCCTCTGGAATCTCAGATAAAACAGTCATCACCAAGCAAGATAAGTAGCTTTGTCTAAATAGCCTGCGCACTACTCTCTCCTATCTATCTGATCCCTTCCCTCCCTGCCCCAGGCAGCTTCATTAATATTGGAATTCCCTGGGCCAGGGAGTGAAGTGCTCTGTGTTTTTTTTTTTTTTTTCCCTAACCCATTCTTCTGGCCTGAGAGAAGCAGCAATTAACAACCCAGGGGGGAAGAATCCTTCCTTGACTTCCCTAAACTGGAATAAAAATACAGAACCAGCTCCAGCCAAGCATAGGAGATCCACAGTCTTTGGCATTCATCCCTACATGGAACAAGGTGGCTATTATAATGCAAAGGAAATTCTGATAGAGATCTGACTGTAACTGTTTTAGTGGAGCAGTGGAAAGACAAGTTTTGGAGGTCTAATACCTCTCTACCTATTAAACAGAGCCCTCACTGATCCACAGCAGGGAACTGAGGGCTGAAGCTCTACCCAAACCACCTAGCCACCTGCTAAAGGGGTCTGAGGATAGTGACGCCTACCAATCTTTAGAGGTACAAGCATTGGGTACCTAAGGTACAGCTGCAGAGCCCACCCACCAAAGTGCAGTAGGAATAGGGACACACCTACCTCACTGACACATGGGGGAAGGCTGTCAGCATCCTGCCTTCCTCAGAGTGTGACCCCCTTGGTGCTACTAGAATCTGGTGCATAAACTATCACCACTACTCCTCTAAGTTAATAGGTGACAGCCTGCACCATACACTTGCTGACACAAAATCAGGATACCTAAGCTGATTCTATTCAAGAATAGTGAATGGACTCTTAGGCTTATATATCTGGTAACAGCTCAAGCCAGCTGGTAATAGGACATAAGTGATTCAAAGGCTACAACAATCAAGACAGCACAATCTAGTAGCCCATCTGGGTATATTGAAACAAAAGAAAACAAGAAGATAAGACTCAGTGAGCAAATATAAAATAAATCATTACAATATCTTATAGATGGCTCGGAGACAGCAGTCGATATCAAATCGCATATAGAAGCAGACCATGATGGCTTCTACAAATTCCCAAATTAAAGAATCAAAATCTTTCCCAAATGAAGATACAATCCTGGAAATGCCAGATGCAGAATATAAAAAACTAATACACAGAATACTTCAAGACATCAGGGATGACTTCAGAAATGAAATAAGGCAATCTACAGAAAATGCCAAGGAACACATTGATAAAGCAGTTGAAAAAATCAAAAAGATTATTCAAGAACATAGTGGAAAAATTAATAAGCTGCAAGAATCCATAGAAAGACAGCATTCAGAAATCCAAAAGGTTTACAATAAAATTACAGAATTAGACAACTCGATAGGAAGTCAAAGGAGCAGAATTGAGGAATTGGAATGCAGAGTGGGGGAGATGGAGGATAAGGCAATTGACACCAATATAGTTGAAGAAAAATCAGAAAAAAGAATTTTTAAAAAATGAAGAAACCCTAAGAATCATGTGGGACTCTATCAAGAAGAATAACTTCTGTGTGATTGAAGTGCCAGAATAGGGAGGAATAACAAAAAATAGAGAATTGCTGAAGATCTTTTGGCAGAAAACCTAAGTGGCATCGTGAAATATGAAAGGATATCTACCAAGATGCTCATCGAACCTCATACAAGATTGATCCAAAAAGAAAATCACCAAGACATATTATCATCAAACTTGCCAAAACCAAAGATAAAGAGAAAATTTTAAAAGCAGCCAGGGATAAAAGAAAAGTCACCTACAAAGGAGAATCAATAACAATAAGTTCAGGCTACTTGATAGAAACCATGCAGGCTAGAAGGCAATGAGATGATATATATAGAGCACTGAAGGAAAAAAACTGCCAGCCAAGAATCATATATGCCACAAAATTCTCTCTCAAACATGAAGGTAAAATTAAAACATTTATAGATAAACACAAGCTTAGGGAATTTGCAAAAACCAAACCAAAGCTATAAGAATTACAAAAGGAAATTCTTTGGTCAGAAAATCAATAATATCAGATACCAACACAAGGTCACAGAACAGAGCATCCTGATATCAACTCAAATAGGGAAATCACAAAAACAAAATAAGATTAATTTAATAAAGAAAAAATACTCAAAACAAGGTATTATTGAAGTCATTATGTAAAAGGTTACAATAATCAAAAAAGAAGGACTAAATACAAAAGGCATAGATCTTCCATATGTAGAGGAAAACAAGGTCATATAGGATGATACAAGTTAGGTTTTTACATAGAAAGATAGGGATAAATATTAAGGTAACCACAAAGAGACCTAACAATCCCATACTTCAAAATAAAAACCAGGAAAAATATAACAACTCAGCAAAAATAAATTCAACTACTAGGAAAACGAGGAACACACAATTTACAAAGAAAAACTTCTCCGCACCAAAAAGTAAGTGGAAAAATGAAATTGTCAACAACACACAAAAAAAGGCATCAAACAACAGCACTAAACTCATACTTATCTATAATTACACTGAATGTAAATAGACTAAATGCACCAATAAAGAAACAGAGAGCCTCAGGTGGATAAAAAAACATGATCCGTCTATATGCTGCCTATAAGAGACACACCTTAGACTTAGAGACACAAACTAAAACTCAAATGATGGAAAAAAATATATCAAGCAAACAACAATCAAAAAAGAGCAGGAGTGGCAATATTAATTTCTGACAAAATAGACTTTAAAGTTAAATCCACCACAAAGGATAAAGAAGGACACTATATAATGATTAAAGGGATAATTTACCAGGAAAATATAACCGTACTAAATATTTATGCACCCAATGACAGGACTGCAAGATACATAAAACAAACTTTAGCAGAACAGAAAAGTAAGATAGACACCTCCACAATTATAGTAGGAGACTTCAACACACCACATTCACAGAAGGATAGAACTTCCAGTAAGAAGCTCAATAGAGACACAGAAGATCTAATTGCTACAATCAACCAACTTGACCTCATAGACTTATACAGAACACTCCACCCGACTGCTGCAAAGTATACTTTTTTTCTAGTGCACATGGAACATTCTCTAGAATAGATCACATATTAGGTCATAAAACAAGCCTTTGCAGAATCCAAAACATCAAAATATTACAAAGCATCTTCTCAGGCCATAAGGCCATAAAAGTAGAAAACAATAACAGGAAAATCAGGGCAAAGAAATCAAACACTTGGAAACTGAACAATACCCTGCTCAAAAAAGACTGGGCTATAGAAGACATTAAGGAGGGAATAAAGGAATTCATAGAATGCAATGAGACTGAAAACAGTTCCTATCAAAACCTCTGGGACACAGTGAATGTAGTGCTCAGAGGTCAATTTATATCGATACATGCACATATATATAAAGAAGAAAGAGCCAAAATCAGAGAACTGTCCCTACAACTTGAGCAAATAGAAAACGAGCCACAAAAGAATCTGTCAGTCACCAGAAGAAAACAAATAATAAATATTAGAGCAGAATTAAATGAATTAGAGAACAGAAAAACAATTGAAAGAATTAAGAAAGCCAAAAGCTGCTTCTTTGAAAAAAATTAACAAAATTGAAAAACCATTGGCCAGACTGACTAAAGAAATACAGGAAAAGAAACAACCCCCCCCAAAATGAGATGGGACGTATAACAACAGAACCAACTGAAATTAAAATAATCATATCAGATTACTACAAAAAATTGTACTCTAACAAATTTGAAAACCTAGAAGAAAAGGATGAATTCCTAGAAACACACTACCTACCTAAACTAACACAATCAGAAGTAGAACAACTAAATAGACCCATTAAAAAAGAGAGAGAGAGATTGAGAAGGTAATAAAAAACCTCCCAACAAAAAAAATCCCTGGCTCTGACAGCTTTGCTACAGAGTTCTACAAAACTTTCAGCGAAGAGTTAGCACCACTATTACTAAAGGTATTTCAAAGCATAGAAAAGGATGGAATACTACCTAACTCATACTATGAAGCCAGGATATCTCTGATACCAAAACCAGGTAATGACACCACAAAAAAAAGAAAATTACAGGCCTATATCCCTCATGAACATAGATGCAAAAATCCTCAACAAAATTCTAGCCAATAGAATACGACAACATATCAAAAAAAATAATACACTATGACCAAGTGAGATTTATACCAGGTATGGAAGGTTGGTTCAATATTAGAAAAACAATTAATGTAATCTACCATATAAATAAAACAAAAGAAAAAAAGCAAATGATCTTATCAACTGATGTAGAAAAGGCATTTGACAAAGTCCAACACCAATTCGTGATAAAAACTCTCAGCAAAATAGGAATTGAAGGAAAATTTCTCAACATAATAAAGGACATTTATACAAAGCCAACAGCCAACATCACTCTAAATGGAGAGATCCTGAAAGCATTTCCCTTGAGAACGGGAACCAGACAAGAGTGCCCTTTATCACTGCTCTTATTCTACATTGTGTTGGAAGTCCTAGCCAGAAGAATTAGGCTAGACAAAGAAATAAAGGGCATCCGGACTGGCAAGAAAGAAGTAAAATTATCTCTATTTGCAGATGACATGATCTTATACACAGAAAACGCTAAGGAATCCTCCAGAAAACTACTGAAACTAACAGAAGAGTTTGGCAGAGTCTCAGGTTATAAGATAAACATACAAAAATCACTTGGATTCCTCTACATCAACAAAAAGAACACCGAAGAGGAAATAACCAAATCAATACCATTCACGGTAGCCCCCAAGAAGATAAAATACTTGGGAATAAATCTTACCAAAGATGTAAAAGACCTATATGAAGAAAACTACAAAGTACTAGTGCAAGAAACTAAAAGGGACCTACATAAGTGGAAAAACATACCTTGCCCATGGATAGGAAGACTTAACATTGTAAAAATATCTATTCTAACAAAAGTCATCTATATATACAATCCACTTCCGTTACAAATCCCAACGACATTTTCTAATGTGATGCAGAAACAAATCACCAACTTCATATGGAAGGGAAGGAAGCCCTGGATAAGTAAAGCATTACTGAAAAAGAAAAACAAAGTGGGAGGCCTCACTCTACCTGATTTTAGAACATATTATACAGCCACAGTAGTCAAAACAGCCTGGTACTGGTACAACAACAGACACATAGGCCAATGGAACAGAACTGAGAACCCAGGTATAAATCCATCCACATAAGAGCAGCTAATATTTGACAAAGGCCCAGTGTCAGTTAATTGGGGAAAAATAGTCTTTTTAACAAATGGTGCTGGCATAACTGGATATCCATCTGCAAAAAAAAATGAAACAGGACCCATACCTCACACCATGCTCAAAAACTAAATCCAAATCGATCAAAGACCTAAACATAAAATCTAAAACAAAAAAGATCATGGAAGAAAAAATAGTGACAACGTTAGGAGCCCTAATACAAGGCATAAACAGAATACAAAACATTTCTAAAAATGACTAAAAGAAACCAGATAACTAGGAGCTCCTAAAAATCAAACACCTATGCTCATCTAAAGACTTCACCAAACGGGCAAAAAGACCACCTACAGAACGGGAAAAAATTTTCAGGTATGACATCTCCAAACAGCACCTGATCTCTTGAGTTTTAGCAGAATCATATAGATTCCAGGCTTTCCCCTAAAATCTATACGATTCTGCTAAAACTCAACCACAAAAAGACAAACAATCCAATTAAAAATTAGGCAAGGATATGAACACACACTTCACTATAGAAGATATTCAGGTGGCTAACAGGTGCATGAGGAAATGCTCTCGATCATTAGCCATTAGAGAAATGCAAATTAAAAATATGATGAGATTCCATCTCACTCCAACAAGGCTGGCATTAATCCAAAAAAAAAAAATAATAAATGTTCGAGAGGCTGTGGAGAGGTTGGAACACTTATACACTGCTGGTGGGAATGTAAAATTGTACAACCAATTTGGAAATCAATCCGGTGCTTCCTTAAAAAGCTAGAAATAGAACTACCATACAACCCAGAAATCCCACTCCTCAGAACATATCCTAGAGAAATAAGAGCCTTTACACGAACAGATATATGCATACCCATGTGTATTGCAGCACTGTTTACAACAGCAAAAAGCTGGAAGCAACCAAGGTTTCCATCAACGGACGAACGGATATATAAATTATGGTATATTCACACAATGGAACACTACGCATTGATAAAGAACAGTGACGAATCTGTGAAACATTTCATAACGTGGAGGAACCTGGAAGGCATTATGCTGAGTGAAATTATTCAGTTGCAAAAGGACAAATATTGTATAAGACCACTATTATAAGATCTTGAGAAATGGTTTAAACTCAGAAGAACACATTCTTTTGTGGTTACGAGGGGTGGAGGGAGGGAGGGTGGGAGACAGTTATTTACTGATTAGATAGTAGATAAGAACTACTTTAGATGAAGGGAAGGACAACACTCAATACGGGGGATGTCAGCACAACTGGACCGGACCAAAAGCAAAGAAGTTTCCTGAATACACTGAATGCTTAGAAGGTCAGTGGAGCAGGGTCAGGGGTTTCGGGACTATGGCTTCAGGGAACATCTAAGTCAACTGGCAAAATAAATTCTATTAAGAAAACATTCTTCATCCCACTTTGAACTGTGGTGTCTGGGATCTTAAACGCTGGCAAGTGGCCATCTATGATGCATCGATGAGTCTCAACCCACCTGGATCAAAGGAGAATGAAGAACACCAAGATCACAAGGTAATTAAGAGCTCAAGAGACAGAAAGGGCTCCGTGAACTAGAGACTACATCATCCTGAGACCAGAAGAACTAGATGGTGCCCTGCCACAGCTGATGACTGCCCTGACAGTGAGCACAACAGAGAACCCCTGAGAGAGCAGGAGAACAATGGGATGCAGACCCCAAATTCTCATAAAAAGACCAGACTTAATGGTCTGACTGAGACTAGAAGAATCCCAGTGATCATGATCCCCAGGACATGAACCATTCTTCTTGTCCCAGGACAGGAACCATTCCCTTAGCCAAGTCAACATACATGGATAGGACTGGACAATGGGTTGGAGAGAGATGCTGACGAGGAGTGAGCTACTTCCACCAGGTGGACACTTGAGAGTATGTTGGCATCTCCTGTCTGGAGGGGAGATGGGAGGGCAGAGGGGATTAGAAACTGGTAAAACAGTCACGAAAGGAGAGACTGGAAGGAGAGTTTATATGTGAGAGACTGACTTGATTTGTAAACTTTCACTTAAAGCACAATAAAAATTATTTAAAAAAAAGAACAAAATGACAAAGTAAATAGACAATTAGAAACTCTACAAAAACCAGAACTAGAAATTGAGATTATCAATCAAATATCAGAAATAGATAACTCAATGAAAGGACATAGAAGTAGACCTGAATCATTGGAAGAAAGAATCCAGTCCCTTGATACTAATTTGTTTGAGGAACAATCAGAAAAAAAAAAGAAAGAAAGCAGGACACTGTCAAGAGTAATAATTTACTTGCAATTTTAATTACAGAAGAGGAAGAGGAAAAAAAGAAGTACAGAGAGAATTGTACTTTCTGTGTCAAAAAAAAAAAAAAAAACTTTTCTAAGATCATGAAAGACAAAAAGGTTTCTATCCAAGAAGCTCAACAAACTCCATGCAGTATAGACCCCAAAGGAAAGTCATAAAGACATATCATAATCAAACTTTCCAAAACCAAAGACAAAGAATACTGAGAGCAGCTCGTGAAAAAAAAATATCACCTACAAAGGGGCACCGATAAGACTAAGCAATGATTTCTGAGTAGAAATCATGCAGGAAGAAGACACTGGGATGAAATATATAAAATGCAGAAAGAAAAGAATAGCCAAACAAGAATCATATATCCAGTAAAATTTTCTGTCAGATACAATGGCAAAGCTAAGACATTCCCAGATAAACAGAAGTTAAGGGAATTGTAGAAACCAGACGGCCCTTATAAGAAATATTAAAGGGAGTCCTTCGGACAGAGAACCAATGACATCAGACAACAACCTGAGATAAAAACACGACAGAATCACTTTTATAGCCAACATAATTGTGGGTTGCTTTTTAAAATTTTTTGTTTATATATACGTATTTTCCCATTCTGCCACTCTCTGTCTCTTGACTGGTGCATTTAAACCATTCAGATTCTGTATGATTATTGATAGGTATGAATTTACTGCTGCCATTTTGTTATGCTTTGTTTTGTGTGCTTGTGGTGTTAGCAGTTTCTTTGTTCTGCTTGATTTTCTGTGCTGAGTTCATTTTATTTTTGGATTTTCTTTTTGTGTCCTTCTCTGTTGTTGATTTTGTGTTTGTTCAGTCTTTTATATTTTCTTCTTCTTTATTTTGTTGAGTAGATTTATTAATTTTCTTTGTTGTTACTCTGAAACTTACTTTTATCTTCCTAAGTTTAAAACAGTCTTGTTATATCTTGATATCGCCATGACTTCCTGTCCATATGGAAGTTCTACAGCTACACCAATTATTCCTCCCTTTTGTTTTTAAGTTGTCATCACTTACAAATTGACATTTCTGGTTTCCTCTTTTCAGTTTTGCAGCTTCATTTTACTTTTGAGCTTTCTCTGGGTTGGTATTTGGGTCACACACCTCAGACACAAAGACATGCATAGGTTAAACGTTAAAGAATGAACAAAATAAAATAAACTGTAAACAAAAGAGGGTAGGAGTGGCAAAAATAATCTCTGATAAAAGACTTTAAGTCAAAATCCATCGTAAGAGACAAAGATGGGCATTATATAATAAAGGGTCAATCCACCAAGAGGTCATAACCATAATAAATATTTTACACACCCAATGACAGGACACCAAAATACATTTAAAAAGAAAAAAACCTCTAACGGAATGAAAAGAGAACTAGACAGTTCTACAATAATAGTAGCTCTTAACCACTAGATCACCAGGTTTTCCATAATAATAGTAGGAGACTTTAACACACCACTTTCTATGATAGAACAACTAGAAAGAAACTCAACAAAGACACAGAAGATGTAAATAACACAATCAACCAACTTGACCACATTGATATATACAAAACACACAACCTAACAGCAGCACCAAACACATTCTTCTCCAATGCATATAGATCATTCTCCAGAATAGACCACACTTGAGGCCACGAAGCAAGCCCTGATAAATTCAAGAACATTGAAATAGTACAAAGCATGTTCTTTGGTCATAACGCTATAAAACTAGAAGTCAGTAACAATGATAAAAAATTAAAAACATGGAAACTGAATAACACTTTAAACACTATTGGGTACTAGAAGAAATTAAAAATGAAATAAAAAAATTCCTAGAATCAAAGGAAAATGAAAACACATGTCAAAACCTTTGGGACACAGCAAAAGCAGTGCTCAGAGGAGAAGTTATAGCAATTAATAAGCACATCAAAAAGGGGCCTAAATCAATAGCTTAACTCTACAGCTGTAGCAAATAGAAAAGAAGCAGCAAAAAAAGTCCCTTGTCACCAGAAGAAAGGGAGTAATAAAAAGCACCGCAGAAATAAATTCAATAGAAAACAGAAAAACAATAGAAAGAATCCACAAGACTAGAAGTTGGTTCTTTGACAGGATTAATAAAATTGATAAATCACTGGCCAAATTGACAATGGAAAAAGAATGAGAAGATGCAAATAACCAAAATAAGAAAGGAGATGGGTGACATCACAACAGAACCAACTGAGATAAAAGGATCATAACAGAATATTATGGAGAAATGTATTCCAACAAATTTGAAATTTGAAAACCTAAAAGAAATAGACAAAGCTCTAGAAACACACTACCTACCAAAACTAACACAAAAAGAGGTAGAATATTTGAACAGACCCAAACCAAAAGAAGAAATTAAAAAAAAAAAAAAAAAAGCACTGGCTCAGACAGCTTCACTGGAGAATTCTTCCAAACATTCTATGAGCTGATACCAATTCTACTCAAACTATTCCAGAACATAGAAAAGGAAGGAATGCTTTCTAATTCATTCTGTGAATCCAGCATAACCCTGATACCAAAGCCAGGCAAGATGCCACACATAAAAAAATAAAATTACAGACCAATATCCCTTATGAATACTGGTGCAAAAATTCTCAACAAAATTCTAGCCAACAGAATTCAACAGCATATCAAAATAATAATAATAATAATACATCAAGATCAGGTGGGATTCATACCAGGGATGCCAAGATGGCTCAACATTAGAAAATCAATCAACATAATTTACCACATAAATAAAACAAAGAAAAAGAACCATGTGATCATCTCAATGCAGAAAAAGCATTTGATAATGTTTAACATCCATTCCTGATAAAAATGCTCAATAAAATAGGAGTAGATCAAAGCTCTAAAATAAAAGCTAAAACAATAAAGATCACAGAAGAAAAATAGGAACAACATTAGGGGCCCTAATATATGGCACAAATATATATAAACCACAACTAAGGGTGCACAAGCACAAGAAGATAAACTAAATAACTGGGAACTCCTAAAAATTCAACACTTATGCTCATCAAAACACTTCACCAAAGAGTAAAAAGAGAACCTATAGACTGGGAAACAATGCTTAGCTATGATATAGCCAACAAGGGTCTAATCTCTAAGATTTATAGAATACTTCAATACTGCAACAATAAAGGGACAAATGATCCAATCAAAAATGGGCCAAGAATATGAATAGACACTTCACCAAAGAAGATATTCGGACATTTAACAGACACATGAGGAAATGCTCACTATCATTAGCCATTAGAGAAATGCAAATCAAAACTACAATGAGATACCATCTCACCCCAACATTATTGACACAAACCAAAAAAACAGAACATAAAAATGTTAGAGAAGTTGCAGGGGGATTGCAACTCTTACGCACTACTGCTGGGGATGTAAAATGGCATAACCACTGTGGAAAATGATGTGGCACCTCCTTAAAAGCTAGAAATAGAAACATCACATGATCCAGCAATTCCACTTCTAGGGATATATCCTAGAGAAATAAGAATTGACATATGCACACCCATGTTCACTGCAGCATTATTCACAATAGCAAAAATATGGAAACAACCTAAGTGTTCACCAACAGTGAATGGATAAACAAATTATGGCACATACACACAATGGAATACAATGCAATGATAAAGAACAACGATGAATCCATGAAACATCTCACAACATGGATGACTCTGAAAGGCGTTATACTGGGTAAAATAAGTCAATTACAAAAGGACAAATATTCTATGAGACCACTGTTATAAAACCTCGAGGAAAGGTTTACACACAGAAAAAAACAAAACAAAAATGAAAAACAATCTTTGATGTTTACGAGGGAGGGGAAGATTGGGAAGGGAAATCACTAACTAGATAGTAGATAAGTGTTAACTTTGGTGATGAGAAAGACAACACACAATGTTGAGGAAGTCAGCACAACTTGACTAAGGCAAAGTCATAGAAGCTTCCTAGACACATCCAAACACCTTTAGGGACCAAATTACTGAGACTGAGAGCTGGGTACCACGGTTCTGGGGGACATTTAGGTCACTTGGCATAACATAGTTCATAAACAAAATGTTTTACATCCTCCTTTTTGAGTAGCGTCTTGAGTCTTAAAAGTTCGACGTGACCATACATCTATTGCTCCCACCCCATCTGGGGCAAATACAAATGAAGAAAACAAAAGACACTAAGAAAATATAGTCCAAAAGACCAATGGACCACATGAACCACAGCCTCCACCAGCCTGAGCCCAGTAGAACTACATAGTACCAGTCTACCCACCACCAACTGCTTTAACAGGGATCACAGTAGAGGGTCTCAGACAGAGTGGGAGAAGAGTGTAGAACAAAATTCGAATTCACAAAAAAAGACCGGACTTACTGGCCTGACAGAGATGGAAGGAACCCCAAGACTATAGTCCCCAGATACCCTGCTAACTCAGAACAGAAGCCACTCCAGAAGTATATCCATTAGCCAAAGATTAGACATCTATCATGGTTGGAACTTTACATTTATTTGCGTGACTCTTTGATTGATAATTGACTTTTCAGCTACACTTAATTAAAGGGCAGTTCAGTCACTTTTTTTTTTTTTTTGCCACTCTCCATTAATTGTGCATTACGTAGGACACCGCTTAGAACAAAGTTGGAATTCAATACATTTTTAATAAGAGAACGAATGACTAAGACTGGAGGAATTAGAATGGGAGGGATTTGAACATTTATTTAGGTTGTAAGATTTTGTTCCGTTATACATAAGGTTGCTATGAGTCAAAGTCGATTTGGTAACACCTAACAACAACAACAAGGTGGAGAAAAAGGAGAATAGTAAAGTGATGCTTGATGAGTATATGCCAGATACCGTGTTAGGACCTGAATATGTATTGCCGCATTTAATTTATACAATATATGTACCATCAAATTGTATATCTGTGTATAGAGAAGGGCAAGTCTCCTTCTTCACAGCATTTATTTTTTTAACTTAAGCTATTATTTTCTGAAATCAAAATATAGCCCATTCCCTCAGTTGTCAAACCTTCCCCAGTTAAGACTATTGGGTGTTCCAATGCTGACCAGAAGAGATAGATGGTGCCCAGCTACCACCAATGACCGCCCTGACAGGGAAAGCAACAGAGAGTCCCTGATGATGCAGGAGAAAAGTGGGCTTGAACTCAGATTCTAGAAAAAGACCAGAGTTAATGGTCTGACTGAGACTGGAGGGACCCCAGAAGACATGGCCTTGGACTCTTTGTTAGCCCAGAACTGAAACCATTCCCGAAGCCAACTCTTTAGACAAAGATAAGACATAAAATGATACTTGTTTAGAGCGTGCTTCTTAGCTCAAGTAGATGCATGAGACTAAATGGGCAGCTCCTGTCCGGAGGTTAGATGAGAAGTCAGAAAGGGACAGGAGCTGATTGAATGGACATGGGAAACCCTGGGTGGAAAGGAGGAGTGTGCTGTCACAATATAAAAAGAGCAACTAGGGTCACACAACAATGTGTGTATAGATTTTGGTATGAGAAACAAACCTGATCTGTAAGCTTTCACTAAAACACAATACAAATAATAATAATTGGATTTAATGCTTTCAAGTAGGTGTCAAGTATTTGCTAATCTGTTCTCTATAACAGGAGAGTCATTTTCAGGGCCATTTCTCTGGTAAATACTAATTATACAAAGGCACAGGCACTTACACATTACAACTCATAATGACATTCACAACAAAATCTAAGAGGCCTGTACAGAATGTGTGAATTAAAGAAGAGATTTCTTGCCCCAAGGAGTAGTAGCCTGCCTGATACTGATTCCCTGGAATTCCAGTCTGTGTTTTCTATTCTTTGTGCTACATCAAAATTAATTTTTGCTACTATAGTTATTAAGGAGCCACGGTGGTGCCGAGGTTAAAGATCTCGGCTTCTAACCAAAGGATTAGCATTTCAAACCCACCAGCCGCTCCTGGGAAGAAAGATGTGGCAGGCTGCTTCTGTAAGGATTTTCAGCCCAGGAAATCCTATGGGGGCAGTTCTACTCTGTCCTATAGGGTCACTATGAGTCGGAATCCATAGCAACAGGTTTTTGGTCTTCTTAGTTATTGTTATTGTTAGTTGCCATCAGTCGATTCTGACTCAGCGATCCCATGTGTGCAGAATAGAACTGCCCCTTAGGGTTTTCAAAGCTGTAAGCTTTCGGAAAGAGATCACCAGGCCTGTATCCTGAGAAGCCACTGGGTGGGTTTGAACAGCCAATCTTTTGGCTAGTAGTGAAGCACTTAACCAATTATACTACCTAGTTATTAATGAGCCTAAATAAAATGAAAATGAATCAAATGAAAAGTTATTTGAATCATATCTTATCTGCAGAGTATTTTTTCCCATCTTGAATTTCATTAAAAAAATAACTTTGGAGTATTCCAAATTTTCCACAGATCTAAGTTATCCCAATTCTATTCTCCAAAATCAGGGACAGAGTAAATATAATTCTTATCATTATTTTATATAATTATGAAATGGGAGTATTCCATAAGTGGATCATAGCTCTCAATCAAGAAAATTCTCAAAATGAGATGGGTTGGAGATGTATCTGCCCTCTGCTTTAGCCATTAGTGGTCATAATGAAAAGGGAAAGAGATTAAAATTAAAGCTAATTGGTAGAATCCTTGGATTTCTTTCTTAATACTTTTGCTAAAAGAAATTTGGAGCTAAGCCTGAAGTTTTCAAAACTTCCCACAGATAAAAATTACTGGAACTCTAGCCTCCAAAATAAAGGCAAAGTATACATCATTTTGTGTTACATATTTAAATAATTGTAAACTATGTCAATACCATAGGTGGGGCAAGGTTTTTAATAGGAAATCTCACAACTAAGTATGTGGTTATTTGTTTGGAATGGTGAATAGTTTTTGAGTGAAATTGGCAATGTATGGTAACTGACTGATAACTTTTTACTAACAGACTTTTTGGAGGGGATGAGGAAGTAGTGTAGAATTTTCTTAATTGGATTATTGAGTTTTTTTTGTCTTTGTTTTCAAATGTTTTTTCCCATCACTTTGGGGATTAAAATGACATGTAATTTTTTTTTTCCCAACCAGCATCACCAACTACCATTCCTTACTCTTACATTGTTTTGTTTTATCTGTTTGCTTGATTTTACTGAGCTCTTGCATGAGTTTTGTTGTGTCACCATCCTAAATAAATGTTTTATTAAACATAAAAGAAAAGAGCTCATTAACAAATGAGCTTAGTGCCTGAATTTTCTCTCAAGTAGTTAACAGGATACCATGGCAAAGAAAGAGGCCAGTGCGATGTGCTTAACAGCCTTAAGAAAACTCAAGACAAACTCCGCATCATGGGAAAAGCTAATATAATACCTCAGGCCCAGCTTCAAAAAAAAAATCTCACAAATAGTTTACATAAGCAAACTACCTCTCCACATTGCAACAATTTTCACAATTTCCTACCAGTTCAACTTCTTAACTTCACCCTCAGAACCCACTCTTCATAAGAAGCAACTGGGGTCATAACAGCAAGAGAGGGAGAGGGAGAATGTGTGACAGAAATGCACAGTTTACCCTTTAGCAGTTTCAGGAGTCACACCTGGTAATCTTTTCTTTCTATTGTGAACCTTGACGTACTCAACATAATCAAGCAGCATCCGTCATAAAAGCTTTCCTGAACAGGAGGCGGAGCCAAGATGGCGGACTAGGCAGACGCTACCTCGGATCCCTCTTACAACAAAGACACGGAAAAACAAGTGAATCGATCACATACATAACAATCTACGAACCCTGAACAACAAACACAGATTTAGAGACGGAGAACAAACTAATACGGGGAAGCAGCGATTGTTTCCAGAGCCTGGAGCCAGCGTACCAGTCAGGTATGGCACAAGCACAGAGAGCTGCTCCACCCCCCTGAACTAACCCTGGGAGGGAGACCAGCCGGTTCCGCGGGTGGCGTGGGATGCAGCCAGTAGGAGAAGTCCCCGGGAGGCAGTGACTGGTCTTGGAGCAGGAAGAGTAGCGTCCCAGCCGAGGAACCGTCTCACCGGGATTTGGACTGGACGCAGGTACAGCATAAACACGGAGAGCTGCTCCACCCCCCTGAACTAACCCCGGGAAGGGGACCAGCCGGGTCGCGCGGGCGGCGTGGGACGCAGCTGATAGGAGAAGTCCCCGGGAGGCAGCGACTGGTATTGGAGTGGGGAGAACAGCATCCCAGCCGGGACACTCGGTCACGGCACAAGCACGGGGAGCTGCTCCACCCATCTGAACTAACCCAGGAAGGAGGCCCACCTGGCTCGCGGAGGCGGCACGGCCACGCGGCTGGAGGGACGAGAAGTCCCCGGGAGGCAACGACTGATTTTGGAGTCGAGAATGCACTGTCCCAGTAGGGGAGCCTTGACGCTGGGCTTGGGGCTGGAAGCGGAGGATCTGACCGTGACTCCAGCAGGCCAGACCCCCCGGGGGCAATCTCCACACAGCCAGCACACATAGGCGACGCGCCCGAGGGAATCTCAGATATAATAGTCATTCCAAGCAAGACAAGCAACTCTGGCTATATTCTGAGGTGCTACTCTCCTATCTCTCTGTTCCCTCCCCCACCCTCCCCAGGCGGCTTCCTTAACATCCGAATAGCCTGAGCCAGAGGAAGAACTCTGATAGGGATCTGACTGCATTTTTTTTTAGCGGATTTTCTGGAAAAACTAGTTTCCCAGTGATGGCTCGGAGACAACAATCCATATCAAACCACTTAAAGAAGCAGACCATGACAGCTTCTCCAACTCCCCAAACAAAAGAATCAAAATCTTTCCCAAATGAAGATACAATCCTGGAATTATCAGATACAGAATATAAAAAACTAATTTACAGAATGCTTAAAGATATCACAAATGAAATTAGGATAACTGCAGAAAAAGCCAAGGAACACACCGATAAAACTGTTGAAGAACTCAAAAAGATTATTCAAGAACATAGTGGAAAAATTAATAAGTTGCAAGAATCCATAGACAGACAACATGTAGAAATTCAAAAGATTAACAATAAAATTACAGAATTAGACAATGCAATAGGAAGTCAGAGGAGCAGACTCGAGCAATTAGAATGCAGACTGGGACTTCTGGAGGACCAGGGAATCAACACCAACGTAGCTGAAAAAAAATCAGATAAAAGAATTTAAAAAAATGAAGAAATCCTAAGAATTATATGGGACTCTATCAAGAAGGATAACCTCCAGATGATTGGAGTCCCAGAAAAGGAAGGGGGACAGAAAACACAGAGAAAATAGTTGAAGAACTCCTGACACAAAACTTCCCTGACATCATGAAAGACGAAAGGATATCTATCCAAGATGCTCATCGAACCCCATTTAAGATTGATCCAAAAAGAAAAACACCAAGACATATTATCATCAAACTCACCAAAACCAAAGATAAACAGAAAATTTTAAAAGCAGCCAGGGAGAAAAGAAAGGTTTCCTTCAAGGGAGAATCAATAAGTTCAGACTACTCAGCAGAAACCATGCAGGCAAGAAGGGAATGGGACGACATATACAGAACACTGAAGGAGAAAAACTGCCAGCCAAGGATCATATATCCAGCAAAACCCTCTCTCAAATATGAAGGCGAAATTAAGATATTTACAGACAAACACAAGTTTAGAGAATTTGCAAAAACCAAACCAGAGCTACAAGAAATACTAAAGGATATTGTTTGGTCAGAAAACCAAAAATATCAGATATCAGCACAACACAAGGTCACAAAACAGAACTTCCTGATATCAACTCAAATAGGGAAATCACAAAAACAAACAAATTAAGATTAATTAAAAAAAAATACACATAACAGGGAATCATGGAAGTCAATAGGTAAAAGATCACAATAATCAAAAAGAGGAACTAAATACAGGAGGCATTGAACTGCCATATGGAGAGTGATACAAGGCGATATAGAACAATACAAGTTAGGTTTTTACTTAGAAAAATAGGGGTAAATAATAAGGTACCCACAAAAAGGTATAACAACTCTATAACTCAAGATAAAAGCCAAGAAAAACGTAACGACTCAACTAACATAAAGTCAAACACTATGAAAATGAGGATCTCACAATTTACTAAGAAAAACGCCTCAGCACAAAAAAGTATGCGGAAAAAGGAAATCGTCAACAACACACATAAAAAGGCATCAAAATGACAGCACTAAAAACTTATTTATCTATAATTACACTGAATGTAAATGGACTAAATGCACCAATAAAGAGACAGAGAGTCACAGACTGGATAAAGAAACACGATCCATCTATATGCTGCCTACAAGAGACACACCTTAGACTTAGAGACACAAACAAACTAAAACTCAAAGGGTGGAAAAAAATATATCAAGCAAACAATAAGCAAAAAAGAAGAGGAGTAGCAATATTAATTTCTGACAAAATAGACTTTAGACTTAAATCCACCACAAAGGATAAAGAAGGACACTATATAATGATAAAAGGGACAATTGATCAGGAAGACATAACCATATTAAATGTTTATGCACCCAATGACAGGGCTGCAAGATACATAAATCAAACTTTAACAGAATTGAGAAGTGAGATAGATACCTCCACAATTATAGTAGGAGACTTCAACACACCACTTTCGGAGAAGGACAGGACATCCAGTAAGAAGCTCAATGGAGACACGGAAGATCTAATTACAGCAATCAACCAACTTGACCTCATTGACTTATACAGAACTCTTCACCCAACTGCTGCAAAATATACTTTTTTTTCTAGCGCACAAGGAACATTCTCTAGAATAGACCACATATTAGGTCATAAAACAAACCTTTGCAGAGTCCAAAACATCGAAATATTACAAAGCATCTTCTCAGACCACAAGGCAATAAAACTAGAGATCAATAACAGAAAAACTAGGGAAAAGAAATCAAATACTTGGAAAATGAACAATACCCTCCTGAAAAAAGACTGGGTTATAGAAGACATCAAGGAGGGAATAAGGAAATTCATAGAAAGCAACGAGAATGAAAATACTTCCTATCAAAACCTCTGGGACACAGCAAAAGCAGTACTCAGAGGCCAATTTATATCGATAAATGCACACATAGAAAAAGAAGAAAGAGACAAAATCAGAGAACTGTCCCTACAACTTGAACAAATAGAAACTGAGCAACAAAAGAAACCATCAGGCACCCGAAGAAAACAAATAATAAAAATTAGAGCTGAACTAAATGAATTAGAGAACAGAAAAACAATTGAAAGAATTAACAAAGCCAAAAGCTGGTTCTTTGAAAAAAATAACAAAATTGATAAACCATTGGCTAGACTGACTAAAGAAATACAGGAAAGGAAACAAATAACCCGAATAAGAAACGAGAAGGACCACATCACAACAGAACCAAATGAAATTAAAAGAATCATTTCAGATTATTATGAAAAATTGTACTCTAACAAATTTGAAAACCTAGAAGAAATGGATGAATTCCTGGAAAAACACTACCTACCTAAACTAACACATTCCGAAGTAGAACAACTAAATAGACCCATAACAAAAAAAGAGATTGAAATGGTAATCAAAAAACTCCCAACAAAAAAAAGCCCTGGCCCGGACGGCTTCACTGCAGAGTTCTACCAAACTTTCAGAGAAGAGTTAACACCACTACTTCTGAAGGTACTCCAAAGCATAGAAAATGACGGAATACTACCGAACACATTCTATGAAGCCACCATCTCCCTGATACCAAAACCAGGTAAAGACATTACAAAAAAAGAAAATTATAGACCTATATCCCTCATGAACATTGATGCAAAAATCCTCAACAAAATTCTAGCCAATAGAATCCAACAACACATCAAAAAAATAATTCACCCTGATCAAGTGGGATTTATACCAGGTATGCAAGGCTGGTTTAATATCAGAAAAACCATTAATGTAATCCATCACATAAATAAAACAAAAGACAAAAACCACATGATCTTATCAATTGATGCAGAAAAGGCATTTGACAAAGTCCAACACCCATTTATGATAAAAACTCTTGCCAAAATAGGAATTGAAGGAAAATTCCTCAACATAATAAAGGGCATCTATGCAAAGCCAACAGCCAATATCACTCTAAATGGAGAGATCCTGAAAGCATTTCCCTTGAGAACGGGAACCAGAGAAGGATGCCCTTTATCACCGCTCTTATTCAACATCGTACTTGAAGTCCTAGCCAGGGCAATTAGGCTAGACAAAGAAATAAAAGGTATCCGGATTGGCAAGGAAGAAGTAAAGTTATCACTATTTGCAGATGACATGATTATATACACAGAAAACCCTAAGGAATCCTCCAGAAAACTACTGAAACTAATAGAAGAGTTTGGCAGAATCTCCGGTTATAAAATAAACATACAAAAATCACTTGGATTCCTCTACATCAACAAAAAGAACACCGAAGAGGAAATAACCAAATCAATACCATTCACAGTAGCCCCCAAGAAGATAAGATACTTAGGAATAAATCTTACCAAGGATGTAAAAGACCTATACAAAGAAAACTACAAAGCTCTACTACAAGAAATTCAAAAGGACCTACTTAAGCGGAGAAACATACCTTGCTCATGGATAGGAAGACTTAACATAGTAAAAATGTCTATTCTACCAAAAGCCATCTATACATTTAACGCACTTCCGATCCAAATTCCAATGTCATATTTTAAGGGGATAGAGAAACAAATCACCAATTTCATATGGAAGGGAAAGAAGCCCCGGATAAGCAAAGCACTACTGAAAAAGAAGAAGAAAGTGGGAGGCCTCACTTTACCTGACTTCAGAACCTATTATACAGCCACAGTAGTCAAAACAGCCTGGTACTGGTACAACAACAGGCACATAGACCAATGGAACAGAATTGAGAACCCAGACATAGATCCATCCACGTATGAGCAGCTGATATTTGACAAAGGACCAGTGTCAATTAATTGGGGAAAAGATAGCCTTTTTAACAAATGGTGCTGGCATAACTGGATATCCATTTGCAAAAAAATGAAACAGGACCCATACCTCACACCATGCACAAAAACTAACTCCAAGTGGATCAAAGACCTAAACATAAAGACTAAAACGATAAAGATCATGGAAGAAAAAATTGGGACAACCCTAGGAGCCCTAATACAAGGTATAAACAGAATACAAAACATTACCAAAAATGATGAAGAGAAACCCGATAACTGGGAGCTCCTAAAAATCAAACACCTATGCTCATCTAAAGACTTCACCAAAAGAGTAAAAAGACCACCTACAGACTGGGAAAGAATTTTCAGCTATGACATCTCCGACCAGCGCCTGATCTCTAAAATCTACATGATTCTGTCAAAACTCAACCACAAAAAGACAAACAACCCAATCAAGAAGTGGGCAAAGGATATGAACACACATTTCACTAAAGAAGATATTCAGGCAGCCAACAGATACATGAGAAAATGCTCTCGATCATTAGCCATTAAAAAAGAAATGCAAATTAAAACTACGATGAGATTCCATCTCACACCAGCAAGGCTGGCATTAATCCAAAAAACACAAAATAATAAATGTTGGAGAGGCTGTGGAGAGATTGGAACTCTCATACACTGCTGGTGGGAATGTAAAATGGTACAACCACTTTGGAAATCTATCTGGCGTTATCTTAAACAGTTAGAAATAGAACTACCATACAACCCAGAAATCCCACTCCTCGCAATATACCCTAGAGATACAAGAGCCTTCATACAAACAGATATATGCACACCCATGTTTATTGCAGCTCTGTTTACAATAGCAAAAAGTTGGAAGCAACCAAGGTGTCCATCAAAGGATGAATGGGTAAATAAATTGTGGTATATTCACACAATGGAATACTACGCATCAATAAAGAACAGTGATGAATCTCTGAAACATTTCATAACATGGAGGAACCTGGAAGGCATTATGCTGAGCTAAATTAGTCAGAGGCAAAAGGACAAATATTGTATAAGACCACTATTATAAGATCTTGAGAAATAGTAAACCTGAGAAGAACACATACTTTTGTGGTTACGAGGGGGGGAGGGAGAGAGGGTGGGAGAGGGTTTTTTTATTGATTAATCAGTAGATAAGAACTGCTTTAGGTGAAGGGAAAGACAATACTCAATACATGGAAGGTCCCCTCAATTGGACTGGACCAAAAGCAAAGTTGTTTCCGGGATAAAACGAATGCTTCAAAGGTCAGCGGAGCAAGGGCGGGGGTCTGGGGAACATGGTTTGCGGGGACTTCTAAGTCAATTGGCAAAATAATTCTATTATGAAATCATTCTGCATCCCACTTTGAAAGGTGGCGTCTGGGGTCTTAAATGCTAACAAGCAGCCATCTAAGATACATCAATTGGTCTCAACCCACCTGGATCAAAGGAAAATGAAGAACACCAAGGCCACACGACAACTAAGAGCCCAAGAGACAGAAAGGGCCACATGAACCAGAGACCTACATTATCCTGAGACCAGAAGAACTAGCTGGTGCCCGGCCACAATCGATGACTGCCCTGACAGGGAGCACAGCAGAGGACCCCTGAGGGAGCAGGAGAGCAGTGGGATACAGACCCCAAATTCTCATAAAAAGACCAAACTTAATGGTCTGACTGAGACTGGAGGAATCCCGGCGGCCATGGTCCCCAGACCTTCTGTTGGCACAGGTCAGGAACCATCCCCGAAGACAACTCATCAGACATGAAAGGGACTGGTCAGCGGGTGGGAGAGAGACGCTGATGAAGAGTGAGCTAATTATATCAGGTGGACACTTGAGATTGTGTTGGCAACTCTTGTCTGGAGGGGGGATGGGAGGATAGAGAGAGAGGGAAGCAGGCAAAATTGTCAAGAAAGGAGAGACTGAAAGGGCTGACTCAAGAGGGGGAGAGCAAGTGGGAGTAGGGAGTGAGATGTATGTAAACTTATATGTGACAGACTGATTGGATTTGTAAACGTTCACTTGAAGCTTAATAAAAGTTATTAAAAAAAAAAAAAAGCTTTCCTGAACAGACAACATTCACACATTAGAAATAAATCAAACAACAAATTGTCCTAAATATCACTAGGAATTTATGGGTAAGATGGAGAATACTATTTAGCCATACCTTAATCCTAAAAAGGCTCCTGAAAAATAATTAAAAGCGAAAGGGAATATAGGGTCTTGCCAAAGATGTATAGGAAACATAAAATTGCAGAAAGTTAAAAAGAAGATGAAAGAAAAAACAGTTTATAAAGGGAAGTTTGAAATACTCATGAACTACAAAAATCTGCCCTTACATAATTCAACACAAATCTAACTGATTCCCTACTTTGAAAGCTGTCCTATTAGATGAAGTCGTTGGTGGAATATTCAAATACAGCAATATGGGACAAATATAGTGAAAGCTAATCGAGGAGTTGGAGAAGATCTGGTGAGAAAGGTGGCAGGAAATCATCGTAAGTTAGTGTCTTAAGATATAGGAATTGAGAAAGCTTCTTATTTATTTGTAGGTTGCTAGAATTTTTTTTAGAAGGAACAGTTTCAGTAGAGCGGACAGGGTGATGGATAAGTAGATCTGGGAATGCAGACTACTGACTGCAGAGGTTTGGAAGAAGAAAGAAGCTCTTAGATAATGATCATCGAGCCTGTGAGCAGAAGACTTTGAGATTCTCATCAACTTCTTAATCATATGTCTTATGAATATAAGTGCCAATCACATCCTGGTGACACTGAGGCTTTCCACTCTATAAAACAAAACATCTCTTTATCTGCTCTTCTGTGATTGGGGAGTTGTTTTCAGTTGAGTTCAGTTTCCCTGTGGCTTGTCCTTTGACCTCTAGTCACTATCACCAACTCCTATGTAGATTAGCATGCACAGGGACTGCAGCATGTTAACTTTACTTTGGAAAATTAAGGCCCCAAGATATGTACAACTCTACCTATATAATAATATTTAACAAAATAGAACATTGTCTACTCACATTTAAATATAAATATATATTAAAAGAGTTTAGGACCAAGAAACTAAAGCTCTCTGATCTAGTTCTAGTTCTGCCATGAGGTTGCGTTTTGAGTTCAAATAATGGAGAAGGAGGTAAGTAGCTGAATAAGGACAGCCTACGCCTGATTTGTGCAAAGATTAGTAGGTGTTAAGTGTTAAGTACAACCCAAGGGAGTATCTATCTTTGCTATGTCACCCTGCTAACTAATGAGAGAATCCATTTACTAACACGGTCCTCTCTATTCTGTTAACGAAGTCCCCTGGCCACTGTATGTGGAGAATTGGCTGGGCTGCAAATGTCATACTCAGGCTCCACACTTTTATAGGATCTCGTTGCCAAGTTTTTATGTCAAAACTCCTTGGATTCATATAGAGTTAGGGAATCCATATAATTTATCTTATAAACTAAAATATTACTGAGAGTAAAAGGGGGAACCATTAAAAATCATGCATAAACTCTGGCAAAGCTGGACACCTTCCTACATAGAGAGCCCTTCTCAATGCAAAACCTAATAACCTGATTAGTCTCCTTTCTACCATTCTCTTCTCTCTCTCTACTGTTCTCCCTCCTCACTTCCACTTCCACCTCCAATCATTTTCTATTCTAGAATTTTCTCCATAAACAATGTGCACATCACATATCCATGCTTTGAGCAGATGTCAATTTCCCTCTGATTTTTATGCACTTCCTCACCCTCTTTGACACTCGTTATCCTCCTGCTCCATTCATCCTTGAAAGCCAAACTGACACATCATCTTTTCTGCAAAGTCTTTCAAGAGACTCTTAAGTATAAATAATCACTCACTTTGTGGCCTTATTCCTCCTCCATGTTTGTGATGCTGATGTTATCATGAAATTATTAAAATCAAGGACACTGGAGTTAGACCTGAGGTCTTCTACCGCTGTTGTTGTTAGATGCTGTCGAGTCAGTTCCAACCCACAGCGACCCTATGTACAATAAAATGAAACACTGCCCGGTCCTGTGGCATCCTCACAATCCTTATTATGCTTCAGCCCATTGTTGCAGCCACTATGTCAATTCATCTCATTGTGGGTCTTCCGATTTTTCACTGACCTTCTACTTTACCAAGCATGATGTCCTTCTCCGGGGACTGATCCTTCCTGAGAACATGACCAAAGTATGTGAGACGTAGTCTCACCACCCTTGCTTCCAAGGAGTATTCTGGTTGTACTTCTTCCAAAACAGATTTTTCATTCTTTTGGCAGTCCGTGGTATATTCAGTATTCTTTGCCAACACCACAATTCAAAGTCGTCAATTCTTCTCCAGTCTTCCTTATTCATTGCCCAGCTTTCGCATACATATTAGGTGATTGAAAACACCATGGCTTTGGTCAGGCACACCTTAGTCTTCAAGGTGATATCCTTGCTTTTCAACACTTTAAACAGGTCTTTTGCAGCAGATTTGTCCAATGTGATGCGTCTTTTGATTTCTTGACTGCTGCTTCCGTGGGTGTAGATTGTGCATCCTTGACAACTTCAATTTTTTCTCCATTTATCATGATGTTGCTTCTCGGTCCAGTTGTGAGGGTTTTTGTTTTCTTTATGTTGAGTTGTAATCCATGCTGAAGGCTGTGGCCTTTGATCTTCATCAGTAAGTGCTTCACTCCGTCTCCACTTTTAGCAAGCAAGGTTGTGTCATCTGTATAACGCAGGTTGTTAATTCACCTTCCTCCAATCTTGGTACCCCATTCTTCTTCATATAGTCCAACCCAAAAAGAACCAAACCCGGTGCTGTTGAGTCGATTCCGACTCATAGCAACCCTATAGGACAGAGTAGAACTGCCCCATAGAGTTTCCAAGGAGCAGCTAGCAGATTTGAACTGCTGACCCTTTGGTTACCAGCCGTAGCACTTAACCACTATGCCACCAGCATTCCAGCTTCTTGGACTATTTGCCCAGCATACAGATTGAATAGGCATGGTAAAAGGATACAACCCTGAAACACACCTTTCCTGACTTTAAACCGCAATATCCCCTTGTTCTGTTCAAATGACTGCCTCTTGATCTATGTACAGGTTCCTCCTGAGCACAATTAAGTGTTCTGGAATTCCCATTCTTTGGAATGTTATCCATAATTTCTTACAATCCACACAGTCGAATGCTTTTGCATAGTCAATAAAACACAGGTAAACATCTTTCTGGTATTCTCTTCTTTTAGCCGGGGTCCATCTGGCATCAGCAATGATATCCCTCGTTGCATGTCCTCTTCTGAATCTGGCTTGAATTTCTAGCACTTTCCTGTCAATATACTGTTGCAGCCACTTTTGAATAATCTGCAGCAAAATTTTACTTGCATGCGATATTAATGATATTGTTCAATAATTTCCATATTCAGCTGGATCACTTTTCTTGGAAATAGGCGTGAATATGGATCTCTTCCAGTCTGCTGGTCAGGTAGCTGTCTTCCAAATTTCTTGGCATAGATGAGTGAGCACTTTTAACATTGCATACATCTGTTGAAACATCTCAAATGATATTTCATCAATCCCTGGACCATAGTTTTCTGCCAATGCCTTCAGAGCAGCTTGGACTTCCTCCTTCAGTATCATTGGTTCTGATGATATACTACCTCTTCAAATGTTTGAATGTAGACCAATTTTTTTTGTATAATGACTCTGTGTATTACCTAGTGAGAGCAATAAGGCAGGAAAAACAAATAAAGAGAGTCCAAATTGAAAAGAAAGAAGTAAAACTATCCCTATTCACAGACGATATGATTCTGTATATAGAGAAGCCAGTTGTCAAAAACCAAAGACAAAAAGAGAATCTTGACAGCAGCAAGAAAGAAGCAACTGATCATGTACAAATCCATTGCTTTCATGTCAATTCTGACTCATAGTGACGCTATAGGACAGAGTAGAATTGCCCCATATGGTTTCCAAGGCTGTAATTTTTACGGAAGCAGACTGCCACATTTCTTTCTTCTGTGGAGTGGCTAATGGATTTGAATACTGACATTTCTGTTTTCAGCCGAGCCTAACCACTGCATCACTAGGGCTTCTATCATGTACAAGCGGTCCTCAATAAGACAATTCACAAATGAATTATTTTATGTTTGTAATTTTTTGGTGATGTAATGCTTTTTCACTAATGGAATGCATGCTCAATCACTTAAGTGTTGGTAGTCTTTTGTTGTAGTTTTTTTTTTAATTAATATTATGCAATACACATATATACCAGTGAACTCGGAGTAAGATAGGTGGAATGAGGCAGGGGAAAATTGTTTATTCTTATCAATTTTTTTTGGTTGTTGCCGTTGAGTGAAACTTTTGAAAGCATGTGATAACACATAAAGGCACTGTACATAATTACATAACTGCCCTTAGAACTGATTAGCTGATCCCCTCAGATCATATTGTGGAGGATGATTACATCATTGTATAACTGCCAAACTGCATCATTACATAACTGCCAAGCCATTGTGAATCATGGCCCAGCAAAGTGGCCTCACAACCTGAACCATCACAACAGGATAATACAAATACCATACCTCCAAACAAATATGAAAATACACAAAGGGAGACATTGCATAATTCCAGCCTCCTATAAAACAAAAGCTTCAAAAGGAAATGCTGTCATGGGAACATTACCACTGCAATAAATTACCTCTTACAGCAAAACAAGTACTTACAGCTTGAAAGAAGAAGATAGGTCCTTGACGATTGCAGGAAACGTACATGCAATACATCAAGGACAGTACAACGTGTGCTTACACTGTATTTCTCCTACAAAAATAAGTTTTTCACATGAACATTACCTAATTCCAAAAACTGAATGGGCCCAACAACATTAAAAAAAAAAAAAAAAAAAAAAGCTTGCTGTCAAGTCAATTCTAACTCATAGTGATCCTATAGCCACGATGTAGGATGGAGAAAAACTGCCCCATAGGGTTTCCAAGGAGCAGCTGGTGGATTTAACTGCCAACTTTTTGTATAGCAGCTGAGCTCTTAACAGCTGCAAAAAAACTGTAAATATCCTTACAAGGCTTATTTCACTGTATAGAATTCCAAACGGTGCAAAAAAATGTAATTGGCACTTATTTGTACCTGTGTACATGAAGACATCAAGGATCCATGTTTACAGTATGTTTCACCTGAAAATAATTTATCCACTTTAATATTACCTAATGCTGAAAACTGTACCCTCTCAATAACATAAAGGAAAGAGTAAATATGTTTACAAGGCTTATCTTGCTGTACAGAGGGAAAAAGAGACAAAAGTCATTCACAGTCACTCCTCCTGGCTGCAGCACCTCCTGCAATAACCTCCCAGGACAACATCATGGTGCGGATGAATCTCCTTCAGGTTTAAGCACCTATAGAAGTCCCTGCCCTGACAACAGCACATACTAAAAATGTTACAAAAGCTCATCTATAAACCCAGAGGCAGAAAATGTGAGTGGTACTCATATGTACCAGTATACATGAAAGCGTTATAACAGCCAGCATCTCTTCAGAAACCATGGAGGCCAGAAAGCAATAGAATTACATATTCAAAGTGATGAAAGAAAACAAAACAACAAAAAAAAACAGTCAACCAAGAATTTTATATCTGGCAAAACTATCCTTCAAGAATGAAAGAGAAATTAAGACATTCCAGATATACAAAAGCTGAGGGAGTTTGTTACTAGTACACTTGCCCTTTGAGAATGCTAAACTGATATTTTTATTGGGCTGAAATAAAAAGACACTAGACAGTAACTCAAAGCTACATGAAAAAATAAAGAACACTGGAAAAGGCAACTACATAAGTAAATATAAAAGCCAGTATTGTTGTACTTTTGGTTGGTAACTTCTTTTTTCCTTATATAAGAGGTAAATGCATAAACAATAATTATAAATCTATGTTTTTAGGCCACAATATATAAAGATGGAACCTGTGACAATAACAATGTAAAGGGGGAGAAACAAAGATGTACAGGAACAGAGCATTTGCATATGATTTAAATGAAATTGATATTTTTCAAACCAGGTTGTTATAAGAAGTTGATTGTAATCTCCAATGTAACCACTAAGAAAATAACTGAAAGGCACACAGAAATTTAAAAAAAGAAGGCAATCAAAATGGTACAAATGAAAAAAAAAAAGAAGAAAAAATTAAAGCAATGATGAATTGAGGAAAACAAATAGCAAAATGACTGAAATAACTCTCTTCCTTTCATTAATTATTTTAAATGTAAATGGATTAAACTTTCCAATTAAAAGACAAGAGACTCACTTTAGGTATAAAGACACAAAGACATTGAAAGTAAAAAGAAGAAAATTCATTCCAAGCAAATATTACCCAAATGTAGCTGGGGTTGTTATATTATCATCAGGAAAAATATATATATATATTTTAAGTCAAAAAATGTTACAAGAGACAAAAAGAACATTTTATGTTGAAAATAGGTTCAATTCATTGAGAAGATATAACAATTATAAACATATATATACCCAACAACAGAACCTCAAAATACGTGAAAGCAAAAATTGACAGAATTTAAGAAATAGTTCTACAATAATAGTGGGAGACTTCAATACCCCATTTTCAATAATGTATAAAATAACAAGAAAGATCAAGAAAATGGAGGACTTGAACACCAATATAAACCAATTAGACCTGACAGACATGTACCAAACACTCCAATTAACAAGAGAATGCACATTCTTTTCAGACACACATGGAACATTCATTGATCATATCTCTGTTACATTTATCTAAATAACCTAGTTTTCTACAGCCATTCCTCTTCTATTATGCTTTTTTGGATTTCTGACATTTCACCAATCTAGTTTGTGAACATCTCACTTAAAATGTGATGCTCAGACTTTGAAGGTGCAATGGCACTTAGAATGTGCCTGGTACATAGGAAGGCACAACAAATGTCTGTTGAATGAATGAATGATTTCTCCTTTCCCCAACTCTTGTGTTCCTTTATGTTGAAGTCAGTTTGCTCTTACTATCTGGAATTCTTCCTACCCATGTGGATACCTTCTCTCATTGAAAAAAAGAAAATGACAACCCCTATCTTTCTCTCAGTGTCTCATACCCTGGAGATTTCTCTTTTTCAGGCCAAATCTTTCTGCTACCATGTTTATATATTAAATTGGTGTTATTGTTTGTTTCCCAAAAGGGACTTTCATAGGGATGTTAGTCACTGCTGAGAGGATGATGTCTGACTTCATAAGTCAGCATGTTTTTTACTTTTATGTTGTCTCCCTATTCATATCTCTTTTGTTTCCCCTATTATCCATTTAATAATATCATTTTTTAAAGTTACAGCCTCTAACAGATCTGCTGAAGGAAATCAAAGAAAAGATGTTTTGCCTAAATCAGGTTCAGAGTGTTAACTGGCTGTAGCAAACTGTGTAATGGTGGAAGCATTAATCAGTGTAAGAAACACAAGAAGAAAAAGATACTCATGGGGGCAGGTTAAAGACATTTTTGAAAACTACTTGTTCATTGGAGATACTCCTTTTTTGGATGCTTTGAGTTTTGTTTTAATTGGGCACATTGATCTCTTTCAGTCCCATGATTCCAGGACCTGTTGGATAATATCCTTTCCTCGATACAACCTAGAGTGTGTCCTAGAGGCCCTAGATAGGTAAATAGTGTCTTCTGCTGAGAGGATGGAAAGTTATTGTTAAAGGGGAAACTTGCAACTGTACTAAAGGAGTTTTCATACTAACATATTTGAAACAAAATAATAGGGTTGTGGGTTAGAAAGAATCAGAGAGGGCTGTGGTTAAAATTTCTAGGAAGGAATGTAAGAAAATAGTGCCCCAACCTCAGAGGATGATAGATAAAAAGAATTCTAACAATAAAAAGCTGCAATGAGTTGGAAGCAAATGAAGGAATGAAGCCTGACAGTTGCCTGTTGTCCCTCACACAGGCCCATTTTTCTGAGCCATTCTATCATGTTTCTTTTTTTTTTTTTCACTTCCCTGTCCTGGATCCCAAGATTTCAAAGATATAATCCTTTTCAAACCTCTATTGGATAATTGGAGCCCTGGTGGTACAGTGGTTAAGAGTTCAGCGGTAACCAAAAAAAAAAAAAAAAGGTTGCCAGGTGCTTCTTGAAAACCTTATGGGGCAGTTCTACTCTGTCCTATAGGATTTCAATGAGTCAGAATTCACTTGACTGCAACAGGTTGCACGTTTTTGAATTGGATAATTGAAAAAATAGAAAGCAAGGAGTGTGCAAATGGGCCGATAAAGAAAAATAACTCTAATTTTAATATAATAAAAAATATAATAGTTACACGAATTTCTGTATAAGCCCAAAACAGCCATGATTAATGAGCACCCTTCTAGAAGAGGTCAAAATGAGTAGTTGGGTGTTCTATAACATTTGACTTCTGGTCTTTGGAGTAAATATGCCTTTCATGTCCTTCCAAAGAACTAGGAATGGCAAAGGAGGGGTTCCAGTATACTGAGTACTTAGAAAATTCTGGGGATTTAGCAAGATGGGGTTTTGTCATTTGTCTTTATGGAGAACTAGGAGAGGATCAAAGGCCACAGTTTTCAGTATGGATTACACCTCAACATAAAGAAAACAAAAATCCTTATAACTGGATCAATAAGCAACATCATGATAAACAGCGAAAAGATTGAAGTTGTCAAGGATTTCATTTTACTTGGATCCAAAATCAACGCCCATGGAAGCAGCAGTAAAAAGATCAAAAGACGCATTGTATTGGGCAAATGTGCTGCAAAAGACCTCTTTAAAGTGTTGAAAAACAAAGACATCACCTTGAGGACTAAGGTGCACCTGACCAAAGCCATGATGTTTTCTGTCACGTCATATGCATGTGAAAGCTGGACAATGAATAAGGAAGACTGAAGAAGAATTGATGCCTTTGAATTATGGTGTCTGGGAAGAATATTGAATATACCATGGACTGCCAAAGAACAAACAAAACAAACAAAAATACAGCCAGAACACTCCTTAGAAGGTAGGATGGTGAAACTCTATCTCACACACTTGGGACATATTATCGGGAGGGACCAGTTCCTGAAGAAGGACATCATGCTTGGTAAAGTACAGGGTAAGCAAGAAGAGGAAAAACCTCAATGAAATGGATTGACACAATCGCTGCAAAAATGGGCTCAAACAGAGCAATGATTGCGAGGGTGGTGCAGGACTGGGTAGTGTTTCCTCCTGCTGTATATAGGGTCCCTGCGACTCAGAACCAACTGAATGGCACCTAACAACATCTAATATAAACTATCTTCTTTGCTGAGCAATAATCTTTTAATCATGAAGTCTTCTAGTTTCCAACTTTAAGTCCTTGTCCACACAGAAGCATAAATATTTTGTTTTTCAAAGAAAGAGGTAAAAGGAATCTATCCAACATGACAGCAAATTCTTCTTTACTAAAAGAACTGTGGGTATTGTACATTCTTTTCCTGCTCTGAATAGAAAAGAGATTTAGATTTTTAATTATCCTTTCATTTCAACTAATTTTTTTTTTTTAAACACAGCAAGATATTCTGTCCAGAGCCTATGAATAGATAAAGCAAGTCACTGAAGAGACAGAATATTTCATAAGATTCTAGAGAGTTTTTCTGTTCCAAAAGGGATTAAGGAAGAACAAAGTCCATGATTTACCTGGAGTAGAATATTACTTGTTTATGAATCTACCACATGAACTCCTTTGGACTTAGCACATTAACCAGTTTTTTTCACATTTAAAGGGAAAATAAGCATCAAGTGCAAAATCTGGATTAATATATAGAATGAAGAAGAAAAAGAGATTATTAGCTTTTGCAAAATCCATCATACTCACACCCTTGTCCTTTTCTCCCTTACTGCACCAGGAGCTAATGAGACATCCAAAATGTTTATGTAAAATAAAAACTGAGAGATCATTTAGACTACATCTTTTTTGGTGATGCCATTATATTTTTTCCTTGAAATTTTGCATAAGTAAACAATTTATTGATTTTATAGGTTTAAAAGAAGAAAGTGGGAAAGATTATTACATCAAAATTGAGAGATTATACTCTCAATAAAGCAAATTAGGAAAAGTTTAGCCATTAATCAGAAAAAAAAAAACAATGTCTACAATGTAATTTTCTTTATTCACAAACATGCATTGATCATATACTACGACCAGAAATCAGGTGAGATACTGAAACACCAACATTAATAATTCATAGACTCTTCTATCAGGAAAAGCACACACTGGTGGGAAAATGAAATACAAATTAAATAAGCATGATCATTTCAGTGTAATAATTAGGGCATTAAAGGTATGTATATGGTATGGACAGGAAATTAATATTTCCTGTTGGGGTTTTGAGAGAAGTCTTTACAAAAGAGAAAAATATCTAGGATCTGTAATGTGAAAAACCCTAGATGAGAGGATCTGGCTTTAATCAATGATGCAAAATAATGAGCTTAATATTTTAGACGACTGACTTTAATAGCAATGTATAGGATGTTTTACAGGATGAATAGTATACAGCTAGGGAGACAAGCTAGGAACCTAAAGCAACCACCCAGTCAAGAGAGGGAGAAATGATAAATTCATATGAAGTAGAATTGATCTCTTAGTAAATAATTGGAGTCCCTGGATGGCGCAAACAGTTAAGGCACTCGGCTGGTAACCAAAAAGTTTGAGGTTTAAGTTCTCCCAGAGGTGCTTCACAAGAAAGGCCTGGCAATCTACCTCCAAAACTCAGCCACTGAAAACCTTACGTAGCAGTTCTACTCTGATACACATAGGGTTGCCACGAGTCAGAACTGACTCTAAGGCAGCTGGAAAAGAACGAAGAAGTAAATAATTGGACGTGAGGGCAGGAGGACAGAATGAAGAAAGGAAGTAATCTAACTTGAAAAACCAGGTGGATAGTACTGCTCTCATATGAGATATAGGAGGAATTCAGTGCATTATAAAACTAATATCTAGTTTTTTTTTCAAGGTAAATAATAGGATTGCTTATGTACCTGTTGACTTTGAAGAGTCCATGGACTAACCAAATAGTGATGTCCAAAAGGCAAGTTGGAAGCATGACTCAGGGCTAGACACTAAAAACACGGACATAAGCCAGATTACTCCAAGAATGTGTGAAGAAGTAGAAAAATACTGAGGAAAGAACATGAGAGAACATTTGTGAGAACTTAAGAAGCCTGGGGAGTTCTGAGACCTCTTTCCCTTCAACTTGTTATCAGTCCTTAGATTAGTCAATATCTCAGATGCACTGTTAAAGTCAGTGAATTTTAAAAAATAATTAATTTGTATATATACTATTACTTACATATACATATATATATGTGCACATAGATATATACATATACACAGACACATATTCATTGCCATTGAGTCGCTTCTGACTCATATGTATTAACTTATTTACAACTCACTCTAAGCTAAACTGTATATATGGATCTATTTAATTCTTTCCAAAAACCATCTATGGCAGCTATTATCATTACCCTCAACTTGTGAAAGTGTAAACTGAGGCACAAAAAGTCTAAGTAACTTGATCAAGGTTATCAGACAGTAATTGATGGAGCCAAATAAAAATAGAGATACTGGTGAGGTATGGGGGAAGCATAAGTCATAGGATTCCAGTTGGTTCATTTTAGGATATGATTATTCCTGAGTGGTTTAGAGCCTCAATCTAGGTCCCAACTACCCCTGAATATTGGGGAAAACAGACGCCTCATACAGCTGTGTGGTTTCATAGGATACATCAGACACTTAGCTGGGTGTAGAGAGGAGTATCGGGATGAGTATTTATTTGACGTATGATAATATTGAAGTTAATTACGGAAAATGACTCATCAAGTGGCACTAATTACCTGAAATCTGAGACAATGACTCTAAGGGACAAGAACTCTGTAGGTGTATTAGGATGGTTACATTAAGTCTCTTCTGTTTAGCAAATAGCAAGATTTATGGGAACAATTATACCAGGGGACATTTAACAGATCAGGAACCGACACCTTAAGGTTCCAGTGGGTAATCCTATGGCAAAACTCCTTGACTTTAAAACCCATTGCTGTCGAGTCTGTTCTGACTCATAGTGATCTATAGGACAGAGTAGGATTGCTCCAAAGAGTTTCCGAGGAGCGCCTGGTGGATTTGAACTGGTGACCTTTTGGTTAGCAGCCGCAGCACTTAATCACTAAGCCGCCCGGGTTTCCTCAACTTTAAGTGTGCTTTTATCACCATTAGATAAAACAGGGCCATAGAGCAGGTTTATGTGTTGATACTAATATAGAATTAATCTTGGGTGATTAAACCTGGAAGGGACCAAAAATATGATGTGTTTATCTCTCAAATATTAGATGAAGAGGTCAAGAGAGAAGGAATTTTCCCAGTGTCATAGACTCAGGATCAGAATTTAGGTCCAAGATATTTTATAGTAGAAACTCCATTATAGTGATTCTGAATCCATTTCATCTAATCTCTTGAATTATATTTAACATTTTGTGGTTATATGTACACATACATTCACACTTGCTCATGCGCACAGACACACATTTTTCTGGAGAAAAGATCTAATAGTATTCTTGTGTTCTTGAAAGGGTTTAAGACTCTCAAAATAGATAAGGACCACTCCGCAACAGCCTAAAGTAGAAACATAAAATATGATCTCTATGACTGAAAGGGTTAAAGTTAAATGTGAAAAAAAGAAAAGCAAAGAAACTTGTATTCATTTTTCACAGAGGAACAGAGAAAATTTTGTAACTACTTCACTTAGAGCAAATGGTGAAAAGAAAAAAAAAAGCAACAGTAAAGAAGAGATGCAGAAAGGGCAGAGAGGAGGAGAGGAAGGGATGGAAAAATATAAAAGGAGAGAGAGGGGCAAAAAATATATGCAATAAAAAGTGCTGCTTACACCCTTCATATCAAATATAGGCCTACCCTCTTCTGTTCTCTGACATCACTTGTGGACAATTTTCTAGATTCCCTGTTAGAAAGGACTCTACAGATCAGCTTGATCCTGGAGCCTTTAGGCTTGTGGTGTTCCTATGTCTCTATCCTTGAGCCATTCAGGTTCTGTGCAAATAAATTCCCAAACCAGACTCCTCTGATCAGCTAATCTTTTCTGTAGGCTCAAAAGCCTTGCCCAAGTGTGGGTATCACAGACTTAAACAGAGCTGGCATGACTAAGGGACCATATCCTCTGAAGTCTGCCTTGAGTCCCTCAGGCTTAGAGGTTACATCACTTCTTCAGCAAGTAGTTTGGAGAAAGTAATAATTATTTTCTAGGTGGGACATGACCAGTTGGTCCTTGTACACAAAAGATGAAGCTATTGTTCAGAGCTGTACCAGAAGAGCTACCAGAAACCTGGAAGAACATTCGACTGATTATTTCAACTGGATCAGTTTTACCTGAAAAGTAAGAGATAATATTGCTTATGAAAAAATTTATTCCTGACTCTTTTCAAAAATAGCCATGATTGAGTCCTCCCAAAACCAATCAGAAGGTTCAGGTGCATGAGAGCCATAATATAAGACTTTGAGTCAAAAGATATGGGTTCAAATCATGGACATATAATTACTGATACATGAGAGTGAGCAGCTTAGTTACACTGTCTGAAGATCATCAAATTTCTTTATCTAAAAAATTGAAATAATACCTCTCCCAAACTGTTTTTATGAATTTCAAATTAAGTGCTGTGTTTGAAAAGCTTTTTTTTTGAAATACGAATTTTCTGCAGATATGAAGAATTAACATTATTTTAATGATTTTTATTTAATAATAATTCTTATTTAAAAATGACTGGTATAATATCTTGACGAAACCCAGTTATAGGTATTTAATAACAGATTGCTTGAGATACAATTCACCTATCGTAATAGTCACCCTTTTAAAGTACACAATTCAATGATTTTTAGTAAATTTACAAAGCTGTGCAATCATTACCACAATTCAATTGTAGAACATTTCCATCCCTTCAGAAAGATGCCCATTTGCAGTAACTCCCTGTTCCCACAACTAACCTTAGGCAGCCATTTACCTACTTTCTTTTTTTTTTTTTTAATTAATTTTTATTAAGCTTCAAGTGAACATTTACCATTTCAATCAGTCTGTCACATGTAAGTTTACATACATCTTACTCCCTTCTCCCACTTGCTCTCCCCCTATTGAGTCAGCCCTTTCAGTCTCTCGTTTCGTGCCAATTTTGCCATCTTCCCTCTCTCTCTATCTTCCCATCCCCCCTCCAGTCAAGAGTTGCCAACACACTCTCCAGTGTCCACCTGATTTAATTAGCTCACTCTTCATCAGCATCTCTCTCCCCCCCGCTGACCAGTCCTTTTCATGCCTGATGAGTTGTCTTCGGGGATGGTTCCTGTCCTGTGCCATCCGAAGGTCTGGGGAGCGTTGCCTCCGGGATTCCTCTAGTCGCAGTCATACCATTAAGTATGGTCTTTTTATGAGAATTTGGGGTCTGTATCCCATTGGTCTCCTGCTCCCTCAGGAGTTGTCTGTTGTGCTCCCTGACAGGGCAGACATCGATTGTGGCTGGGCACCAACCAGTTCTTCTGGTCTCAGGATAATGTACGTCTCTGGTTCATGTGGCCCTTTCTGTCTCTTGGGTTCTCAGTTGTCGTGTGACCTTGGTGTTCTTCCTTCGCCTTTGCTCCAGGTGGGTTGAGACCAATTGATGTATCTTAGATGGCCGCTTGTTGGCATTTAGGACCCCAGATGCCACATTTCAAAGTGGGATACAGAATGTTTTCATAATAGAATTGTTTTGCCCATTGACTTAGAAGTCCCCTCAAACCATGTTCCCCAGACCCCAGCCCCTGCTCCGGTGATCTTTGAAGCTTTCATTTTATCCCGGAAACCTCTTTGCTTTTAGTCCAGTCCAATTAGACTGACCTTCCTTGTATTGAGTGTTGTCTTTCCCTTCACCCAAAGCAGTTCTTATCTACCGATTGATCAATAAAAAACCCTCTCCCTCCCTCCCTCCCTCCCCCCTTTGTAAACACAAAAGTATGTGTTCTTCTCCGTTTTTTCTATTTCTCAAGATCTTATAATAGTGGTCTTATACAATATTTGTCCTTTTGCCTCTGACTCATTTCGCTCAGCATAATGCCTTCCAGATTCCTCCATGTTATGAAATGTTTCAGAGATTCGTCACTGTTCTTTATCGATACGTAGTATTCCATTGTGTGAATATACCACAATTTATTTACCCATTCATCCGTTGACAGACATCTTGGTTGCTTCCAGCTTTTTGCTAGTGGAAACACAGCTGCAATAAACATGGGTGTGCGTATATCTGTTTGTGTGAAGGCTCTTGTATCTCTAGGGTATATTTCGAGGAGTGGGATTTCTGGGTTGTATGGTAGTTCTATTTCTAACTGTTTAAGATAACGCCAGATGGATTTCCAAAGTGGTTGTACCATTTTACAATCCCACCAGCAGTGTATGAGAGTTCCAATCTCTCCGCAGCCTCTCCAACATTTATTATTTTGTGTTTTTTGGATTAATGCCAGTCTAGTTGGTGTGAGATGGAATCTCATCCTGGTTTTAATTTGCATTTCTCTAATGGCTAATGATCGGGAGCATTTTCTCATGTGTCTGTTGGCTGCCTGAATATCTTCTTTAGTGAAATGTGTGTTCATATCCTTTGCCCACTTCTTGATTGGGTTGTTTGTCTTTTTGTGGTTGAGTTTTGACAGAATCATGTAGATTTTAGAGATCAGGCGCTGGTCGGAGATGTCATAGCTGAATATTCTTTCCCAGTCTGTAGGTGGTCTTTTTACTCTTTTGGTGAAGTCTTTAGATGAGCATAGGTGTTTGATTTTTAGGAGCTCCCAGTTATCTGGTTTCTCTTCATCATTTTTGGTAATGTTTTGTATTCTGTTTATGCCCTGTATTAGGGCTCCTAGGGTTGTCCCAATTTTTTCTTCCATGATCTTTATCGTTTTAGTCTTTATGTTTAGGTCTTTGATCCACTTGGAGTTAGTTTTTGTGCAGTGTGTGAGGTATGGGTCCTGTTTCATTCTTTTGCAAATGGATATCCAGTTATGCCAGCACCATTTGTTAAAAAGGCTATCTTTTCCCCAGTTAATTGACACTGGTCCTTTGTCAAATATCAGCTGCTCATACGTGGATGGATCTATGTCTGGGTTCTCAATTCTGTTCCATTGGTCTATGTGTCTGTTGTTGTACCAATACCAGGCTGTTTTGACTACTGTGGCTGTATAGTAGGTTCTGAAGTCAGGTAAGGTGAGGCCTCCCACTTTCTTCTTCTTTTTCAGTAGTGCTTTGCTTATCCGGGGCTTCTTTCCCTTCCATATGAAATTGGTGATTTGTTTCTCTATCCCCTTAAAATATGACATTGGAATTTGGATCAGAAGTGCGTTAAATGTATAGATGGCTTTTGGTAGAATAGACATTTTTACTATGTTAAGTCTTCCTATCCATGAGCAGGGTATGTTTTTCCACTTAAGTATGTCCTTTTGAATTTCTTGTAGTAGAGCTTTGTAGTTTTCTTTGTATAGGTCTTTTACATCCTTGGTAAGATTTATTCCTAAGTATCTTATCTTCTTGGGGGCTACTGTGAATGGTATTGATTTGGTTATTTCCTCTTCGGTGTTCTTTTTGTTGATGTAGAGGAATCCAAGTGATTTTTGTATGTTTATTTTATAACCTGAGACTCTGCCAAACTCTTCTATTAGTTTCAGTAGTTTTCTGGAGGATTCCTTAGGGTTTTCCATGTATATGATCATGTCATCTGCAAATAGTGATAGCTTTACTTCCTCCTTGCCAGTCTGGATACCTTTTATTTCTTTGTCTAGCCTAATTGCCCTGGCTAGGACTTCAAGTACGATGTTGAATAAGAGCGGTGATAAATGGCATCCTTGTCTGGTTCCCGTTCTCAAGGGAAATGCTTTCAGTTTCTCTCCATTTAGAGTGATATTGGCTGTTGGCTTTGCATAGATGCCCTTTATTATGTTGAGGAATTTTCCTTCAATTCCTATTTTGGTGAGAGTTTTTATCATAAATGGGTGTTGGACTTTGTCAAATGCCTTTTCTGCATCTATTGATAAGATCATGTGGTTTTTATCTTTTGTTTTATTTATGTGATGGATTACATTAATGGTTTTTCTGATATTAAACCAGCCTTGCATACCTGGTATAAATCCACTTGATCAGGGTGAATTATTTTTTTGATGTGTTGTTGGATTCTATTGGCTAGAATTTTGTTGAGGATTTTTGCATCTATGTTCATGAGGGATATAGGTCTATAATTTTCTTTTTTTGTAATGTCTTTACCTGGTTTTGGTATCAGGGAGATGGTAGCTTCATAGAATGAGTTGGGTAGTATTCCGTCTTTTTCTATGCTTTGAAATACCTTCAGAAGTAGTGGTGTTAAGTCTTCTCTGAAGGTTTGGTAGAACTCTGCAGTGAAGCCATCCGGGCCAGGACTTTTTTTTGCTGGAAGTTTTTTGATTACCTTTTCAATCTCTTTTTTTGTTATGGGTCTATTTAGTTGTTCTACTTCTGAATGTGTTAGTTTAGGTAGGTAGTATTTTTCCAAGAATTTCTTTTCTATTTCTTCTGGGTTTTCAAATTTGTTAGAGTACAATTTTTCTTAGTAATCTGAAATGATTCTTTTAATTTCATTTGGCTCTGTTGTGATGTGGTCCTTCTCGTTTCTTATTCGGGTTATTTGTTTCCTTTCCTGTTTTTCTTTAGTCAGTCTAGCCAAAGGTTTATCAATTTTGTTAATTTTTTCAAAGAACCAGCTTTTGGCTTTGTTAATTCTTTCAATTGTTTTTCTGTTCTCTAATTCATTTAGTTCAGCTCTAATTTTTATTATTTGTTTTCTTCTGGTGCCTGATGGGTTCTTTTGTTGCTCACTTTCTATTTGTTCAAGTTGTGGGGACAGTTCTATGATTTTGGCTTTCTTCTTTTTGTATGTGTGCATTTATCGATATAAATTGGCCTCTGAGCACTGCTTTTGCTGTGTCCCAGAGGTTTTGATAGGAAGTATTTTCATTCTCGTTGCTTTCTATGAATTTCCTTATTCCCTCCTTAATGTCTTCTATAACCCAGTCTTTTTTCAGGAGGGTATTGTTCATTTTCCAAGTATTTGATTTCTTTTCCCTAGTTTTTCTGTTATTGATGTCTACTTTTTTTGCCTTGTGGTCTGAGAAGATGCTTTGTAATATTTCGATGTTTTGGACTCTGCAAAGGTTTGTTTTATGACCTAATATGTGGTCTATTCTAGAGAATGTTCCATGTGCGTTAGAAAAAAAAGTATATTTTGCAGCAGTTGGGTGGAGAGTTCTGTATAAGTCAATGAGGTCAAGTTGGTTAATTGTTGTACGTAGGTCTTCCGTGTCTCTATTGAGCTTCTTACTGGATGTCCTGTCCTTCTCCGAAAGTGGTGTGTTGAAGTCTCCTACTATAATTGTGGAGGTATCTATCTCACTTTTCAATTCTGTTAAAATTTGATTTATGTATCTTGCAGCCCTGTCATTGGGTGCATAAATATTTAATATGGTTATGTCTTCCTGATCAATTGTCCCTTTTATCATTATATAGTGTCCTTCTTTATCCTTTGTGGCGTTTTTATGTCTAAAGACTATTTTGTCAGAAATTAATATTGCTACTCCTCTTCTTTTTTGCTTATTATTTGCTTGATATATTTTTTTCCATCCTTTGAGTTTTAGTTTGTTTGTGTCTCTAAGTCTAAGGTGTGTCTCCTGTAGGCAGCATATAGATGGATCGTGTTTCTTTATCCAGTTCGTGACTCTCTGTCTCTTTATTGGTGCATTTAGTCCATTTACATTCAGTGTAATTATAGATAAATAAGTTTTTAGTGCTGTCATTTTGATGCCTTTTCATGTGAGTTGTTGGCTTTCCACATACTTTTTTGTGCTGAGACGTTTTTCTTAGTAGATTGTGAGATCCTCATTTTCATAATGTTTAACTTTATGTTAGTTAAGTCGTTACGTTTTTCTTGGCTTTTTTCTTGAGTTATGGAATTGATATTCCTTTTTGTGGTTACCTTATTATTTACTAAGTAAAAACCTACCTTGTATCGTTCTATATCGCCTTGTATCACTCTCCATCTGGCAGTTCAATGCCTCCTATATTTAGTCCCTCTTTTTGATTATTGTGATCGTTTATCTATTGATTTCCATGATTTCCTGTTATGTGTATTATTTTGTTTACTTATTTATTTTTTAGAATTAATCTTAATTTGTTTGTTTTTGTGCTTTCCCTATTTGAGTTGCGTTGATATCAGGACGTTCTGTTTTGTGACCTTGTATTGTGCTGGTACCTGATATTATTGGTCATCAGGCCAAACAATCTCCTTTAGCATTTCTTTCAGTCTTGGTTTAGTTTTTGCAAATTCTCTAAACTTGTGTTTATCTGTAAATATCTTAATTTCTCCTTCATATTTCAGAGAGAGTTTTGCTGGATATATGATCCTTGGCTGGCAATTTTTCTCCTTCAGTGCTCTGTATACATCGTCCCATTCCCTTCTTGCCTGCATGGTTTCTGCTGAGTAGTCTGAACTTATTCTTATTGATTCTCCCTTGAAGGAAACCTTTCTTTTCTCCCTGGCTGCTTTTAAAATTTTCTGTTTGTCTTTGATTTTGGCAAGTTTGATGATAATATGTCTTGGTGTTTTTCTTTTTGTATCAATCTTAAATGGGGTTCGATGAGCATCTTGGATAGATATCCTTTCGTCTTTCATGACGTCAGGGAAGTTTTGTGTCAGGAGTTCTTCAACTATTTTCTCTGTGTTTTCTGTCCCCCCTCCCTGTTCCGGGACTCCAAGCACTCGCAAGTTATCCTTCTTGATAGAGTCCCACATGATTCTTAGGGTTTCTTCATTTTTTTTTAATTCTTTTATCTGATTTTTTTTCAGCTATGTTGGTGTTGATTCCCTGGTCCTGCAGAAGTCCCAGTCTACATTCTAATTGCTCGAGTCTGCTCCTCTGACTTCCTATTGCGTTGTCTAATTCTGTAATTTTATTGTTAATCTTTGGATTTCTACACGCTGTCTCTCTATGGATTCTTGCAACTTATTAATTTTTCCACTATGTTCTTGAATAATCTTTTTGAGTTCTTCAACAGTTTTATCAGTGTGTTCCTTGGCTTTTTCTGCAGTTATCCTAATTTCATTTGTGATGTCTTGTAGCATTCTGTAAATTAGTTTTTTATATTCTGTATCTGATAATTCCAGGATTGTATCTTCATTTGGGAAAGATTTTGATTCTTTTGTTTGGGCGGTTGAAGAAGCTGTCAGGGTCTGTTTCTTTATGTGGTTTGATATGGACTGCTGTCTCGGAGCCATCACTGGGAAACTAGTTTTTCCAGGTAATCAGCTAAAAAAAAATGCAATCAGATCCCTATCTGAATTCTCCCTCTGGCTCCGGGTATTCGGATGTTGATGGAGCCACCTGGGGAGGGTGGGGGAGGGATCAGAGAGCTAGGAGTGTAGCACCTCAGAATATAGAGCTGATCCCCGCGTTCACGCTCCGCCCGCGCCCGCCAAAATCCTGGCGGGACGGCTCCCCGCCGGGATGCTGCTCTCCCCACTCCAAGACCAGTCACTTCCTCTCGGGGACTTCTCCCTCCAGCGCGCCACTCCGCTCGCACGAACTGGGTGGGAGTCACCCTCACGAACAGCTGGGCCTGCCCCCGGGGTCTATTCAGGGGAACGCACTCTCACCCCCCCGTGCCGGCCAAAATCCCAGCGGGACGACTCCACGGCTGGGACGCTGCTCTCCCTGTTCCGAGACCGGTCACTTCCTCCCAGGGACTTCTCCCTCCGGTGCGCTGCACCGCTCGCGTCGACTAGGTGGGCGTCGCCCGCAGGAACGGCTGGGCCCTCCCCCGGGGTCGCTTTAGGGAAATATAGCTGATCCCCATGCTCGCGCCACGCCCGCTTTCCGCCAAACTCCCGGCGGGACAGCTCCCCGGCTGGGACGCTGCTCTCCCTGCTCCAAGATCAGTCACTGCCTCCTGGGTGCTTCTCCCACCGGCTGCGCAGCTACGCCACCCGCCAACCGGCTAGGCTCTCTCCCGGGATGAGTTCGGGGGGTAGGGCTGGGCCCCTTGTCTGTGCCGTCTGCCCCCCTGGGCTCTGCCCCAGATCGGGCTCCGAAGGTCACAAGCCTGGTATGCTGGCTCCTGGTTCTGAAAACGATCGCTGCCTGCCCGTATTTGTTCATTCTCCGTCTCTAAGTCTGTGTTTGTTGTTCAGAGTTCGTAGATTGTTATGTATGTGATCGATTCACTTGTTTTTCTGAGTCTTTGTTGCAAGAGGGATCCGCGGTAGTATCCACCTAGTCCACCATCTTGGCCCCGCCTCCCTACTTTCTTGATAGACTTTTATTTTCTGGGTGTTTTATATAAAAGGAGTCTTTGTGTCTGGCTGATTTTACCTATTGTAATGATTTCAAGGTTTATCCATACTGTGCTTCATTCTTTTTTATGGTAAAAAGTCTTCCACTAAATGGGTATAAGGAGCCTAGGTGGTGCGATGGTTAAGAATTTGGCTGCTGATGGAAAGGTCAGCTGTTAGAACGCACCAGCTGCTCCCTGGGAAAAAAGACCTGGTGATCTGCTCCCGTAAAGATTTCAGCCTAGGAAAACTTATGGGGCAGTGCTATTCTGTCTTATGGGGTTGCCATGAGTTAGACCAAATGACATCACAGCATGTTGTAACATGTGAGGGAAGGTCGGAGGAAGGAGCATTAAAGTGGAGAAGAGGACATTTCTCCCCACTAGTGCTATACAGGTAGTCCCCAGTTAATAAGGGAGTTCCATCTGACAACTTTGTCCTCAGTTGGCTCTGACACAGTGAAGAGATCTTTTTTTCTTTTTAACTTTTTACTATTATTGACTTTTATTCTTTTATTATCAGCACCTTTATAATTGTAATCTTTATTTGTCTTTGGGGCTTTATAATTTCAATCTTTGTCATTGGAGGATTGGCATGAGAATGGTGACATTAGCAAATTAGGTGCTGCAATATTATATGAAGTATATATTACTAAAAATAGGATGTACCAAGAAAAGGACAGTGGTAATGCAGTTAGTTGTAACTTGAATATATTGAAAATCAGTGTCTACTGGTAGTGTTACATGAGCCCCCGAGCTCAGAAAATCAATTCCTGGGAGATGGAGAATGAGAGTAAAAAGCTCAAAATTGACTGGGTTTACTTAATTGTGAGTAGATTATTATTTCCCACCATTTGAAAGAAATGGAAGCTAAGATTAAAAGCTGAGTTGTGGAATACTAAGGGAAGTTACATTTTGCACGTCTGAGGTTTGCGAACAAGAGTTTACCCACTACATATCCTCTTAGTACATATGAAATCATCCAAAATTGTGGCTTCCCAAGAGGCACAACAGAGACATCACTTGTATGCATGTAACTGGTTGGGAATCCAGGATCTGAGAGTATGAGGGTTGGGAGTAGAGTTATGGGTGGAAGATAATGGGTCTAAGTACATTTAATGGACTTTGAAAATTATTTCACTAGTGTTTTATTTCACTTGCAACATTTTCACGGGCCTCAAAGCTGAGGCCTGATCTCACAGGGCTCCTTGAATCAGCTTTTGCCTGTTACTAACTCACAGGGCCTTCTCTAGAACTGTCTCCATGGAAACTCGATGAAGACAAAATGACAGGACAGAAAGAGAGATAGCCTAACAATTAATTTTAAGCCTGTTGTTTCCTTTTCTTTAGGCACTGATAACAAATCTAATGCTATTAACATGGTTTATATCAAACAAATACAAATCTATTGCGTAAGTACATATTACTAAATCAAATCAAAAAAGAGAGAGAAATAACCACTACTGGCATTTTTCTCATTTCTTGCCATTTCTGTGCCTTAACTTTTCCTAGTTCTTTCCTCTAATATCCACTCCTATTCTCAAATTTTCAAATCCTGTCAGCTAATAAGAATCAGTTCGTGTATTGCTTGTTCCAGAAGGCCACCTTCATATTCTCAGATCAAGTGAACCTCACTCATTTGAACATGCTTCATATTTTATCTGTATCTTTTTACAACAGGTATTTGAATTATATTTTTGTTTCATATTTGCTTACATAGAGATCTTATTCACCTTTTGATGCCCCATAACATCTTGTTAAATAGCTTAGTAATTTCTCAGTGAATATTTTCTAATTAATATATCAGGTAATTAGAATAGGAAGCAAATTACTTGGGACTCAGGTTCCTTGATAGAGAACAGAACTTCCCATACAGTGCATTATCCCCGTGCACTCAATTAGCTATGTATGCAGGCCTCTTTTCTCATTGCAAGGGGAGGTGTTTGTATTTATCTTAGCTGAGGTCCCTTCTCTGTTTGATAATCATATTATAAATATAAGATAAAATTATGGTGCATTTAAATTAGTTTTTGTTGTGGGGCCTAGTGTATGATTTTCTACTCAACATTGGCATCCAAGTGGTTAGGCTTAGCTCTATAAATAATAAAATTGTCAGGAGACCGAAGGCCAGGTTACATGAGGGTATCATTTACAGGGATAAACCTACTTCAATCTTACAAATAGTTACAGACTTTGGTCTATGCTCAGGCTCTGTGTGGAATCACTGCAGGATATATAAAAACAAGCAGGACATACAATGCCAATTCTCAGAGACTTTGTAAAAGACGCAAAGATCATTATAAAGCCTTAACTGAAAGCAGACAAGCTCAATAGAAGTTTTAAATCTTGAATTAGATTCCAACCCATTCTTTTAAGTGAAGTAATGTTGTGTTGTTGTTAGTTGCCATCAAGTCAATTCTGACGCATGATGACCCATGTGTTACAGAGTGGAAGTGCTCCATAGGGTTTTCTTAACTGGAAGCTTAAGGGAAGGAAATCACTAGCCCTTTTCTTCTGTGGTAACGCTGGATGGATTAGAATATCCAACCTTTAGATTAGCAGTCAAGTGCAGTGTTTGCACCTCCTAGGGACCTAAGTGAAGAAATGTTGGATATCAATTAGTGTCCTTCACTTTGTTCTTTGTGTTATTTTAGGTATCTCATTTGACCACTCTGTGTCATGTTGTCTCTTCATATGTAATATGAGGTTATTGGCTGACATGATTTTTAAGGTTCCATCTATTACATCTAAGAGGATATAAGCACGTATCTCTTTATTTAGACCGTGATTCTGTGTTCATTGCTGACCTTAAAGGACTTTTATTATATTTAATTCACAACAGATTTTATTCTATTGGTGTTCATTTTTCCCATTTATTATACTGTATATGTACATGCATGTGTGTATTCCCTTGTGTGTATTTAAGGTAATTTAAAATTCCTGAGTGCCCTGAAAATAACTAAGAATATTAAGTCCTTCTAAACTTTGGGTTTCAGAAGATGAGGTTCATGTGAACCACAATGATTCTACACAGCATGCATTCATGGAAAGAATCAGCAAGTATCTGCCTAATTTAAACCACGAGAACTGTCATGGTTAATAAATTGAGGCTTCTGCATTCCCTCTTGAAATTCACAGTGAGTATTAAATGGCTTACCGTGACCCTGTTGCTCAGTCTAACTGCCTGATTTTAATCCTACTGTTCACCATGTTATGAGCGAAGCCAGCTGCGGGCATTGAAATATGATTGACAGATTCCTCCCACGCTTTTTTGACAGGGAGAAAAGTCCACACTCAGAATATGTATCCATTTGGAGCTCTGACATCAAGAATTCCATTTCACTGTTCCCTCGTGTTAATTGCAGTCAAGGCTATTGAGGTGCATTGTAACTAGTGAATGGTATTTTTAATACTTACTCTCAGGAGAAAGGTGAAGTTATAGGAATCTTTTTTTGTTTCTTTCTTTTAGAAGAAATCAGCCTCACCTTAGAAATGCTTGGAAAACTGACATGAATAAAGTCATGCACGAGCATGTGTGTATGTGCTCACATCCGTGTGTGTATGTGCACATGCGCATGTGTGTGTATGTTTAGTCTTGCCTTGGGATAGCAGCTGCAAAGGGAACCCCCAAGACCGTAACTATTTTAACAGGCTTTCTATCCACTTTGTCCCATGACACAGCTCACAAGTGAGGAACAAAAATTAGGGAGAAAATAAATCCAAAGTCATAATGAGCATGAGATGCATCTCACAAGAATGAGTACCTTTGAGATTAATTAACTAAAAAGTTCTCTTCTCAGTAACTCCTTTGGGGACGTTTTATAGACTGATGTAAGTGGTAAGAAAAGTTTCTGTAAATGTGTTTCTCATCTGGAGTTTCCCGATAACTAATTGAAGGAACAAAAAAAGATTTCTGACTTTCAACAAACTGTGTGAAAAGGAACGAACATAGAAAACACATGCCATTATCAACAGACCATCATACATTGTACATGGAAAGCATCATGGCAGAACTGGGGCTTGGCAGTAAGGCAAACTTAGGGCAGAATACTAGCTGGACCACACACTACACACATGATTTTGATCAAGGTGCCTAAACTCTCAGGCTCATTTTTCCAACCTGTAAAATAAATATAATAACAATAAATATGTATTTTATAGGGTTGGTATGAGAATTAAATGAAATAAAAATGAAAAGAACTTAGCACAGTGCTTAGCACACAGCAAATGCTCTATACACCATTAAAAAAAAAAAAAAATTAGCTAACCACAATGACATTTTACATTTTCTTGGTATCTCCATCCTTTCTTGATGGTAGCTTTCATTTAACCTCTTCCAGAAACAGTTATAATTTTAAGAAGTCTATCAACTTGACCTCTACTAATTTCCCTTCAATCTCATATAACATTTAATTGTGTATGTTTGGTTCTTTAAATTCCTTTGACAAATTTGCAATTTCTGGTAGTAATTAGAAGCAGCAGCATCCTCGTTTCTGATATTTTCTGAGAACTTTGTGTGTTGTTTACTTTGGGCAAATTGGGAGCACTTTTTTTTTCTGTTTTTATTCTTTACTATATTTCTGTTTACATCCACCTATGATTTGTTAGTTATAATTAAACCCAAATAAATGTTTGAATTAATGTAAACTGTGTAAATCCAATATAATTCCAATATCTACCACTTTGTGGGATCATATGTTCAAGGGGTCAGCCTTTCAGTGATTCCCAGTGAGTATATTCACATGAAGGAAAAGTAACAGTGAAAATTACAACAGGGGACAGAGTCTTACCCAATGCAACATAAGTTAACACGTAAGATTAATATGTTAAAATGCTTTATTATACACAATATGTACTACATTTATTAAGCTCTTAACTATATGTCAAATCCCACACTAAGCTGTTTACATGGATGACATCATATGATCTTCACAATGACCCTGTGAGTTAGGTACTTTTGTTCTTCCCATTACATATTTAAACAAACTGTACTCAGGAAACTTACCCAAAACCATACAAATTAGAAGTGACCGAGTGGGAACTTAAACCCAGATCAATCTGACTGCAAAGCCCAGCATGTTCTTACACACTGTTCTGAGTGTTCTTGAATATTGGTTTCCAAAGAAAAATATTGTAAATTGAACTTTGATTTTCTATTGCATTTTATTTTTACTTAAAGAAAATGTATTTCTTAAGAAAAAGAGAAGAGGGGAAGAAAATGTATTTAGCAAATCCCTATTATGTTCAAGATAACAGTGTTAGGTGCTATAAACAAACTACCTAAGTCAGCCTTTATAGCAATAATGAAGTAGGTTTAAATAACTCTATCTTACCAATTTAAAATAGCAAATTAAATTAGCCAATTAACTTGTTAAAAGTCATAAAATTCATATATGTTAAGAGCAAATGAAAATCCTGTTTGATTTTTTTACTTCCCCCAGCATAAACTATTACTATTTTTCTCAAAGTACAGCATGAGTCCGTTCCTAGGGTATACTTAATGACATATCACAAATGTACAGACTGAGGTCTTGTCCATCAAAAAAATGTCGTCTACCTTATTCATTCAACAATGAAGGGCCTGACAGTTTTGAACTGTAAGTATCCATCTGTCTCCTTTTCTTCACTTCCCTGGATCTGTTTAAATGGGGAGTTGTTTTGCCAATCTTATTTTGACATAATGGAATGATGCTTTTTGACATACTGAAAAATTGAAACACACAGAAAAAGAACTTAATTCTGCCTGAGATAGGAAAATGTCACACAGACACAAAAATGACTTTTTAGCTTGGGTCTTGAAGGATAAGTAGAAGTTGTCCATTAGAGGAATATGGCAAGGGTATTTTTTTTTTTTATCCCAGGAAGGGAAAATAAAATTTGTAAAGACAGAACTGTGAACAAATCTATTTTAAATTTTTTGAAAACTTTTCCAACATCTATATAAGACTATTCATTTCTGCCTTCATTTATTATTCTATATTTTGTGTATGCCCATTAAAATTTTATCACTTTTTATTTTAGTCATTTCTGTATCTGCTTCCCATGCTTAACTAGGACCTTCTTAAGAATAACATATATAGCTCTTCATAAGTCCAGTGTTTAGCACAAGCCTTAAACATAGTAAGCCCTCAATAAATGTTTATGAAAAGAACAAGTCAACGAAGGAATGAAAATTGGTAAGCGGTATCTTTAAGGAAGGGTCAGAATGTCAGTGTAGCTTGATAGTAGAGTGTGTTTGAGAAAGATGTGGGTGTTTCCAATTGAACATAAGGCTTTGAAGAGACTAAAGAGGTAGGTTGGGTCTAATTGTTAATTCCCCAGATAAAAAATTACTAAGCCATTTTAATTCATCCTTTGGTCCTGAGGTTGCTGCACTGAGATGTTCCCAGACCAAGAGAAGATTGATGACAAGGACTTTACTCCAGAGCTGACACAAAGAGAAAGCCTACGCCTAGAGCTGATGTCCTGAATTTGGACTTGTAGCCTGCTAGACTGTGAGAGAAAAAAATCTCCCTGTGTTAAAGCCATCCACCTGTGTATTTTTGTTATAGCAGCAGTAGATGACCAAGACAGGAGTAATAAACACAAAAATCAAGATAATGATGTCTTCTAGGGCTGTGAAAGGAATAGGATTAGGTGGGGTTTACCAGGAACTTCCAAGGCAAAGCACTACACTTTTCCTTAAACTGAATAGTGGGACACAGATATTAATTTGTATTATATTTTGTATATTTTACATATCATTCACAAATATCACTTTCCAATTGCTTAATACGTAATAAAAGCAAATTTTTAAGTAAGACATCCAGAGGAACAATGATGTTTTGATGTTGTTGTTTTTGTAGTATCTTACTGAAACAAATATTAAAATAATATTTTTAAACAATGAAATGTAAAATATAATGGTGGTAAAGGATAGGCTAGATTTTTTCTCAACAATAATTACTGGCATTATCATCCTTCTTATCCTAAGTGAACTAGTACAACATGTAATAATGTCATTCTCTTAGCTTGAATAATTATTTTCATAAAGCCAAAGTCAGTATTCCTTACAAAAAAATTGTAAGTGACAGAAAACATAAATTTCTTAGTGGTTATTCAATCATTTCAATCAATATGCTTTAGGACACATCAGTAGTGTCCCAGGGAGAGCCGGAAGTAAAAAACACAGGCTTCTAGCCATGTGAACACTCCTTTGAGCATCTCTCTCCACAATGACCCCAATACCAGGTCAGGAGCCATCATCTCAGCTCCACTTTTAGTGTCCATGCAACAGGTTACCACTTTGGATGACCACGTCATCGTTTCTATCTCCAGGATCTGTGGGTAAAACAAAACACATAGGAGAGATTCAAAACAAACATCTCTCATTCTACACATTTAGGGAAGAACAAAAAGAAATAGTGACTGACACTACAACGGTATTGTGCATAAAATGTGGGAGCATTGTACATAAAGTATGCCTTTCGTCAAAGGCAGTGAGGTGAGCCTTTAATGAAACCAGAATCCAGTGGGTTCAGGGTTAATGTGCCCTTCCTGGATTATGTGTGACATCAATGTCTCAGGAAATGCTGCTGCTCTGGCCCATTCTGCTAAAAACATCTCCAGAACCTCTGTTTCGATATTCTTGTTCTTGTCCTACCTCTCTGGTCTTAGTCCTTGATTCTCTGTTTTTGCCCTGCCCAGGTGTTTTAAATATTGTGCTAGACAGTATAACTGGTGTAGGGTTTCTCCCATCAACATGTTCACTCAAATCTTTTTACCACAACAAAACCAAAACCTGTGGCTCTCAAGTCTATTCCAGTTCATGGCATCACCACGTAAGTTGCAGTGTAGAACAGCTCCATAGAGTTTTCTTGGCTGTATAAGCATAGAAGCAGATCATCAGGACTTTCTTCTGCAGTGCCACAGGGTGGGTTCAAACCGCCAACCTTTAGCTTATTGGTTAAGTGCAAACCACTTCTCCCACCCAAGGACCCTAATCTTCTTACCAAAAACAAGGTGAAAACCAAAACCTCCTTTGGTGTCCAGTGGATTTCAATTCATAGAGACCCTGTACATTGCCCCCTAAATTATAGAACACAGAAAAATCTAATGCCATCATCAAATCCAACCTGGGCCTCCACATCCCCAGGTTGGGCCTGGTATTCTGGGCTCCTGCCTAGGTGAAAAGATAGCTCAGATGCTACTTAGAGACATGGTAACTTCTGCGTCTCTCAGAATGGGTGAGAGGGCACTTTGTTTAAGGAGATAGACATAGACTCCTTCTTTCCATGGCGAAGGGGTGAGCTAGAGGAAGAGCCCTGAATAACAGCCAGTCAAGTTAATTTTATTTTTTTCTGCCAAGGCGATCACTCATAAATGACAAATAGTTGAGTGATATCTGCCCAAGGAATTACATTTTACCTCCTAAAACAAAAGATTGAAATATACATTGCTTCTTCCTGGAAAACACTTTTCAGTCATTCCTAATCAGAGAGAAAAAAAAAAAAAATCAACCTTCAACACCTCTTTTGTGAGGCCTCTCCCCTGCCGCAGGAAATGCACTCCATACTTTCAGCTTTATTTCATACCTGAATTTTAATATTTATCGTGGATGCTTTAGTTAGTCATGTATCAGTTTATATTCTCCAGTGGACTTTTCCAATCAGGCAGTGTCATGAATTGAATTGTTTCCCCATAAATATCTGTCAGTTTCACTAGGTCATGATTCTATTATATGATTGTAGGATTGTCTACCATTTTATCTTCTAATGTGGTTTCTCTATGTGTTGTAAATCCTCTCACTCTGGTGTAATAAGATGGATTAGTGGCAGTTATACTGATGAGGCTCATAAGATTAGATAGTGCCTTAAACCAACCTCTTCTGAGATATAAAAGAGGGAAGCAAGCAGAGAGACACGTGGGCTCTCATACAACCAAGAAAGCAGTGCTGGAAGCAGAGTGCGTCCTTTTCTTCGTTAGCTTCCTGCACTGAGATGCTCCCAGGCCAAGGGAATGCTGATGCATCATAAGGATCTTCCTCCAGAGCTAACAGAGAAAGCCCTCCCCCAGAGCCGGCACCCTGAGTTAGGACTTCTAGCCTACTGGACTGTGAGAGAATAAACTTCTTTATTAAAGCCACCCATTTGTGGTATTTCTGTTATGGCAGTGCTAGATGACTAAGACAGGCAGGAACATATCTTCTTTATCTGTGCATTCCTCACACCTAAGCCAGACCAAGAACCAAACCCATTGTCATTGCATCAATTCTGACTCATAGCGACCTTATAGGATAGAGTAGAACTGCCCCATTGGCTTTCCAAGGAGTGGTTAGTAGATTCAAACTGCCCACCTTTATGGTGAGCAGCCTGAGCTCTTAACCTCTGCACTACCAGGGCCCCTTCTCCACACCTAGCACAGACTTATTGATCGAATGACATCTGAATGAACAAAAATGAAAATAATTTGACTCCCATCTTTTAGTTTCACAAATTGTTCTATTTTGACCACCTGAGCAGCTTGTTGCTGTTGTTACTTGCTGTCTAGTCAATTCCAACTTGTGGAGACCCCATGTGTGCAAAGTAGAACTGCTTCGTAGGGTTTTCAAGACTGTGACCTTTCTGACGCAGATCTCCAGATCTTTCTTCCAAGGTGACTCTGGGTGTGTTTGAACTGACAACCTTTTAGCTAGTAATCTAGTGCTCAACCATTTGCTCCACTCAGGTACTCCTACCTGAATAGCTACAACCAAGAAATTGAGTAATGAGAAGAGTTCTTGAGAGTGAACTCAAAGAAGCTTGGGAAATTTTTGAGATATGACAAATTTGATAATTTAAGACATATTTTCAGTTTCTCTTTATGCACACCACAAGACAACAACAACAAAAAAACTTGCCTCTGGCTGTCCCCTGCTCTTCCACCACCCTCTTCCTAGAGTCCTTCCCTCCCTACATTACTGTAGGAGCAACCTTCAGAGCAATTATAATCCCCAAATATGACAGAGTTTTCAACAAATTCGGTTATGAGAACAGTAGCTCACTATATTGAAATAGCACACTTTCCATTCTTAACGAATTTCAAGAAAATAATTAAGAAATATAGAAAGAGAGCCAAATACAAACTCTTAGTAAATTGAGAAGCCAAAGACACAAAACAATGGCAGGTTGGAGCCAGCATCCCCCCGTGGCTGCAATGAACAATACAAAGGCAAGTCCAGATTTTCTAACATTGAATCACAGTACAGCCACCCCTACATGAATTCCTCCTTTCTACCTTTCCACATTTTTTTTTTTAATTGGTTTAATTCTGACTGCTTTTCAGTTATTTATTCAGGTATTTGGTCAGATGAGTTATTAAGTAATAAGATATATTTGGAATTTCCACCCAAATCTTGTCAGGTGAATTAATTTATTTCATGATGAGAAAATCGGCCAGGGAAGGGGAAGGAACGTGTGAGCTCTGTTTCCTGTGAATTCCGTCAGGACCTGACAGAGCCCTGCATAATCATCTCACCAGGAAACTAGAAAAATGTGAGAAGGCGAGAGTCATTATACAGCAACTCTCTAAAAACTCAAGCATGACAGGATAATCATTAATGATTTAGCGTCAAGTTGGGGTACTCTCTCCATATTCTGCCTTTTAACTGCCAGGGCCTGTTTCCATGTCTAAGCCCAACAGATAAAGTTTTTAGGTGATGTAGGATATTGGTACTTCTGCTTCACCCACAAGACACCTGCCTCAGTTCCCAACCCAAAGTGCTTCTCCTTACTCAACATCTTTATGGTTCATAAGTCACAGGATGCTACTTGAAGCCAAAGGGATGCATCCACCCCATTTTTTCAATAACCTCTAGACCATCAAATGAGGGTTTATCCAAGCAGGCATTTGAGGAGATCAGCACTGCAGACAAGCTGAAAAAGTTTCAGAGTGAAGGAGAAAAGAAGAGAAGGAGAGGAGGTAGGAGACTGAAAAAAATAAAGATTAAGAAACATGAAATCTGAGTTTTTCTCTCTGCTGGGAAGAGCTCCCTCCCTCCATGAACAGCAATATTATGTCCTCAAGACAGCCCAGGTCCAAAGTCAGAAAACCAGCTCTCAATTCCTCGTTCTGCCTTTCCTCCACATGTGTCCTTGGACAAGTCATTTTAATCCTTTGAGTCTTAGTCCCCACATTGCAAAATGGGAATAATAAAACTTGTGTTCTCAAATTCAAATATTTTTCTGAGAACCATATAAAAATGTTTTATAGAATGTGAATTGAGATTGAAATGTTAGCTATTGATCTCTCTCTCAGCTGTTCAGGAAGGAAGCCCAACTGATGTAAGGCCTCCCTTAAAGATGATTTCACCTTCTTGTTTCGCGGGCTGTAGATCAAGGGGTTCAGCATGGCAGTGACCAGGTTGTTCAGGACCTGAACAGTTACATTAAGCCCGGGGCTAGGGGTGGGTTGCAGGTAGATGAGGACCACCGGCATGTAGAAAAGAAAGATGGCAGTGAGGTGGGCACTGCAGGTGGACAATGCACGATGTAGGCCCTCTGCAGAGCAGATCTGCAAGATGGAGTAGACTATGCGGCTGTAGAAGGTGAGAATGAGAAGGGAGCAGCTGAGGGACATGAGGCCCACGTTGATGAACCCCACCATCTCCAAGGTTGAGGTGTTTGCACAGGCCAGCTTCAGCATCACTGGGATATCACAAAAGTAATAGTCCACCTCATTGGGACCACAGTAAGGCAACTGGAAGGTGAGAGTGGTTAGAAAGGTGACCTGAATACAGCCAAAAAAGGGGGTCCCCATGGCAAGGATGGCACACACTCTGTGACTCATGGTAACTGTGTAGTGCAGAGGGTAACATATGGCCACAAAACAGTCATAGGCCATCACGGTGTAGAGGAAACACTCAGTGCAGCCCAGGAAGTGGTAAGAGAAGAGCTGGGACACACAGCCTGCATAGGAGATAGCTCGGCAGTTCCCTGAGAGGTGAAACAGCAGCTTGGGGGAGCTCACTGAAGGGAAAAATATGTCAAAAACAGACAGCTCACACAGAAAGAAGTACATGGGAGTGTGAAGCCGAGTGGAAGAGACAATTGCGAGTAGGATGAGCAGGTTCCCCTTCAGGGTGAAGAGGTAGAAGGACAAAAACAGGGCAAAGAGCATGGTCTCCAGACCCTCTGTGTGTGGGATGCCCAGCAGGATAAATTCAGTCACCACTGAGCAATTCCTCATTGCTGTGAGAAAGCGCACAAAAAGGATCTGAGACACCAAAGTGCGGACACCAGTATTAAATCATCAGGCTTCTTGCTGTTGACTGCATTGGCTATGTTTTTAACAAGCAACAACTAGGCTTCTTATGTAGGGTGAGATCTATATAAAAACACAAGGTAATAAAAAATGTCAGACTAATTCAGAGCCACAATCTATTCAAATTCTGAAAGGAATGTTTTGTAGAGGTGAATGGTTGTCCCCTATGACAGCATAAGAAGTTTAGAGACATATTCAAAACATTCTCATGTGAAGTTAGAAACTTTTTTTACGGTTGTTTATTCTTGAATTTATTCTCTTTGAAGCTTGTATTTTGAACTTGCATCATATCTTCGAGTAACAAACTCCCACTGTTCATTACCGTCTTCAAAATATCAGAAAAAAATTGTGTTAGAAATCAGAACACTTGATTTGGTTCCTGGCTTTGCCATTTCTTAGTTACATGATTAGAACAATTTATACACCATCTCTCATAGGCATAGTTTCATCATCTACAAAGTGGAAATCCTAATTATTATAACAATATCAACAGCAAAAACAAAAATATCATCCTAAAATTATGGTAAAGTCTATGAAATGTCTGTGAATGTGGCAAAACTATAAATCATTATGAAAAAAATGCCTTTAGCGGAGGTGCCTTAAACTTAGTTCTCTGAGCGACTTCTTTTAATGTTGGTGTTCTATAATTCTTTGCAAGTGTTTTATTAAATAACATTTTAGATAGACTTAGATCATACCCTCTTCATATTATGTTCCTCTGGAGTGGGGAGTTCTAATATCCCCAATTCTATCAGGAGATGCTGCTATGGTTCTTCTGGTTCTTTTAATATTTTCTAAATGGACTTGAGGTGACTGAAATATTAAGGAAAAGAAACAGTAGCGGCAAGGAAAGCATCAAACTCATATCACTGCGTTTAAATAAGAAATACAGTGACCCACATAGAAGAAAGGTAAAGAACAGGACTAATAAGGTAGTTTTCAAAAGTCAAGAACCAAGTATGACACCTGGAAGACCCAGGATCTCATCCTTTAATTACTCAGGTGATAGTAATAATAAAAGACATACATACATACATACATAATACATACTTGACACTCATACTATTTACTGATTATTTACCATATTGCAAGGACTGGGCTCAGTACTTTTGAAATATGATTTTTTAAAAATAAACCTGTATGGAGATATTACTATTCCTGTTTTACAAATCAAGGGGTTGAAGCTTAGAAAAATTCAGTAAAATGCCCAAGGTGACAGAACTAGTATGTGACAGAGCCAAGACCCAGATCTGTTTCATTCCATTGTTCATGCCTCTAATCATCAGGAAAAAATGAAAAAATGACTTCTGTTTGCCTCTGCTTTGTAAGACACTGTGTTTCACTGCAAGGTAATGACCAAAAACAGACACTGCCCTGGATGGATTTATATCGCTGTTTTATACTAAGGTAGGAAAAGTTTTCACGTATTACTTCTTGGTTATCTCCTGTCTTGACTTTAGAAACACATCTAGTTAATATATTATTTAGTTTTCAAAATCAAACAACAGACTTTTCCTACCTCTTTGATACTAGCTGTAAGTATCCAACAAACAACCGTTCTGTTGCCGTGGAGTTGATTCTGCCTCGCAGCGACATAATAGGACAGAGTAGAACTGACCATAGGGTTTTCAGAGAGCAGCCGATGGATTTGAACTGTCGACTTTTGGTTAGTGGCCGTAGCTCTTAACTACTGTGCCACCAGGGCTCTAAGCTATAGTACAGGTGCTTTTAAATTGTAGAGTTACGTTCAACAGATACCAAACATAGGTTGACCCAAGTCCCACTGAAAACCATCTCTAAGGAGAATGACCAAGCTAGAATGAGTCACCCACATAGAGCCCTAGCATTAGGCAAAAATGAAGACGGCAAAGAGAGAAACAGTGACCTTCCGGGGCGGGAAGTGGGGGATAGGTGGGAGAATGTTGCTATTAGCCTGCTCCTTATTACTAATTCTAGCCACACCTGAATAGTTTCTCCAGGCAACTCAAATTTCTCTGGCCTCTGGATCCTCTTCCCTTGGTCAGCATGGATCTCAACAGTCTCTTGCCCTTGCCTGTGATCAGGCACCATGATTTTCTATTATTCTACAATTGTGTTTGATATTAAGTCTCCAAGGACCAGAAAGGTCCCCACACTTAGACCCATTAGCATGTGAGGTACAGAGCTAACAGCGAGAAATGGGCAGAAGTTGGAACACTTACACAGTTCACCTGAGAACATACTTGTATTTTCCTAAGAGTTATAACAAGACCTCACTTTTAGTGTTTTCAAGCAGAGTACAGAGTGCTCCAGTCAAAAGAGCTTCACTTGACCTGCTTATAAAGAATCTAGTCTCTTAGGATTTGTGCACTTGAGACCTGTACACACACACTCTCCCTGGATTGCATCCTCAGAACTTTCTTCAAATCCCCTTAAGTCCTATTGGGGCTCACTGCCAGCTCAGAGGGAGCAACTAGTTAAAGTCACCCTCATTCATCATCTAACCAGGAAACAACAGTAATGAGATCATTGGAAAGGAGTGCTATGAAGTGTGAAATACCTTTGTTTCTCCAAGACTGCTCCAAATCTGACTCTACTATTAACTGGAATACTGTATCTTTGGTTGCCTTTCACACATTCAAGTTTAAGTTCACGGTATCATTTGTCTCGTCACTTTTTAAATTACTTATGCATTCTTGTGCCTATATTGTTATTGTTGTTGTTGTTGTTAGGTGCCATTGAGCCGGTTGTGGCTCATAGCGACCCTGTGTACAACAGAACAAAACACTGCCCAGTCCTGCACCATCCTCACAATCATTGCTATACTTAGCCCTTTTTTGCAACCACCATGCCAATTCATTTCATTGAGGGTCTTCCTCTTTTTTGCTGACCCTGTACTTTACCAAGCATGGTGTCTTTCTCCAGGGACTGATCCCTCCTGACAACATGTCCACAGTATGTGAGACATAGTCTCGTCATCCTGGCTTCTAAGGAATATTCTGCTTGTACATTTTCTGAAACAGATTTGTTTATTTTTTTGGCAGTCCATGGTATATTCAATATTCTTCACCAGCACCACAATTCAAAGGCATCAATTCTTCTTCAGTTTTCCTTATTCATTGTCCAGGTTTCACACACATATAAGGCAATTGAAAACACCGTGGCTTGGGTCAGGTGGCTTGGGTCAGGCACACCTTAGTCTTCATAGTGACATCTTTGCTTTTGCAGAAGATTTGCCCATTGTAACGTGTCTTTTGATTTCTTCACTGCTGCTTCCATGGGTGTTGATTATGGGTCCAATTAAAATGAAATCCTTGACAACTTCAATCTTTTCTCTGTTTATCATGATGTTGTTCATAGGTCCAATTCTGAGGATTTTTGTTTTCTTTATGTTGAGGAGTAATCCATACTGAGCGTTATAGTCTTTGGTTTTCATCAATAAGTGCTTCAAGTCCTCTTCACTTTCAGCAAGCAAGGTTGTATCATCTGCATAAAGTTGTTATTGCACCTTTCTCCAATCTTGATGCCCCATTCTTCTTCATATAGTCCAGCTTGCTCAGCATACAGATTGAATAGGTAGAGTGAAAGGATACAACCCTGACACACAGTTTTCCTGCATTTAAACCTTGTAGTATCCCCTTGTGCTGTTTGAAAGACTACCTCTTGATCTATGGACAAGTTCATCCTGAGCACAATTAAGTGTTCTGGAATTCCCATTCTTAGAAATGTTCTCCATAATCTGCTTATATTCCACGCAGTCAATAAAATACAGGTAAACATCTTTCTTGTATTTTCTGCTTTCAGCCAGGATCCATCTGACATCAGCAATAATATCCCTGGTTCCATGTGTGCCTATATAGTTATCTCTAATAAACATTAATATTCAAGGCAGAAACCTAATTATGTAGTAATTCTTTGTTACATATCTACTATTATTATGTGCCCTTCAACCCAGTACTTCTAAAGTAACTACTGTAATACCAAAAATGTTATTAAAGCACTTTAAAAGACGAGATACACATGCCATGGGGGGAGCCCAGATGCTACTCAGACAGGGTCTCACAGGATGGAAATAGTCTTTTGGAAGGTTTTAGTGATTAGGTCAGTTTTAACAATAGCTAATATTTACTGTGTATTTGACATATCCTGGAATTGTGCTGAGTTCTCTACATACCTGATCTCTTCCAATTCTCACCAGAAATCTGTGAGGCAGGCATTATTTTTTCCCCCACTTTTTGCAGAAAATTGAAGCTCAGAGAGTCTAAGCAACTTAACCACAGCAATATGGTAGTAACTGGTAGAACTGTTCTCAGGTCCAAGATGGTATAACCACTCATTTTGAGTCACAAAGAAAAATAAATTCATTACTAATTCTGACTTTCAAATAAAAAAAATTTTTTTTTTTCAAATACTCATTCATAATTAATATCACCTTACGTGTGTGGTTGCTTTAGTTTTCCAATGAACTTTTATGTTAGTTTAATTAATTCTCCCAATAATTAATTCCATTTCACAAAGAAGGGCATCGGAATGCAGACCAATTATGACTTAGACCATAGAAGAGTCAGGCATTCACAAGCTGAGCTCCCTTTCCACTACATTAGCACTGCTTCCCAAGAAGTCTCTATACCGGAAGCAGCTCTCCCTGAATGAGAGAAGAATTATAAATAGATTCATTGTAGAGAATTTGTAGAAGTCTTCTTTACATTCTTACAGTGATTACTACCTTTATCTTGTATTCTATGACCAGATTATGGCCTCACTTTATAACCTGGGAGAGAGCTAGAAAGAAAGAAATAGAGATAAGCCTATTCAGCTCATGTTTTGCTTCACAGTGAATGAGTCCCAGAGCTGCAAAGGAAATTCTTGTAGATACCTCTAAAAAGAGCGCTCATGAAATGGTATAATTAGAAGGGAAATTTGCCTAATATTTGCATCATCTTTGTTTCAATTAGAGAAAAAAAAAAGAAAAACTTACCTCCTGTAACTTCTTTTTCTCTACTCCAGGTATTCAGCTCACTGGCATATTCCAGCAGCAACTGGTTTCTCAGCTAATCTTTCAGTAAAACATTCTGATTGTAAATAGCAAGACATTCTTGATCCAGTCACAGGTGCTTTATTGTTTGTTGTCAGGGCTGGAGAATGGGGAAAACCACCAAATATAAGTTCTTTCTTTTGTCTACAATAACTCAGTGGGGAGAAAATTGGACTGTACATGAAAAATGAGAGAGAATAGGATGGCTATTTACTGGGTGCCAAATATCTTAATATGATATTTTTTCCCCTCCTAACCCCACACACACTGGTGGGAAAGAGTTCCTAGGATGTACAGATGGTTTACACTCTCGCTACTAACTGAAAGTTTACAGGTTCAAGTCCACCCAGAGGCACCTTGGAAGAAAGACCTGGCAATCTGCTTTGGAAAATTCAGCCGCTGAAAACCCTATGCAGCACAGTTCTACTCTGACACACATGTGATCAGCATGAGTCAGAATCAACCAGATAACAACTGCCATTTGATTAATTAATTAATCAATCTCTGGTGGGAAAATGCTAGATTGCCAAGATTCCTAGAAATTTAATGGTGTGATTCACATGATGGAAGAATGAAAGTAATAAATGTAGAAATAAAACTTATAAAACCTATATTGATTTTTCTTGGGAAGAGATGAGATTGAGCATCAGGGACTTGAAACCCAAGAAACTGTCTTGAGTGACTTGACATCCTCAGTCATCACTAATTCCTAAGTGGTCCTTCATGCTTCCAATTTCTCCCCACTCCCACTATCAAAGCCTGTAACCTGCTGGATTACAGATCAGGTAACCATGTAACCAATCAGGCTAGAAAACTGGGAAGAATCAGGTGGAATGGACCACATACTAGAGGGGAGCTCACCAATCTAGTAGGGTCAGAGATACAGCCAGCCCATCAAGCAAGCTACAGTATTCAATTTATATATCACAAGCAGGGCAAAGTCCAGGAAGAGTATAACTTTTAGTAAGCCATAGATGCTCTAGAAGATGCAGTAGATAGTTTCCCTACAAAAAGAAAGATGCATACCAAAAAAAAAAAGTCAGAAAATAGAGAACAAAGGTGAGTCCTCTCGAGGTTGATCCAGGGATAAGAAGCAAGAATCATGAAGGAGAATTGAAAAGAGTAAGCAGAACCTCAGTCCAGGGGGATCAAGATCATAACCAGGTGGCGCAAAGGAGTTAGGCCCAGGCAACAAAGGTAAGACCCTATTATGAGAAATGTGGACAAGGAGAAAACAACATAACAGTAAGCGTGACTTGAAGCTGAGACCCAGATAAGGCTGCATGGAGGCCCAGTTAAAGTTGATTAAATGTTTCTTCCCAAAAGGCAGAATTGTTCCTCAAAGCAGAGGCAGGGCTGGATCTACAAAGACTGCTCTAAGAGCTCTACCACTGAAAAGAAAAGGGCAATAGAGTTAGGGAATTTTCCAGAGCCAGTACCAAAGTTACGGTAGAGCCCCAGCAGGAGTCTGTCCTGCTCTACTTTACTCTGCTGGACTGAGTAGTAAATTACCACCTGTAAAAATGATGTGGGGGCAGTGGCATTTTTTTTTTAATTCATTTTATCTGATTTTCGTCAAATAAGTTGGTATCAAGTGCTTTATCTTCAGTCTCACTAATTCTGACTTCCATTGCCTCAGTTCTGCTCCTATGACTTTCTATGGAGTTGTCTAATTCTGAAATTTTATTGTTAATCTTCTGGATTTCTGTTTGCTATCTACTGATTCCTGAAGCCTGTTAAATTTGTCATTATGCCCTTCTATAATCTCCTTAAGTTCCTCTGTTGCTTCGTCTGTATGTTCTGTGGCTTGCTCTGACTTTTGCCTGATATCCTTCCTCATCCCTTGAAGAGTTCTGTATATTAATCCTCTGTATTCTATCTCTGGTAATTCCAGAAAGCTATCTTTCTCCAGAAGATTTCCTGATTCTTTGTTTTTGGAGCTTCCTGAAGCCATCATGGTCTGCCTCTGCATGTGGTTTGATATTGACTGTTGTCTCTGAGCTATCGATGAGTTATTTATATTTACTTACTTTATGTTTGCTTACTGTTTCCATCACTTTGTTTTGTTTTGTTTTGATATGCCCAAATAGGCTGCTTGTGTGAGCTGGTTTGATTATTGGTGCTCTAAAGTCCTATCAGAAACCCTGGTGTCATAGTGGTTAAATGCTATGACTACTAACCAAGGGTCATCAGTTCGAATCAGCCAGGGGCTCCTTGGAAACTATATGGGGCAGATCTACTCTGTCCTATAGGGTCGCTATGAGTCGTAATCAACTCAACAGCACTGGGTTTCGTTTTTTTTTTTTTGGTTTTTAAAGTCCTATCACTAGGTGGTTAGATCTGTTGCTAGGAATGTAAGCCCAGGAGTCCATTTACTTTTCTTTTATGGATTCAGCTCAGGTGCCCAGGTAGTCGGTCACCAAGTGTGTGGTGCAGGCTCTCACCTACAGTCCTAGACAGGCAAGGGTGATTGGCATAGGTACAGGCATCTGGTTGTAGCAGGGGATCATGCCACCTCCCCTGCCCTCCACTTAAATAATTAAATTAACAGAATTTGCTCTTCAACTAAAGGGTTGCAATATTTTTTTTAAACCATTATTGTCTAATTAATAAGTATTTCTGAAAAGAACTAATAATTGTTCACATTTTTGAATCATGCTTTCACTTCTGTTTGTCCACTTCATTTTTTTTTTTTTTACTGCTCAGAATTTTACTTTGTGAAATATGGAAATTAACATTTTGTACCCTTACTGAAAATTTTTTTGTATGTTTTCATTTTTTATTGACTTCAAAATTACTCATGTCGAGTTTGACATTCAGAGCTTTCTGGCTTTGGTTGTAATCTATACTGGCCATTTAATTTCTCTATTTCCCTTACCAATTGAGATGTTTCAACAAACTAATGCAGTGCTGGAGGTGCTCACTTGTCTATGTCAAAAAATTTGGAAGACAGCTTCCTGGCCAACTAACTGGGAAGAGAGCCATGTTTGCCTATTCCAAAGAAAGGTGATCAAACAGAGTATAGAAATTGTCCAACCATATCATTAATAGCACACACCAGTACAATTTTGCTGAAGATCATTCAAAAGCAGTTCTAGAACTCCAACAACAGGGAACTGCCAGAAGTTCAAGCCAGGTTCAGAAGAGGACATCTGACATTGCTGATGGATCCACAACACTTAATTGTGCTCATGCAGAACCTGTACACAGACAAAGAATCCATCTATTGAACAGAACAAGGGGGATCCTACATGGTTTAAAGTCAGGAAAGGTGTGCATTGGGGTTGCATCCTTTTTTACCATACATATTCAATCTATACACTGACCAAATAATCCAAGAAGTTGGACTATATGAAGATGCCATAATCTTGCTTGCTGAAAGTGAAAAGAACTTGAAACACTTATTGATGAGGATCAAAGACAACAGCCTTCAGTACGGATTGCACCAAAACATAAAGAAAACAAAAATCTTCATGACTGGATCAACAAGCAATATCACAATAAAAGGAGAAAATATTGGAGTTATCAACAATTTCATTTCATGTGGATAAACAATCAACATCCATGGAAGCAATAGTCAAGAAACCAAATGTCATATGGCAATGTACAAATCTGCTGGAAAAGAACTCTTTAAAGTGTTAAAAAACAAAAATGTCACTTTGAGGACTAAGGTGTGCCTGATCCAAGCAATGGTATTTTCAATCTCCTCACATGCATGCGAAAGCTGGGCAACGAATAAGGAAGACTTAAGAAGAATTGATACCTTTGAATTAGAATGTTGGCAAAGAATATTGAATATACCATGTACTGCCAGAAGAATGAACAAATCTGTTTTGAAGAAATACAGCCACTATGCTCCTTAGAAGTGAGATATTGAGACTTCCTCACATGTACTGTGGACATGTTATCAGGAGGGACAAGTCCCTGGAGGACATCATACTTGGTAAAGTGGAGGGCCAGTTAAAAAGAAGAAGACCCTCAATGAGCTGGACTGATACAATGGCTACAACAATGGGCTCAAGTGTAACAACGATTATGAGGATGACAAAGGACCAAGCAGTGTTTTGTTTTGTTGTACACAGGGTCACTATGAGTTGGAAATGACTTGAAGGCACCTATAATATCAACAATATAATCAGAGGACAGCAGCACAGTCATATAGGGAGCTAGTGATATTTGGTGTATACAGAATCCTTAGGGAGTCCTTAGACCTCCTACAATTACATTCGGTCTGAGCAGCACTCGAGGATAATCATGAATTTTGGACTCAGACTTCTCAGGTGTGTGTCCAGGCTTAGCTGCTTTTTTGTTTGAGATTCAAGGCAGTTATGCAAACTCTCTAAGATTCAATTCCTTCATCTTTGAAAGGGAATACTATTAGTTCTTGCCCTGGAGGAATACTGTAAATATTAAATAAAGTGATGCACTTAAGGTATGTGGTACAGATTTTGACATTTTATAAAATTTCAATAATGTATATTACTGTCATTATCACCATCATTGTTCTTTTTTGTTTGCATATTATTAAAAAATGAAACTACAGTTCCTGTAATTCTGAACAGGGTTTGATTTTATTCTCTGTATTTCTCTCTATAAGGCCGGTATAATGTAGGTTTGAAGGAAGGGATGACTGAAGGTGAATTTTGGACATGTATTATATAGGGGAAAGAAAAGTCTAATGAACCCACAAATTTCAAGAATTAACTGAACAAATCACATATATCAGCAAACCAAAGGCCTGTTTCTGTTAGACCATGACAGCATTGATTCAATTCATGAGCATTCTCTACTTTCTAGAATTTTCTTCAGGGCAAATTTGACATCCTTTTTCCTCAGACTGTAGATCATGGGGTTCAGCATGGGCATGACAATACTATAAAACACAGACGACACTTTGCCTTGGTCCATACAGCTGACAGTTGATGGCAGCAGGTACATGAATGCTGCAGAACTATAAAAGATTATAACAGCTGAGATGTGAGAGCTGCAAATGCTAAATGCTTTGGACCTACCCTCAGTGGAGCACATATGGAGAATGCTGCTAATGATGAAGATGTAGGAGGCAAGGATGGTTAAGGCAGGAGTCAATATGTTAAATGCACTCAGACCCAGAACGAATAATTCATTGATATAGATGCTGGAGCAAGATAAATCCAGGAGTGGTAAGAGATCTCAGAAATAGTGGTTAACGACATTAGTCTCACAGAAAATGAGTTTCAACATAAAGCCTATATGAACTGTAGACCCAATGATGCCCAAAATATACACTCCCACTGTGAGTCAGAAGCAGATGTGATAAGACAAGATAACATCATAAAGCTAGGAATTACAGATGGCAACATAGCAGTCATATGCCATTGCAGTCAGCATATGACACTCCACAATAGCAAAAACAAGAAAGAAATAAAGCTGAGTCATGCATTCAGGATAGGGATGACATTCTTCTTTGCTACAAATTTCACCAGCATTTAGGGGGTAATGACAGTGGACTGGCATAGATCAATGTAAGACAAGCTGCTGAGGAAAAGTACATGGGGGTGTGCAGGTGAGATCTGAGCTCAATCAGTGTGACCATACCCAGGTTCACCACCATGCCAGATTCCTAGGAAGAGGAGGAAGAGGGGCAGCTGCAGTTCTGGATGTTCTGTTAGCCCAGAGAGGATGAACTCAGTTACTAATGAACAATTTCTATGGTCCATTAGCCTCTCAGCAGTTCTAAAACAGAGAAAATAGTTTCACAGTTTGTGTGTGTGAGTGTATGCACGTGTGTGTGTTTGGGTGGATGGGAGAAAGTGATTCTGTGGAGATCCTTATTTATTCCCTCAGCAGAAGAGATTAATATTCCAGAGATCCCTTGAGCCTCTTCTGTGACTTTGGGAAATCCAATATTTATTTTTAATCAAAGAAGGAATTATAGACTTCAAGGGTCTTATAAAGAAAAATATTGTAAATTTTTAAGAGAAAACACAAATTCATGAATTTTTTTTGTCAGTCAGAAGGAATGTTACTAGTGTTTTTTTCTAAAGACTATTTTCTTTTGCTCCTATATTCAATATGTATACATTAATGTCATACTATTAAAAGGCATAATAATTATATTTTCATTTGACTCTGAAAAAGGAAATGTAGTGAATGCTTTTTATAACTAATAAACAAAGTGTTCAGAAATCTGTGAAAACTGCTAATACTAGTGTGAGGTATTTTTCTTTCTAGAATCCTAACTCAAGAAGTTGAAGAATTAGACAGCTACCAAGACCTTTTCATCTTGAGACTTTGTGGCTCTTTGTCCCAGCTTCCTTCATGCAGACTACAAGGCAGGCCCATAACTGCCTGGCTGATCCCATGCTTATATCTCAACAGCTTCACCAAGGGTGAGGGATTGTCTTTTACTGTTTCTAATTGAATAATCACAGTGGAGTAATATAATGACCTAAATTTAGGTCTCGTATTGCACAGCTGTGCATGGCTGAAGTGATAGTGGTCAGAAGGCTATGCATATTACTAAAAAATATGATGAGTTTTGGAAGACAAACATAACATGTCCTCTATGCTGGTCAGATTTTATAATCATAAATTCTGAGCTTGTTTATTACAGAAGTTAAAGATAGCAGAGGCGTGGGTTGGTAGAGCAATGGATTTCAGTCTAAGTACAATGCTGGTCCCCAGGGTAATGTAGATTTTTACAAAGACTCACATATCGTTAGTCTACATTTGCAAAGAACACAAAGATTATTAAAAACAGAAATTCGTAATTGTACTGAATACTCAAGTAAAAGTTGGATTAATGTGTTCAGCTTGGATACAATATGTGAAATATAGAGAAGCTAGATAATTTTAGGCAATATATTTAGAAACATTGTGTTTTGAGGAATAGCTGAGAAAACTGGGGCTATATAACTAGCAAAAAAAATACATGCAGCATGTGATTGCTATTCTCAAATGTTTAGAATGGTGCTATGTTTAGGAGGTGTTAGAATCCTTTTAAAGAAACTATAGTGGTACAGTGGTAAAGGGCTCGGCTAGTAACTGAAAGGTTTGTCGTTCAAACCCAACAGCCGCACCATGGGAGAAAGATGTGGCAGTCAGCTCTGTACAGATTACAGCCTTGGAAACCCTGTGGGGCAGTTCTACTCTGTCTCATAGCGTTGCAAGGAGTTGGAATGGACTCGATGACAAGGGACTTTTTGTTTTTTAGGATTCTCTATATGTCTTCAAGAGACTGAAGTAAAACTAACAGTGGAAACCATGAAGAGATATATTTTGTTTCACAAGAATTAAGGACATTCTAGCAGCCAGAGCAATCCAGAAATGAAATCAGCCACCTTAGCGTGCAAGCACATACTCAGAATTAGAACTGTTCAAGCATAGCCTGAACAACCACTTAGCATTTATATTGTTCAGGGAAGAAGCACTGGATGGAACACTGAATATATCATCTTCAATACCTCTTTCAATCCCACCATTTCATAATTTCATAAATTTAATTGGACTCTTTTCAGACACACAGTGGTTAAGCACTCAGCTGCTAACCAAAAGATCAGCAGGTCAAATCCACCATCTGCTCCTTAGAAACCCTATGTAGTAGTTCTACTCTGTCTTATAGGGTCACTATGAGTCAGAATCCACTTGAAGGTAATAGGTAATTATTAAAAAAAAATTTTTTTTTTTATTAGATAGTCCTAAATTCAAATCTCAGGTCAACACATAGTTGCTGTGTGATCTTGGGCAAACTGCTTTCACTCTCCAAGCTTCTGAAAAAAAAGAGAGAGAGAGACATGTTAATATCTATCTCTTGGTGGTTGTGTGGAAACTAAATAAAACGACACCTGGAAGGTGCTTAGTACAGTTATTGGCTTTTGTAAGAACTCATAAATGTTAACATAAATGTTAGTGTTGTTTTAATCACAACCTGTTAAGTTTCTCTCTAAAATATCTTTCTTTTGCCCAACATTTCCATTCCCATAATGATGGCCATAATTTATTTTCTTAGCAAATCTTTCCTTTTGGGTCTTTTTACGTTAATATAACAATACAGAGATTCAGAACTATTTTACTGAATATGAAACTCTTAAATGTCATCAATATTCTCCAAGGTCTATAAACAAAATTCAGACCAATATTCATGTCATTCAAAGATTTGTATTCTCTAACAACAAATTACTTTTATTATAATCTCGTATTTCCCAACAAGTATCACATACTTCAGCTATTTCACAAAAGTATATTTGGTAGGCTCTTGGTTCTGACTCATCATATGTCCTCAACTTCTTATTTCAACTCCTCTCCGTATGAAACCTAATATAATATTTAGGGCATAGCAGAAAAACCAAGTCAATAAGATTGTCTTGGTTATGTAGTGCTGTTATAACAGAAATACTACAAATGGATAGCTTTAACAAAGACAAATTTATTCTCTCACAGTCTAGTAGGTTACAAGTTCAAACTCAGGATGTCAGCTCCAGGCGAAGACTTTCTCTCTCTGTCGGCTCTGGAGTCTTTGGCCTGAATCTCTCCGTAGTCGAGGAGCTTCTCAGGTGCAGGAACCTGTGTGCCCAAAGGACGCTCTCTGCTCCTGGTGCTGCTTTCTTGGTGGTATGAGGTCCCCAACTCTCCGCTTGATTACTTTTCTTTTTATCTCGAGAGATAAAAGGTGGTGCAGGCCACACCCCAGGAAAACTCCCTTTACCTTGGATCAGGGAAGTGACCTGAGTAAGGGTGGTGTTACAATCCCACCCTAATTCTCTCAACATTACAATCACAAAATGGAGGACAGCCACATAATACTGGGAATAATGGCCTAACCAAGTTGATACACACATTTTTGAGGGGACATAATTCAATCCATGACAAAGATCATTTCCTATACATCCATGAATTTGTTTATATTTACAGTTAGCATTTAATCCTTTAATTCTGTATTGCTTATCACAATTTATTTACTGTTTTTTCCTTTTACCTAGAGTCTAAACTCAGCAAAGTACCTAGCACAGTGCCCTGCATATAGAGAGTCTCGATAAAAATGTGTTAAATGAAATTGTTGAAAGAATGTTAGCGATAAATTAACATAGACTAAATGTAAGTAAACAAAGATATGTCTATGTTGAAATAAGTAAACAAAGAAGTGTTTCTCATAATTTTATAACCTAGAGGACAGAGACATGATAAGGAACCCTGTGTGTGTGTGCATTGTGCATATTAGAGTAAGAATGTTATGAATTGATTTATGTCCCCCAGATATGTGTCGTTAATCCTAACCTCTATGATTGTGGTTATAATCCTAGTTAGAAATGGTTTGTCTTGGTATGCTAATGAGGCAGGATTAGTGTAGGGTGTATGTTGGCCAATCTCTTTTGAGATATAAAAGAGATTAAACAAACAAGAGAAGCAGAGATGACAGAAGAGAGTTGCCAACCCACATGAAGTTTGCCCAGGAGCAGAAGCTCAGAAAATACAAGGACCTTCCTCCAGAGCCAACGGAGAGAAAGCCTTCCCCTAAAACTAGCTACCTGAATTTGGATTTCTAGCCACCTAAACTGTGAGAAAATAAATTTCTGTTTGTTAAAGCCATCTACTTGTGATATTTCTATTATAGCAGCATTAGATAACTAAGACAGAGGACACATGGAGATATATAATAATTATGTTCATTATTAAGTATTTGGAAGGGAGGTTAGAATAGAAGGCTCTAAGATTCTAAGAATCAAAGACTGGGATTCAAACATAAACCTACTTCTCCCTAAAGAGTTCAACACTGTATACTTTTCTCCTCCTTTGTTTTAGAGACGAAAATGATTCTGATGACCCCAGTGGATAGTTCTGAATACTAACCTTGCAGCACTCTTTGATGGTAAGTTAGGCATAACTCAAAGTATCCTTTGTCAAATACTATGAGTCACTGGTCTTGAGCACTTCTGATGCTGATGACCAAGGCCACCTAACCCTTTACATTAATTGGTTGATAAGACAGAAAGCGTTTATTCTCGGGGTATAGATGCTAAGGGTCAGATTAGAAACAAACAATCATAATGACCTTCCACAAAGATTCGTATCTCATAGGTATCAACTCTTGGGAAAAGAGACGATTAGAATTTCTGCCTTTCCCCAATTGGCTCTCAAGTATTTAATATTCATACCTAATTTTTTTTAAGTGTAATTTATTGCTCTTGTTTCATTACAGATTTTAAACAAAGATGTGACAGATATTGTTAGAGCTCCAGTAGGCTTCATGCTAACCTATTTAAATTTTTAAAAATTCAGCATTTCACAAAATGTTGAAGACATAAAAGAAATATATTTTCTAAAGTGATTTCCCACAGCTAAATTAAAATAACATAACATATAAGACTTAAAAGGTTTTTTTCCAATGATCTCTACTAGCAGCATTTATGTATTAAGATGCACTCATGAAAAAATAATACTTGGAATATTTTAATTTGATGTTCTCAGCACTAATGGTACAATGGTTAAGCACTTGGCTGTTAACTGGAAGGTTGACATTTCAAACTCACCCAGTGGCTGCGTGGAAAAAGACCTGACAATCTGGTTCTGTAAAATTACATCCTAGAAAACCCTATAGAAGTAGTTCTACTCTATCACGTGGGATCAAAATGAGTTGAAAATCTACTCAATGGCACCAAACAACAATGACAACAACAAAGCACTTTCTGTGCCTTATTTGCAATCCTCTCAACTCTTGTGCAAAACAAATACTACCAGGTACTACGGAACAGTTGCCAACCTTGTTGATTCTGACTATGGCAAACCTATGTGTGTCAGAGTAGAGCTGCGCTCCACAGGGTTTTCAATCACTGATTTTTTGGCAGCAGATCACCAGGATTTTACTCTGAGGCACATTGACCATTTGCACTATGCAGGAACTCCACGATAATTACTGCTGGAAAGGACCATGAATCAGTTCTGACTCATAATGACCCTATGTACCACAGAACAAAACTTGGCCAAGTCCTTTGTCATTCTCACAATCATTGTTATGCCTCAGCCCATTGTGGCAAACACTGTGTCATCCATCTCATTGAGGGCCTTCCTCTTTTACACTTTCCCTTTACTTAACCTAGCAGGGTGTCCTTCTGCATGGACTGATACTTCCTGATAATGTGTCCAAAGTATGCGAGACGAAGTCTTGGCATTCTTGCTTCTAAAGAGCATTCTGGCTGTACTTATTCCAAGACAGACATGTTTGTTCTTTTTACAGTCCATGGTGTATTCAGCATTCTTTACCAACACCATAATTTAAAGGCATCAATTCTTCTTTGGTCTTCCTTATGTATTATCCAGCTTTATCATTCATATGAGGCAATTGAAAATACCATGGCTTTGGTCAGGCCCACTTTGATCTCAAAGGTGACATCTTTCCTAGTTGTGTAGTGGTTAAGAGCTACTGTGGCTAACCAACAGGTCAGAGTTTGAATCCACTAGGTGCTCCTTGGAAACCCTCTGGGCCAGTTCTACTCTGTCCTATAGTGTTGCTAAGAGTTGGAATCGACTTGAAGGCAATGGCTTTGGCTTTGTTTTTGGCTTTCACAGTAGATTTGCCCAATGCAATGAATCATTTCATTCCTTGACTGCTGCTTTCATGGGTGTTGATTGTGAATCCAAGTAAAATGAAATGCTCGACAACTGCAATCTTTTCTCTCTTTATTATGATGTTCCTTATTGGTCCAGTTGTGAGGATTTTTGTTTTCTTTATGTGGATGTATAATCCATACTGAAGGCTGTAGTCTTTGATCTTCATCACTAAGTGCTTCAAGTTCTCTTCACTTTCAGCAAACAAGATTGTATCACCTACACATGGAAAGTTGTTAATGAATCTCCCTCCAATTCTGATGCCCCTTTCTTCTTTATATAGTCTAGCTTCTTGTATTATTTGCTTAATATACAACAGAGTAAATGCGGTGAAATATACAACCCTGATGCACACTTTTCCTGAGTTTAAACCACGCAGTATTCTGCACTTAGTTGGATCACCATTCTTTGGAATATGCATAGATATGTATCTCTTCCAGTCTGTTGGCCAGGTAGCTGTCTTCCAAATTTCTTGGCATAGACTAGTGAACACTCCTAGTGCTTCATCCATTTGTTGGAACTTCTCAATTAATAGTCTGTCAATTCCTGGAGCCTTGTTTTTCACCAATAACTTCAGTGCAGCTTGGACCTCTTCCTTTATTACCATCAGTTCCTGATCATATGCTACCTCCTCAAATAGAGGAACATCAACAAATTCTTTTTGGTGCAGTGATGCTGTGTATTCCTTCCATCTTCTTTTGATGCTTTCTGCATCGCTCCCTATTTTGCCCATAGAATCCTTCGCTATTGCAACTTGAGGCTTGGATTTTCTCTTTCAACTTGGGAAATGCCTAGTGTGCTCTTTTCTTTTGGTTTTATAACTCCAGGTCTTTGTACATGTCATTATAATACTTTAGCTTGTCTTCTTGCGTCACCTTTTAAAATCTTCTCTTCAGTGCTTTTACTGTATCATTTCTTGCATTTTTCTAACTATTCAAAGTTCAAGAGCAAATATCAGAGTCTCTTCTGACATCCATTTTGGTCTTTTCTTTCTTTCCCGTCTTTTTAATGACCTCTTGTTTACTTCATGTATTATCTTTAATGTCATTCCACAAATCGTCTGGTCTTCCTTCATTAGAGTTCAACACATCAAATTTATTCTTAAGTTGTCTCTAAATTCAGTCAGTTTATACTTAAGTTCATACTTTGGCTCTCTTGGACTTGTTCTAATTTTCTTCAGTTTAATCTTGAACTTGCATATGAACAATTGATACTGTTCTGCAGTTAGCCACTGGCCTTGTTCTGACTGACAATCTTGACATTTTCCATCCTCTCTTTCCACAAATATAGTTGATTTGATTCCTGTGTATTGCGTCTGGCAAGGTCAACCTGTATAGTTGCCGTTTGTGTTGTTGAAAAAAGGTATTTGCAATGAAAAATTTGTTGGTCTTGCAAAATTCTATTATGCGATACTCGGAATTGTTTCTATCACCAAGGCCATAATTTCCAACTGTTGATTCTTCTTCTTTGTTTCCATCTTCCGCATTCTAGTCAGAAGTAATTATCAATACATCCTGATTGTAGTTTTGGTCAATTTCAGAATGCAGAAGTTGGTAAAAATCTTCAATTTCTTCATCTTTGGCCTTACTGGTTGGTGCATAAATTTGAATTATAGTCATATTAACTAGTCTTCTTTGAGGGATATGGATATTATCCTATCACTGACAGTGTTGTACTTTAGGATAGGTCTTGAAATGTTATTTTTGACCATGAATGCGATGCCTTTCGTCTTCAAGTTGCCATTCGTTGCAATGTAGACCATAAGATTTTCCAATTCAAAATGGCCATGCCAGTGCCTTTCAACTCACTAATGCCTAGGATATCAATGTTTATGCATTCCATTTCATTTTTGATGACTTCCATTTTTCCTAGATTCACATTTCATATATTCCACATTCCTTTCATTAATGGGTATTTATAGGTCTTTTTGCTCCTTTTGAGTCATGCCACATTAGCAAATGAAGGCCCCAAACTTGAGTTCATTTACATCATTAAGATCAACTCTGTTTGACATGGCAGTTCTTTCTCGTCGGCTTTTGAGTTCCTTCCAACATGAGGAAGGGACTTATCTTCCAGCAGTATATCAGCCAATATTCTTCTGATCTTTCTAACGTTTTCAGTTGCTAATTCTTTCAGAAGTAGACCTCCAGGTCCTTCTTCCTAATCTGTCTTAGTCTGGAAGCTCAGCTGAAACCTGTCCACCATGGGTGGCCCTGCTGGTATTTGAATACCAGTGGCATAGCTTCCAGCATCACAGCAACACGCAAGCCTCCCCAGTACACACAAAGCAACAGATGCATGGGGTACAATAGTGAATAGTTTCTCTGAAATGACAAAGAGATTAAACAGGAGTGCAAGCATGAGTAGTTAAAAGGAGAAACAGAAGGTAAAATGGGGAAGGACCCATATAGAGACAGGACATATACACTGATCACTTGTTTATAATAAGCCTAAGGATAGGCAAACATTTAACTACTATGAGCCTTAGTTACCTAATACATGAAATAAGTATACTAGTAATTGTCCTGTCTGCCCTCCTATCTTGTCTCTTTTTCATATTAGAAAAATCACTCACTGCAATTAATGTGAGGAAAGTATTTATGTAAAGTACAAAACTAAAGTATCAGCTACTGATATACACTGGTTCCCCTTTAGAGAGTACCTTGTCTACTAGCACCAATTCAAAAATATGGAAATAGTGGCCTTGAAAAGTAACTGAATGGCTAGCATTTAGTATATCACTCAAATTGAACCCACATCCAGGAAGGAAGTTCATTTTCTAATGAGGAGAAGCCAGAAGTTTCTGTGATTAAAGGAAAAACTCATTCATTCCCAAAACACCATGTGCTACATACTTTTATATAACCTTAGATGGTTCGTGACATTTGGGGCTATTTTTCTGGAGGACCCTGGCTACAGAATGGAAATTTTGAATGGTATTTAGAAGCTATTGTCTTTGTATGTCTTATGCATGTTGTCTTGGTGTATTTTGCACTCACCTTCAAATCAGATCTTTTATTACTCCCTTAATGGCATTAAAGACCAAAGCAGAAAGAATGTGTGTATCTCTGAGATGTGAGTTTTGAAGGACACTGATGAGTTCCTGGCATAGGATACTGTGATGACAGTTTTATGTTCAAAAGAGAGAAATCCTAAAGATATCATCAAAGATTGATGGTGTGTCAAAAACAGGAAAAGAGTGTTGAGATAAGAATAAACGTGAGGTGATATTACTATTTATTATAAAAAAAAAAGGGTGATATTATTCAGTGCTTACCATGTGATTAGAACTGTCCAGGGACTTCATAAATAGTATTTGATATATTTTCCCCAAGAACCATATGTGGGATGAGCTTATCATTCCCATTTTATAGATGAAAAAACTGAAACTTGAGAGACTTAAGTGAGTTGTTCATGGTGATTCAGTGGATTTTCAATATAGATGAGGAGGATGGTTTCCTAATTCTACATATAAATTTGACATAACTCTGGGAGATAACAGTAATAATAAAAGGCTTGAACTAATACTGATATCTTCTGGAAATACCAACGTGCTAAAAAAAAAAAAAAAAAGCTTGTGCACAACACATGCTAGATTAACAGTACATAAGAGCTTGTAAAAATCATGATAACAGGAATTAATATTTTCATGTGATTCCAACTTCAGAGATGAGTCTTGCACTTGTCATCTATCCATGCTCAGATTGCTCAATGAATGGTGGATGGATAGAGAGACATAACTAAGTTCACGACGTGAAATAAATCAAAAAGCAATTACCTTTCCCAAATTGTCAATTTCATCTAAAATTCTCCTATTATAAGAGCAAGGTGTCATTCTGCCACTAAAATATTTTCTAAAGGTAGTTGTGATTACACTGTGCAAGTGATACTTGAAAACAAGAAAATATAAAGCCAAAATTTCACCTTCTGTGTAGTCCTCTGCTTTTATGTTCCAAGATGTTTCAAGTACAATACTAATGAGGAAGGTTATTATAAAGGAATCTCAATCTCTGGTATTGGCAATTTACATATGCTTACTATTTTGTAGGTTTTATTAAAATTAAAGCCCTCTAAAATTTAAATAATTATATTTTGAAAGATTTTTTTTGTTCATTAATAGGAAATAGTTTTCATTTGTTGTTGAAGCTTCTTATCTATAGGAGCACAGTTTACTCATGGTTGTGAAGGAATTCTTCAGCAGTGAGGGCCTGTTAGTCTCTAGGTAGCATCATAACATCACAAAGCTATGATTTAAAAGTGATTTGCCTAGAATTTAGTAACTGTACTAGGAAAAAATGTTTACCTTCTCAGATACACAATTATTTGACTCTTTTGAAAACTAAAGTGACTTGGAAACAAAGAAAAAGGAACAGCAGTTGGAAAACATGGTCTTGGTGATAGACGTGGGAGATCGCATCATGTGATTTTGTAAGGCCAACAACTTACTCAATGGAAACACCTTTTTACAACAATAAAAACAGTTACTAAACATCTGGATGTCACTGGATGGGTACACAGGAATCAAATTGACTACATCTGTGGAAAGACATGATGGAGAAGCTCACTATCTCAGTCAGAACAAGGCCAGGAGCCAACTGCAGAACCTACCATCAATTGCTCATACATAAGGTCAAATTGGAGCTCAAGAAAATGAAAAAGAAGTTCACAAGAACCAAAATACTACTTTGAATATATCCCAACTGAATTTAGAGACCATATCCAGAATAGATTTGATGCACTGAACCCTAATAACCAAAAACCAAACAAATTGTAGGATGATATCAAGGACATAATACATGAAGAAAGCTAAAGGCCATAAAAAGACAAAAAAGACTGGAAAAAAGACCAAAAATGGATGTCAGAAGATAACTGAAAATTGCTTTTGAACATGAGTAGCCAAAGTGAAAAGAAGAATTGATGAAATAAAAGAGCTGAACAGAAGATTTCAAGGGATGGATCAAGAAGAACAAGTAAAGTATTATAATGTAATATGCCAAGACCTGGAGCTTGAAAATCAAAAGGGCAGAACATGCTCAATATTTCTCAAGGTGAAAGAACTGAAGAAAAAATTCAAGCTTTGAGTTGCAATTCGAAGGATTCTACAGGCAAAATATTGAACGATGCAGGAAGCATTAAAAGAAGATGGCAGGGATACACAGAGTCACTTTAACAAAAAGAATTGGTTGACATTCAATCGTTTCAGGAGGTAGAATATGATCAAGCTATGATGTAGGCAAAAGTTCAAGCTTTACTGATGGCATTGCTGAAAAACAGGGCTCTAGGAATTGATGGAATACCAATTGAAATGTTTCCACAATAGGATGCAGGCCTGGAAGTATTCACTCCTCTATGCCAAGAAATTTGAAGGATAGCTATCAAGCTAACATAATGGAAGAGACCCATATAGGAGCCTTCCCAAAGAAAGGTGATCCAACAGAAGATGGAAAATTTTTTTAACAATACTGTAACTTCACATGCAAGTAAAATTTTGCTGAAGATATTTAAAAAATGGTTTCAGCAGTACATCCACAGGGAACTGCCAGTAATTCAAGTCAATTCAGAAGAGAATGTGGAGCCTGGGATGTCACTGCTGATGTCAGCTGATCTTGGCTGAAAGCAGAAAATACCAGAAAGATGTCTATATGTGTTTTATTGGCTGTGCAAAGCATTCAGTTCTGTGGATCTTACTTAACAAATTACAAATAATACCTTGGAGAATGGAAATTCCCGAACACTTAATTGTACTTATGTGGAACGTGTACATAGACCAAGAGGAGGTTGTTCAAACAGAACAAGGGGATATTGCATGGTTCAACATCAGGAAAGTTGTGTGTCAGGGTTGTGTCTTTTCACCATACTCATTCTGTATACTGAGAAAATAATCCTGGAAGCTGGACTGTATGAAGAAAAACATGGTATCAGGTTTGGAGCAAGGCTTGTTAACAACCTTTGATATGCAGAGGACAAAACCTTGCTTGCTGAAAGTGAAGAGGACTTAAAGCACTTACTGATGAAGATCAAAGTCAATAACCTTCAGTACTGATTATGTCTTAACATAAAGAAAACAAAAACCCTCACAACTGGACCAATAAACAACATCATAATAAATGGAGAAAAGATTGAAGTTGTCAAGGATTTCATTTTACTTGGATCCACAATCAACACGCACGGAAGCAGCAGTCATGTACTAAAAAAGGACACTCCAAGATGAAATTATAAAAAAAGATCCTTTTGCAAGAGAGCAAAAAGAATAAAGTAGAAATAAATTAAACAAAAGAAACCCAAGACATGTACACCTAAGAGTACAAAATATTTTTGAAGAAATTAAGAAAGACTAAGTCAATGGAATAACATTACATGTTAAGCAATCAGAAGCTGGATATTGTTAAGATTACAATATTCCCCAAATTTATCTACAGAGTCAAAACAATCTGTATTAAAGTACCAGGTTCTTTTTTTTGCAGATATTGACAAGCTAATCCTGAAATTCATAAGGAAATTCAAGGGACCTTGAATAGCCAAAACAAACTGTAATGAGAAGAAAAAAGTTGGAAGACCAAAATTTCCTATTTCTAAATTTAATACAAAGCAAGAGTAATCAAAACAGTTAATGTGAGCATAAAGATGAACACATAAATAAACAGAATAGAATTGAAAGCCCAGAAATAGATCCATACATCTATGGTCAACTGACTTTTGACAAGGGTGCCAAGACCATTCAATGGGGGAAGAATAGCATCTTCCATAAATGGTGCTAGGACAACTGGGTGTCCAGATGCAAAAGAATGGAGTTGGACCCCCTTCTTCACACCACACATAATAATTGACTCAAAATGTAACCTTGATCTAAATGTAAAAATGTACAACTATAACACTTTTGAAAGAAATAGAAGAGTAAATTTTTGGGACCTGGGATAGCACAAAGGTTTCTTAGATATGACACCAAAAGCAAAAGCTACTACAATAATAGATTAGCTGGATTTCACTAAATATATATATATATATATATATTTATATCTCAAAAGACTTTAACAAAAACATGAAAAGCAACCTATAATATGGAAGAAAATATTTACAAAGCATATATCTAATAATCAACACCCATTGAAGCAGCAGTCAAGAAATCAGATGAAGCAAATCTGCTATAAAAGACCTCTTTAAAGTGTTGAGAAGCAAAGGCATCACTTTAAGGACCAAGGTTTGCCTGACCGAAGCCATGGTGTTTTCAATCACCTCATATGTATGGGAAAGTTGGACAGTAAATGAGGAAAACTAAAGGTGGTTAAGTGCTACGGCTGCTAACCAAATGGTTGGCAGTTTGAATCCACCAGGCACTCCTTGGAAAGAATATGGGGGAGTTCTACTCTGTCCTATAGGGTCGCTATGAGTTGGAATCGACTCGACGGCACTAGGTAGGGGTTAAAAAAGAATTGGTGCCTTTGAATTATAGTGTTGGTGAAGAATATAGACTATACCACATACTGCCAAAAGAACGGACAAACCTGTCTTGGAAGAAGTACAGCCAGAATGTTCCTTAAAGGAGAAGATGATGAGACTTCATCTCACATACTTTGAATGTGTTTTCAGGGGGGATTGGTCCCTAGAGAAGGACATCATGCTTGGTAAAGTAGAGGGCCATCAAAAAAAAGGAACACCCTCAATGTGATGGATTGACACAGTGGATGCAACCATGGCTCAAGCATAACAATGATCATGAGGGTGGTGCAGGACCGAACAGTGTTTCGTTTTGTTGTACATACAGTTGCTATGAATCAGAACCGACTTGATGGCACCTAACAATAACAACAACATTATGTAATAAGGGTCTAGTATCTAGAGTATATAAAGGAGCCCCGTTGGCACAGTGGATAATTGCTTAGCTGTTAACTGGAAGTTTGGTGGTTCCAACCATTGAAGTGACTCCATGGGAGAAAGACCTGGTGATCTGCTCACAAAAAGATTACAGCCTACGAATCCCTATAGGGTAGTTCTTATCTGTCATATGGGTATCACTGTGAGTTGAAACTGACTCGATGACACCTAACCACAACAAAAACTAGAATATGTTAAGAAGTCTTACAGCTCAAGAATAAAAAGACAAATACCCAGCGAAAATATTAGCAAAGAACTTGAACAGACATTTCTCTAAAAAGGATACAAAAATGGCCTATAACACATTAAAAGATGCTCACCGTCATTAGTCAATAAAAGAATGGAAACCAAAACCACAATGAGACACCACGTCACACTCACTAGGATGACTATAACTAAAAACATAGGCAATAAGAAGTTTTGACAAGGAGAAATTGAAACCCTCACGCATTGCTGGTGGGACTGTAAAATGGAGGAGCTGCTTAGGCAGCTCATCAAAATCCTAAATACAGGTTAGCCAGCAATTACACTCTTAGGTACATAGCCAAGAGATTGAAAACATACGTACACATAAAAACTTGTGCATGAATGTTCAGAGAAGAAATATTCATAAGAGTCAAAGAGTGGAAATAACCCAAATGTCTACCAAGTGACAAATGAACAAACAAAATGTGGTATATCCATAAAAAAATAAGGGGATGTTATACTAGAAGAAGTAATGAAATACTGAGACATGTCAAGGTATGAATTAAACTTAAAAATATTATGCTAAGTGAAAAAGCCCTTCACAAATGGCCACCTATTGCATCATTCTATTCATATGAAAATTCAAAATAGACTTACAAAGACAGAAGATAACTTAGTGTCCGTTGGTGGTAGGGAATGCGAGAATGAAGAGCGACTACCAGGGAGTATGGGGATTGCTTTGGAGGGGATGATGAAAATGCTCTAAAATTGGGTAGTGGTAAGGGTTGTACAAGTCTATGAACATACTTAAAAACACTGATTAATCCCCTCTAAAAGGGAAAATTTTGTGGTATGTGATTCTCTGTCAAGGATGCTATAAATAATAGAAAAGCACCAGCACCACAGTCACCATAGCAACAACAACAAAATAGCAACTCCAGGTTGGTAGTTTACCACCCTCCTCTAAGCCTTTTCCATCTAAGTTATACCTGGTGCCCACCTCTTTATTTCAAGCACACCCTTATGTTCTTCTCCAAACAATGAAGTATTCCTCTAGTCCAAAAAAAGTATGCTACATTGGCTCAAAAACTGACTATCTTTTACATCTATAAGTCTTTTTTTCTAATACATTAGCAAGAAAAACATAGGCCTTTGCAATCATGAATTATTCAAAAGTTACATACATGTGGTAAGTCTATATTCTATTTAAAATTCTCTCCTATGTCTTTTATCAGTGAAAACACATCAAGAAATATGAAAATAAAGGAAACATAACTTAAAACCAAATCAAACCCATTGTCCTTGAGTCAATTTTGACTCATAGTGACCCTACAGGACAGGGTAGAACTGCCACATAGGGTTTCTAAGGCTGTAGATCTTTACAGAAGCAGACTGCCACAATTTCTACCATTAAGCAGTTGGTGGGTTCTAACTGTCAAACTTATGGTTAGCAGCTGAGCACTTAACCATCCAGCATCAGGGCTCCTTAAATGTAGCTTCCAAAAAAAAAAAAAAACCGTTGCCATAGAGTAGATTCCAACTCATAGTGAACCTATAGTGTAGTGTAGAACTGCCCCATAGGGTTTCCTGTGTTGTAATATTTACTCAAGCAAATCTTTAGGGCTTTTCTCCCATGAAAATACTGGTGAGTTTGAACCTGGGTTTGGAAGGGTTCTTCCCAGTTCAATTGCACTGAGGAAGCAAAACCAGAACCGACGCAAATTTTTTAAATTGAGGTGAACTGGAACCATAACTGGAGGGGAAATTTACTGGTGAAATTTCTGCTAGAAACTTAATCTCCCTCTTAGAAAATGAGGGCAGCATACACATTGCACAGCAACCAAGTCTCATGCCTGTCAGATTTTGAAGAGCGTCAGAAACAGCTGCACTGTTTTTAAATGTGTATTACTCTCCTCAGCCTGGCAATAATCCAATTTCACACATCAGGCTTCTGAAAAGACTGATTAACCCTGTTCCTAGTCTTCCATTCCAGGGCTTCAATTTATAGTTTTCCTCATTTCGGTTATGTTTCTGGATTATCGAAATTAAAAAAAAAAAAAAAAAAAATTGGATCTACTCTTGTTTCTCTTCATCTGCTGTGACTGAAATGATTCACACTGTTCCCAAGACCTGGTTTGAACCTCCAACTTTCAGTTAGCAGGCAAGCCCTTAACCATTGGGCCAGCAGAGCTCCTGAAACATAGCTTAAAACCAAAACCAAGGCCATTGCCATCAAATCCATTCCAACTTACTCTGACAATATGACAAAGCCAGCATAAGATTACTAAAGTATTCCAATATTTTTTGTTTTGTGTTATATTGGTTTTGTAGAACAAAAAATGTTTTAGTCCTCAATTTTCTTGATGTTACTAAAGTATTTGCTGAATCTCTTGTTATATTCTTATGTACATGATGTGGTTATGTGTGGTGGATGAAAATACAGAAAAAATCTCATAATTACATGAACTCAAAGAACATCTAAAGACTAGATATAAGTGAATAATCTAGAATTACCATTCCATAGGACTTTATACATAGTCTTGTCTTGTAAAATCATATTATGAATAATTAGATGAAGCCATAGAAGAAATTATTATACAATTCATAGCATCTACATAGAAAAGAATAATGAATACTTATGTGATGATAATGCTTCAAGAAAATATTGTTAGGCTGTGAATATGGACTGATATTTAAAAGAATAAATTTAACAGTGATACATATTTTTCTGTGAAATGTAAATTCATTCATTTCATAGATATTTGGATACTTATCACTAGCCAGAAATTATTTAGGACACTCAAAATAGAGAGGTGAAAAGGATAGGATTTCCTGCTCTTCAGAATCTCACAGTCCAGTAAGAGAGAAGGCAGACGAGAAACAGTAATAAATGTTAGGATTGCACAGGTCCACACAGTGAATGTGGTACTAACTCAGAGTGGGGGGGGTCATTGCAGAGGCATAGCATGGGGGTGGGGAGCAGAGGGAGGCCCTTGCTCCCAGGTGCAAATCGAAGGGAGTGCCAAACAAGGTGTGGATTCACATTATCACGCACCACAAACATAAAAGGCACTTGGCTAAGGCAGCCAGACAAGAAGGGGGGAAGACATTTCTGCTGACATGTCACCACTCCCCATGTCTATTCCTGAAATTGGTGTGCAGGTGGGTGCAACATTGAGATTGCCCCTGTGCACTGTTAATTTTCCTACACCCCTGGATCATTGAAGGCTTCCAGGAGCAGCCTGGATCTAGAAGGATAAGTAGGTGTTAGCCAGGCTTGCACAATGTTTAAAATTGGGAACCATTGAACTAACAGATCTTCATGTTCAAAACATTTGCATCAAGAGAAGAAACACCTAAAAATGCAGTGAATTCCAAAGGATTTGTTAAAAGGAACATAATATCCAGAATAAGGGGTGTGATAGCCACAAAAGATCAATTGCATCTGGGGAACTGTGCTTAGTTCTAGCTGCTGTATTTTAGGATGACACTTTACAAACTATAATTATTCAGGAAAATTGAAGTTTTGAGTTGACATGATTTATAACAAATATCCACATGACTAATAACAACAGCAGAGAGAATGGACTTATTGTATGTTACCTCAGATGACAGAGCTAAGACTAATGTCTGAACGTCAGGACATTTCTTATGATAAATGTGTATGAAAGTAGGATAGGTTGATGTACTGAAAGAAGATATTTTCTTTCTTTGAATGCATTACAGGAAAAAATGAGTAACCATTTGACAGGTAGCTTTAGGAAATTTTTATATTGTTGTAAGGAGGCTAAGACTTCACAAAGATGAAAAGGTTCTAGGACAGATGGGATTCAGATACTCACCTTTTCTCTGCCTGGAATGCTTAGCCAGGGTGCTCTGTATGCTTCAGACCAAGTGCCCTCAGAGGGAAACAGCTCTTACTAATATTGGTGGTGGCATTTCTGAGAGTTTAGAATGCAGATCTCAGTTTCTGAGCTGCTCATATAAATAGTACAAATAAAAAATAACGATTCCTTAGTCTAGCTCCCTTATAGTGCTACCTGAGACACTGGGCAAAGTGGCGTGTTTTTATCCAGGGTTTGAATATACAAGGGGTCTCATCAAAAACCAACAGATAAAAGGTCTGTTAAGATTTCTGCTCACCAGGAATGAGCTATTGGGAAAAAGGAGCAATTACAATTTTCTTTCACATTCTTATTATGATGCTCTCATTAGCTCCTTTGTGTATATAATATTCAAATTCATTAGGTTGTTGAGTAGAAATTAAGATCTGGCAGACATTCTTCTAGGAGACCCTCCAGAGAACAGCTTCCAACATGAATACAGTTACTGAAATATTTGAAGCCATAATTTTAATCATCTCAGTTGAGATTCTGTCAATTGCTGGAGGTTTGGAGGCTTGTTTTTTGCCAATGCCTTCAGTGCACCTTGGACCTCTTCCTTCAGTATCATTGGTGCCTGATCATATGCTACCTCCTGGAATGGATGAACCAATTCTTTTTGGTACAGTAACTCTGTGTATTCCTTCCATCTTCATTTGATGCTTCTTGTGTTGTTTAATATTTTTCCTGTAGAATCCTTGAGTATAGTAACCATAATAGTCTCTCTAGTAAAACATTATCAATCAGTCACGATGCATTGCCTATTTCACTCAAAAATTATCACTATTCCCAACAAATAATTACCCACATATTTAGCTGTGAGAAGAGCTTCTATTGAGAACCTTGCCCCATCAATGGGCCTGACACAGTATTCAATTATTTGAATATATAACACAATGTCTACTTTTCCTTTATTTTGGAGGCTAGAGTTACAGTAACTTTGATTTGTGGAAAGTTTTGAATGCTTCAGGCTTAACTCCAAATTTCTGTGAACAAAGACATTTAGAATGAGGCCCAAGAATTCTACCAACTAGCTTTAATCTCTTTCACTTTTATTTATGACCACTAGAGTAGAGAGCAAGTACACCCCTGACTCATCACACTCTGAGAACTTTCTTGATTGAAAGTCATAATCCATTTATGAAATAGGCCCAGCTCATAGTTACATAAAATATTGATAAGAATTATATTTACTCTGTCCCTATTATTGGAGAATAGAATTGAGATAACTTGAATCTGTGAAAATTTGGAATGTTTCTATGCCCCCAAATTTATTTTATTAATGAAATTCAAGATGAGAAAAAATGAGTTTCCAGGTAAAATATTATTCAAGTGACTTTTAACTTTATTTATGTTCATTTTATTTAGGTTCATTAATAACTAGTGTTACAAATGATCAAGTACTCAATTACTAGCCAAAAGGTTGGCAGTTCAAACCCACCCAGTGGCATCTTGGGGGACAGGCCTGCTGATAAGTTTTTAAAAGCTCACAGCCTTGAAAACTCTATGGAGGAGTTATATTTTGCACACACAGCGTCACTATGAGTCAGGATTAACTGATGGAAACTAACATTAACTATGAAGACCAAAAACCCATTGCTGTGGAGTCAGTGCCTATTCATAGAGACCGTACAAGACAGAGTAGAGCTGCCCTGTAGAATTTCCAAGGCTGTAAATCCTTACAGAATCAGATTACTACATCTTTCCTCAAGAAGTGGCTGGTGAGTTCAACGTGCCAACACTTTGGTTACCAGCCAAACTCTTTAAACACTGCACCACCAGGGCTCCAACTATAGTAGCAGAAATTAATTTTGGTATAGCACAGAGAATAAAAAACACAGAATGGAGTTCCAGGGAATCGCAGTATCCTGCACACATGGGGCAGGTTGCTACCCTCTTGGGGTGAGAAATCACTTAATTCACACATTCTGTATATGCCTCTTTGATTTTGTTGTGAATACAATTGTGAGTTTTAAGGTATAAGTGCCCCTGACTTTGTATACTTAGCATTTATCATAAAAATGAGAACAGATTAGCAAATACTTGACTCCTCCTTGAAAGCACTTAGAGAAAAACAAAAACAAAAGACAAATCTAATTTTTTATGGCATGATTGTAATTACAGAATATTACAAACAGAAATTTCCAATTTATTCCTCAAAGATGCAGTTTTGTTGGAAGCACCCCCTCCCTCGGCCCAAAGTATATACTGTGTACCATCCAAACCCACGAAACCAGACCCACTGTAGTTGAGTCGATTCTGACTCATAGCAACCCAAAAGGACAGAGTAGAGCTGCCCCATAGGGTTTCCAGGACTGTAAATCTTCACAGAAGCCAACTGCCATGTCTTTCTCCTGCAAATCAGGCTGGTAGGTTCCAAACACTGACATTCCTGTTAGCAGCCAAGCCCTTTAACCACTGCACCACCAGGGCTCCCCTTCATAGGTTATTAAAATATATAGCTTTAAGATATGTTGAATATATTATTCACCATTAGTTTTCAGAGATGAGGTAGCTAAAGTTTCGATCTTATGACTCTTCTGAAAGTCAATATTTTTTGAATGATTGAATAATATTACACACACACACACACACTCACATGTACTTATGTATATCTACTTACATACTGAGAGTTTCTCAAAGTAAGAAGACTTCACACATAACTGATTCACTGAAATTAAGAAGCCTAGATAAATTTTGTTCTGTTTTAATTTCCCCTACCCCTCACCCCTGCTTAAATAATTAGTCAGTTTTGCTCTTCACCTAGAAGGTTGCAGTATTTTATTTTCTAAACCATTATCCAATTAATAAGTATTTCTGAAGAGAACTAATAACTGTTCACATTATTCAATCATCCTTTCATATCTATTTATTCATTTTTTAACAGTTATCAGAATTTTACTTTGTAAAATACTGAAAAAAGCATTTTATTACTTTATTGAAAATTTCTTCAGTTTGTTTTCATTTTCTGTTGATTTCAAGACTACTTATATTGAGTTTGACATTCAGAGCTTTCTGGCTCTGCTTCCAATCTACATTACCCATTTAATTCCTCTATTTTCCTTTCTAATTGATGTTTCAACAAATAGATGCAGCGCTAGAAGTGCTCACTCGTCTATGTCAAGCAATCTAGAAGACAGTTTCCTGGCGAACTGACTGGAAGAGATCCATGTTTGTGTTCATTCCAAAGAAAGGAGATAGAACAGGATTGTGAGATTATGAATAGTATCATTTATATCATACACAAGTAAAATTTTGCTGAAGATCATTAAAAGGCAGTTGTAACAGTGCATCAAAAGGGAACTGCCAGAAGTTCAAGACAGACTCAGAAAGGGACAGGAAACAAGGGATATCATTGCTGACGTCAAATGGATCTTGGCTAAAAGCAGAGCATGCCACTTAACCTATATTTTCGTGACTATGCATAGACATTCAACTGTGTGGATCAAAACAATTTATGGATAACACTACGAAGAATGGGAATTGCAGAACATTTAATTGTGCACTTTAGGAACTTGTACACAGACCAAGAGGCAGTTCTGTGAACAGAAGAAGGGAATACTGTGTAGTTTAAACTCAAGAAAGATGTGCACCAGGGTTGTATCCTTTCTCCATACTTATTCAATCTGTATGCTGAGCAAATAATCAGAGAAGTTGGACTACATGAAGAAGAATCCAGCATCAGGATAGGAGGAAGACTCATTAACAGCCTGCGTTAGGCAGATGACACACGTTCCTTTGCTGAAAGTGGAGAGGACTTGAAATGCTAAGGTATGAAGATTAAAGACTATAGCATTCATTATGGATTACACTCCAACATAAAGAAAACAAAGATTTTCACAACTGGACCCATAAGCAACATCATAATAAATCAAGAAAATATTGAAATTGTCAAGGATTTCATTTTATTTCAATCCACAATGAACACCAATGGAAGCAGCATTCAAGAAATCAAACATCATGTTGCATTGGGCAAATCTGTTGCAAAAGAACTCTTTAAAGGGTTAAAAAGCAAAGATGTCACTTTGAGGAATAAAGTGCACCTGACTCAAGCCATGGTATTTTCAATTTCTTCATATGCATGCAAAAGCTGCACAATGAGTAAGGAAGACTGAAGGACTGACATCTTTGAATTATGGTGTTGGTAAAGAATATTGAATGTACCATGGACTGATAAAATAACAAATCTGTCTTGAAGAAATACTGGCAGAATGGTCCTTAGAAGCATGGTGGCAAAACTTCATCTCAAGTACTTTGGACTTATTATCAGGAGGGACAAGTTCCTGAGGAAGGACATTATGCTTGGTAAAGTAGAGCATCAGCGAAAAAGAGGAATGCCCTCAACAAGATGGATTGATGCAATGGTTGCAACAATGGGCTCAAGCATAACAAGGTCCTGTGGATGGAGGAGGACCAGGCAGTGTTTCATTCTGCTGTACACAGGGTCTCTATGAGTCAGAACTGATTCCAGAGCACCTAACAGCAACAACATGTTCAGTGGACAGCAGCAGTCATATAGGGAGCTAGTGATGCTTGGTGTGTAGAGAATTCGTAAGAAGTCCTTAGACCTCCTTAGCCTGATTACGCTTGAGTACAATCATGAATCTGGAAGTCAAACTTCTCAAGTTTCTTTCCTGGCTTAATTGCTTTTTGACGGAGACTCAAAAGACAGGTTATGCAAACTCTCTAAGATTTAATTTCTTCAACTTTGAAAGGGGAATACTAATAGTACTTGCCCTGGGGGAATATTGTAAATAATAAAGTGATGTACTTAAGTTGTTTGATACAGGGTTTGACATCTTGTAAAATCTCAATAATGTATGTTATTCTCATTATCATAAGCATCAACATTGTTTTTCTTTTTCGTTTGAATATTATTAAAAAATGAAACTATAGCTCCTGTAATTCTAAACAGCCTTGGATTTTATTCTCCAAATTTATATATAGTCATTGTAATACAGGCTTGAAGGAAGAGGTAATCTTAAGGGGAATTTTGGACGTGTATTATATAGGGAAAAGAAGTGTCAATGAACCCACAATTTTCAAGAATTAACTGAAGAAATTACATATATCAGCAAACCAAAGACCTGTGTCTGATAAGACATTACTGCATTGATTCTATTCCTGAGCATACTTTACCTTCTAGAATATTGTTCAGGAAAAATTTGACATCCTTATTCCTCTGACTGTAGATCGTGGGATTCCACATGGGTATAATAGTACAGAACACAGAGAACACTTTGTCTTGGTCCATGGAACTGACATTTGATGGTTGCAGATACATGAATGCTACAGAACCATAAAAGACTGTAATAGCCAAGATGTGGGAGCTGAAGCACTAAAGGCTTTGAACCTACCCTCAGTGGAGTGAATGTGGTGAATGCTACAAATAATGAAGATGTAGAAGGCAAGGATGGTTAAGGCAGGAATTAATATGTTAAATGCACTCAGACCCAGAACCAATAATTCATTGACATAGATGCCAGAGCGGGATAACTCCAGGAGTTGATAGAGGTCAGAGAAATAATGGTTAACCACACTAGTCTTGCAGAAAAAGAGCTTCAACATAAAGTGTGTATGAATAGTAGACCCAATGATGCCCGAAATATACACTCCCACTGAGAGCCAGAAGGAGATGTGATAAGACATGATAACATAAAGCGAGGGGTTAGGAATGGCAACATAGTGGTCATATGCCATTGCAGCCAGCAGGTGACACTCTGCAATAGCAAAAATAATAAAGAAATAGAGCTGAGTCATGCATTCAGGGTAGGAGATGGTGTTTTTCTCTGCCACAAAGTTCTCCAGAATTTTGGGTTAATGACAGTAGAGTGGCAGGTAATGAAGGACAAACTACTGAGGAAATAGAACATGGTGGTATGCAGGTGAAAACTGAGTCCAATCAGCATGATCATGTCCAGGTTCCCCAACACAGTGACCACATAGATTCCTAGAAGAGGAACAAAAGGGGCAGCTGGGGTTTCTGTTAGCCCAGAGAGGATGAACTCAGTTAGTGAGGAATGATTTCAATGGTCCATTTTTCTCTCAGCAGTTCTAAAACAGAGAAAATAAGTTTACTTTGTGTGTGTGTATGTGTGTGCGTGTGCGTGCATATGTGTAAGTACTTGTGTAGAGGGGAGAAAGTGACTCTGTGGAGACCCTTATTTTCTCCCTCATCAAAAGAGATTAATATTCCAGAGATTTCTTGAGCCTCTCATGTATCTCTGGAAAATCCAATGATTATGGTTGACCACAGGAGGAATTATAGACTTCAAGGATCTTATAATGAAGACATTTTGTAAATTTTTAAGAGAAAACACAAATTTGTGGGCTTTTTTGGTCAGTCAGAAGGGAAGATACTGGTCATTTTTTCTCAAATTTTTCTTTTGCTCCCATATTCTGTATGTATACATTAATGTCATACGTACTAAAAGACTTAATAATTATATTTGCATTTGACTGTGAATAAGGAATAGTAGTGAATTCTTTTTATAACTTAATAAACATGGTGTTCATAAATCTGTGAAAACTACTAATAGTAGTATGAGTTGATTTTCTTACTAAAATCCTAACTCACAATAGCTGAAGGACTGGACAGCTGCCAAGACCTTTTCATCATGAGAATTTATGGCTCTTTGTCCCAACTTCTTTCACACAGACTACATGGCAGGGACATAACTGCCTGGCTGGTCCCACACTTAATGTCAACAGCTTCACAAAGAGTGACATATTTTTTTCTTATTGTTTCTAGTTGAACAATCCCAGGATGTATCAAATATAATGACCTAAATTTCAGTTATGTATTCCACCCCTGTGGGCTGGAGAACAGTAGATATGATTGGCCTACTACTTTGTTTTGACTTCATGGCTGAAGAGGTAGAGTTTAGAAGTCTACGCATATTACTAAAACATTTGAAGGGTTTTGGAAGACAGACATAACAAGACTTCTATGCTGGTCAGATTTTGTAATCATACATTCTACATGTTTTTACTACAGAAGTTAAAGACTCTGAAGATGTGGCTTAGCAGAGCACATGCAGCATACAATTATGGATTTCAGTCTAGGTACAATACTGGTCAACTGTGTGATGTAGAATTTTACAAAGATCCACATCTTTAGTCTACATTTCCAAAGAAAACAGAGTCTACAAAACACAAACTCATAGTCCTACTTATGACTCAAGGAAAAACTGTTCAGCTGGGATAAAATATGTGGAATACAAAGAAACTGGAAAATTTCAGGAAAGATATTTAGAAACCTTGTGTTTTGAGAAATACTTGAAAGAACTGGGGATATAAAACTAGCAAAAAAAAAAAAAATACATGCAGCATGTGATAGCTATCTTCAACTGGTTACAATGTTGCTATGTTTAAGAGGTGTTGGACTCTTTTTAAAGGAACCCTGGTGGTGCAGGACTAACAGTTTGGCTGGTAACTGAAAGGTTGGTGCTTTGAACCCACCAGCAGCTCCACGGTAGAAGGATGTGGCAGTCTGCTCTGTACAAATTACACCATTGGAAACCCTGAGGGGGGCTTCTATCGGTACTATAGGGTCTCTGGGAGTTGCAACTGACTCTGCAGAAACAACTTTTTTGGACTCTTTTTATATGTCTTCAAGAGACTAAAGCAAAAAGAACTCAGACAGGCTGCTCAGCCATATCTTGAACAGTAACTGAGCCAATTTTTTTTTCCTTCTTTCTTTCCTTTCCCTCCCATAGCCCATCCCTGCCTCCAAGTAAGATCCTGATGTTAGCTCCCCAAATGGTTAAGTGTTAACCAATGTTTCCTCTGAGACTGTGGAAAACAAATGATATTGATCTAAGCCTGTCAAATAAGAGGAAGGATGGCCCCAGCTACCCCCTGAGCTGATGGGATAATGGCAGGACAAGATCAACATGTTTGAGATATGAGCACCAAAACCAAACAGAAGAAAGAGAGCGCACATTCCACAAGTCCCTAAAACTTATGGCCCCTTTTCCCTTAAAAACCTGAACCCATCGGTAGTCTGGGGAGACGGATGACTTTAGGAGGAGATCATTCCCCTCTGTCTCCATATACCGGTATAAAGCTCTTGCTACCCACCTCACCCCTGTCTCAAGAATTGGCTATTTGAGGCAGGCGGCTCTAACTCGCGAAATTGTGGTAACAGCACCTGCCCCAGACCCTGACCCTACAACCACAACTCTTCAGGACAACAGGAGCTGTGAGTCATTACAAGACCTGAAGTATCTGTTTAAGAGACTTGCAGCATCTATTTAAGAGACTCTAAGTTTTTAACCTATAGATTCCGTTAACTGTGGTTTTTTCCTTCCTGTTTATATTTTACCTGTTTAAGATAGTAAGTCTCTTAAGCTAGACCGTGTTTCATGCAAATATGAAGCTACAGTAACTCATCTTTATTCTTCTCCTAACTATGTAATTCGCTTGGTCTTGGCATAGTAAGGCTTTTGTCAAATTATCACAATCAGGTGCCCATATGACTAAATGTTAGATTTGTCAAAACATCAGAAAGCTCTTTGGCTTCATGTTCCCAACACAGATAGGTCAAATATCTTTCACTGGCTCATATCCTTCTAACCTAAGTATAATTGGCTAAAGCATTTTTTTTTTTTACCATTTCTATTTCCTTTAACTGTAACAGGAATATGTCTGCTATTCTATACTTTTTTTTTTTTATTCTATACAGTACGAGTCCCTACTTTGAGGATCTGTTGCCTAATTTAGAAGATACTCTCCACAACCCAGGAAATATGGCTTATCGCCGTATCGCCAAAGAAAAGGAGGAATTGATTGCCAACACAGCCAGGAGCTGCTTAGTCATTATCAAACAAAGCCTTAGGTGATAGAACTGGGTGTGGCTCAATTAGGAGCTGCTCAGACTAGGCAGAGCCCGCCCCTCCTGCCCATTGTCCTCAAAGCTGTGCATGTGGCTCAAGCCAGTCAAACCTGTTTACTAGCCTACATGTCAAAGAAAAAAATGCAATTTGTCTTACTGTCCCTATGCGCCATGGTAAACTAGGTAGTCCATAATTTTTGTATGTACTTCTTTGTGAGAGAGTTATAAAATGTTCTGTCTCCCTTTATTCAGGCAGCTTGATTTGAGGTATATGCCTCCTTACGCCTTGCCTGGGTGCTTACAATAAACACTCTTCTGCCCTCCATACCTTGGGGTATCTTTATTGACCAGAAGCTGCACAGATAAGGATCTGCTTTGGGTAATACTATTGCTCGTGTTTTAGGCATGTTCTCACAAATCCAAGTCATGTAACATTCTATTTCACAGAACTTATGGTGGACATTAAAATTTGCATGACTATACTTTGTACATCAAGGACAAAACTCCTTATACATGTAGGAAAATAATGAAGAGTGTGTGCTAGGTTGTATGCATGAATAATTGGGGGTGAAGAGATGGAGGAGGGCTAAGAAGGGAATGGAAGGGCTAAGAAAGGGAAGAAAAAAGATTTGTACCTAAAAGATTATAAAGTATTAGGCATGATATGATCATGTACAACATAATGTTAAAATTAAATATTAAATATTTAGATGGGCATTTAGGTTTTTTTCATCTTCTGGCTATTGTGAATAATGCTGCAATGAACATTGCTGTACATGTCTGTATCCCTGCCCTCAAGTCTTTTAGGTATATGCCTAGGAGTGGTGGGATTGTTGGATTATATGGTAGTTTCAATTTCCCCACATTCTTGCTAACATTTGTTATTTTCTGTTTTTTATATATTTTTTTTATTTTTATCCATCTTGTCAGAAGTAAAGTGATATCTTCTTGTGGTTTTATTTGCATCACTCTGATAGATAATGTCATAGTGTAAATGTAAAGGGCGGGGGAGAGCTTGCACTCAGGAAAAAGAAGGGACAAGGGGTGGTGACATTCCTTGATAAGACAGTCCCTACAGAGGAAGAGACGGGGGTGGTGACATTCCTCAACAAGATGGTCTCTACGTAGTTAAACTTTAAGCCAAGGAAATGATCCCTATAGGGATCCCTAACTTGATAAAGTTCCCTAACTTGATAAGGTCCCTAACTTGGTAATTAAACCTTAAGCCAAGGAAATAGTCTCTATAGGGATCCCTGTCTTGGCTGTTAAAAGTTAACAGGGAAAGATAAGAGACAAGAAGGGTATAAAACATTAAGAAAATGACTATCAGGGCACTCAGATTCTTTCTGTACCTGAATAGCCCACTTGATGCTCCCTAGCCAGTGTACTTTCACTACTAACCCTCTGTTTGCTAATAAACCTCTGCTCACTTGACACTATTTGTCTCTGTCTCAGTGTTTGAATTCTTTCCTACACCGAAGACAAGAACTGAGGCCATTCTCTGGTAACATAAACATCTATACTCTGATCAGTGTAAAACTGAGAGATTTATTGAAAGAAAAAAGACAGCTCAAGCTGAGAATAGACTGAACTCCATGCCGAGGAATCCAGTAATTCAAAATGGCCACTCAGTAGTGATATTTTACAAGAGAACGATGACTATGAAACATGTTACTTTACTGGTATTTACAAACTGAGATCATTGAAAGACATTACTTGATTGGTAATCACAGGGTTAGATCATCGAAAGGCATTACTCAATTGGTAGTAGATCATTTTAAGGCAGGGCTTCCTGGGCTCAGTTCTGTAAGACAATTGGCTTAAAAGGGTGTATGTGTCTTTCTTAGATCAGTTACAGTGCAGCAATTACACGGATATGTGACAGGGAGGCATGGCAGTGCAGTTACCTCATCATTACCAGATGTTCCTCTATTTCTAAGCAGATGGCTGCCTCTACGGTGAAAACGGAACTACAAACAGGGAAAGGCAACCAATCCTTAAACTGGCCGCTTCAAATCGTATCAGGTGTCTCATATATATATATACACACACACACACACATATATTAATTCTCTCGCACACTATAGATGTTGAGTATCTTTTCATGTATATTTTGGCCGTTTGAATATCCTCTTTGGTGAAATGTCTATAGGCAAGTTTCCGTGTACACGCAATATATGTTTGAGAGTTATTTCCAATAGGTCACTAGCTGTGTGTTATGGATTGTACCTAAAAGTCAAGCAAGCACTAGGAGAAACAGAGAAGATTTCTATCTCATTTGCTCTGGGGGAATATGCAGTCCCTTAGGTGAATTTTTGGTTTTTGTTTGAGGTGAAATTTTGAGTAGACTATTGAGTCTCCAAAGCTACAGGGTAAAACCATCTCTAACTGTGTATAAACAATTTCATAATTCTCTCTTTCCCAAAGGTTTTGAATTATGGGAGGGCTTTTATGGAAGCCTCTACATCAAGCCCCTGAGACTGTGAAGCTCAGAACAAAATAATTTATGTGATGCTACCTGTAATTACATTGAAAACATTGTCTCTTCTCCTCCTTTATTTTGTAGTTGTAATGATTACCTCTGGGCAAAATTATAATTAAAATTCATGATCTTTATCTGACTGAGTCTCAGAGCAAGTAAAGACTGAGATTTATAAATGCCCCAAGCCTCTTCACACAAAAGGAGGGATTTTAGTTCAGGAGTATGACTTTCTCCATCAGCAGAACTATTTCTCTTTAGAGAACAACAGTGGAGAAGAAACCACATATATAGTTTTGATGTCTTTAGGCAAGAGGAGGGTGAGCACAGAATCTCTTTTTGTTATATTCCTTTTCAAACCCCAGAGCCATGGAAAATAATGGACCTCTCTGCTATGCTCTGCTCTGATCCTGAGGTGCAGAGAATCCCAAGGTAACATATTAAAGGGTTAGTGTGGAAGGAAAGTAAAGGTGAGAAGTAGTGCTGAGATTATAGGGTTTGCAATGCCTCCAGCCCACTTCTTAGAGTATTTCCTATGAAGGAGGTCCAGGATCCATTCCTGACTTAATAACTCCCCTGCTGTGTACCTTTGGAAAACCAGAGGGCCTCTGTGATTCTCCTAACTCTCTACTACAACCAGCACCAGTTGCCACTAAGTCAGTTATGACTCATGATGACCCCACGTGTGCAGAGTAGAACTGCACTCCATAAGGTTTTCAAGACTAGAACTTTCACAAGCAGATCCCTGGGCCCTTCTTCTGGGGCAACTCTGAGTGGGTTCAAACTGCCAAACTTTTGGTTTGTAGTGTTTGTGCCACCCCAGGACTTCTAACTCTAACTTTCCCTAACACTACAATGGCCATAAAGTGCTCATGATCACCTTACACAGTGTCCAGTATGGACTGGTGGTCAGAACAGGGTAGGTGAAGTTTGGTGAGTAAGATTGTTGTTGTTGTTGTGTGACATTGAGTCTATTCCAACTCAAAGTTACCCAATAAAACAGAGTAGAACTTCCCCATAAGGTTTCCTAGGCTGTAATCTTTCCTGAGACAGATCAACAGCTCTTTTCTCCCATGGAGAGGCCAGTGGGTTTGAACCCATGACTTTCAGATAGCAGTCAAATGTTTAACTACTCTGCCACCAGGGCTCCTGAGCAAAGAGTGACAAAAATAAGTTGGAGCATGAGAAGGAACAGAAGGCATTTGTGACAGATTGAGGCAAAGGAAAGATGAGACATCACTTCTTCACCTTTTGACCCAATTCTTCCAGTATTACCTATTGCTGTGTTTAAGCCTCCATGTACCTGTCCTCCTTGACTGATCTCTCTGTAGTGGTAAAAACCCAGAAGAGTCTCTGGGCTTCTCATCTCCAGGAGGGGGATGAGTTTGGGATTGCATGAGAAATGTGGGTTCTGACTCTATTCTCCTGTGTTTACAGATCCCACTGGAAGAGAATGGATACTGGAAATAGTTCGTTAGTAACCAAGTTTATCCTTGTAGGTTTAACGGAATACTCAAAGATTCAACTCCCCCTCTTCTTCCTCTTCCTAGGAATCTACATTGTCACTGCGGCAGGTAACTTGGGTGTGATCACTTTAATTGGGCTGAATGCTCACCTTCATACCCCTATGTACTACTTCCTCTTTAATTTATCCTTCATTGATCTCTGTTACTCTTCTGTCATCTCTCCAAAACTGCTGGTAAACTTTGTGTTGAAGATGAACATCATCTGCTATGCAGGATGCATGACTCAGCTCTTTTTCTACTGCTTTTTTGTGAATGCTGAGATCTATGTGTTGACAGTGATGGCCTATGATCGCTATGTGGCCATCTGCAAACCCCTGCTGTACACAGTCACCATGTCCCCTCAAGTCTGTTCTGTGTTGGCTGTGATTGTGTATGTGGGAGCATTTGTTGCTGCTTGGGCTCACACGGGATGCATGCTGAGGCTGACCTTCTGTGATGCCAACACAATCAACCACTACATGTGTGACATCCTCCCCCTCCTGGAGCTCTCCTGCACCAGCACTCACATCAATGAACTGGTGGTTTTCACTATTATGGGCTTTAATGTTGCTGTGCCCTGCCTCACCATCATTGTCTCTTATGCTTACATTCTCTCCAGCATTCTCCACATTCACTCCAGGGAAGGAAGGGCCAAGGCTTTCAGCACTTGTAGCTCACATATAATTGTTGTTTGTGTTTTCTTTGGATCAGGGGCATTCGTGTACTTCCATCCTTCTTCTGTTTTGTCCATGGACCAGGGGAAAGTGTCCACCGTGTTCTATACCATCGTGGTGCCCATGCTCAATCCTCTGATATACAGCTTCAGGAACAGGGAGGTTAAAATTGCCCTGAAGAAAAGTTTCAAGAGAAAAGCATTTTCCTGAGCTGGAGCTGTATTAAGTACTGTAAGATGACAGGGTTCTTTTTAATCTTTTCCCCTTGCTATGGAATTCTTCATACAGAAAGAAGTGAGGTATAATAGAAAGAACATTTGATTTGGAATCAGGATGTCTGTGTTGAAAGCTCTGCATAATATTACTTCATGGAGTTATTGAGAAGAATGAATTAGTGAAAATGAGAGTGTGTAGCACAGTATTGGGGCCTAATTGCTGTGAAGTTGATTTCCTCATTCTTTTTTTTTTTTTCCTTTTTCTTCTCTTCACTCCTCTCTCTTCCTTTCCAATATTTCTCCCTTACATTTTAAAGAAGTTTTTCATAATTTTTTTTTCCAAATAGATTTACTAGTTAATTAAATATTCTGGTTATGGAAATAAATCTTTCACAGGTAACTTTAGATAGCGTTCACATCTGAACTTCAGCCCTGTATGTTTAGTATAATTCTAATTTGGATTCTTGAGAGGCATCTGTTATTCAATAAGTGAAAATTAAACTTATCATAGCAGCACCTTACCCCACCAAACTCTTGGTGTGATCTCTGTGACAGTAAATGACACCATCATCTACCTAATTGAGCAAACCTCAAACCAGTGTCTTCCTTGACTCTTCTTTCTTTGCTTTTCCTCCATACCTAATTAAGGGCTGACATTTTTTACCATCCTTATTGTCACTGCTTTGCCCCAGGGTACTATCATTTCTCATCTGGTGTGTCTCTACACTGTATAATCCAACCAGAGAGCTTTTTCATTCTTCAATAAGATCTAGCTTGACCCCGTTCACTCTAATTGCCTTTAAGATAAAAAACAAAATTCCATAATATGCAAAACAAGGGTCTTGATATTTTGCCCCTGTTTGACTCTCCAGCCTGACTTTTCTGTCCCTAATCTCCCCCCTCTTTTCTTCCCAGAACCGAGTGCTATAGTTATACTGAAATTACCCCCCATAATTTTCCAAACATAATACGATCTTGTTCCCTCGCACAATTTTCCATAAACTCTTCTCTCAGCCTGGAATACCTTCATCTATGCTCTTCTTTGCCTTGCTCAATCTACCCATATTGCAGGGATGAGGTTTCCCATAACCCCTGAGAAGTCTTTCTGGTCAGGAAGACAAGGCTACACACCTTTGGATATATTTTTACAGCACTCTATGCCTACCTTATTGAGGGAAAGATCCTATTGAGTTGAAATTCCTTTTACCCTTAAATGTCTCCCCTAGTAGACTACGGGCAAAAACTGTATCTTGTTCACCGCTGCATCTCTTCAATCTAGTACTTAATACCTGCTTACCGCAAGTAATTAATAAATATTAAAAAAAAATTTATTCAAATTATAAGGACATCTTAAGAAACTCATTCTTTAAGAAATACTATAGACTTTTTCCAACTTGGCTTTGCAGAAATGGTCAGGGAATTACTTGATGATAATCTAAAGTATATAGGTGGCTTGCTTTGTTTTCTTTAACAGACTTTTCTTTCAAGATGCTTTTTGATCATTGAACAATGCTACTTCCTCCATGGTTATATTTGCCGTCCTTTTACTAGTACATTGTTATTACTGTTTTTATCACTCTTTGTTTTTTGTTAATATTTTGGATATCAGCTGAAGGAAAATTCCTGCCTAACCCATCTTTTGAAGTTTAGGTGCTCCTATTTTATTTTTTGTTTGTTTCTGAGAGTGTAGCAATTGGGCTTGACATAAAATAAGGGCCTAAATGATAGCAATTTTAATACTCATAATTGTCTGATTGTCTTCCTCCTTGTTCAACTTGTGCTGTGAGGTAGGCACAAGTGTGTCTTCTCCACTATTATACCTCCAGTGCTTTTCACAGTATCTAAGTTATTGTGTATAGGAGTCAGGGCGAGGAAGGTGAGAGTAGGGCAGATTTCTAGAAGCAGAATAAAGTAATGAGTGAACTCAAAGTCTCTGTTGTTGGACTACTTGGGTTTGAATTTTGACTCTGCCTTTTTCTGATTGTTTGACTTTTAAAAGTTATTTATCTTTTGCAGATCTCAATGACCTCATCTCTAAAATGATAATAATAATAGTATCTATTCAAATAGTATCCATTTTTGTGAAGACTGTAGTCTACTTGCCTGGGATTCAAACTAGGGTAAATGGGGTTTAGTTCTGCATTTTCCACTGTATAGAATAACTTGCAAAATAAAGGGTTTGGTTGAAGAATGTCCAGTGTTCCATCTATTCTTAAAATCTTGTGATAACTGTGTCTCAATTTCATTTTTACAATCTTAATATTGGAGTAAATCAGTGATTCACAACTTGGATATATGTCAGAATCATACCCAGTACATTTAAAATTATGATCCCCTGGTTCCATCACTGACCCACTCGATCTGAATGTTTCTGTGAGCAGGGCTAAGGGATCCATACTTTCAAAAAAGCTTATTCATATGAAAACATTAGGAAGGTGGGGCCAAGACAGCGGAATAGCCAGACGTTTCCTGCAATCCTTTTACAACAAAAACCTGAAAACACAAGTTAAACTATTATATTTATGACAAGCTAGGAGCCCTGAACATCAAAGACAAGGTTAGAATATGGACTGAGTGACAAGGGAAGGGAGAGATGGTTCAGAAGCAGAGAGGATTTGCTGGACCTGAATTGCCAGGATCCCTCAGGCACCATGCCTAGGAGCGGCTGAGGCAGGCTGGTGGTGGCGTTCTGGCACACTTTCCTGAGGGAGAAGCAGCCAGCTGCACAGCCTACTCACACCTACAGAACCAAAGCTAAGTGCTTGCTTATATTTTACCACGCTCCCAGCCCCCAAGCCAGCTTCAGTGGCTGCTGATTTCCCTGGGCCTGAGATAGCCATGTTGAGCACTCGGAGCAATCCTTCCGGCCTTGGAGTAGGAATAGATTCACAACTGGGGGGAAGATAATTTGCCAGCTCCACTAACTGGGGGAGCTAAAGACAGAAGTGGCCCCTGTCCAGGCATAAAGGGTCTGTTGACTTTGAATAACTTTCCCCCCTGCATGGATTGTGTGAGCCTATTTCAGGAGAACAAGCCCTTGTTGGCAGACTGCAACTGTTTCAGCTGTGCAGTGAAAAGGTGGGTGTCTGATATCTGACACTGCTTTGCCTATTCAATATGCTCCTCACCTACCCACATCAGGGACATGAGGACTAGTGGCTCCTTGAGGTCACCCAGTGACCCGCAACAGGGGTCCAAGGATAACTGATACCTCCCAGTCCTTATAAACAAAAGCATTGGGTGCCCATGGTCCATCTGCAGAGCCCACCCACTTGTATGCTCTAGGGAATAGGGACGTGCCTTTCTCAGAGACACTTCGTGTATGGTTCTCAGCCCCCTGACACATTCAAAGCATGACCCCCTGCTGCAACCAGATACTGGTACCTACATCAATCGCTTCTGCCCATCTAATACTGTATGACAGCTACCTGGACACCTGAGCTGAATACATACAAGAAAAGTGAATGGATTCATAGACTAATATACATGATAGCAGTTCTAGCCATCTGGTGACAGGACACCAGAGCTTCAAAGGGGAAAATAATCAAGCTGGCTCACTCAAGCAATCCATAGGGGTATACCAAAACAAAACAAAGCAAGAAGCTAGGATACAGTAAGCAAACATAAAATGAACTAATACAATAACTTATACTTGGCTCAGAGAAAAGAATCAATAGCAAGTCACATAAAGAAACAGACCATGATCATCACCTCAACAAGCTCACAACACAAAGAATCACTGATCTTCTGGATGAAGCTGCCTTCCTGGAATTACTGGATGCAGAATTCAAAAGATTGATATACAAAGCTCTTCAAGACATCAGGAGTGAAATTAGGCAGCAGATCAAGCAATACTCAGAACAAGCCAAGGAACACACAGATAAAGTAATTGAAGAAATTAAAAAGGTTATTTAAGAACATTATGAAAAATGAAATAAGCTGCAAGAACCCATAGAGAGACAGCAATTAGGAATTCAGAAGATTAACAATAAAATTACAGAATAAGACAACTCTATAGAAAGTCAGAGGAGCAGAATTGAGCAAGTGGAAGGCAGAATTAGTGAGTTTGAAGATAAAGCACTTGGCACCAATATATTTGAAGAAAAACCAGATAAAAGAATTAAAAAAGTGAAGAAACCTTAAAAATCATGTGGGACTCTATCAAGAGAAATAACCTATGAGTGACTGGAGTATCAGAACAGGGAGGGATAACAGAAAATACAGAGATAATTGTTGAAGATTTGTTGGCAGAGAACTTCCCTGATATCATGAAAGATGAGAAGATTTCTATCCAAGATGCTCATTGCACTCCACATAAAGTAGATTCTAAAAGAAAGTCACCAAGACATTTTATAACCAAACTTGCCAAAACCAAAGATAAAGACAGAATTTTAAGAGCAGGTAGGGATAAACGAAAAGTCACCTACAAGGGAGAGTCAATAAGACTAAGCTTGGACTAGTCTTTTCAACAGAAATCCTGTGGGCAAAAAGGCAATGGGATGACTTATATAAATCATTGAAGGGAAAAAAATGCCAGCCAAGAATCATATATCCAGCAAAACTGTCTCTCAACTATGAAGGTGAAATTAAGACATTTCCAGATAAACAGAAATTTAGGGAATTTGCAAAAATCAAACCAAAAGTACAAGAAATACTAAAGGGAGTTCTTGAGTTAGAAGACCAATAATATCAGGAATCAACTAAAGACTAGAACACTGGACAGAGCAATCAGATGTCAACCCAGACAGGGAAATCACAAAAATAAATCAAAATAAAAAAGCTCACAACAGGGAAACAGCAACGTTATTATGCAAAAGGAGAAAACATTAAAACAATAAAGAGGGATTAAGAAATGTAGTCATAGATCTTTCATATGGAGAGGAAGAAAAGGCAATAGAAAGAAATGAAAGTTAAGTTTAAACTTAGAAAAATAGGGGGAAATATTAAGGTAACCACAAAGGAGTCTAACTATCCTGCTCATCAAAATAAAATACAAGAAAAAAATAGAGACTAAGCAGGAACAAAATCAACAACAATGAATAAGAGGAAAAGACAATATATAAACTAAGCGCAAAAAAAATAAGTGGGAAAGAGAAACTGTCAACAAAATACAAAAAAAGACATCAAAATGACAGCACTAAACTCATAAAAAAATATGCTGAATGTAAATAGATTAAATGCACCAATAAAGACAGAGTGGCTGCCAACAAGAGACACAACTTAGATTTAGAGACACACGCAAACGAAAAAGCAAAGGATGGAAAAAAATATATCAAGCAAACAACAATCAAAATAGAACAGGAGTGGCAATATTAATTTCCAAGAAAGTAGACTTTAAAGTTAAATCCACCATAAAGCACAAGGAAGGACAATGTACAATGTTTAAATGGACAATATACCAGGAAGATATAACCATATTAAATATTTATGCACCCAATGACAGGGCTCCAAAATACATAAAACAAACTGTAACAGCATTGAAAAGTGAGATAGACAGCTCCACAATTATAGTAGGAAAATTCAACATACCACTTTCAGTGGAGGACAGGACTTCCAGAAAGAAGCTGAATAAAGACACAGAAGAACTAAATGCCACAATCAACAAGCTTGACCTCATAGACATATACAGAACACTCCACCCAACAGCAACCAACTATACTTTCGTTTCTAGTGCACATGGAACATTCTCTAGAATAGACCACATATTAGTTCATAAAGCAAGCCTTAGCAGAATCCTAAACATTGAAATATAACAAAGCATCTTCTCTGACCATAATGCAATAAAAGTAGAAATCAATAACAGAATATCCAGGGAAAAGAAATCAATCACTTGGAAACTGAACAATACCCTGCTTAAAAATGACTGGGTCGTAGATGGAATAAAGAAATTCATAGACTCCAATGAGAATGAAAACACTTCCTATCAGAACCTTTGGGACACAGCAAATGCAGTGCTCGGAGGTCAATTTATATCAATAAATGCATACATAAAAAAAGAAGTGCCAAAATCAAAGAAATATCCCTATAACTAGAACAAATAGAAAGAGAGAAACAAAAGAAACCCTCAGACACCAGAAGAAAGCAAATAATAAAAATTAGAGCAGAATTAAGTGAAACAGAAAACAACAATTGACAGAGGTAATAAGACCAAAAGCTGGTTCTTTGAAACAATTAACAAAATTAATAAGCCGTTGGCCAAACTGACAAAAGAAAAACTGTTGAGGAAGCAAATAACCTGAATAAGAAATGAGATGGGTGATATTACAACAGACCCAACTGAAATAAAAAGAATTCAGATTACTACAAAAAATTGTACTCTAATGAATTTTAAAACCTATAAGAAATAGATGAATTCCTAGAAACACACTACCTACTAACCTAACACAAACAGAGGTAGAAAAATTTAATACACCCATAACAAAAGAACTTAAAAAGGTAACCAAAAAACTCCCCACAAAAAAAAAGAAAGAAAAGCCCAGGCTCAGAAGGCTTCACTGTAGAGTTCTACCAAACTTTCAGGTTAACACCACAACTACTAAAGCTATTTCAGAGCATAGGAAAGGACGGAATGCTCCCAAACTCATTCTATGTACCCAGCATAACCCTGATGCCAAAACCGGGTAAAGACACCACACACAAAAAAGAAAAATTCAGACCTATATCTGTCATGAACTTAGATGCAAAAATCCTCAACAAAATTCTAGCCAATAGAATTCAACAACATATCAAAAAAATAATTCACCATGACCAAGTGGGATTCATACCAGGTATGCAGGGATGGTTCAACATTAGAAAAACAATTAATGTAATCCATCATATAAATAAAACAAAAGACAAGAACCACATGATTTTATCAACTGATGCAGAAAAGGCATTTGACAAAGTCCAACACCCATTCATGAAAAAAACTCTCAGCAAGATAGGAATAGAAGGAAAATTCCTCAACATAATAAAGGGCATTTATACAAAGCCAACAGCCAAAAAAATCGTCCTAAATGGAGAGTCTGAAAGCATTCCCCTTGAGATTGGGAACCACACAAAGATATGTTTTATCACTGCTCTCTTTCAACATTGTGCTGGAGGTCCTAGCCAGAGCAATTAGGCTAGATAAAGAAATAAAGCACATCCAGATGGTAAGTAAGAAGTAAAAGTATCTCTTTTTGCAGATGACATGACCTTATACATGGAAAACCCTAAAGAATCCTCAAGAAAATTACTGAAACTAATAGAAGAGTTCAGCAGAGCATGAGGATAAAAGATAAGCATACCAAAATCACTTGGATTCCTCTACACCTACAAGAAAATCAGCAAAGAGGTAATCACCAAATCAACACTATTTACAGTAGCCCCTAAGAAGATAAAATACTTAGGAATAAATCTTAACAGAGGTGTAAAAGACCTGTACATAGAAAACTACAAGACAGTACAGCAAGAAACCAAAAGAGACCTACATAAGTGGAAAAACATACCTCGCTCATGGATAGGAAGACTTAACATTGTAAAAATGTCTACTCTACCAAAAGCAATCTATAGATGTAATGCAATTCTGATGCAAATTCCAATGACATTTTTTAATGAGATGGAGAAACAAATCACCAACTTCATATGGAAGGGAAAGAGGCCCCAGATAAGTAAAGCCTTACTGAAAAAGAAGAACAAAGTGGGAGGCCTCACTCTACCTGATTTTAGAACCTGTTACACTGCCACAGTAGTCACAACAGCCTGGTACTGGTACAACAACAGGCACATAGACCAATGGAACAGAACTGAGAATCCAGACATAAATCCATCCACATATGAGCAGCTATTATTTGACAAAGGCCCCCAAACAGTTAAATGGGTAAAAGACAGTCTCTTCAACAAATGGTGCTGGCATAACTGGGTATCCATCTGCAAAAAAATGAAACAAGACCCATACCTCACTCCATGCACAAAAACTAACTCAAAATGGATCAAAGACCTTAATATAAAATCTAAAATGATAAAGATGGTGGAAAAAAAATAGGGACAACACTAGGAACCTTAATACATGGCATAAACAGTATATAAAACATTACTAACAGTGCAGAAGAGCAACCAGATAACTGGGAGCTCCAAAAAATCAAGCACCTATGTTCATCCAAAGGCTTCACCAAAAGAGTACAAAGATTACCTCCAGACTGGGGAAAAGTTTTTAGCTATGACAGTTCCGATAAGAGCCTGATCTCTAAAATCTACATTATACTGCAAAAACTCAAGTATGAAAAGACAAATAGCCCAATTAAAAAATGGGCAAAGGATATGAACAGACACTAAAGAAGGCATTCGGGTAGCTAACAGATACATGAGGAAACGCTTACGATCTTTAGCCATTGGAGAAATGCAAATCAAAACTACAATGAGATTCCATCTCACTCCAACAAGGCTGGCATTAATCCAAAAAATACAAAAAAATAAATGTTGGAGAGGTTGTGGAGAGACTGGAACACTTATACACCTCTGGTGGGAATTTAAAATGGCACAACCACTTTGGAAATGGATTTGGTGCTTCCTTAAAAAACTAGAAATAGAACTACCATACAATCCAGCAATCCCACTCCTTGGAATATATCCTAGAGAAATAAGAGCCTTTACACGAACAGATATATGCACACCCATGTTCATTGAATCACTGTTTACAATAGCAAAAAGATGGAAGCAACCAAGGTGCTCATCAACAGATGAATGGATAAATAAATTATGGTATATTCACACAATGGAATATTATGCAACAATAAAGAACTGCGATGAATTCATGAAACATTTTATAACATGGAGGAATCTGGAAGGCATTATGCTGAGTGAATTTAGTCGTAAAAGGACAAATATTGTATAAGACTCCTATTATAAGAACTCGAGAAATAGTTTAAACAGAGAAGAGAATATCCTCTGACAGTTATGAGGCGGGGAGGAAGGGAGGAAGGGAGAGGGTTGTCACTAATTAGATAATAGATAAGAACTATTTTAGGTGAAGCGAAAGACAACACACAATACAGAAGAGGTCAGCACAACTGTACTAAACCAAAAGGAAAGAAGTTTCCTGAATAAACTGAATGGCTCAAAGGCCAGTGCAGCAGGGGCAGGGACTTGGGGACCATGGTTTCAGGAGACATATAAGTTAATTGGCATAATAAAATCTGTTAGGAAATCACTCTTCATTCCACTTTGGAGAGTGGCATCTGGCATCTTAAATGCTAGCAAGCAGGCGTGTAAGATGTATCAATTGGTCTCAACCTACCTGGAGCAAAGGAGAATGAAGAACACCAAAGGCACAATGTAATTATGAGCCAAAGAGGCAAAAAGGTCCACATAAAGCAGAGACCAGAAGAACTAGATGGTGCCCAGCTACAAGAGATACTGCGCTGACGGAACAAAACAGAACCTCTGAGGGAGCAGGAAAGCAGTGGGATGCAGACCCCAAGTTCTTGTAAAAAGACCAGACTTAATGGTCTGACTGAGACTGGAAGTACCCCAGTGGTCATGGTCCTTACACTCTGTTAGCCCAAGACAGGAACCATTCCCGAAACCAACTCTTCAGACAGAGATTGGACTGGACTGTGGGATAGAAAATAAGACCGGGGAAGAATGAGCTTCTTGGATCAAGTAGACACATGAGACTATGTTGGCATCTCCTGTCTGAATGGGAGATGAGAGGGGGCCAGAAGCTGGCCAAATGGACATGAAAAGAGGGAGCAGAGGGAAGGCATGTGCTGTCTCATTAGGGGGAGACCAATTAGCAGTACATAGCAAGGTGTTTATAAATTTTTGTATGAGAGTCTGACTTGATTTGTAAACTTTCACTTAAAGCACAAAAAAATAAAAAAGACAATTCAGAAAACTGGGACCTCATAAAAATTAAACACGTATTCTCAACAAAAGACCGTATTAAAACAGTAAAAAGACAAACTACAGACTAGGAAAACATCCTCAGGAACAATACAGCTGATAAGGTTCTAAGCCGTCAAGTCGATCCCGGCTCATAGCGACTCCATAGGACAGAGTAGAACTGCCCCATAGAGTTTCTAAGAAGCACCTGGTGGATTTGAACTGCCAACCTTTTGGTTAGCAGCTGTAACATTTAACCACTATACCACCAGCGTTTCCATATATGTATAGCTATACATTTATATAAAACTACAACTTAACAACAAAAAGACAAATAACTCAATCAAAGAATGGGCAAAAGGACATGGACACTTAACCAAAAATGATATTTGAGCAGCCAACAAACACATGAAAAGATGCTATGGTCAATAGCCATTAGACAGATGCAAATCAAAACTAAAATGAGAAACCACCACACACCTGCTAAAATGGCAGTGATTAAAACGAACAAACAAACAAAAAATGTTGGTGAGGCTACGGGGAAATTGGGGCCCTTATCCACTGCTGGTGGGAATGTGGAATGGCACGATTGCTGTGGAATGCAATATGGCTGTTGCTCAAAAAATGAAAAATAGACCTACTGTATGATCTGCAATTCCACTCCTTTGTATAAAATCTAGAGATCTAATAGAACTGACAGGAACAGACGTATCCAAGTCTATGTTCATTGCAGCACTATTCACAATAACAAAAGCATGGAAACCCCCTAAGTGCCCATAAATGGATGAATGGATAAACAAAACATGGCACATACATACAATAGAATACTACTCAGCAGTAAAGAAAAATGAGTTCTTGAATCATCTTGCAAAGTGGATGAAACTGGAGGTCATTATGCTGAGTGAAATAAGTCAATCACGAAAGGACAAATATTGTATGATTTCACTTTTATGAAATGACAAAATAGGTAAATATAAAAAGGCCAATGTTGATTGGTGGTTACCAGGGTTGGATGGGTGGGGGAAAAAGGGGAGTCATTCTCTAGGTAGTAGTCACTTCCCGTTTATGGTGATGGGATGGTGGCACCAAAGGTAGTGAAGTTTGCTCAGCTTAACTAATGTTATTGAAACCTACTAACTTGTACACAAGGAAAAAGATGAATTTTGCAACAAAAATAATCAAAAAATATATATATAATAAAACAAACAGGGGCTCCAGATGCTGATACTTCTTAGACATAACTAATCACCTCACAGGATTAGTTTTCTTGCTTTGAAGACTTAGAGTCAAGGCCTCATGGAACAATTCAGTCAATTGACATAATATAGTTGTTAGAGTTTATAATACATTATGACCTTCTAGTCCAGCGAGTAGTGTCTAGAATCTTAAAAGTTTATTCCTTGCCATCTAAGATACAACTGTCAACCTGTATTCTTCCGAAGAAAAAGAGAAAGAATGAAACCTAAGAATCAGAGAAGGAACTGGACTACAGGACTAGTTGTCTCCATGACCCACTGCCTCCCCTACCTTGAGACCAGTAGAACTAGATGGCGCCTGGCTACCAGTACTGAACATTCTGATCAGGGACATGATACATGGATTCTGATAGAAAGGAAGGAAAATGTGGAACAGAACTTCAAATTCTTAAAGAATCCAGCCTTAACAGGAATCACCAAAGATAATTGTCTTGAAATATTCTTTAAGCCTTGAAGCCAAACTATCCTCTGAAGTCATCTTTTAACCAATTAGCAGGTTACCTCAAAAAGTAGAGTATCACCATTGAGTACAGTGCTTTTTAAAAAAAAATTATGTATATGGGTTATATATTCCTCCTTTCAAATTATTTGGCATTTGTTTCATGTATATGAGTCCAAATGGACAACAGTTACTCTAGAACATAGATGAAAAGTTTGGGGTGTAGTGAGGCTAAGATAATAGGAGTGAAACAATTAGAATGGAAGTGATGAGAGTACTGGCACAATGTGAAGAATGTAATCAATATCACTGAATGTATGTAATCAATATTGTTGAATGAGAGAGTGTTTTGCTGTGTATATTTTCATCAAAAATCCATAAAATATTAAAAAGAAGATTGCATACAGAGTAATTCCATTTGTATAACATTCTTGAAATTAATGATATGGTGGAGTGGAGAAGATGATAGTATTAGAGATGATTGAGCTAATGTGTTTGCCAAGGATTGGGATTACAGGGTAGATACTGTGGGTGTATGTGCATTTATAATGAGGCAGAATAAAGGATTTTCTTTGTGGTGGTTGTTCTGTTCTGTATTTTGATTGTGCTCGTGGTTACAAGAATCTACACATTTTGATAAAAATGCATAGAATTATATACAAGTGTGAAATAGCAGAATAAATGTATCAGGAGATTAAATTGGTGATTTGGAAACTAATTTACACAATTCCTCTATATCAGATCTCAGAAAGAAACATAATTTGGGAAAAACTAAAAGAAAATTAAAAGGTCAAACATGCAATCCAGGAGATGTAACATCTCCCTAATGGATATTCCAGAAAGAATTGAAGGGAGAAGCAATAAAAAAGAAAAGAAAAAAAATGATGGAAACTTTCTTGACTGAAAACATGAATTTTAAATTGGAAGGGGCCATCAAGGGCACAGTGGTAATAATTCAACAAAAAGTGGCATACCTAGTTATGAATTCTTAGATAAAGAGGACATTTTGCAAGGCTCCAGAGAGAAATAGTATGCTGTCTACAAAGGAACTAGAATTAGATCAGCACCAAACACTTTACAGCTGCACCATGACTCATCAGTCAGTGTGGCAAAGGCTACAGAAGTCAGAATAAAACATAGCCTAAGTCCAAGATTTCACATTCAGCCCAACTATTATTTAAGTATGAATGCAAAATCAAAGTATTTTCATGCTTGAAAGGACACAAATACTCAGTCTTTTTAAAGGAGTTACTAAAGGATGCAAGAAAATAATTCAGAAAAAAAAAGGATGTGATGTAGAAACTTTTAGGTACAAGAAAAGTACTGATTAAAAACAACAAAAAGTCAATTTGTAATCCACATTCTATAAATGTAACTCATTAAAGAGTTAAATTAGTTAGAAGCATATCAAAACCTTCTAAGAATTTTTCAGATTAAGAGGAAAGCAAAATAAAGTTAAAAAAAGTTGAGAAATGAATGATAAACTATGTTTAAAATTAAAATCTATGTAAGAAGCCATAGCCTTAAAAATTTTTACTACACTATGCAAAGATTAAGGAGACCTTGTGGTGCAGTGGTTAAAGCGCTGGGCTGCCAACCAAAAGGTTGGCAGTTCAAACCCACCAGGTGCTCCTCAGGAGAAAGATGTGGCAATCTGTTTTTGTAAAGATTATGGCCTTGGAAACCCTGTGAGGCAGTTCTATTCCGTCTTATGGGATCACTATGATTTGGAACCAACTCCATGGCAACGGGTTTGGTTTTGTTTTGATTTTTGCAAAGACTGAATAAAAATTAAGCATTTAACTTCAGAAGGGGGAAAATGAATAGGATAAAACAAAACAAAAAAGATAACTAAATAAAGACGAGGAACTAATCAATTAGAAATTAAATTCTCAACAGAATCCAGACTTCTGGTGCTACTGAGCCTAGATGAACACTGGAAACTATTGCCCTGAGATGATCTTTTAGCTTTAAACCTCAAATCAAAGCTTTTCTCTGAAGTCATCTTCAAATCAAACAAACCCTAAAGGACAGAGTAGAACAGCCGCATAGAGTTTCCAAGGAGCTCCTGGTGGATTTGAACTGCTGACCTTTTGGTTAGCAGCCATGTCACTTAACCACTATGCCACCAGAGTTTCCAAACAGTAATGTAGCTAAATTAGTAAAGTATTTCTGCCTTGAGAATTGTGGTGTCCAAAGAACTATCTCCCTGGGATCAAACTGACAACAGGATCTTGAAATTTTAAGATGAGTTTAGGGGCAGTTTATGTTTTTTTTATGTTAATGGCATTAGAATTATTTGGAAAAAGCTTACCAAAAACAGTTATACAACTTGAAGACTGTAAACAATGTTACTGAATTGCACATGTAAAATTTGTTGAAATGGTGTGTCCATTGCTGTGTATATTTTCACCAAAAATAAATTAATTAAATAATTAAAAAAAATAGACTTGATAAAGGAAATAATTTGTTCTTTTAAAAATTAATAATAAAGCTTGGGCAAAAATTACCAAGAAAAATACAAGTAAATACTTCTAGGCATCAGAAGGGAAATATAACCACAAATCCATTAAATAATATAAAATATATGAAGAAATATGAAGAAATAGTACATGTATAAACAAATTTGAAATGAATGATTTTAAATACAAAAGGACAGAAATGAGGAATATCTGAAATAATGAGTAGATGTTAAAGTCATAAGAACTCTAATAAGAATTACATCTCCAGAAACGGCAGAAGATTTGAACATTTTATGAAAGATTTCTAGAAAATCTTCAGGGAACAGATGATTCTTTCATTATTTACATTCTTCCCAATCAAGGAAAAAATACTGAAAATCCTACAGTCAACAATTTGATGGTATCATAACTCTGGTATTAAAACTGGACAAAGAATCAGAGGTGGGGCAAGATGTTGGAGTAAACAGTCATTTCCATTTATGCCCCTGTAACAAAATTTTTTTTTTTTTTTTAACAAGCCCACTGAACCATGTATAGAAACAAGCACGGATTGAGATTTCAGAGCTCCAGATGGCAGCTGAATTGTTGGAGAGCTGATGTGTGTCAAGAAACTGGGGAGAGGAGGTATGGGATTGGCGGAGAAGGTGTGAGTTTCTGGCCACTGGCATGCAGAAGACTCTGCTCACTGTAGCCATTTTGGGACTGGGATGGCAACACCCTGAATGCAGAACTAGAGATAAACTGAGAAAAGTGTAGTTCGATTAAGGAGGTGCAGGTTGGCTAGGTGTCTTAGTTATCTAGTGCTGCTATAATAGAAATACCACAGGTGAACGGCTTTAACAAACAGAAGTTTATTCTCTCATAGTCTAATAGGTTAGAAGTCTGAGTTCAGGGAGCAAGCTCCAGGGGAAGGCTTTCTTTCTGTCAGCTGTGGAGGAAGTTCCTTGTCATCAATCTTCCCCTGGTCTAGAAGCTTCTCAGCACAGGAAGCCTCGGTCTAATGGATGTGCTCTGCTCTTGGCGCTACTGTCTTGGTGGTATGAAGTCCCCCGTCTCGATTTCCTTTTTTATATCTCAAAAGATATTGGCTCAAGACACAACCTCCTTTTGTAGATTGAGTCCTGCCTTATTAACATAATTGCCTCTAATCCTGCTCATTAAGTAGGATTTACAACACATAGGACAAAATGATGGACAATCATACAATACAGGAATCATGACCTAGCCAAGGTGACACATATTTTGGTTGGACACAATTCAATCCATGACACTAGGGGAATTCACAAAACACACACTTTGGAAGAGGTACAGGGTAACTGAGATGTTGCAAGTACTATTTGAATCTTGCCAAACCCAAGGCCAGCAGTCTCCAGGACCCAGGGCAGCAGAGATGCCACAGGATCCATCCATCACTCAGGTTGAGAAAAATACATCAAACAGGCATCGCAGTGGAAAACAACTGGCCCTCTATCTTCAACTAGGCATCACAGGAGAGTCTGCTCAGAGTCATCTATGAGGGAAAGATGTAAAGCACTTCACTGCTTCACCTCAGGAAAGGTGAATGCTACCACTTCTACCTGAGGCCTGTGGAAAAGCCTTCTGCATGCATAATTAGTCATAGAAGGAAAGGTGTGACCCAATCCCACAAAGGGAAGTGAAGGAACCCAGGCCCAGTAATGCAACCAAATGGGGAAGGCTCCAGCCAAATCTACAGAAGGCAGAGGGACCCTCACACCAGTAAAATGAGTCGCCTTAGCAGAAAAAAGCCAGAGTTAGGACCCAGAGACTTAAAGCTTTTCAAAACACCAAAAACCTGTGGAGACAAACTACAACCCAATAGTGATGAAATACTCCTCAGATAGAACTTCTGACTCAGTGCTGAAAGAAAGGAACAGAGTGCCCTCTAGTGAAACTTAGGAGAAGATAGTACCATTAAGTCAATTCTGACTCATAGTGACACTATAGGACAGAATGTTTGCAAGGAACTGCTGGTGTTTTCAAACTGCTGACCTTTTGTTTAACAGCTGTAGCTTTAATCATTGTGGCATCAGGGCTCCAAGAAAAATAATTTTTGAACATAGAAAATGTCGGAATTCCACAAAACCTACAAACAATTGGCCAAATTGACAAAAGAAAAAGAGGAGAGGATGCAAATAACCCAAATAAGAAATGAAATGGGGGACATTACAACAGGCCCAACTGAAATAAAAAGAATCATAACAGTGTTATGAAAAACTATACTCCAACAAATTTGAAAAACTAGAAGAAATGGACGAATTTCTAGAAACACACTACTTACCCAACTAACACAAACTGAAGTTGAAAACCTGAACAGACCCATAACAAGAAAAGAGATTGAAAAGGTGGCGGGGGGGGGGGGGAACTCCCAACAAAAAGTCCTGGCCCAGATGGCTTCACTGGAGGATTCTACAAACATTCAGAGAATAGCTCACATCAGTACTACTCAAACTATTTCAAACATAGAAAAGGAAGGGATACTTCTGAATTCATTTTATGAAGCCAGCATCACCCTGATACCAAAACCAGGCAAAGACATAACAAAAAAGAAAACTACAGACCAATAGCCTTCACATATATAGATTCAAAAGTTTTTAATAAAATTCTAGTCAACAGAATTCAATACACATCAAAAAAAAACATATATCATGATCAAGTGGGATTCACAGTTCAATATAATAAAATCAATCAATGTAATTCACCATATAAATAAATTTTCACAACAAAACAAAGGAAAAGAAGCACATGATCATATAAATTGATGCAGAAAAGACATTTGACAAAATTCAACACCCTTTGCTGATAAAAATTCTCAGCAAAATAGGAATAGAACGGAAATTTCTCAGCATAATTAAGGGCACAGATGCAAAACTAATAGCCCACATTATTTCAGTGGAGAAAGACTGAAAGCCTTCCCCTTGAGATTAGGAATGAGAAAAGGATGCCAATTATCATCATTCCTATTAAATATTGTATTGGAAATCCTAGCCAGATCAATAAGGCGATAAAAATAGATAAAGCGTATCCAAATCAGTAAGGAAAAGTAAAACTATTGTTATTCTTAGATGGAATGACCTTATGTATAAAAAACAAACAAACCTGTTGCCATCAAGTCAATTCCGATTCATACCAACCCTATAGGACAGAGTAGAACTGCCCCATAGGGTTTCCAAGGAGCGGTTGGTGGATTTGAACTGCCCACATTTTGGTCAGCAGTTGAGCTCTTAACCACTATGCCACCAGGGCTCTGACCCTATACATAGAAAACCCTGAACATTCCACAAGAAAGCTGTTGGATCTGATAGAAAAATTCAGCAATGTTGCAGGGTGTAAGGCCAAAACAAAAATCACCTGGGTTCCTTTACACTAGCAAGGAGTATTCTGAAAAGAAAATCAAGAAACCAATGCCATTTACTATAGCTACAATATGATAAAATACCTAGGAATTAACCTAACCATGGACATAAAAAAGGTATACAGTAGTCCCCCCTTATCCGCTAGAGATGCAGTCCAAGACCCCTGTGGATGCCTGAAACTATAGATAGTACTGAACCCTATATATACTATGTTTTTTTCTATACCACATACTTATAATAAAATATAATTTATAAATTAGGCACAGTAAGAGATTAACAACAATAACTGATAATAAAATAGAACAATTACATCAATATACTGTAATAAAAGTTATATGAATGATGGCGCGGGACAGCATGTGATTTCCTCATGCTGCATTCTCGTTTAACATTTTTGGACCATGGTTGACTACGTATAACTGAAACTGAAGAAAGTGAAACTGCAGGTAGGAGGGATAGGTACTACTGTACAATGAAAGTTATAAAACACTACTACAAGAGAGTAAAAAAGGCCTACATAAATGAAGGAATATTCCATACTCATGGACTGGAAAACCCAATAGAAAAAAAGTAAATACTACCTAAGCTAATCTACAGATACATTGCAATCCCAGTACAAATCCTAACAGCATTCTTTATGGAAATGGAAACTAATAACTAACTTTATATGGAAAGAAAAGAGGACCCCAATAGCCAAAGTGCCATTGAAGAAGAACAAAGGGGCCTCCCACTCCCCAATATCATAACTTACTATACAGTCACCATAATAAAAAAAAGCTGGTGTTGGTTCAATGATAGATGCATAGGCCAGTGCAGTAGAATTTAGAACCCAGAAATAAATCTAGGCAACTGATTTTCGACAAGAGGCCAAATTCAATTCAGTGGTGGAAAAAGCAGTCTCTTTAATAAGCAGTGTTGTCAAAACTGGATATCCACTTGCAGAAAAATGAAATGGGACGAATACCTAACACCATAAACAAAAACTAACTCAAAATGGATCAAAGAGGTATATGTTAAACCTAAAGCTATAAAGTTCCTGTTAGAAAACGTAGAGAGAAAACTGAGACCTAATTTTTTGTAAAAATAGCATAACGTAACTACAAAGACATGAATACCAGAAGACAAATTAGATAATTGGGACCTCAAAAATATTAAACACTTATGTTCATCAAAAGATTTTATCAAAAGAATAAAAAGACAACCTATGGTATGGGAATAAAATCTTCAGAAATGACATATCTGATAAGGGTCTATTCTCTAAAATATATACAAAACTTCACCAACTCAGCAACAAGAAGACAAACAACACAATTAAAAAAATGAGAAAAGGAGACATATAACAGACTCTTCACCACAGAAGAAATTCAAGCGGCCAACAAACACATGAAAAGATGCTCTCTATCATTAGCTATTAGAGAGATGAAAATTAAAACTACAATGAGATACCATCTCACTCCAGCTAAAATGGTACTGATAAAAAAAAAAAAAAGACAACAACAGATGTTGGTGAGGATGTGGGGAGATGGAAACACTTGTCAATTTCTGATAGGAGCGTAAAGTGGTATAACCACTGTCGGATACGGTATGGTTCTTCCTAAAAATAATTAGAAGTACGATTACCTTATGATCCAGCAATTCCACTCTTAGGTATATACCCTAGAGACCTAATAGAAGTGACATGAACAGACATATACACACCTATGTTCATTGCAGCATTATTCACACACACACACAAAAAAAACCACTGCCGTCAAGTTGACTCCTGCTCATAGTGACCCTATAGGACAGAGTAGAACTCCCCCACAGAGTTTCCAAGGAGCGTCTGGTGGATTTGAACTGCCAACCTTTTGGTTAGCAGCCATAGCACTTAACCACTAGGCCACAAGGGTTTCCCTTTATTCACAATAGCAAAAAAAAAAAAGGGAAACACCCTAAATTCTCTTCCTCAGATTAAGAGATAAGTAAAATGTGGTATACACATACAATGGGATACTACGAAACCATAAAAAACAGTGACGAGTCCACAAAACATATAATGTGGTTGGATCTGGAGAATATAATGCTAAGTGAAATAAATACTGTATGATTCCTCTTTTTTAAGAAGACAAGAATATATATATGTATATATACACACACACAGAGACCAGTGTTCATTGGTGGTTACCAGGGATGGGCCAGGGAGAGGGGGATTCACTTTCTAGATTGTAGATACTTGTCATTTTTGGTGATGGGTAAAGTAGCACAGAAAGTGGGTGTACCAGCTTGACCAAAGTAAACAATACCACTAAGACGTGCAGAGGAGAAAAGGATGTTTGTGCTAAGAATTATGACATACGTAATTTGACAATAAAACCAACAACAATAAAAAAATGAGTGTGTGGTCACATATGAAGGCATATGTGTATGGGTAGGTACAGGCAAGTACATATATATGCACAGATAGAAGTATATATATGTATGCATATGTGCAGATATGAGTGTGCATGCATATATATTCAAAGAGGTCACAGTTACCGATATTTCTTAGACATAACCTAGTAAGGTAAGTAGCATCTGGGGTCTTAAAATCTTGTGAGTGACCATCAAAGATAAAACTATTGGTTCCTACTCACAGAAGCAAAAGCGAAAAAAAGAAACAAAAGTCTTAGATAAGAAACTAGCCTACAGGGCTAACAGCCTACACAAACCACAGCTTTATCTACCCTGAGACCAGAAGAATTAGATAGTGCCCAGCTACCAGTACCAACCTTTCTGATCGGGGCCATGATATATGGACATGGATAGAACAGGAGAAAAATGCAGAACACCAATTCTTAAAAAAGTCCAGACTTAACAGACCATTTGAGACGAGAGGACTCACTGAGACTATTGCCCTGAGATACTCTTTAAACCTTGAACCAAAACTATCCCCTGATGTAACCTTTTAGCAAAATAATGGATTAGTGGGTGGGGCCAACATGGCACACTAGACAGACACACTATGACATCCCTCTGCAGCAAAGACCAGAAAAACTAAGTAAAAGAGATACAAATGTCAATACTGGAACATCAAATGAAGGGATAAATAACTAGCTCAAACATCAAATGGAAGAAGAATCTGAGGGAAAGCAGAGAACTAGGAAGGGTGTGGAGTGGGGGTCCCCTGCCAACTAACATGGCACAGTGTGGCTATCTTGAAACATAGCCAGCAACAACCTTAAACAGGGAGTGCGGGAAGGCAACTTCTTGGAGCTCCCTACAGGAGACAGAGCAGCTGGTAACAAGAGAAACATGCTTTCCCAAACCTCACCCTTTTGGTGAGTAGAAAAAAGAAACCCCTCATCCTGGCAGCCCCCATCACTGGGATCCACAATAGGAGACCCCTCCTGCCCATCCCGCCCCCTGTCATCATGCTTCTCCTTCTTTCCTAGCTATGCCACATCTTCCTGTTAGCCCCCACTGTGCAGCCACAGATAGAGAGCCACCAGCCCCCCAGTCCTGGGTTTACCCCACCCACATTCATCTGCTCCCACTGCGCTATTTTTTTTCTTTTTCTTTCTCCCTCTCACCTAGGCCTGTACGTCCCCGCCTCCCTTCTTTATTTGTTTTTTTTTTTATTGTGATTTAGATGAAGGTTTATAGAGCAAATTAGTTTCTCACTAAACAATTAATACACATATTGTTTTGTGACATTGGTTGCCAGCCCCATGACATATCAACCCTCTCCCCTTCTCTAACTTGAGTTCTCCATTACCATCTTTTCTGTCCACTCCTCCCTTCTCATCCTTACCCCTGGGCTAGTGCTTCAATTTAGTCTCATTTATGGGTCTGTCTAATCTTTGTCTGAAGGGTGAACCTCAGGAATGGCTTCACTGCTGAGTTAAAAGGTTGTCTGGGGGTCATATTCTCCGGGTTTCTCCAGTCTCTGTCAGGCCAGTAAATCCAGTCTTCTTTTGTGAGTTAGAATTTTGCTCTACATTTTTCTCCAGCTCTGTCCAGGATCCTCTATTTGACCCTTGTCAGAGAAGTCAGTGGTGGTAGCCAGGCACCATCTAGTTGTGCTGGTCTCAGTTGGTGGAGGCTGTGATAGTTGTGGTCCGTTAGTCCTTTGAACTAATCTTTCCTTTGCATCTTTGGTTGTCTTTATTCTCCCTTGTTCTGGGTGGGGTGGGACCTGTGGAGTATGTTAAATGGCCACACACAAGCTTTTAAGATCCCAGACACTACTCACCAAAATAGGAAGCAGAACATTTTCTTTATAAACTGTGTTATGCCAATTGAGCTAGACGTTCCCTGAGACCATAGTCCCCACCCCTCAGACCAGTAATTCAGTCCCTTAGGGAGTTTGGATGTCAAGTTGTGCTGACTTCCCAAGTATTGTGTACTGTCTTACCCTTCACCAAAGTTGCCACTTATTGTCTAGTTGGTATTTTTCCCTCTGCACCATTCCCCTCCCTCATAACCATCAAAGGTTATTTCTGTGTGTAAACCTTTTCATGAGTTTTTATAATATTGGTCTCATACAGTGTTTGTTGTTTTGTGGTTTACTTATTTCACTCAACATAATGCCCTCCAGATTCATCCACATTGTGAGATGTTTTGAGGATTAACCATCGTTCTTTACTGTTGTGTAGTATTCCATTGTGCGTATGTGACCAAAGTTTGTTTATCCATTCATCTGTTAAAAGGCATCTAGGTTGTTTCCATCATTTTGCTGTTGTGAACAAAGCTGCAATTAACATGGGCGTGCATGTCTATTTGTGGGATGGTGCTTATTTCTCTAGAATATAGTGCTAGGAGTGGGATTGCTGGATCACATGATATTTCTATTTTTAGCTTTCTAAGGAAGTGCCATATCGTTTTCCAAAATGGTTGTACCACTTTACATTCCCACTAATAGTTCATAAGAGTTCCAATCTCCCTGCAGTCTCTCCAACATTTATTATTATTATTTTTTTTTTTACATTCCTGCCAGTAATGTCTGGGTGAAGTGGTATCTCATTGTAGCTTTGATATGCATTTTCCTAATGGCTAGTGGTAGCGAACGTTTCTTCATGTGTCCGTTAGCTGCCTGAATTGCTGCCGTTCATATTCTTTTCCCATCTTTTTGTTGTAGAGGTGTTGGATTGTCCTACAGATTTTAGAGATTAGAGCTTTGTTGACTCTGTCATAGACAAATTTTTTTTCCCTGCCCATAGGTTCTTTTTTACTCTTTTTTGTGAAGTCTTTTAATGAGCCTAAGTGTTTAATTTTTAGAAGATCCCAGTTATCTAGCTTATCTTCTGGTGTTTGTGCATTATTAGTTATGGTTTATATCCTATTTATGCCATGTATTAGAGCCTCTAATGTTGGCCCTATTTTTTCTTCTATAATCTTTGTAGTTTTTGGTTCTGTATTTAGGTCTTTGATCCATTTTGAATTAGTTTTTGTGTATGGTGTGAGGTAATGGTCCTGTTTCATTTTTTTGCTGATGGACTTCCAGTTTTGCCAGCACCATTTGTTAAAAAGACTGTCTTATCCCCATGTGACGGACTTTGGGCCTTTATCAAAGATCAGGTGACTGTAGGTGCACGAGTTTACATCTGGGTTTTCAATTTTGTTCCATTGATCAACATGTCTGTCATTGTACAAGTACCAGGCTATTTTGACTACCATAGGTTCGGAGGTCAGCCTGTGTCTGTTCTCCTGTTTTCTTCTTCAAAAGTGTTTTACTTATCCTCAGTCTCTTTCCTTTCCGTATGGAGTTAATGATTACTTTCTCCATCTTGTTAAAGAATGCTGTTGTTATTTGGATTGGGATTGTATTGTATTTGTGGATTGCTTTGAGTAGAATTAACATTTTTACAATGCTGAGTTTACTATCCACGAGTATGGTGTGTTTTTCCATTTACGTGGGTCTCTTCTGGTTTCTTGCAGTAGTGTTTTATAGTTTTCTTTGTATAGGTTTTTACATTCCAGGCTCGATTTATTCCTAAGTATTTTATTTATTTATTTATTTTGTGAGGGGTTATTATAATGGTATTGCTTACTTGATTTCCTTTTTGTGTTTCTCTTTATTGGTTCCTCCTCCCTTTCTTGCTGACTCCCACCATACTTCTGTGGATAAAGTGCCCACTGGTGCCCCAGTCCACAGATCCCCACTGAGCTGCCAGTTTTTCCTTTTATTTCTTCCTCCCTACCACCTAGCACTGTTCACCACCTACTCTGCCTGATATATGTACTGTACTTTCTATCATTATTTTATGTGAACTTTCCCTACTTACAAATAAAAAGTTTACTGTGTAACAGTGTATGCTTCCATTCACAGGCAGCAGTATCCAATCTCTTGTATTGCGTATCTTTTGAGTGTTCTGCCTTTACCTCTTTTTTATTTTGTTTTGCAAATATCACTGTGAAGTGCATCATGGCTCCCAAACACAGAAAAACCAGTGCTGGTGATAGCAGCAGCAAGAGACAAAGAGAGATATCAATTTGAAAGTGAAAGGTTATTAAACATCACGAATGTGGAAAATCAGTGAATGCTATTGCTCCTGATTTAGTCGGCATGTTCTCTCAATGTCCAAATCACCTAATATCCTATTTCACAGAATGTATCATGAACATTAAGTGTTGCATGACTATACTTTGGAAATCAAGGGCAAAATCCCTTTACATGTAGGAAAACATGGGAAGGTGTGTGCTGGGTTATATAGATAAATAATTGGTAGTGATGAGATGGAGGGAGGCTGAGAAGGAAATGGAAGGGCTAAGAAAAAAAGCAAAAAAAAGTTCTAAAAGATTATAAAGTATTATGCCTGATATGATCATGTATGTCAAAATGTTAAAATTAAATATATTATGTAGATAAGCATTTAGGCTTTTTCCATCTTTTGTCTATTGTGAACAGTGCTGCAATGGACATTGGTTTGGTGTACACGTCTGTTCATGTCCCTGCCCTCAGCGCTCTTGGGTATATGCCTAGGAGTGGGAGTGCTGGGTCATGTAGTGTTTTAATTCCCTTACATCCGTGTTAACATTTTTTATTTTCTTTTTTTTTTTTAGTATATATATTTTTCATTTTAGCCCTCTTGCTGGGAGTGAAGTGGTATCTTGTGGTTTTGATTTCCATTACTGTCATGGCTAAAGATGTTGAACAATTTTTCATGTGTTTTTTGGCCATTTGAATGTCCTTTTTGGTGAAATGTCTGTAGGAGGATGTGTGTGTACATGTAATATATTTTTGAGACACATTTCAAATAAGTCAATATCTGTGTGTTGTGAATTGTACCTAAAAGGTAAGCAATCACTAAAAGAAAGAGGAGAGTAGAGGAAAGGTTTCTACCTTTTCGTTCTGGGGGAAATTGCAATCCCTGAGGTGAAATTTTGAGCAGAATATTGAGACTCTAAAGGTACCAGGGTAAAACCATCTCCATTTGTATATAAACAATTTCATAGTTTTCTTTCCTAAAGGATTTGAATTATGGGAGGTCTCTTAGGGGATCCTCTACATCAAGCCCCTGAGACCTTGAAGCTCTGAATAAAATAATCTACATGATGCTACCTGTAATTATGTTGAAAACCAAGAGTGCTGTTCGGTTTCTTTCTTTTTTCTTTTTTGTAATTTAATGATTACCTCTGGGCATAATCATAATTAAAAATCATGGTGTTTATCTGACTGACTCTCAGAGCAAGAAAAGACTGAGATTTGTAAATGCACTGAGCTTCTTCAAACAAAAAGTGGGGTTTTAGTTCAGGAGTATTCTCTTCTCTATCAGCAGAGCTATTTCTCTTTAGAGAACAACAGCAGAAAAGAAACCACAAGTACAGTTTTGATTCCTCTAGGTAGAAGGAGGGTAAGCAGTGAATCTCTTTTTGTTATACCCCTTTTCAAAACCAACCCAAACCAAACCACTGCTGTCGAGTTGATTCCGACTCATATCCAAGACAATGGAAAATAATGGACCTCTCTGCTTTGCCCTGCTCTGATCCTGAGGTGCAGAAAATTTCAATGGAGTATATTAAGGGTTAGTGTGGGAAGAAAGTAGAAGTAAGAAGTAGTGCTGAGATTATAGGGTTTGCAATGCCTCCAATCCCACTTCCCCTTAGAGCATTTCCTATGAAAGAGATTCAGGATCCACTCCTGGCTTAATGACTCTCTTGCTGCGTACCTTTGGTAAGTCAAAGGGCCTCTCTGAGTCTCCTAACTCTACCATCACCAACACCAGTTGCCATCCCGTCGATTATGACTCATGGTGACCATACGTGTGCAGAGTAGAACAGTAGTCCATAAGGTTTTCAAGACTGTGAACTTTTGGAAGCAGATCACCAGGCCTTTCTTCAGAGGCACCTCAGAGCTCATTCAAACCACCAAACTTTCAGTTGGTAGTGTTTGTGCTATGGTGGGACTTCTAACTCTAACTTTCCCTAAATCTGTGATGGCTGTAGAGTGCTCCTGGTCAACTTCTGCAGTGTCTAGTGTGGACTGGTTGTCAGGACAGGGTAGCTGAAGTTTGGTGAGTAAGAGTATTGTTGTTGTGTGCTATTGAGTCTATTCCAATTCATGGTGACTTCTATAAAACAGAGTAGAACTTCCCCATAAGGGTTCCTAGGCTATAATCTTTATGGTCTTTTCTCCTAGAGAGTGGCTGGTGGGTTCAAACATCTGACCTTTCAGTTAGCGGCCAAACACTTATACACGTGCACCAGGGATCCTGAGTAAAGAGTGACAAATATAAATTGGGGCTAGGGAGGGAATAGAAGGCATTAGTGACAAACTGAGGCAGAGAAAAGATGAGACCTCACTGAACTTGTTCGCCTCTTGACTCACTTCTCCCAGTATTTCCTATCACTGTGCTTAAGCAGCCATGTGCCTGTCCTTCTTGTCTTTGGAAGCCTGGGCCAGCTCTTTGTCATGGTTAAACCAGAGAAGAGCCTGGGTTTCTCAGTTCCAGGAAGGGGCTGGATTTGGAATTGTATGGGAAATCTGGGTTCTACCCCAAATATGACTCTACTCTCCTGTTTTCACAGATCCCACTGGAAGAGAACGGATATTGGAAACAGGTCCTTAGTGACTGAGTTTTTACTTGTAGGTTTAACAGAATATCCAAAGATCCAATTCCCCCTCTTCTTCCTCTTCCTAGGAATCTACATTGTCACTGTGGCAGGTAACCTGGGATTTATCACTCTAATTGGCCTGAATGTTCAACTTCATACCCCTATGTATTATTTCCTCCTTAATTTATCCTCTACTGATTTCTGTTACTCTTCTGTCATCACCCCAAAACTGCTGGTAAACTTTGTGTCGAAGATGAACCTCATTTCCTAAGCAGGATGCATGACTCAGCTCTTTTTCTACTGCTGCTTTGTGAGTGCAGAGTGCTATGTGTTGACAGTGATGGCCTATGATCACTATGTGGCCATCTGCAAGCCTCTGCTGTACACGGTCACCATGTCCCCTCAAACCTGTTCTCTACTGGCTGTGATTGTGTATGTGGGGGCATTTGTTGGTGCCTGGGCTCACACGGGTTGCATGCTGAGGCTGACCTTCTGTGATGCCAACACAATCAACCACTACATGTGTGACATCCTCCCCCTCCTGGAGCTCTCTTGCACCAGCACTCTTAGCAATGAACTGGTGGTTTTCGCCCTTGTGGGTTTTAATATTGGTGTGCCCAGCCTCACCATCACTGTCTCTTACGCTTACATCCTCTCCAGCATCCCCCATATTCACTCTAGGGAAGGAAGTTCCAAAGCTTTCAGCACTTGTAGCTCACATACAATTGTTGTTTCTGTTTTCTTTGGATCAGGTGCATTCATGTACCTCCATCCTTCTTCTGTTTTGTCCATGGACCAGTGTAAAGTGTCCTCCATATTGTATACCGTTGTGGTGTTCATGCTCGATCCGCTGATATACAACTTCAGGAACAAGGAGATTAAAATTGCCCTGAAGAAAAGTTTCAGTAGAAAAACATTTTCCTGAGCTGGAGCAGTATTAATTAGTGTAAGAGAATACAGGGTTTTCTTTAGGTTGTTTCCCCTTACTGCGGAGTTCTTCATACAGAAAGAATTGAGCTACAATAGAAAATTGGATTGGGAATCAGCCTATCTGGGTTGAAAGCTCTGCAAAATAGGGGCATAATATTACTTCATGGAGTTATTGGGAAGAAAAAACTAGTGCAAATAAAAGTGTATAGCACAGTATTGAGGTCTAATAGTTATGAAATTGATTCCTTCATTCTCTTTTTTTCTTCTGTCCCCTCCTCCCTCTTCCTTCCCAGTAATTCCCCCTTAAGTTTGAGAGATATTTTTCATACTATTTTTTTTTCAATTAGATTTACTAGTTTATTAAATATTCTGGTTACAGAAATGATTCCTTCATAGATAATTTAAGATAGCATTCACGTCGGAACTCCAGTCCTATATGTTTTGATAGTATAATTTTAATTTGAATTCTCCAGAAGCATCTGAATTTAACAGGTGAAAATTAAACTTATCATAGCACCACCGACCCCACAAAGCTTACTTTCTTGCTGTGAACTCGATCGCACTAATGGCATCATCATCTATGTAACTGCTCAAACTCCAAACCAGTGTCTTCCTTGACTCTTCTCTCTTTGATTTTCCTCCACAGTCAGTTCATCAAGTGCTAACAATTTTTGCTCTCCTTATTGCCACTACATTGACCCAGGGCACCATAACTTCTCATCTGCCTGTCTTTATACTTTATAATCTAGTTATCTAGTTTCCACACTGCAACCAGAGTTCTTTTTCCATGCTTCCAATAAGATCTAGCTTGACTCTTTTTATTCTAATTGCCTCTAAAATAAAATCAAAATTCCATAATATGCAAAGTCAAGGATCTTAATATTTTGACCCTATTCATCTCTCCAGTCTAATTTTTCTGTCACTACCTCCTTTTTCTTCCCAGCACTCACTGCCATAGTTAATATGTTCTTGTTCCCTTGCACAATTTTCCACAAGCTCTTCCCTCAGCCTGGAATACCTTCTCCTACTCTCTTTATTTGCCTAGCTCAATCTATCTATCTTGTGGGTATTAGGTTTGCCAGAACCTCTGGGAAGTCTTTCCTGGACAGAAAGACAAGACTTAATGACCTTTGGTTATATTCTCACAGCATTCTATGCCTACCTTATTGTGGTACAGGTTCTACTCTTTGGAAATTCTTTTTGCCCTTAAATAACTCCCCCAGTAGATTATGGGCAAAAACTGTATATTGTTCATCATTGCATCTCTTGAATCTAGTATGTAGTACCTGACTTAGGGCAAGTGATTAAAAAATATTACATTTTCTTAATTATAAGGAAATTAAAAAAATATTAACAGGAAAATATCAGCTTAATACAGGGAAATATGTTGTATAAGAAAGACTTATAGACTTTTTTCCAACTCTGCTTTTGAAAAATGGTCAGGGAATCACTTGATAATAATCTAGAGTACATGGGGGTTGCCTCTGTTTTCTTTTACTTACTTTTCTTTGAAGATGCTTTTTGCTCATTGAACAATGCTATTTCCTCCATGGTTATATTTGTTCTTCTTTTCTTAGAACCTTCTTATCACTGCTTTTATCACTCTTTGTTTTCTGTTAACATTTTAGATATCAACTGAAGGGGAATCCCTGCCTGATCCATCTTGTAAAGTTTAGATGCTGCTTTTTTTTGAGTTTCCAAGAGTGTAGTAATAGGACCTGCCATAAAATAAGGGCCTCGGTGATGGTAATTTTCACACTGTTTTTAATTGTTTGATTGTCTTCCTCTCTGTTAGACACTAAATGCTGTGAGGGTAGGCACCAATGTATCTTATTCACTGTTACACCTCCAGGGCTTTGCACAATATCTGTTACTGTGTGTGTATAGGAGTCAGAGGGAGGAAGGTTGGAGTGGGAAAGACTTCTAGAAGCAGAGTAAAGTAATGAGTGAGTTCAAAGTCTCTGTTGTTGAACTACCTGGTTTGGAATTTTGGCTCTGCCTTTTGCTGATTGTTTGACTTTCAAAACTTACTTATCTTTTCCAAATCTCAATGTCCTCATCTCTAAGTTGAGAATAATAATAGTATCAACTTCAGAGGGTTTTTGTGAAGATTGTAGTTCACTTGGGTGGAATTCAAACTACAGTAAATGAGGTTTAGTTCTGCGTTTTCCACTACATAGCAGTGTCAGAAAAGAGGGCTTGGAGAAGTGTTAATTATTGTAGAAAGGTTCAGTTAGTTTTGGATCAGATCATGCACTTTGCATTACAAATCCACAGACTTGACAAGAGAAGTTCTTGGAAGTCATAGGAAGCAGAAACCTGATTGCAACTGAATAAGGAGTGATGGAGAAGGGATGAAGTAAAAAAAAATATGCACAGCTCACTCATTCAAAATATATTAGAATAATAGGCCAGTGGAAAAACATAGAAATCCTTGAAATAACTCTATGTATCACTATCTAAACAAAGTAATGGTGGCATTTCAAATCAGTAAGGAGATAATAAATAATGCCAGAGCAATGTATATGCTATTTTGCAATCAAATACATTCATTACGAAATGTATCAAAGTAAATACCACGTGGATCAAAGAGTAAAATTAAAACAAAAAAAACTTTAACCATAAAAAAGCTAAATAAAATATATATGAATGTTTATCTAATCTTGGGGTGAAGTCAGAAGGAGAAACCATAAGAAAAATTATTTTTTAACCCAAAGTTAAAGACTTCTGTAAATACAATAACCAATAAAAGGTATTAACTTTCTTTTTCTGTAGTATGGTGAACTAGATAGTCTGGTGGACCCTCTTGTTAGACAATACCAAGATTCTGCATAAGATATGATATTCATTGAGTTATTGTGTACAGGGGATATATGGGAAATAGTCAAGAAAGGAAGGAAGTAAAGAAAGAGGAAAAGGAGGAAAGAAAAGAGTTAAATAAACATTTGTTAAAAAATTACTGAAATGGACCAGAGGGCAGGAGATTTTATCAGATCAGTGGTCAAGTTAGGGGCTTAAAGCTGGGAAGCTAGAAGGTGAGAGGAGGGGTCCTAGCTTAATAATATATCCCTGACATTTTGAAAAACAATTAAATGTAAATACTCACTAAAGAAAAACATCATCAGCATCCTTAGTTTAAACCTCTAGGTTAACCAAACTTAAGATAAACCAAATATAATTTTATAATCAAAGATCACCAAATTCTTAAAGAAAAATTCTAGAACGTCATCAGAAACAACAAATAAAAGAGACCTTTGAGGATTTTAAATACTTAAATTATTAGCTGTAAAGCAATACAAGTAGTGTATGAAATGATTAAAAAACTAGAAGATAGAGCTATAAAAATGAGCAACAAGAGACTACATAAAAATTAACAGTAGAATTTTTAAAAAACATTCAAAGAGATAATGGCTATTTTTTTTCAAATATAACAAAAGACTTATACTTGGAGATTCTAGCTGAGTGAACCTCAAACAGTATAAACACAAAAATCCACACAAGTTATATCATAATCAAATTTCAGAAATCAGATGAAGAAAAAAGTGATTAAAAGCAGTTAGAAAGAAATAGTACATTGCTTGTATAGAAACAGTATTTTAAATGATAATGATTTCTCATCAGAAACCATAGAAGTCAGAAAAAAGAAAACCTGGCACTAAACTTTTTAAAAGCTGAAAGAAAATAAATATCAACTTAAATTGTATACCTGGTAAAAGTTACTTTAGAAACAAAAGGAAAATTGAGAGTGTCAGGTGACTGCATACTAAAATTATTTTTCACCAACGCATCTATCCTCTTGTCAAGTTTTGTGACTTATGTCTGTCGATGAAAATAAAACACGTAATATTGTTTGATGTGGTTATTACTGCGAGTAAATGAAATATTTCAGACAAATATAAAGGATGGAACGTTGTATTTCTTCTAAGACTGATTTATTTGTTCTTCTGGCAGTCTGTGATATATTCAATATTCTTCACCAATATCCTATTTACAATGCATCAATTCTTCTGTCTTCCTTTTTTATCGTTCAGCTTTTTAAAACCACTATGAGATATCACTGCACACCTATTAGATAAGTGAAAAAAAAATAGTGACAATAGAAAATCTTGCTGAGGATGTGGAGAAACTGCATCTTGGATACATTGTTGGTAGAAATGTAAAACGGTATAGTCACTCTGGAAAATAATTTGTCAGCTTCTTATAAAAACTAAACATATATTTCCAATACAGCTCAGCAACTGCAAGGGCATTTATCCTAGTGAAATGAAAATCTATGCTAACACAGAAACCTGTACACAAATGTTCATAGCAGCTTTATTAATCACAGACAAAAACTGGAAAGAACCCAAATGTCCCTTAATGTTTCAATTTCTAAACAAACTATGGGATATCTGTACAATGAAATCTATCTGGAAATTAAAAAGGAATAGGCTATTAATACACAACAGCTTGAATAAAACTAAAGGGCATTATGCTGAACGGAAAAGAAAAAAAAAATTCCAATCTGAAGAGATTACAGTAAAACTAACTCTACAAGAAATGCTTCAGGAAGTGCTCCAAAAAGAAAAAAAAGTAATGCCACTTAAAAACCACCTGAAATGATACATAATTGGGTGGGGGCAGGGAGGTAGGGAGAGGATTCTATTAAAGGGAAACCAATGGCAAAATAAAGATCAAAACTAGGATACTTTTGGTTGATAAACACAAAGGGCATATCTTCATGCTTTACAATGGCAAAATTATAGGGAAGGATTAAAAAAAGAAAGATATGAACTAAATATATAATAATAATAAAATAACTTTAGATTTCAGGGAAACGGAGATATAAAGTTGCAATTCATGACATCAAAATAAAAAGGGAGATGACTGAAGTACGTGCAGAGTTTTCATATGTAAGAAAGTTAAGGTGGTTTCAAGATAGAACAGGTTGCTTTAAATATAGAATGTCAAATGTAATACTCATGGAAACCACAAAGAAAGTAAATAAAACTGCTCAACAAAATAAAGAAGAAGGGAAATAAAAAGATGCAGCAAGCACAAAAACAACAATAATAAATAAAAGGAAAGGAAAAATCTATATTTAAAATAACTCAGTACTTAAGGAAGGTACCAGAAGAAAGAACATAATAAAGATGATTTCAGAAATAAATGAAATAGAAAGTAGAAAAAAAAAAAATAGCAAGAATCAACAAGACCAGAAGTTGGTTCTCTGAAAAGATTAATAAAATAGACAAACCACTGGCTAGACTGATAAAAGAAAAAATGAGAAATTTCAAATAATCAAAATATGAAATGAAATTGGAGATATTGCATCAGAACCAACTAGGAAAAAAAAAAAGAAAAAGCCCAGGACCAGATGGCTTCTCTGGGAAATTTTACCAAACATTCAGAGAATTGACATCAATCCTACCAAAACTCTTCCAAAAAATAGAAGAGGAAGGAATACTCACTAGCTCATTCTATGAAGCCAGAATTACCCTGATACCAAAACCAGAGAAAACATCACAAAAAAAGAAAACTACAGACCAATATCCTTCACAAATACAGACGCAAAAATTTTCAACAAAATTCTAGCAAACAGAATTCAACAACTTATTAAGAAAATCATACACCAAGGACAAGTGGACTATATTCCAGGGATGAGAGCCTGGTTCAACATTAAAAAATCAATCAAAGTAATATACCACATTAATAAAACAGGAAATTAACCACATGATCACCTCAATAGATGAAGAAAAGGCATTTGATGAAATCCAACACACTTTTCTGATAAAAACTCTCAGCAAAATAGGAATAGAAAGGAAAATCCTTAATATGATTAAGGGCATCTATGAAAAACCGGCTTTGAACATTTTCTTCAATGGAGAAAGAATCAGTTGAGAAAGGGAATGAGACAAGGATGCCCACTGTCATCACTTCTATTCAATACTGTACTGGAACTCCTAGCCAGACAAGGCAAGAAAAAGAAATAAAGCATATACAAATTGGAAAGGAAGAAGTAAAACTACCCTTATTTGCAGCTGATATTAGCATGTAAATTGGAAATCCAAATATTCCACAAGAAAGCTGCTGGAACTAATGGAAGAATTCAGCAATATTGCACAGCATAAGGTCAATACATTAAAAAAAAAAAAAAAAATCGTTTGGGTTCTTTACACCAAAGAGGAGAGATCTGAAAAGAAAACAATACCATTACAATAACATCCAAAAAAAAAAAAAAAAAACCCAGGAATAAACTTAACCAGAGATGTAAAGGACTTATACAATGAAAATTATAAAGCACTGCTACAAGAGACTAAAAGAGACCTTCATAAAGGGAAAGACAGTATTGTGAAAATGTCAATACTACCCAAAGAAAAATATAGATACAATGCATCCTGATCAACATTTCAACAGCATTCTTTACTAAAATGGAATAACTAATCATCAATTTTATATGGAAAAGAAAGATACCTCGAATAGCCAAAGCAATTTTGAAGAGCAGGAACAGAGTAGGAGGCCTCAACTTCCTGATTTCAAAATATACTGTACAGCTACAGAAATCCAAACATCCTGGTACTTGTTTGAAGACAGACACATGGACGAATGGAATAGAATTGAGAGCCCAGAAATAAACCCACCCATCTATGGATAGCTGATTTTCAACAAGGGGTCTAAGACCATTCCATGGGGAAGGAACAGTCTCCCCAACAAATAGTGTCAGAAAAATTGGATTCCCACATGCACCATACACAAAAGCTAACTGAAAATGGTTCAAGGACCTAAAAGTTAAAAGCTAAATCTATAAAATTCTTGGAGAAATACATAGGGACAAAAGTATGACAGCTAGTTTTTGATTTATTTTTATTTTTTATTATAGATTATCAAACATGACTACAAATGGACAAACACCAGAAGGCAAATTAGATAACTAGGAACTCAAAAAAATACTTACATTCTCATCAAAAGACTATAAATACAACCTACAGACTGTGAAAACATCCTTGAGAACAATACAACTGATAAGGGTCTAATATTCAGTACACATAAATAAAAAACTTCTACAACTTAACAACAAAAAGACAAATTAATCAAAAAATGGGTAAAGGACATGAACAGACACTTCACCAAAGAGGATATTGAAGCAGCCAATAAAAACTTGAAAAGATGCTTACTGTCATTAGCCATTAGAAAAATGCAAATAAAAACTGCAATGAAATGCCACCTTGCCCCTGCAAAAAAGGCACTGATTAAAAAAAAAAAAAAAGTGAAGATGTGGGGAGATGGGGAGATTGTAACACTTACCCACTGCTGGTGGGAATGTGAAATGGTTAAACCACTGTGGAATGAAGTGTAGTTATTCCTAAAAAAAATTTAAAAATAGACCTACTATGGGACCCAGCAATTCCACTCCTAGGTATAAAACCTAGGGATCTAACAGAAGTGATAAGAACAGACATATATGTATCTATGCTCATTGCAGCACTATGCACAATAGCAAAAAGGTGGAAACAAGATATGTGCCCATCAATGGATGAGTAGATAAACAAAACATGGTACATACATGCAATAGAATACTACTCAGCCATAAAGAAAAATGAGTTCCTGTATCATCTTGCAATGTAGATGAATCTGGAGGCCATTATGCTGAGTGAAATGAGTCAATTGCAAAAAGACAAATATTCTATGATTTCACTTTTATGAAATGACAGAATAGATAAATATATAGAGACCAGTGTTGATTGATGGCTACCACGGGTGAGGGGAGGGGGGACTCATTCTCTAAGTAGTAGTAATTTTTATTTATGGTGATGGGAAAGGTGGCACTGAGTGTGGTAAAGTTTGCACAGCTTGTTTAATGTAATTGAAGCCACTAAGTTGTACACAAGGAAAAGGATGAATTGGCAAGTAATACGTTCCATGTAATTTTGCAACAAAAATGACAACAAAAAATGTATATAATAAAACAGTGGCTCCAGAAGCTGATACTTTTTAGACATAGCCAATCACCTTGCTTTGAAGACTTAGAATCAAGGTCTTCTGGGACAATTCAGTCCAATGACATAACACAGTTGTTAGACAATGATCTCCTAGTTTGGTGAGTAGCCTCTGGGGTCTTAAAAGCTTAGGCATGGCCATCTAAGATACAACTTTTAATCTCTATTCATCCAGAGGAAAAGAGAAAGAAGGAACCCAAACTTCAGAGAATGCACTGGAGCACAGGACCAATTGTCTCTGTGAACCACTGCCTCTCCTACTTTGAGACCAGAAGAACTAGATGATGCCCAACTACCAGTACTGAACATTCTGATCAGGGACACAGTAGGTGGATCCTTACAGAAAGGAAGAAAAATGTGGAACAGAACTTTAAATTCTTAAAGCATACAGACTTACTGGACACAATGAAGAAATCCTGGTGGCACAGTGGTTAAGAGCTACAGCTGCTAACCAAAAGGTTGGCAGTTCAAGTTCACCAGGCACTCCTAGGAAACCCTATGGGACCATCCTACTCTGTTCTACAGGGTTGTTATGAGTCGGAATCGACTCGACGACAATGGGTTTGGCTTTTTGGTTTTTGGACACAGAGAGACTGGCGGAATCCCCAACTAATGCCTTGAGATACTCTTTAAACCTTGAAGTGAAACTATCTCCTGCAGTCATCTTTTAACCAATTAGCAGGTTAGCTCAAAAAGTAAAGAATGAGTATCGTGATTTTAAAAAAAAAAATGTATATAAGAACAAATGGACAACAGTTACTCTAGAGTATGGATGAAAAGTTTGGGGGGTAGTGAGACTAAGTTAATAGAAGTGAAACAACCAGGTTGGAAATAATGACAATATTGGCACAATGTGGAGAATGTAATCAACATCACTGAACATTATGTGTAGAACTTGTTGAGTGGAAGAGTGTTTTGTATACTTTCATCAAAAATACAATAAAGTATTTAAAAGGAGATTACATAAAGTGTAGTTCCACTTGTACAGGGTAGCTATGAGTTGGAATTGACTTGACAGCACACAACAACAATATTCTTGAAGTCAATGGAGAGGGAGAAGATGATAGCGTGAGAGATGACTGAGATGGAGAAAACTGTTTGCCAGGGATTTTACAGGGTAGATACTGGGGATATATGTGCACCTATAATGAGGCAGAACAGGGGATTTTGTTTGTGATGATGAAAATGTTCTGTATTTTGATTGTGCTGGTGCTTACATGAATACACACATACTGACAAAACTGTATAGAATCATACACAAGTGTGAAACAACAGAATAAGTTTGGCAGAAGATTAAATTGGTGATTTGGAAACTAACGTATGCAGTTCCCTGATATCACATCTCAAAAAGAAACATGACTGGGAAAAACTAAAAGAAAATTAAGAGTCAAAGATGCAATCCAGGAGATGTACCATCTTTCTAATAGAAACTCCAGAAAGAATTGAAGAGGAACATAGAGAAGAAGGGACAAAAAAAGAAAAGAAACAAAAGTGATATAGAAGGAAACTTTCTTGACAGAAAAACTTCAATCTTAAGTTGCAAGGGGCCATTAGGTACACAGCAGAAATAATCCAACAAAAAGTGATGTACTCAGTTATGAGTTACAATATAAGGAGGACATTTGACAAGCCTCCAGATAGAAATAGCATGCCATCTACAAAGGAACGAGAATAGGATCAACATCAAACTTGTTATAGCAACACCATGACCTTATCAGTCAATGTGGCAAAGGCTACAGGGCGCAGAATGAAACACAAGCTATGCCCAAGATTTCACATCTAGCCCAACTATTGTTTAAGTACAAAAACAAAATCAAAGTATTTTCATACTTAAAAGGACACAAATATGCAGTCTTTTAAAAAGTGTTACTAAAGGATACAAGAAAATGTAATTCAGAAAAATAATGCATGAGATGTAGAAGCTTTTAGATATAAGAAAAGGACTGATCTAAACAATAAAAGACAGATTAGTAGGCCACATTCTCTAAATATAAAACACTGGGTAGTTAAATTTGTTAGAAATATATATATAAAAAAGGCAACCTTCTGACAATTTTTCAGATGAAGAGGAAAATAAAAGCAACAACAAAAAACTACTGAGAAGTGAATGATAAAGAAATCATTTTTTAAATTAAAACCTATGTAAGAATCGACACTTTAAACTTTTTTACTACGCTATGCAAAGATTAAGGAGCCCTTGTGATGCAGTGGTTAAAGTGCTGGGCTAACTGAAAGGTTGGCAGTTAAAACTCACTAGCTGCTGCGCAAGAGAAAGATGTGGCAACCTGTGTCTATAAAGATTACAGCCTTGGAAACTCCGTGGGGCAGTTCCACTCTGTCCTACAGAATCACTAGAACTTGGAATCGACTCAGTGGCAATGGGTTTGGTTTGGTTTTGGTTTATACAAAGATTGAATAAAAATTAAGCATTCACCTTCAGAAGGGAGAGAGTGAACAGGATAAAACAAAACAGAAGATAACTAAATAAAGATCAGGAACTGATCAATTAGAGATTAAATTCTCAACGGAATCCAGACTTCTGGAGCCACCGAGGCTGGATGAACACTGGAAACTATTACCCTGAGATGATCTTTTAACCTTAAACCTCAAAACCAAATTTTTCTCTGAAGTCATCTTTGAATCAAATAACAGTGTAGCTTAATTGATAAAGTGTTTCTGCCTTGAACATTGTGGTCTTTCCAAAGAACTATCTATGTGGGATCAAACTGACAACAGCATCTTGAAAGTTTAGATGAAAAGTTTAGGGGCAATGAGTTTATGTTAATGGTGATAGAATAATTCGGAAAAGCTTGGAAAAAGTTAAGTTACACAACTTGAAGAAAGTAAACAATGTCACTGAATTACACATGTAAAACCTGTTGAAATGGTGAGTCCATTGTTGTGCATATTTTCACCAAAAATAAGTAAATAAATAAATTTAAAAAATAGTCTTTATAAATAAAGGGCATAGTTTGTTCTTTTAAAAATTAATAATAACAAAACTCAGGCAGAAATTACCAAGGAAAAATGCAAGTAAATACCTTTAGGGATCAGAAAGGCAATATAGTCACAAATACATTAAATAATGTAAAATATATGAAGAAACAGTACATTTAAATTTGAAATGAATGATTTTAAATACAAACAAGTTTTCAAAAGGATAAAAATGAGGAATATCTGTAATAATGAGTAGCTATTAAAGAAATAGCTACTCATTATTTTTATTAAAGAAATAAGAACTCTAACAAGAATCACATCTCCAGAAAAGGCAGAAGGTTTGGGTATTTTATGAATTAGTTTTAGAAAACCTTCAGGGAACAGATGATTACTTCATTATTTACATTCTTCCAGATCACAGAAAATTACTTAGGCAACAATATGATGGTATCATAATTCTGGCATTAAAACTAGACAAAGCGAATCACAGCTGGGCAAGATGGTGGAGTAAACATTCCCATTTATGTCCCTGTAACTAATGCACTGAACAGTGAATAAAAACAGGCACAGACTGAGATCTCAAAGCTCCAGATGGCAGCGAATTGTTGCAGAGCTGAGGTGAGCCACAAAACAGGGGAGAGGATTTATGGGGTTGGCAGAGAAGCTCAAGTTTCTGGCCACCGGCATCCAGAGGATTTGGGTCACTATAAGCATTTTGGGACTGTGATGGCAACACCCTGAAGAAAGAATGCAGGACAAGCGCTAGACTGAGGAAAGTGTAGTTCAATTGAGGTAGTGCAGATTGGGTAGGGGAATTCACAAGCTGCACGCTTCAGAAGGGGCACAGGGTAGCTGAGTGCTTCAAGCAAGTACTATTGAATCCCATCAAACTTGAGGCCTATGGTCTCTAGGACCCAGAGCAGCAGAGGAGATGTAGATTAGTCCATCATCCAGGGTGAGAAAAATAGCTCAAGTGGGCAACACAGTGAGAAACAACTGGCCTCCTACCCTCAAGTAGGCACTGCAGGAGAGCCTTCTCAGAGTCGTCTGTGAGGGAAGGGCATAAAACACTCCACTCCCTCACCTCAGGAAAGATGAGTACCACCACTTTCACCCCCGGTCTGTGGGAAAGTCTCATGCATGCACTGTTAGTCACAGAGGGAAAGCTGTGTCCCAATTCTAAAAAAGGGAAGTGAAGGAATCCAGGACTAGGAGCGCAACCATTTGGGGAAGGCTTCAGCCAAATCCACAGAAGACAGAGGGACCCTCACACCAGAAAGGTGTCCACCTTAGGGAAAACAGCCAGAGTAAGCACCCAGAGTCTAAAAACTTCAAAATACCGAAAACATGTGTAGACAAACTAGAACCCAACAGTAATAGAGATACCTCCTCACACAGAACTGTTGACTCTGTGCTGAAAGAACCAAAGGTCCAGAGCGCCCTCTAGTGGAACTTAGGAAAAGATAGCAGTAGAATATTCCTTGAAAGGCAGAAAATGTTGAAATTCTAAATACCACAATAAGATATTAAAAGGTCATATAAAAAAAAATTTATGATCAATAAAAAATAAAATATACAGAACCACAAGAGAAGAAGCCTCAATCAAAATAAATGCACAAAGCAGAGAAAATTTCTCCTATGAAGACCAGAATAATGGAAAAAATAAAACACTTCCAAACAGTACTGTTAAGTGTATTTAAAGAAAGCAAAGAACACAGACAACAAACTAATAGAGATCAGGAAACAACATGAAATACAAAACGAGAAATTTATCAAGGAGATTGAAAACATTAAAAAAAGGAATCAAAGAAAATAATGGAGCTGAAGAATATAATAATTGAAAAAATAGTGCAAGAGAAACACAATAGGTTGAAGCTGACAGAGATAGAATAAGTGAACTAGAAGACAGAGTAACTGAATTTATTAAGTGTCAAGAAAAACAAGAGAAAAGAACAACGAAAAGTGAACAAAAGCAAATGAAAATGTGGGATTCCATTAAGAAATGTAACATTAGCATTTTTGGAATTCCAAAACATCATGGTAATAATAAAGGCATAGAAATAATTTTCAAAGAGATAACCATAACAGATTTCTCAGACCTGAATAAGGAACCAAGCCTGCAAATACAGGAAACTACACAAACTCCAAACCCAGCAAAAAAAAAAACCCAGAAGAAATAAAATAAGGTCCACTTCAAAATACTCCATTTTAGTGTTATAAAATTCTTGGGAAACAAAGACAAGGAGAGAATTCTGAAAGCACCAAGAGAAAAACACAATCTAGCATATCAGAGTCTTTCATAAGAATTAGTGTGGATTCCTCCACAGAAACCCTGAATACCAGAAGACAATGGAGCAACGTATATAAAATATTGAAGGAAAACAATTGCCAACCAAGAATTCTTTACCCAGCAAAGTTGTCATTCAAAAAGAAGGTGGAAATAAAGATACTCTCAAATAAACAGAAGCTCTGAGAATTTGCCACTACCAGACCAGATCTGCAAGCATTATCTAAGAGACTTCTACAAATGAAAAGGAAAGAACATTAAACAAATACTCAAATTTACCCATGGGAAAAAAAGAGAGAGAGATCCAAAAAGCTTAACGGCATGGGCAAATATAAGGACCAAGTATACCATAGTTTCAGGGGATAAACTCTATAGTTAAGTTCCATAAGCAATACAGTGTCAAGTGCATAAGAAATATTAAACATACTAGATGTAGAGAATATAATGATGTCAATGGAGACTCACCAACAGAAAAGAGGGAAAGAGGAGCAAAACAGGAATAATTGTAGTATGGTAATTTTGTAAGTTACTTATTGCTTGTGGATTAAATTTTGTTGCAATTGCAAGTTGTATAATGTAATATCTGTGATAACCACCGATAAAACACAGAAAAAATACACAGAAGAAAAAATGGTAGAAATCGAAAAGACTCATCACAAAAAAACAACTAAACACACACACGCACACACACACAAAAAAATGGCAATAAAAAGTCAAAGCAGATATAAGACATTCAAAAATCAATAAGCAAAATGAAAGAAATAGATACTTCATTTTCAGTAATAACATTAAATGTATGGTCTAAACTCCCCACTCAAAAGACAGGAAGTGACAGAATGGATTTAAAAAAAAATCCATCATTTTGCTACCTACAAGAAACAAACCTTAGTCATAAGGACACAAAGAGACTGAAACTAAAAAGATAGAAAAAAAGAAAAAAAATTCCATCCAACCAATAACCAAAAAAGTGTCAGGGTGGCCATACTGATAGCAGATAAAATAGACTTCAAATCAAAATCTATTACAAGAAATAAAGAACGACATTACCTAATAATAAACTGATCAATCCATCAAGAAGACAAAACAATTATAAATATATATGCACATAACATCAATGCTCCAAATACATGGAACAAGTACTGACTAATATGAAAAGAGAAATAGATAACTCTACAATAATAGTTAGGGACTTCAACACGCCATTTTCAATTCTAGGTATAGAACATCTAAAAAGATCAGTAAGGACATTGAGGACTTAAATAAAACCATAAGCCAATTTGACCCAATGGACATATAAAGAATACTCTACCCATCAGCAGAACTATACACATTTTTCTCTAGTGCACCTGAATCATTTTTGAGACTAGACCATACGCTAGGATACAAAACATGTCTCAATAAATTAAAAAAAAAAAAATCAAATCAAATCAAACAAAACATCTCTGACCATAATAATACAAAGCTAGAAATCAACAGCAGGAAAAATATGAAAAAAAAAATAATAATTACAAGAAGACTAAATAACATGTTACTAATACTAGTTTTTTATTATTAATATGTTATTTAGTTTCTATGTAAATTTTTTTTTCCTTATTTTTCCTGTTGTTGATTTCTAGCTTTATATCATTATGGTCATAGAAGATGCTTTGTGTGTTTTTAATCTTTTTAAATTTGTTGAGACATGTTTTGTGTCCTAGCATGCGGTCTATTATTGAAAATGATTCTGTTGCACTGGAGAAAAATGTGTATTACTCTGCTATTGGGTCATAGAAGAAATCAAAAGTGAAATTAACAAAAAAAAATGCTTAGAATTAAATAAAAACACAAAATATCAATACCTCTGGGACACTGAAAAAGTGGTGCTCAGAGAGAAATTCATAGCAAAAAATGCCTACATTAAAAAAGAAGAATGATGCAAAATAAATAACTTAAACTGACAACTTGAACAAATAGAAAAGGAATAGCAAAAGAGGTCCAAAGCGATCAGAAGAAAGGAAGTAATAAGTATCAGAGCAGAAATAAATGAAATAGTAAACACAAAAATAATAGAAAAAAAATCAACAAAAAGTTGGTTCTCGGAAAGGATTATAAAAATAGAAAAACCACTGGTTAGGCTGACAAAAACAAAAAAGGGGAGAGACAAGTAATCAAAATTAGAATTGAAATTGGAGACTACAGCAGATCCGAATGAGATAATGAAGATTATAATAGAATACTAGGAAAACCTGTACGCCAACAAATTTGAAAACCAATATGAAATGGATAAACTCCTAGAAATACACTACCTACCTAACCTAACTCAAATAGAGGTAGAAAACATAAACAGAACCATAAAAAATACGAAGATATTGAAGATGTCATCAAAAAATTGCCATCAACAACAAAAAGCCCAGGGCCAGAAGGCTTTACTGGGGAATTTTATCAAATATACAGAGGAAACCTGACACCAATTCTATTCAAACAATTCAAAAATGTACAAGAGGAAGGAATACTCACTAACTCATTCTATGAAGTAAGCATTATCTGAAACCAAAAATAAAGACACCACAAAAAAGAAAATTAAAGACTACTATCCCTCATTAATATAGATTCAATTTTTTTTTAACAAAATTCTACCCAACAGAATTCAACAACACATCAAAAAAATCGTACATCATGATTAAAGTGGGATTCCTACTACGAATGCAAGGGTGGTTCAACATAAGAAACTCAATCAATGTAACTCACCATATAAATAAATTTATTTCACAATATAACAAAGGAATAGAACCACATGGTCATACAAATCGACGCAGAAAAGACATTCGCTAAAATCCAACATGCTTTCCTGATAAAAATTCTCAGCAAAATAGGAATAGAAGGAAATTTCTCAACATAATTAAGGGCATATATACAAAACCAAAAGCCTATATTATTCTCAATCGATAAAGACAGAGAGCCTTCCCCTTGAGATCAGGAATGAGACAAATATGCCCATCATCACCATTCCTATTCAATATTGTACTGGAAGTCCAAGCTAGAACAATAAGGCAATAAAAAGAAAAAAAAGTATCCAAATCAGAAAGAAAAAGTGAAACTATCTCCTATTCTCAGATGCCATGACCCTATACATAGAAAACCCTAATGAACCCACAACAAAAATGCTGGATCTAATAGAAGAATTCAGCAACATTGCAGGGTAGAAGGCCAAAACACACTAACAAGGAGCATTCTGAAAAGGAAATCATGAAAAAAATGCCATTTACTATAGCCACAAATGGATAAAATACTCAGGAATTAACCTGACCATGGACATAAAAAGTGTATACAGTAGCCCCCCACATCTGCGGAAGGTATGTTCCAAGACCCCCATGGATGCCTGAAACCACAGATAGTACTAAACCCTATATGTGCTATATTTTGTTCTATACATACATACCTATGACAAAATTTATAGTTTGTCTTAGTATTTATAAATTAGGCACAGTATAAGATTAACAACAATAACAAATAATATAATAGAACAATTATAACAATAAAAAAAACTGTAATAAAAGTTATATGAATGACAGAATGGGAGTGTGAGATTTCATCACTCTACATATTCATTTAACATTTTTGGATTGTGGTTGACTACAGGTAACAGAAGCTGCAGATAAGGGGGGACTACTGTACAATGAAAATTATAAAACACTACTACAAGAGACTAAAAGATACCTATATAAATGAAGGAATATTTCATGCTCAGGATTGGAAGACATAGTGAAAAGTAAATACTACCTAAGTTGATCTACAAATACAATGCAATCGCAGTACAAATCGCAACAACATTCTCTATTGAAATGGACAACTAGTGACCAACTTTATATGGAATGAAAAGAGGACCCAAATAGCCAAAGTAGCCATTGAAGGAGAACGAAGTAAGAGTCCTCACCCTACCCAATATCATAACGTACTATACAGCCACCATACTAAAAAAACCCTAGTAGGTCCGATGATAGACTTGTAGACCAGTGGAATAGAGAATTCAGAAATAAATAGCGATATGGACACCTGATTTTCAACAAGAGTTCAAATTCCATTCAATGGGAGAACAGTTTCTTTAATAAATAGTGCTGTCAAAACTGGATATCCACCTGCAGACTAATGAAACAGGACTCAAACCTCACAGCATAAACAAAAACTAACTCAAAATGGATCAAAAACCTGTATGCTAAACCTAAAGCTATAAAGTTCCTGCTAGAAAACATACAGAGAAAACTACGGGACATATTTTTTTTGTAAACATAGGATAACAAACATAACTACAAAGGCATAAATAGCAGAAGACAAATTAGATAATTGGGACCTCATAAAAATTAAACACTATGGCCATTAAAAGTCTTTATCAAAAGAGTAAAAAAACAGCCTAAAATATGGCAAAGACATCTTCAGAAACAACATATCTGATAAGAGTCTAATCTCTAAAATATATACAAACCTTCAACAACTCAACAACAAAAGACAAAAAATCCAATTAAAAATGAGCAAAGAACATGAACAGACACTTCACCACAAAGGAAATTCAAGTGGCCAACAAAAGCATGAAAAGATGCTCATGATCATTATCATTAGCCATTTTAGCCATTAGAGAGATGCAAATTAAAACTACAATGAGAAACCATCTCACCCAGGCTAAAACAACACTGATTAAAAAAAAAAGACAACCAATGTCGGCGAGGATGTGGAGAGATTGGAACACTTATCCATTCCTGGTAGACTGTAAAATGCTTACAACCACTATGGAAATTAGTATGGCGCTTCCTAAAAAAAACTAGGAATAGAGCTAGCTTATGATCCAGCAATCTCACTCTTAGGCATATACCCTACAGACCTAATAGAAGTCATGTCAACAGACATACGCACAAGTATGCTCATTTCAGCATTTTTCAAAATAGCAAAAAAAAAAAAAAAAGGAAATAGCCTAAGTGCCCTTCTGCAGATGATGGAAAAAGCAAAATGTGGTACATACATACAATGGAATACTACACAAACATAAAGAACAATGATCAGTCTGTGAAACATATTATTACATGGGTGGATCTGGAGAACATAATACTAAGCAAGATAAGTCAATCACATAAGGACAAATGTATGATTCCTTTTTTATAAGAAGACAAGAATAGCTATATACACAGAGACCAATGTTCATTGGTGCTTACCAGGGATGGGTCAGGGTGAGGCAGATTCACCCTCTAAATTATAGATACTTGTTATTTTTGGTGATAGGGAAAGTAGCACAGAAAGTGGGTGTAATGAGTACAGCTTGACCAAAGTAAACAATTTCACTAAGAAGTACACAAGAGAAAAGGATGTTTGTGCCGAAGAATATGACATATGGGCTATGGCCACATATGTAGGTGTATAGGCATATATGTATATGGGTAGATACAGGTGAGTACATAATGTGTGCACAGATAGAACTATCTACATGTATGTGTATATACAGATACGTGTGTGCATATATACATTCATAGAGGTCATACTTACAGATACTTCTCAGACATAACCAAACACCTTGCAAGGATGGTTTTCTGGATTTGAAGGTTTAGGTCCTTAGTCTCATGGGATGATTCAGTCAATTGTAAGCACGAAGTTCACGTTCTACAACCTAGTGAAATGAGTAGCATCTGGGGTCTTAAAATCTTGTGAATGGCCATCTAAGATACAACTATTGGCCTCTACTAGTAGAAGCTAAAGAGAAAGAAGAAAACCAAAGTCTTAGAGAAGAAACTAGTCTACAGGGTTAATAGCCTACATGGGCTACAGCCTCATCTACCGTGAGGCCAGAAGAACTAGATGGTACCCAGCTACCACTACCAACTATTCTGATCAGGGCCACAATACATGGGCATGGATAGAATGGGAGAAAAATGCAGAACAGAACTCAAATTCTTAAAAAGTCCAGGCTTTCTGGACCAGTTGGGACTGGAGGACTGCTTGAAACTATCGCCCTGAGATACTCTTCAAATCTGGAACCAAAACTATCCCCTGAGATACTCTTATAACAGATTGGTGGGTGGAACCAACATGGCACACTAGACAGACACAGCACACCATCTCTCTGCAGAAAAGACTTGAAAAACTAAGTAAAACAGATACGAATGTCAATACCAGAACACTGAACATTATATTAAGGAATAAAGAACTAGATCAAACACAAAATGGAAGAAGAATCTGATAGAAAGTAGAGAACAAGGAGAGATGCAAAGTGGGCGACCCCTACCAACTAACACGGCACGTTGTGGCCATCTTAAAGAGCTAGCAACAACCTTGAACGGGGCGTATGGGAAGGCAACTCTTCAGAGCTCCCAACAGGAGACGGAACACCTGGTAACCACAGAAAAATGCTTTCCCACCCCTCACCTTTTGGGTAAGTAGAAGCAAGACTGCTCCCATCCCAGCAGCCACACTGCTGGTGTCAGCAATAAAAGCTACGCTCCCAACCCCCTGGACCCACCCCGCCCCTCCCACCACTTGGCTTTTTTTTTCTCTTTCTTCCTGTTTTTTCACCCTCCCGCCTAGCCATCTCTCCCCCATTCATGTCAGCTCCCACTGTGCTGCTGCTGCTGCTAGAGACCCACTGGGCCACCACCACCCAAGGTCTGCCCCACCTCCACCCATCAGCTTCCACAGCACCGCCATTTTTTTCTTCTCCCTCCCACCTAAAGCTGTAAGCCATATCCCCTCCCTTCACACTGGCACCAAGGCCCACCCCATACCATTTCACCAGCCCCCACCATTCTGCCACTTTATTTTTCTCTTCTTTCATTTCTTCTTTTTCTTTCTTCCTCCCACCTAGCCCTGTATGTCACCGTCCCCCCTTCTTGCCGGCCCCCACCATGCTGTCGTGGGTAGAGAGCCCACCTCTGCCCAAGCTTCACCCTGCCCTGGCCCACTGGCCCCCACCATGCTGCCATTTTTCTTTTATTCTTTCTTTTCTTTCTCCCTCCCACCCAGCCCTGTATATCACCTCCTCTGCCTTCCTGCCAGCCTCTGGGTCTGTCCTGCCCCCAGCCACTGGATCTCTCCACATCATACTTTTTTTTCTTTCTCTCTCTTTTCTTTTTTTCTCCATTCCATCTAGTTCCATAAGCTACCTTCCTCCCTTCCCGCTGGCCTCCACCATGCTGCTGCAGCTAGAGTGCCCCTGGCACTCAGGCCTGCTGCTGCACAGGGTCCACACCACCACCCCTGTTCCATCACTTGACCAGCTGCTGGAGGGTGGGAGACAAGCCCTGTCTAACACTCCTGCACATCTGGAAGAGGCTGTGAATTCGCCCACACCTCTGGACCAGTATCAGGAGACAGGCAGCAGCCACCCAATCTGCCTTCAGCCACCTCACCAAACCAGTGAATAGTGAAGGGGGTCACCCTGTCTGCTGCTGCCCTGCCCACGTGGACAAGGTGGTGAGAACTATCGCGCCCACAGATGAGCAAGCAATGAAGCATGACTGGATTGCCTGCCCTGACATATAAAAGGAGAACAAAAAGAAAAATGAAATAAATTAATACACAATCAATAAATAAAGAAAATAATATCTGAAAGTCTCAGAGACAGCAATGTCTAAACACAAAAAAGCAGGAGAAGATGGGTCCAGCAAGTGATCAAAATAAAGAGTGAGATGACCTTCTGGTGGAAGAAAGGGCACTGGAAGTACATGATATGGAATTCAAAAGACTAATGTATAGGAATCTTCAAGAGATTAGGAACGGGGACAAGAAAAACACAGACAAAACCAACAAAAACATAGTCAAAGTCAAGGAAAACACAAATAGAATAATTCAGGAAAATAATAAAAGAATAAAATATCAAAAGAAATAATCAATTAGAAATGATGCAAAAACAGCAACTAGAAATCCAAAGGATTAAACAGGAAAATTTCAGAAAAGGACAACTTAATAGAAAGTTTCAGGAGCAAATTTGAAATAATGGCAGACAGAATCAGCAAGATTGAAGACAAATCCATGGAAGTAACTTTATTTGAGGAAAAATCAGAGAAAAGGATGAAGAAAACCTAAGAATTGTGTGAAACAAAATTAAGAGGAAAAATATGCACATGATCAGAGTCTCTGGGTGGAGAAAATGGAAAACTCAGAGAAGACTGTTTAATATTTCATGGCTGAAATCTTCCCAAATATCATGAAATATGAAAAGCTGACCATCCAAGAAACTCAGTAAACCCTATGTAGGACAGACCCCTAAAGAAAGTCACGAAGACTTATCATGATTGCACTTGCCAAAACAAAACCAAAACCAAACCAAAGAAAGAATCCTGAGAGCAGCTCAAGAAAAACAAAGTCACTTACAAAGTGTAAACAATAACATTAAACTCTGATTACTCAACAGAAACTCTGTGGGCAAGAAGGCAATGGGATGACATATATACCGAAAAACAAACAAACACACACACAAACAAACTTGCTTCCATCTACTCGATTCCAACTCATAGTGACCCTATAGGACAGAGTAGAACTGCCCTGTAACGTTTCCAAGGAGCAGCTGGTGGATTTGAACTGCTGACCCTTATGGTTAGCAGCCAAGCTCTTAACCACTGCACCGCCAGGGCCCCTCTCAAACCTTAGGAGATAGTAATATCAAAAATTTACAATGAAGACTACACTTAATATAAATAACCATTTAATGTGAAACACTTAGGAATTTCTACAAAATTCAGGAAAAAGAGCATGGATGGATTATTTATGAATGTTTATGACTATTATTTAATATAATTTTTAAGGTCTCAGCTGAAGGATGAAGGTACTAGCATAATGACCTGTACTTAAAAGAGCTGAACACATTTCTTATACTACTGAATGAAAAAATGGTCCAGAGAAGATATTTGGCATGAAACTCACATTTTGAATTTTCCTTAATTCAAGGTTAAGTAGGTCAAGGAAATCATTGAAATGATTTTCAGGATATTGGGTCCTATGTGCCAGAAACATACTTAAAAAGAAATATTGTTTTAAAGAATTTAATGGCCACTGTTTCTCATTTCATAAAAAATGTAAGTAGCTTCTCAAAAGTGATTAGATTCTATATGTTCTATGGTTTGTGAGAAAAGTTAGGTAAGCAGATGTAGAACAAAAACAGTTAATAAACAAGTGATGTGGGCTGTTGAGTAATTACCAGTTCATTATTTAAATGCCCCTTTATTATCTCGGCACTGGGTGGTTTTTTTTTTATTATCTAGTAAATCTTGTTTATCTGTGAAATGGTGTCTAGTTTGATTGTTCTATAACAAAATCTCTTTCAAAACAATAATGAAAATTATAAGAAAGTGATTAGTGCCACATTTGGATTGTAAAAAATGACCAATAATATATGTAGAAACCAAGTGAAATTAATATAAGCTAACTCTTGTTCAAAGCATCAGTGACCTTGGAGAAAGGGGAAAAACTAATAACTATTTTCCCTTATTCATCTGGAAATTATTGTTGCCTTGAGCGTTTTCAGATTTAGTAGGGAAAGCTGCTGTGGAGATTTGTATCAAAGGATGTATGAAGGATATCTCAGAGCATGTTGTTTATGTTTCTTAAAGGGTGCCTAATATTCTCAAAAGAAAGAAGTGCCTAATTTTCTTCAAGTAATTAAGCATCTAGAGGTGAATTGGACACCATTCTGTCTTTAGTCCCAAGGCCAAAGTGTACAAGCCCTAGACTACCTCTAAGAGCCTATGACAGTATCTCAAATGTATGACTCTGTTTTTGGAAGAGCCAAAAGGATCTTATAAACTCTGATGAGAAACCCCTCTGCACTATATAACTGCATCAAAACCAATAAGGAATGTATTTAGGAGGAAAGCGATTCTTCCTATGTAAGTCGTCATTGATTCTGCTAAGATGTTTACTCAGTGATCCAGGAAAATAATTATTAAATGACCTTAACTACAGTAAAAGGGTTAAAAATCTAAAAATAAGAACTACTATGCCCTCTTTTGGAGCACACACAGAGATGAGGGCTGGGTCCTCTGCTCCTTGAAGTGAGTGAGAAAACTCTTGCCAAACTTGCATATATGTTTATGATTCCGACAATCATCCCACGTGGGAGCCATTCCCTTCTATCAAATAAATTTTCTCCTTCCAAGAATTAAGATCAAAATTTTGTTTTGAGCACTGGAAATGCCAGTATTATTGGAGTGTCATTATTCTGGGTGAAAATATAACTAATTGCTTTATTTCTTCTTAGGGGAATTTCACCTGTAAGAGTCTCCCCTGCACTTGCGGTCCTAGGAGAATACTATACTCATTCACCTCCTTGGAGCTCAAAGACCTACAAAGAACAAACCAAAGTATCCCCTTTCTTCAGAAAGGTGCCTCAGGCTCTGGGAATGGAAGGGGATTTTACTATTGTTCATTCAAAGTAGAATCAAGAGTCCTTAAATTTTACACCTATAAAAGATAGAGATCTTCAGTCCAACCCCATCCTTTTATAGAAGCGGAAAGGTGAAATGGCTTTCCCAAAATCACGTAGTGAATTAGTGACACAGCTGGAGCAGGAATCCAGCTTTAGAAAAGGTAAGAAGGGGTTATATTTCTTCTACATTTCCAGTAGTTGCCATTTGATGTTTTAATGTTAGTTGCTAACAATGTCACACTCTACTGTTAAGCATCGAGGTTCTAGACAGGTAATGTTTACTATGAAACTATCTGAATTTATCTCACATTACAGGAGAAAAAACGTAAATTAAGTAGGAGCAACAACTCTTCTACTTCTGACAGCATTCAAGTAAGTACACAAATTCCGAGTATACTTTTTTTAACCTTAGTTTTTAAAATTTTATTTATTTTACTGTTGTTGAGAATATACACAGCAAAATATATACCAATTCAACTGTTTCTTCATGTACAATTCATTGACATTGATTACATTCTTCCAGTTGCTCAACTATTCTTATCCTCCTTTGTAAGTTGTTCCACCTAATTAACATAAATTCACTTCCCTTGAGGTTCCTATCTAATCTTTCAAGTTGCTGTTGTCAATTTGATCACATATAGTTTTTAAAAGAGCATAAGGCTCAAGGCAGACCTTTTTGTACTAGTTAAGCTAAATTATTGTTTGATTTTAAGAAGAGTTTAGGGGATATTTCTGATTTAAGGTTTAAAGATTATCTCAGGGTAGTAGTTTCAGGAGTTCATCCAACCTCATGACTCCAGGAAGTCTGAATTCCATGAGAATTTGAAATTCCATTCTGCATTTCCCTCTTTTGATTAAGATTCTTCTATAGAATCTTTGATCAAAATGTCCAGTAATGGCAGCTGGGCACCTCCCAATTCTTCTGGTCTTGTGGCAAAGGAGGCAGGTGTTCATGGTGGCAATAAACAACACATTCCATATTCTCTTTCTATTCCTGAGGCTCCTTCTTCCTCTGTTGCTCCAGCCAAATAGAGACCAATTGTTGTGCCTTGGATGGATAATTGCAACCTTTTAAGACCCCAGGCATTATGCAATTAACTAGGAGATAGAATAGAAGCACTAAACATTTTAGTAGATGAATTAACTGGGATGTCCCTTGAAACCATAACCCTAAACCTCCAAACCAAGAAACCAAATCCAAAGAGGTTTTTAATCATACATAAGCAGCCCCAACAGCTACTCTCTCTCTCTCTTTTTTTTGTCATTGTTGTAAATACATCTATCACACAACTTTGCCAACTCAGCTTTTTACAGGTGTACAACTTACTGACAGCAATTACAACAATTGGCTGTGCAACCCTACCCTTAATCAATGTGATATTTCCATTACTGTTAACTCGCGCCTTTCCCTTCCACCCACCCCCAGTAACCACTAATAAACTTTGTTCTCTATACATTTGCCTTTCACCGTCTTTTTATATAAGTGAGCTCACACAATATTTGTCCTTTTGTGGTTGACTTATTTCAATCAACATAATGTCTTCAAGCTTCATCCCTATTGTAGCATGTATCAAGACTTCATTTCTCCTGCTGGCTGAGTAGTATTCCATTGTATGTATGTACATTTTTGTTTATCTGTTCATCTGCTGATGGGCGTTTAGGTTGCTTTTACCTTCTGTCTATTGTGAATAGTGCTGCAATTTTACTAAAGTATTTAACATGATATGGAATTAATTAGCCTGAATTACAAATTTATATTTTCATGAAAATACTGTTGACCCAAATGTATGTGGTTATTACTTAAGCCAACACAACTGAAGCTGGAGGAAAAGAGATTTCTGCTGCCAGTGGGCATGCAGTAGATAGAACAATAGGAAAAGACCTCTTTTTCAATTACTTCTTTTTTTCCCCCCAAAATTCACCCACAATAGCTTCCAAAGCTTTTCCAAAAAGAAAAACAAACATAACTGGGAACTTACTTATGTGAATCAAAGAACTCCAGAATTAAGTTGAAGCATCATGGCCTCTGCAGTTCCCTTTAAGATTAAGAGTCCTGGCCCTAAAATATGCATTCCCTTACCAGTTTTTCTCTGAGAAGTGCTCTGTATACTGTGGGCAGCAAGAAGTCGCTGTATACAAAAGGACAACATCAACACTGCTATTACTTTCTTAAGACATAGTAAAACCATGATGTTTCCAGCAATGAGTGTAATGGGTTTCCAATAGCCAGAATAACAAAACACAACTGTGCACTCATGAAATTCACTGTTTAAATCAAGTAATGATTTTATTTATATAATATTAAAATTTTAATCAGTTTTTTTTTCCTTACCAGGCAATACTTTAACTTTTAATGGGTAGGAGGATATGATAACCAATTCACATTATTGGATATAGGGAAAAATGGAAGGAGACATGTTTAATTTAATATTAATTTGTTCTTGATAGTATATAGCTAAATACTCTCTCCACTTCTATTTTCCTCCCGATTCTTCCTTTTTTTTTTTTTTTGAGTCAGGGGCAAATAAGTGAACTACAGTTAATTTTCTGGCAAGTTACATTGATTCCATTCCCTCTTTATTTTATAATTAGTACAATAATTTAATCTAAAATTTATGAAAAGGGATCATGGCTTAGGTTTTGGTAGGTGCTGAGGCTGATAGAGTGTAGAAGGAAGGTGTAGCTCAGGTCAGAGGTTTTTTGGGCACAGAGTTGCAGTGCTCAGGAGCTGGGATGAGTGACTGGAAAATTTAGAGCTTCACTCTGATTTTTACTATTGCATGAAAATGGAAAAAGGACAAGAACAATGGAATTTCAAGTGCTGTGAAAGGGGACTTTCAGGATTAAGGCCTGAGGGATAGATAAATTATGGAAGGAAGGGGAGGCAGAGGCCAGAAGCCTGCAGCTAGGACTGTATCTGTACCCAACTTAAGTCCCATTGATACAATAATAACACAATCAATGAAAACATATTTTGGATATTTGTCATGAAGTGGTTTATGTGATACTAAAATTTCCTAAGCTACATGTTTGTGTGATATTGGTTGACAGTAAATATTTTCTAACTACTGCATCTATTTTCATAGTGTTTATATTAAATCTATTTTGTACAAATTTAAGACTTATTTTATGTAACCATGGTTTTTAATTACCTGTGACTGTTTCTCTTTCCAAAACACACACACACACACATTCACACACTGCTCCCAATATTTTTCTAACAATGCACTTCTGGAAATTAAGTCTCCAAGAGTATCCTCTATTTTGGTGGGTGAGTTATTACTAAAGGTTTTGCTCTGGATTTAAAAAATGAAAAATTAAGTAAGCAATAAGCATAAAATAAAATACATAGCTATTATGGTGAAAACTGTGAGAGCCAGAACTGGATGAGGCTGCCTTGTTTTTCCAGGTCTTGCAAATTTTCCACCTTCTCTATCACTCATTTTAGTGGAAAATATTTGAATTCTTCTTCTCTGACAGGTTTTCGTCTTACGGTGGTTCCACTTTAGCAGGTTTTACTGTATATATTTCCACAACCCTTTCATGTAGATTTCTGTGTTCCAAGACCTAAAATGAACATAAGTGTAAGACAGAACTCACTACCTCACACTAAACTATGCTTGTTGTTAAGTGCTATCCAGTTGTTCTGACTCATAGCAACCCTATCTACAATAGGCCAAAATGCTGCCAAGTCCTTCGCCATCCTCACAATCATTGTTATGTTTGAGCCCATTCTTGCAGCCCCTGTGTCAATCTTCCTCTCTAATTTACTAAGCATAATGCCTTTCTCCAGGGACTGGTCCCTCCTAATAACATGTCCAAAGTAAGTGAGGTGAAGTCTCACCACCCTTGCTTCTAAGGAGCATTCTGGCTGCATTTATTCCAAGACAAATTTGTTTGTTCTTTTGGCAGTCCATGGTATATTCACTATTCTTTAGCATGGTAGCTATATTTCTCAATAAGAAGTAATAACTTTAATACACTAGCCTCTCATTAGCCAAATAATTATGAGTCTTTCCAAAGATACTGATCATTTTTGGTGTATTGACAAAAAATAATATATTGTGCCTGAAAATTGAGGGAACCAAAACCAAATCCTTTGGTGTCAAATAGATTCCGACTCATAGCGATCCTATAAAGCAGTGTAGAATTGGCCCATATGGTATTCAAGGAGAGGCTGGTAGATAAGAACCGTGACTTTTTGGTTAGCAGCCGAGCTCTTAACCACTGCACCACTGCTCCAGAAAATTGAGGGAAAGACCCTGAAATCTTATTCACCATGAGCACCCACGAGAGTACTCCTCAATGAAAACTTGTAGAGCTAGGAAGATTTATACTACCTGACTAGAATGCACCTCCTCTTAGTTGATACCCTTTTTAGAAAGCAAAGGGGATGCAGATGGAGGAAAATTTCAGTGAAGAAAATGTAATTTCAGAGTGATTTCCCATTGGGAAGTAGCAAATAGAAATAGTTCTCACAGTCATTTCATTTGAACATTAACAAAAAAATCAAACCCATTGTCGTCAAGTTGATCTCAACTCATGGCAATTCCAAGTGTTACAGAGTAGAACTGCTCCGTAAGGTTTTCTTGGCTGTAGCCTTTATGCAAGCAGATTGCTAGGCCTTTTCTCTATGGCACTGCTAGGTGGGTTCTAGCTGTCAATCTTTAGGTTGGTAGTCCAGCACAAACTGTGCCACACAAGCCTCCATATTTGAACATTAGAATTAGCAATTTTGAACAATTGGCTTTTATTCTTTTAAGAGATCCCTTTGGGAATTGGAACTGAAAATGAATTATTCCTGCATCTTGCATCACTTAGGAAAGCTAGACTATATGAAGAAGAACATGGTATCAGGACTGGTGGAAGACTCACTAACAACCTGTGATATGCAGCTGACACAATTTTGCTTTCAAAAGGTGAAGAGGACTTGAAGCACTTATCGACGAAGATCAAAGACCACAGCCTTCAGTATGGATCACATCTCAACAAAAAGAAAACAGAAATTTTCACAACTGGACCAATAAGCAACATCATGATAAATGGAGAAAAGATTGAAGTTGTCAAGGATTTTATATTACTTGAATCCACGGTCATGCCCATGGAAGCAGTAGTCAAGAAATCAAAGGATGTATTCCATCGGGCAAATCTGCTGCAAAAGACCTCTTTGAAGGGTTAAAAAGTAAAGATACCACTTTGAGGCCCAAGGTGTACCGGACCCAAGCCAGGGTATTTTCAGTTGCCTCATATGTATGCGAAACTGGACGATGAATACGGAAGACTGAAGAATTGACAGCTTTGAATTATGGTATTGATGAAGAATACTGAATATATCATGGACTACCAAAAGAACAGACAAATTTGTCTTGGAAGAAGAACAGCCAGAATGCTCCTTAGAAGCTAGTGTGATGAGACTTCGTCTCAGGTACTTTGGACACGTTATCAGGGGAAGGACATCATGCTTGGTAAAGTAGAAGGTCAGCAAAAAGGAGGAAGACCCTCAACGAGATGGATTGACTCAGTGACTGCAACAGTGGCCTCAAGCATAGCAACAACCATGAGGATAGCACAGGACCAGACAGTATCCCCTTCTGTTGTACATAGGTTCACTGTGAGTTGTAATTGACTTGAGGGAAGCTATCAACAACATTAGAAAGCATGCTACTTTACTTTCTTGCCCCCTTCCCATAATGTCTTAAATTCTATTATCACCTGATTTTTATTTCATAGTTAAAATTGATCATATCTTTCCCCCTCAATGAATCTAAACTGTATCCAGGCTGTATACTAGTCATTCTAGAAATTTTAATACTGTGGGTCCCTACCCTACATAAAGCTAAAAGAGATCACTTTGGCCAGATGGAAAGACATAAGGGATAATTAAACCACCATTATATTTACAAGAGAAGATTCAGAGCAATATATACCAATAAATTAGCATCCTGAAATATATTCATTTACTCTGTTAAAAATAATTATTATTCAGCCCTTGCTTACTATGTATCAATATGGAACACTATCCAAGAGTTTTAGGCCCTGGGATACAAGGGTGAAAAGGAGGGTTTCCAAAATTAGCATCTAAAAGAGTCATGAGAGTCATCCAACTCCTAAGGTTGTGCTGGAAGATAAATTGAGCCTCCTAGGTGATCATCTCCAAGGTGGTTGTCAAAATATTGAGCAATCATTTCCGCACTGGCACCAGTCAATCAGAATAGGATATTGGCTCTGGTGCTGGAACAGAGTCTTGGAGGCTCTTTGTTCTGTCAGGGGCTAACCTCTTAGTTTGAGATCATGGGGAGGTCTATGGGTTCTTGGGGGGGCAGGCTGGGAAGAACAGTGGTGTGGCTTGGCACAGCAAGTGTCTACCAACTGCTATTAAAAAACAAACAAAAAAATGTTGCCATCCAGTCGATCCTGACACATAGCAGGCCTATAGGGCAGAGTAGAACTGCCCCCATAGGGTTTCCAAGGAGCAGCTGGTGGATTTGAACTGCTGACCTTTTGGTTAGCAGCCATGCTCTTAACCACCTGTGCCACCAGGGCTTCCCAATTTCTGAATAGTTTATCCACTGATGTGATTACTGGGTGTACCAATTGAGTATCAGCCTTGATCATCCCTTTCATTCTTATTCCATTGGAATTGTGAAAGTTAAATGATATAGCCTATGTTTGTTATCTCAGTAATGATGTCTAGTATTATTTCAGTTTGTCTATCAATCTAGAGTCCTGTGGTGCAGTAGTTAAGAGTTCGGCCACTAACCAAAAGGTCGGCAGTTCTGATCTACCAGCCTCTATTTGGAAACCCTATGGGGCAGCTCTACTGTGTCTTACAGGGTCTTTATGAGTCGGAATCGGCTCGATGGTGATTGTTACTATATCAGGTTGACAGGAAGGTCCTGTTTTGCAATTGGCTGTTTACCTAAAGGTTGATGGTTTGAATCCACCCAACAGTGGTGCACAAGAAGGGCCTGGCAATCTACTTCTGTAAAGATTACAGCCAAGGAAACCCTATGAAGCAGTTCTACTCTGTAACACATAGAGTCACTGTGAGTCAGAATCATCTTAACAGCAACAGGTTAGGCTGACAGGCAAAAGAAGATTAAGTGAGCTATGCATTGTTGGGTAAAGTGATAGGCCCATTCAATTCAGGTATGATCCAGACCTCCCCTTGCCATCTGTCTTTCTTCCTCTACCCTTTAGAATGATTTCATTTACCCCTATAGCTTCAGCAATCACCTCTATTTCTCTATTCAGGTAACCTTCTCCTTTATTTTGCTGCCCCTGTCTTATCTCCAACTCAACATGACCATCATCGCTACTATTGTTACAACCAGCGCTACTATTGTTACAACCACCACTACCATAATCATTTAATAAGTTTCTACGGTGCAACAAACACCTTGTAAGATGCTTTGAACAGAACATAATTCTTCCCTTTAAGGAACAGTAAGGAAAGGAAGGGGAGACAGAAAAGTAAATACATAAGCTATTTCAATACGTTGTGTTAAGTTCTAAGGAGCCCTGGTGGTGCAGTGGTTCAAGTACTTAGCCACTAACTGAAAGATTGGTGATTGGAACCCACCAGCCACTCTGCATGAGAAAGGTGTGGCAGTCTGCTTCCATAAAGATTTACAGCCTTTGAAACCCTATCAGGCAGTTCTACTCTGTCCAATAAGGTTGCTATGAGTCGGAATTGACTCAAAGGCAGTGGGTGGTAAGTTCTACAGTGGGGTTAAAACATGTGGAAGTACAGAGCAAGGAATCTGACTTAGTCATGGTAAAACAGGATAGTCTTCTTGGAGAAGATGATGTGAAGTAAAGTAGTAGTTTGTCTACTTATGAAGGGAACAGTCTTAATGGTAGGGAGTGTTCTAAACTTGGATTTTAATGTGCCTGTTTGTACATGACAGAATGCAAGTCCAGGTGTATTGTCATTCTTAAGATTAACAATAGTGAATTGATCAATTGATCAATAGTTCATTTCCCCTAAGCTGTTTGCTGTTGGTGTCTTCACATTTTTCTTAATGACAATGCCATTCTCTTAATTTCCAAAATTCAAAAACATGATTATTTTGGGCTTCTTTTTCACATCCTGTGTTATGGATTGAATTGTGTCTCCCCAAAGGGCATGCTGAAGACTTAACCCCTGTAATTGTGAATATGACCTTGTTTGGAAGTAGGGTTTTCCATTTGTTATCAGTCGAAGAAAGTCGTACTGGAATAGGGAAGATCTTAATTCTAATCGCTTCTGAGTGAAGTCTTATAAAAGGGGAGAACAGGCTCAGAAACAGAGTCACACACAGGTGAGGACACCATGTGAGGATCCGTCTACAAGAAATGCCTGGGACTACCAGGAAGGATTTTCCCCTAGAGCCAACAGAAAGATAGCATATCTCTGATAACACCCTGAATTAGGATTTCTAGGCTCCAGAACTGCGAGACAATAATTTTTTGTCCTTTGAAGCGGCCCACTTTGTGGTATTTTGTTATGGCAGCTCAACTCCTTGCCTCAAGACCCCTCCTCTGATTTAATCTGTGTACCACTTCTGGGTTTATCTTTCTACAAAAGGGGTTTAATCATGCCATGCTACTACGTAATATTCTTTAAAGATTCCTTGTAACAGTAAACCCCAATTCTATAAAATGGCATTCAAATCTTTGAAAAAGAAGTTGTCCTGACTTAGTTTTACAAATTAATTTTTAATTTACACTACATGTACTCTTGGCCTCAGTTAAAATGGAGTGGTCATTCTTCCCCCAATATTCCTTGTGTTTTTCTGTCTCCACACCTTTACTTATACCACTTTAGTTTCAATGTTTTTATTCTGACAATTCCACTGGTCAAATCACCAGCTTCAAGGTTTATCTTTCCAAAGTTTCCTGGCAATTTGTTAATAAATTTTGTCCTAAGATGAAGATATACTTCTTGGTATTTCTCTCTGTGTACAAAATGGTGATGTCTACATAGGGCCTTGCACATCATAAACCTTCAATAAAGGTTTCTGGGATAAATGGATATAATAATGAATACATGATTCAAGCACAGTGTCCTATATACTATTTTGAAAATTGCTTGACATAAATAAGATAGTCATTAATTTAACCTACATAAATATTAATGTAATTCCTACCATTTATTACATATAAACTCTAGAGTTGTGTTGTCCAATATGGTAGCTACTATCCACATGTGGCTATTGAGCCCTTGAAATATGACTAGTTTGAATGGAGATGTACTGTAAATATAAATTATACACCAGATTTTGCAGACTTAATATGAAAAAATACAAATCATCTCATTAATATTTTTTAAATGATTATATGTTGATGCGATAATACTATGGATATGTTGCATTAAACAAAATATATTATTAAAATTAGTTTCATCTGGCTTTTTATACTATTTTAATGTGGCTACTAGAAAATTTAAAATTACATATGTGGCTTGCATTCATGGCTCACATTATATTTCCACTGGGCAATACTGCTCTAGAGAGCATTGGATGTGAGAACATAACTCTTCCCTCTGCTTCTTCCATTTAAACCATATTTATGCTCATTAAGGAAACATCTGTGGCCTCTTCCTAATAAAATGGCTCAGAAACTTTAAAAGAATTTTAGGATTCTTATTGGTGATAGTTACTGAATAAGAAATTTTACTAAACTGTGGTTTTGTAGGACTTAGTCACAAATAGGGCACCATCTGAAATACTAAGGCTATTTCATTTAAAAGCATGGGAGAACAAATATTTTCATCCCAATGAAATCAACAGGGGTCCTACCTATGGGATGTTGCTATGAGAGAACATCCCCTGACCTGCCGGGGCATGATCTGTATGCACCATATTTAGGGAACGATAGCTCCTATACTACTGGCCTCACACTTTTTCACCTAACGAGATAAAAGAGTAGAGATGATCACTAGGTAAGTAATTAGCTTTGGTGCAAAGGGATATTATTTAGCCTTCAGGTCTAGGGCTAGGAGAACCCAGGGAATCAGGATAGAGAATGTTACTCCCTTCATTAAGCTTGGGAGCATGAAATCTCTAAGGTGGAGATAAAATTTGAGTTGAAGATGAAGTCCCTCAGGAGACAATGTGAGCATCACAGCTCTGATGTAAATAGAGATGTCACAGTTTCCTGGGAGAGGCTCTATCTCCAGAACTAATCATTTCCCTAAGATCTTGTTTATCTGATACTAGAGAGGATATTGCCTCTGCTGCAACTGGAGTGGACTCCTTGGCAGAAGGTAAGTAAAATGGATTCTTGATCATTAAATTTGGAGGAGTTCCAGGGTCATTCAGAGGTTGAAGTCAGTGAACCGATGCCCTCAACTCATTGGGCAGCTGAAGAGTCTGTGCTGGGACTCTTCCCATGCATATTATTGGAGCCAATTTGGCTCAAAGTCCTGATTTAAAAGATAAAATAAAACCATCTTTGGGTTCACAAGAGGGAATGTCTGAGTACCCTAATCTAACACCTCCTGGAAGAATCCTTCACCTTCTAAACTCATAAACGAGGGAGCCAAGGACTCTTCAGTTAACTTCTGCCTTTTAATTAGAGACAGCCCTGAATTTGAAGGCTTTCTGACTTCAGAGTCTGGAAGGAAGGGACATAGGCAATGTGAAAAGGAGACAAGGATCACTGTGGAGACAGACCCTTGGTCTCTTGGGGCATTATTCAGTGAGGTGATGTAAACTCCACGGTCTTCTAGCAATTTGATGTTTGGACAAATTTCAGTTCCTCTGCTAAAATACTAACTGGCCATCTCTGAAATAAAAACAACAGTCGCCTTTGCAGAGTCTAGACTGGCTAGGGTAGAGCACAGATGAAGACAGAAAGGGCAAAAATAGGTGTCGAGTGTGGACATTATCCAAAGAAGGGCTGTTTTGAATGGGCTTTTATTCCACAACTAACATGAAGCATGTATTGAGTGCCTACTACATACCAGGAGTGTTTTATGTAGGATGAATACCAATGAATAAGGCAGACAAGATTCTGGTCTTCATGAATAAAATTACAGTGTAGCAGGAGAGAAGGCATTAAACAACTAATTACATAAATGCCATCTCATTCCTGATCCTTCCTTCATCAATGAGTCTCATTCTCTCATTTTATTCCTGAGTCTCACTTATCCCTGAACATTTATCCATCCTTAAACTCTACTCCGCATTTGACTACCCTTCTATGAAGTTTCTAACCCTGACTTAGCCCCCATACTTCACTTCATTTCTTAGTTTGCTCCTATCTCACCACTTATCCCACCTCTGACTCTTCCCACATTTCAGATTTTAACCCTTCTTCACCCCCTCTACATCTCTGAGCCTCAGACCTTTCCTGATTCTTATTACACCCTTATCCATTCTTCACTCTATCCCCGAGCCTTATCCTATCCACTGAACCTTAGGTAATATTCAAGCCTTACTCGTTCTCTCATTCTATATAATATATATTATATTATTCTATATAATACATAATAGCCTTACAGCATTGCTAAAATTCTCTTCATCATTGGGCCTCGTTCCATCAGTTACCACATCCATTAGCCTTACCCTACCCTTCCCTTCTTTCCCCATTTCACCCATGTACCTCATACAATGCTGATCCATACTCTTTCTGAGAATAACTTCATCTCTCATCTCCACCTTTCCATCTCTGTGTGAAGCCCAAGGATCAGATGAGGTTCAGTAACATGACACAAGACATGTTTAAAAAATAAAGCTGAAAGTTTAATATTTTAGAATCATGAAGTAGATATCTAAACTGAAATATATGCTCTATTAAAAATGTTCTGCTAAATTATCATGGAAACCCTGGTGGCATAGTGATTAAGTGCTATGGCTGCTAACCCAAGTGTCGGCAGTTCAAATCCGCCAGGTGCTCCTTGGAAACTCTGTGGGGCAGCTCTACTCTGTCCTATAGGGTCTCTATGAGTCGGACTCAATGGCACTGGGTTTGTTTGTTTTTAAATTATCATATATTTCAAGTCTTCCTCACCATTGTATATCAAAACTACAAGTGGCCCTATGTAGGTTCCAGCTATGCCAGCCATCTCTCCCAAGGGACCTGGAGCAACCCTTTGACTCTGTAGAGTTCCTATTAGTCAGAATATGTTGCTGGACGCCCTGGGGTCTGAAAGAAGGGGCTATAGCGTGCCAGTGTGTGTGTACAATTTCTTGAGTGAAACAGCTCAGAAAAGCTCAGTTTCTCTCTAATTTGGCTTTCCCCTTCATCTCCATAGATCTACTCCTAGAGAATGGCTGATGAAAATCAATCATTGGTGATGGAGTTTACCCTCGTGGGTTTAACCGACAGGCCAGAACTCCAGTTACCTCTCTTCTTCCTATTCCTAGGGATCTATCTAGTTACCCTGGTGGCCCATCTGGGCTCGATCACATTAATTTCACTAAATTCACACCTTCACACACCTATGTATTATTTCCTCTTTAATCTATCTTTCATAGATATCTGTTACTCTTCTGTCTTCACACCCAAAATGTTAATGAACTTTGTATTGGAGAAGAACACCATCTCCTATACAGGGTGCCTGACTCAGCTCTATTTCTTCTGTTTCTTTGTCATTGCTGAATGTTATATTTTGACAGCAATGGCATATGATCGCTATGTTGCCATTTGCAAGCCATTGCTATATAATGTTATATTGTCTCCTCGGATCTCTTCTCTGTTTGTGTTTGGGGCATATGCGATGGGATGTTGGGGTTCTCTAGCCCACACTCTGTGTATGGCAAGACTGGCTTTCTGTGATGCCAACACAATCAACCATTACCTGTGTGACATCCTCCCTGTGCTCCAACTCTCCTGCACCAGCACTTACACCAACGAAGTTGTGGTCTTTGTTCTTGTTGGCATGAACATTTTGGTGTCCTCTAGCACCACTTTCATTTCTTATGCTTTCATAATCTCCAGCATCCTCCACATCAGCTCCACTGAAGGCAGGTCTAAAGCCTTCAGCACCTGCAGTTCCCACATAATTACTGTTTCTCTCTTCTTCGGGGCGGCTGCATTCATGTACCTCCAACCTTCTGACACAGAGTCTATGGACCTGTGTCCATAGTGGCCTCAGTTTTTTATACAAATGTAGGGCCCATGCTGAACCCTTTGATCTATGGTTTGAGGAATAAAGATGTCAAACTTGCTCTAAAGAAAACTCTGAAAAGGAAAGTGTTTTCTTAAGCTTCAGCAGAGGAACTTTTAGGACAAGATCATCCTGCTGATTGTGTTGGGATTGCCTCATGACTGTATCCTCACTGTAATCAAATGGGACACATTTTCCCCCTTGATTCAAAGACTTTTGTTCTTTAGTAGGCTTGTCAGTTCTTCTTCTCCTTTCTTCTCTCTCTCTCTTTTTTTTTTTTTATAAGCGTAGGTATGTAATTGTGACATTGATGAAAAAGAAATTATTATTACTTTGTCCTTTGTTTTGTGGAATGACTTCTGTCTCTTGTGAAAATTGTGTAGATTCTATGATTGATTAATTGAATAACATCACAACATACCTATTTACACATCAAAGTGGTATGTCTGTGAAAGCCTGAGGACCCTGCATTTGTAGCTGTGTCTTTGGTATCAGTAACAGAATATTTCCAAATTTGTTCAATAACAATAAACAGTGAACATGCTTTTTTTAAATATGTGTGTGTGTGATTTGCCTATTTCATTCTTTTTCTTTTGTTTCTCAGCAGTTGCAAAATCTGTACCAATTTCTACAAGACTTTAGAAACTTATTATTTTTTTTTTTTAGAAACTGTGAGTGGGAAAAAATATAAAATAGCAGCAATATGTATGTGTATTGAAAGTAAGTATATAGTGAATACTGCCTTTTATAATTTGGCCTCTATTAACTTCTTTAGCATCAGTCTACTCTTATATTTCTAATAATGTTTTGCTTTATCTCTATTCCACTTGAAACAGTCCATCTTAAACAAGGATTAATTTTCTGCTATCCCTAATAGATCAGAAACTCTTGGAGGCTATTGTGTCTATCTTTGTACCTTTGTATTCCTAGCATTTAACAGGGTTTTGTTTTGCATTAATTCAATATTGGATGCACTTGATATTGTAGTACAAAATAAGTTGTCCTATGTACGTTCCATTTTCCAGAGCATGAATTCTATTTGTTTTCTCTTTGTGAAATATGGTATGGTGGAAGTGCCTGTCATGGATTGAATTGTGTCCCCCCAAAATATCTGTCAACTTGGCTAGGTCATGATTCCCTTGTATGATTGTCTACCATTTTATCTTCTAATGTGATTTCCGTATGTATTATAAACCCTACCACTGTGAGGTAATAAGGTGGATTAGTGGCAGTTATATTGATGAGGTCTACAAGATTAGGTAGTGTCTTAAGCCAATCTGTTTTGAGATACAAAAGAGAGAAGCTAGCAGAGAGACATGGGAACTTCATAACACCAAGAAAGCAGTGCTGGGAGCAGAGTGTGTCCTTTGGACCTGAGGTTCCTGTGCTGACATGGTCCCAGGCCGAGGGAAGACTGATGATAAGGACCTTTCTCCAGAGCCAACAGAGAGAAAAAGCCTTCCCTTGGAGCCAGCACCCTGAATTTGGACTTCTAGCCTACTGGACTGTGAGAGAACAAACTTCTCTTTGTTAAAGCCATCTACTTGTGGTATTTCTGTTGTAGCAGCTGTAGATGACCAAGAAAGTGCCCAAATCATTTAATATAAAATTTAAAAAATAATTAAAGTGCTCATAAAATTCCTGCAATGCCTATTTCTGCATTTTTTTAATTCTCAGAAAGTTTTTATTTTATTTTTAATTTTCAGGAAGTTAACATAAATCATGTATATATTTTTTTTTTTTGTGATTTGAGAGCTTGATCTCATTAGACACCATTCTTAAGTTGCTGTAGTTTCACATTTTAAGGCAGAAATAGAATATATGAAAGAGTTGGTAAGTTTCTGAAAACAAAAAAAATTGACTAATTTGGCAATGTTATTATATGAGCGGCATTTGTCTTGGGAACTTTATCAAGAAAAAATAAAAAAGCAGAAAGAAATTGAAATAGCAGTAGCAATTTCTAGGAGATATCACTTTTGGGTAAAGTTAATCTGCTTGCTCCAAATATATGCTCTATTCCATTAAGTAGAAGAAAATTATTTTGAAAACCTGCTCAAGAAGTCCCAATACTTCTAAATTCATCATCCAAGATACTGACATTTGTATTGATTTTACTAAATCTAAGTCTCATACTTGTTCAAAGGCAGATCAATTAATGTACCATGTAGTGACATGCAGTTCCATTAAGTTGACAGTCAGATAATATGGAGAAAAATTAAAATGGCAGTTAATACGTATATGTATTGAAATAAAGTTATCATGAGAACTACCTTTGATTCTTTTTTTTTTTTTTTTTTAATCAAATTCTATAGCATTTTATCCTGGTATTTATTTCTAGTCCCCGACAACCTTTGTTTCCCTAATATTCCCAGTATCTCTTGCCACTGTGTCTTTGCTTATGCTTTCACACTTTTTTGCAATTCTGTTGTTCCCTCATTCCTGGTAATAATCCTGGGGTGCCTGGAAAAAATGAAAAACTGCTCTATGTGGATGCATATCATAACTCAGGCAGCAGAAGATTTCCTGAGGAAAGAATAAACTATTACTAAACAGAAAAAGAAACCATACACCATGAGTTCAGAAGAAACACACACAACAAATAGGAGCATTACAACCTTAACATTTTCACTTATTAGAACGTGAATCTGTAAAATGCTATTGTGGTATACACAGGGCATACTTATATCCTGCTTTTAAAGTTTTCTTTCATGTGGAAGGAGAAGCATTAGTGTAATACACATGATCTCTCTCTATCTCCTGCCTGACTGGGAATAATGTTTCCCTTCCTGTCTTTTTTTCTTTGAAGATAACTAATCTGTCTTCAAGAATCATGTACTTGTGCTCCTCTATGCCAACTATTTTACATGAGCAGGCCCTACCACTGTAGGGAGAGAAGATATCGATGACTAGATCTGTATCTTTTAAGCATGGTTTTTGATAGTAAAAAGTATCTATATCTATATATTATGTATATATATCTTTAAGATATGTTTTATATATATATATCTTTAAGATATGTTTTATATATATATATCTTTAAGATATGTTAGTGTCTTAACACAAAATTTGTTTATTTCTGCTCTGATCTTTATTATTTCCTCTCTTCTAGTGGCACTAAAGAAAAAAAAATTTTTTCTTTAGTGGCTACGGGCTCCTTTTGCTGTTCTCTCTCTCTGTTCAAATTCTGTAGCTAATGTTTTGGTTTTGTCTCTTCTTTTTTCATGTGAGCATCTATTGCTATAAATTGACCTCTGAGCACTGCCTTTGCTGTGTCCCAAAGGTTTTGTTATGATGTGTTTTCATTTTCATTTCATTCTAGGAATTTTTTTATTCCATCTCTGATTTCTTCTACTACCCAGTGGTTTTTAAACAGGATGGTATTCAGTTTCCATGTAATTGATTTTTTTTTCCCTGCTCTTCCTGTTAATTTCTACTTTGATGGTGTTGTGATCAGAGAAGATACTTTGTATTATCTCAATGTTTTGGATTTTGTTGAGGGTTGCTCTGTGGCCTCAGATGTTGTCTTTTCTGGACATTCCATGTGCATTGGAAAAGAATGTGTACTTTGCAGCTGTTGGGTGGAGTGTTCTGTATATGTCTATGATGTCAAGTTGGCTGGTTGTGCCCTTCAGCTCTTCTGTATCTTTGTTGAGTTTCTTTCTAGATGTTCTGTTCTTTACCGAGAGCGGTGCTTTGAAATCTCCTACTATTATTGTGGAACTGTCAATTTCTGATTTCAGTGCTGTTAGAGTTTGTTTAATGCATTTTGGAGCCCTGTTATTGGGTGTGTAGATGTTTATTTTAAGTCTTCATGATGGATCGTCCATTTAAGCATTATGTAGTGTCCTTTATCTTTTATGGTGGATTTGTTTTAAAGTCTATTTTATCTGAGATTAGTATTGCCACTCCTGCTCTTTTTTGGTCATTATTTGCCTGATACATTTTTTTCCACCCTTTGATTTTTAATAAATTTACATCTTTGTTTCTAAGGTGTATCTCTTATAGACAATATATTGATGAATCGTTTTTTTTTTTTAATCCATTCTGTCACTCTGTGTCTTTTTATGTGCACGTTAGGCCATTTACATTCAGTGTAATTATTGATAGGTATGAGTTTATTGCTGTCATTTTGTAGTTTCTTTTTTTTTGTGGTGCTGACATTTTCTTGGTTCCTCTTACTCTTACATGCTGAATCCCTTTCGTTTGTGGATTTCTTTTTCATTTCATTTGTTTTTGTAGATTTTCTTTTCATTGAGAAGTTATGTTTTTCTTATTTGATGAGTAAGTTTGTTAACTTTCTTTGTGGTTACCTTGAAATTTACCCTTCTCTTCCTAGGTTTGAACTTATATTATTTGATATTTCCTTGACTTCATCTCCATTAGAAAGTTCTATACCTACACTGTTTATTACCTCTGTTGTTGTTCTGATGTTCTTGTCATTTACAGATCAGCCTTTCTAATTCCCTGTTGTAATTCTTTTGCTTTTGGGTAGTCCTTAAGAGTTCATTTCCTAGGTTGCTATCTGGCTGGTACAATGTTGCATCCTGGATTCAGGCTGTGGTCTGATGTTTGTTCTCAGACTGAATGACTCCTTCAATAATTTTTGTAAGCTTTGTTTGGTTTTTACATACTCCCTTAATTTCTGTTTATCTGGAAATGTCCTAATTTTGCCATCATATTTGAATGAGGGATTTACAGGATATATTATTCTTGGTGGGTAATTTTTTTCTTTCAAGGTTTTATATATGTCATCCCATTGCCTTCTTGCCTGCATGGTTTCTGCTGAATAATCAGCCCTTAGTCTTATTGTACCTCCTCTGTATGTGACTTTGTTTTTCCTTAGCTGCTGTTAGGATTTTTTCGCCTTTGGTTTTAGCAAGTGTGATTATGAAATGCCTTGGAGATTTTCTTTTGGGGTCTATCCTATATGAGGTTTGTTGAGCTTCTTCGTTGGTCAGCTTTTCATCTTTCATGATATTAGGGAAGTTTTCTGTCAGCAATTCTTCAATGATCCTCTCTGTGTTTTCTATTTTCTCCCTCTGTTGTGGAACTCCAGCCACTCACAAATTTTTGCTTTTGATTGTATCCCACGTAATTCTTGGGGCTTCTTCATTAGTCTTCATTCTTTTTTCTGATTTTTCCTCAGAGTTGTTTCCAAGTGTTTGTCTTCAATTTCACAGATCCTGTATTTCATCATTTCTAACCTGTTCCTCAGGCCTTCTGTAACACTGTCCACTTCTATAATCTTGTTGTTTATCTTTTGGATTTCTAATTGTTGCCTTTGTATGATTTCTAGTTGTGAATTTATTTTGGAATTTTGTTCCTGTATTATTTTCCTGAATTCTTTTTTTTTTTGGTCTGTTTTTCCCGTGAATTTGTCTGCCTTTTCCATGAATTTGTCTGTGTTTTCCTCATTTTTGTCTGGTTTTTACTTCAACTCTTAGATAACTCTGAACATTAGAGATTTAAATTCCCTATCAGGCAGTTCTAGTGCCTTTTCTTTTACTGGAAAGTCATCTGGTGTTTTATTTGGGACACCTACTGGAACTATTGTGTTCTTTTTTTTTTTTTTTAAATATGCTTTGATATTATCTGCTGTCTTTGGGACATTCAGCAGCTTTTTCTTTGTTTATTGATAGTAAATCTGTTTGTTTCTTCCTGCTTTTTGTTTTATTTGGTTATGTCTGAGCATGCGGGCTCTGCATTCTTTGCTATTTACTCATCTGTAGTCATGATACTTTTCATCTCCTTGCCCAATTGGCAGGACCAGTCACTCAGCTATTGTGCAGCAGGGTAGGTCCAGCTGAAGGAGAAGGCCTGCGATGTTTTTTTTTTTTTTGTCGCAAGTACTAGGGCCAACAGGGCAGGCTAGGAATCAATGCTGGGCAGGTTCATGCATGTGCTGCTGGGGACTGTGATGTTCAGCACACAGTGTAGGTAGGTGGGAAGGAGGGGGGAGATTGTGACATGTGAAGCTAATATGGGTATGGGAAATAGGAGAGAGAGGAGAGAGAAACAGGAGCCAAAAAAAAAAAAAAAAAAGGTGCTAAGGGAGCTTGCCACTGGAGTGGGAAGATGAGAAACTGAGAAATGGAGAAAAAGAAAAATATCACTAGATAAAAATTTGGAAGAAAGAAAAGAAAAGCTCCCAGGGGTTCCACCAGTGCAGTTTCAAAAATTGGGGAAGTGGCTCTCAGGTTCACAATATAGCCTGGCTAGAGGGTTTTTTTTTTTTTTTTGTAGGGGCTACGGAAACCCTGGTGGTGTAGTGGTTAAGTGCTACAGCTGCTAACCAAAGGGTCGGCAGTTCAGATCTGCCAGGCACTCTTTGGAAACTCTATGGGGCAGTTCTACTCTGTCCTATGGGGCTGCTATGAGTTGGAATCGACTCCATGGCGCTGGGTTTGGTTTTTTTAATAGGAGTTATAGATGTCATACAGCACCAGGTATTCAGGAGACAGGAAAAAAAGTTATGTATAAAGAGATGAGAACTGAGAAATAAATACAGAGAGAAAAAAAGAGAAAGAAAAAAGAAATGCCCCCAGGGATTCCCACCTATATGGCTGCGCAGATTGGGGAAGTGGCTCCTAAGCTATGCAGTTCCACCCCTCTAGATGGGTATCCCAAGCCAAGAAATGAAAAAGAATAGAAACAAATAAACAGAACAAAGCAAAACAAAACAAAATAAAACAAAACTCCATAGGGATCCCACCAGCGTGGTGTACAGAGAGACAGCATGTAGAAATCCAAAAGATTAACAATAAAATTACAGAATTAGACAATGCAATAGGAAGTCAGAGGAGCAGACTCAAGCAATTAGAATGCAGACTGGGACATCTGGAGGACCAGGGAATCAACACCAACATAGCTGAAAAAAAATCAGATAAAAGAATTAAAAAAAATGAAGAAACCCTAAGAATCATGTGGGACTCTATCAAGAAGGATAACCTGCGGGTCATTGGAGTCCCAGAACAGGGAGGGGAGACAGAAAACACAGAGAAAATAGTTGGAGAACTCCTGACAGAAAACTTCACTGACATCATGAAAGACAAAAGGATATCTATCCAAGATGCTCATTGAACCCCATTTAAGATTGATCCAAAAAGAAAAACACCAAGACATATTATCATCAAACTCGCCAAAACCAAAGATAAACAGAAAATTTTAAAAGCAGCCAGGGAGAAAAGAAAGGTTTCCTTCAAGGGAGAATCAATAAGAATAAGTTCAGACTACTCAGCAGAAACCATGCAGGCAAGAAGGGAATGGGACGACATATGCAGAACACTGAAGGAGAAAAACGGCCAGCCAAGGATCATATATCCAGCAAAACTCTCTCTGAAATATGAAGGTGAAATTAAGATATTTACAGATAAACACAAGCTTAGAGAATTTGCAAAAACCAAACCAAAGCTGCAAGAAATACTAAAGGATATTGTTTGGTCAGAGAACCAATAATATCAGATATCAGGACAACACAAAGTCACAAAACAGAACGTCCTGATATCAACTCAAATAGGGAAATCACAAAAACAAACAAATTAAGACTAATTAAAAAAAAATACACATAACAGGGAATCATGGAAGTCAATAGGTAAAAGATCAAAATAATCAAAAAGAGGGACTAAATACAGGAGGTATTGAACTGCCATTTGGAGAGTGATACAAGGCGATATAGAACAGTACAAGTTAGGTTTTTACTTAGAAAAATAGGGGTAAATAATAAGGTAACCACAAAAAGGTATAACAACTCTATAACTCAAGATAAAAGCCAAGAAAAATGTAACGACTCAACTAACATAAAGTCAAACACTATGAAAATGAGGATCTCACAATTTATTAAGAAAAACGCCTCAGCACAAAAAAGTATGTGGAAAAATGAAATTGTCAACAACACACATGAAAAGGCATCAAAATGACAGCACTAAAAACTTATCTATAATTATGCTGAATGTAAATGGACTAAATGCACCAATAAAGAGACAGAGAGTCACAGACTGGATAAAGAAACACGATCCATCTATATGCTGCCTACAAGAGACACACCTTAGACTTAGAGAAACAAACAAACTAAAACTCAAAGGATGGAAAAAAGTATATCAAACAAACAATAAGCAAAAAGAAGAGGAGTAGCAATATTAATTTCTGACAAAATAGACTTTAGACTTAAATCCACCACAAAGGATAAAGAAGGACACTATATAATGATAAAAGGGACAATTGATCAGGAAGACATAACCATATTAAATATTTGTGCACCCAATGACAGGGCTGCAAGGTACATAAATCAAATTTTAACAGAATTGAAAAGTGAGATAGATACCTCCACAATTATAGTAGGAGACTTCAACACACCACTTTCGGAGAAGGACAGGACATCCAGTAAGAAGCTCAATAGAGACACGGAAGATCGAATTACAACAATCAACCAACTTGACCTCATTGACTTATACAGAACTCTCCACCCAACTGCTGCAAAATATACTTTTTTTTCTAGCGCACATGGAACATTCTCTAGACTAGACCATATATTAGGTCATAAAACAAACCTTTGCAGAGCCCAAAACATCGAAATATTACAAAGCATCTTCTCAGACCACAAGGCAATAAAACTAGAGATCAATAACAGAAAAACTAGGGAAAAGAAATCAAATACTTGGAAAATGGACAATACCCTCCTGAAAAAAGACTGGGTTATAGAAGACATCAAGGAGGGAATAAGGAAATTCTTAGAAAGCAACGAGAATGAAAATACTTCCTATCAAAACCTCTGGGACACAGCAAAAGCAGTGCTCAGAGGCCAATTTATATCGATAAATGCACACATACAAAAAGAAGAAAGAACCAAAATCAGAGAACTGTCCCTACAACTTGAACAAATAGAAACTGAGCAACAAAAGAATCCATCAGGCTCCAGAAGAAAACAAATAATAAAAATTAGAGCTGAACTAAATGAATTAGAGAACAGAAAAACAATTGAAAGAATTAACAAAGCCAAAAGCTGGTTCTTTGAAAAAATTAACAAAATTGATAAACCATTGGCTAGACTGACTAAAGAAAAACAGGAAAGGAAACAAATAACCTGAATAAAAAACGAGAAGGACCACATCACAACAGAACCAAATGAAATTAAAAGAATCATTTCAGATTATTATGAAAAATTGTACTCTAACAAATTTGAAAACCTAGAAGAAATGTATGAATTCCTGGAAAAATACTACCTACCTAAACTAACACATTCAGAAGTAGAACAACTAAATAGACCTATAACAAAAAAAGAGATTGAAACGGTAATCAAAAAACTCCCAACAAAAAAAAGCCCTGGTCTGGACGGCTTCACTGCAGAGTTCTACCAAACTTTCAGAGAAGAGTTAACCCCACTACTTCTGAAGGTATTCCAAAGCATAGAAAATGACGGAATACTACCCAACTCATTCTATGAAGCCACCATCTCCCTGATACCAAAACCAGGTACAGACATTACAAAAAAAGAAAATTATAGACCTATATCCCTCATGAACATAGATGCAAAAATCCTCAACAAAATTCTAGCCAATAGAATCCAACAACACATCAAAAAAATAATTCACCCTGATCAAGTGGGATTTATACCAGGTATGCAAGCCTGGTTTAATATCAGAAAAACCATTAATGTTATCCATCACATAAATAAAACAAAAGACAAAAACCACATGATCTTATCAATTGATGCAGAAAAGGCATTTGACAAAGTCCAACACCCATTTATGATAAAAACTCTTACCAAAATAGGAATTGAAGGAAAATTCCTCAACATAATAAAGGGCATCTATACAAAGCCAACAGCCAATATCACTCTAAATGGAGAGAACCTGAAAGCATTTCCCTTGAGAACGGGAACCAGACAAGGATGCCCTTTATCACCACTCTTATTCAACATCGTGCTGGAAGTCCTAGCCAGGGCAATTAGGCTAGACAAAGAAATAAAAGGTATCCGGATTGGCAAGGAAGAAGTAAAGTTATCACTATTTGCAGATGACATGATTATATACACAGAAAACCCTAAAGAATCCTCCAGAAAACTACTGAAACTAATAGAAGAGTTTGGCAGAGTCTCAGGTTATAAAATAAACATGCAAAAATCACTTGGATTCCTCTACATCAACAAAAAGAACACTGAAGAGGAAATAATCAAATCAATGCCATTCACAGTAGCCCCCAAGAAGATAAAATACTTAGGAATAAATCTTACCAAGGATGTAAAAGACCTATACAAAGAAAACTACAAAGCTGTACTATAAGAAATTCAAAAGGCCCTACTTAAGTGGAAAAACATACCTTGCTCATGGATAGGAAGACTTAACATAGTAAAAATGTCTATTCTACCAAAAGCCATCTATACATATAACGCACTTCCGATCCAAATTCCAATGTCATATTTTAAGGGGATAGAGAAACAAATCACCAATTTCATATGGAAGGGAAAGAAGCCCCGGATAAGCAAAGCATTACTGAAAAAGAAGAAGAAAGTGGGAGGCCTCACTTTACCTGATTTCAGAACCTATTATACAGCCACAGTAGTCAAAACAGCCTGGTACTGGTACAACAACAGGCACGTAGACCAATGGAACAGAATTGAGAACCCAGACATAGATCCATCCACGTATGAGCAGCTGATATTTGACAAAGGACCAGTGTCAATTAATTGGGGAAAAGAAAGCCTTTTTAACAAATGGTGCTGGCATAACTGGATATTCATTTGCAAAAAAATGAAACAGGACCCATACCTTACACCATGCACAAAAACTAACTCCAAGTGGATCAAAGACCTAAACATAAAGACTAAAACGATAAAGATCATGGAAGAAAAAATTGGGAGAACCCTAGGAGCCCTAATAAAAGGCATAAACAGAATACAAAACATTACCAAAAATGATGAAGAGAAACCCGATAACTGGGAGCTCCTAAAAATCAAACACCTGTGCTCATCTAAAGACTTCACCAAAAGAGTAAAAAGACCACCTACAGACTGGGAAAGAATTTTCAGCTATGACATCTCCGACCAACGCCTGATCTCTAAAATCTACATGATTCTGTCAAAACTCAACCACAAAAAGACAAACAACCCAATCAAGAAGTGGGAAAGGGATATGAACACACATTTCACTAAAGAAGATATTCAGGCAGCCAACACATACATGAGAACATGCTCACGATCATTAGCCATTAGAGAAATGCAAATTAAAACTACGATGAGATTCCATCTCACACCAGCAAGGCTGGCATTAATCCAAAAAACACAAAATAATAAATGTTGGAGAGGCTGCGGAGAGGTTGGAACTCTTATACACTGCTGGTTGGAATGTAAAATGGTACAACCACTTTGGAAATCTATCTGGCGTTATCTTAAACAGTTAGAAATAGAACTACCATACAACCCAGAAATCCCACTCCTGGGAATATATCCTAGAGATACAAGAGCCTTCATAGAAACAGATATATGCACACCCATGTTTATTGCAGCTCTGTTTACAATAGCAAAAAGTTGGAAGCAACCAAGGTGTCCGTCAACGGAGGAATGGGTAAATAAATTGTGGTATATTCACACAATGGAATACTACGCATCGATAAAGAACAGTGACGAATCTCTGAAACATTTCATAACATGGAGGAACCTGGAAGGCATTATGCTGAGCGAAATGAGTCAGAGGCAAAAGGACAAATATTGTATAAGACCACTATTATAAGATCTTGAGTAATAGTAAACCTGAGAAGAACACATACTTTTGTGGTTACAAGGAGGGGAGGGAGGGAGGGTAGGAGAGGGTTTTTTTTAATTGATTAATCAGTAGATAAGAAATGCTTTAGGTGAACGGAAAGACAACACTCAATACATGGAAGGTCAGCTCAATTGGACTGGACCAAAAGCAAAGAAGTTTCCTGGATAAACTGAATGCTTCAAAGGTCAGCGGAGCAAGGGCGGGGGTCTGGGGAACATGGTTTGCGGGGACTTCTAAGTCAATTGGCAAAATAATTCTATTATGAAATCATTCTGCATCCCACTTTGAAATGTGGCGTCTGGGGTCTTAAATGCTAACAAGCGGCCATCTAAGATGCATCAATTGGTCTCAACCCACCTGGAGCAAAGGAAAATGAAGAACACCAAGGCCACACTACAACTAAGAGCCCAAGAGACAGAAGGGCCACATGAACCAGAGACCTACATCATCCTGAGACCAGAAGAACTAGTTGGTGCCCGGCCACAATCGATGACTGCCCTGACAGGGAGCACAGCAGAGGATCCCTGAGGGAGCAGGAGATCAGTGGGATACAGACCCCAAATTCTCATAAAAAGACCAAACTTAATGGTCTGACTGAGACTAGAGGAATCCCGGCGGCCATGGTCCCCAGACCTTCTGTTGGCACAGGACAGGAACCATCCCCGAAGACAACTCATCAGACATGAAAGGGACTGGTCAGCGGGTGGGAGAGAGACGCTGATGAAGAGTGAGCTAATTATATCAGGTGGACACTTGAGATTGTGTTGGCAACTCTTGTCTGGAGGGGGGATGGGAGGATAGAGAGAGAGAGAAGCCAGCAAAATTGTCACGAAAGGAGAGACTGAAAGGGCAGACTCAAGGAGGGGAGAGCTAGTGGGAGTAGGGAGTGAGATGTATGTAAACTTATATGTGACAGACTGATTGGATTTGTAAACGTTCACTTGAAGCTTAATAAAAGTTAATAAAAAAAAAAAAAAGTGCTGTTTTTCTCAGGTTCCAGAGGTGTGGGTAGGCTGTGTGGCTGGCTGCTTCTCCCTGAGGAAACTGTGGCTCAATGATAGCACCAGCCAACCACCACTGCTCCCTGGGAATGGTGCCTGAGGGCTCCCCATGATTCAGGTCCGGTAGCTTCTCTCTGCTTCTGAACAGTCTTTTCTTCACCCTCCCCCATAAGTTTGTTTTCTAAGGTTGCCTTTGATGTTCAGGACTCCTAGCTTATTATAAATGTACTCATTTCACTTGTTTTTTCTGGTCTTTGTTGTAAAGATGGCTTGCCAGAAGCATCTGTCTATACCTCCATCTTGGCTCTGCCTCCTATTGAATTACTTTGAAATTTAAAAAGTGAGTTTCACATTCCCCTGCCTTTTTGTATTGAAAATATTGAAAATAAATAATCTTTTAATGATACAAGGCATGAATCATGTATATGAGAAATTTTTGGGTATGTACATAAGCTTTCATATGTTCAAACATATGGAGTCCTGGGTATCTATGCAATTCACATTCTTTATTTTTTTTAACTGTCTTTTGAAGGCCTATTTTCTTGTTGTTCACTATATACGACCTTCTAGCTACTAGCTTGCTACTACTATCAGCTTTCTTTAACAACTTTCTCCTGTCTCCACTCCCCTTTTAAACTCACAGTTTTTATTTTGATCTCTTTTACATGTCTTAAAATTATTTCTTAATAAAAAGAATGATGTGGCTGTAAGAGAGGACCAATGTAGACTGATAAGTAAATAAACTGTAAAAAATGGACGTTGTGTCACATGTTTTGCTTTCTTAAAGGCATTTTAGTTATATCAGGTTATTGTAACAGTGAAATTTTAATTTACCAGATAAATGTCTTCATGTAAGAGAAGGATTACTGTATATTTGTTGCCTTTCTCCATCTTTTGAGCTCTGTCAAAGCATAATCTATTGGATTTTGTTTACTCTGGCAGATCAGCAAATTTAGCCCCAAAGTCAGCAGGAATATCTCTACAGTCACAGAGAGATGTACCTACTCTGGTTCTGACCCCTGGACGATTCCCTGTGGTAAAGATTTTGAGATTGTTTGGGATTATGAAAATAAATTTACAGTCAGTTTATGTGGAAGCCTATCAAAAAGCAGTGGCATCCATTAGGTGGATCTCAGCCAAGAATGTACCAATTCTACATCCCTTTTTCACACTCCTTTATTTCCTTCAGCCTTTCTCCCTGCTGTAGTTCAAGAAGTGTTGACTTCTGTATAAGCAACAAAAATGTCTGCTCTCAGTCTTATTACTATAGCTCATTGGAAAAATTTCAGAGCCTTGATCTGGAGGTGGTCCAATCACATGGTCATTAATAATGGGGCTACTAAGAGTTGCATCCTGGAAATTCTGACTTCCTTTCTCTTTAGAATATAATCTAATTCCATGAATCCAGAAACAAGGATTTCTTGTTATGTAATTCAGCCTTTAAATCATCACATGCATAAAGCATCCTTAATATGTTGTGCAAATTACACAGAAGAAAAAATACTGCAATAAATCTTCATGACTTTTCATTTGTGATCATAAAAAATGATCACAAGTTGAATATAAATTAAAAGCAAGCTATATATCATTCTATGTATGGGTTTTTTCCTCCATTCATGTTTTTAAAACTTCGGATTCTGGGGAAGGGAAGGTCTAAACTACAGTCTAAGAACAGCCTTTAGCACCTCATTTTCTGTCAACCACATCCACATTGAAAAGAAGGATATTCTGGCCCACTGAAGTTTTCTATCCAGAGAACAGACATGAGAATCTGAATTAATTAGGGGCATTTCTACAATTTGTCCTTTCACTCATACAGTTTCTTTACAGACTTCTTCTATGTTTCTAAGTGTCCACTTTCAGAAAGTGCTAATTATGTTGACTCATGTAGATGAGTTGAGAAATTGAAATGGGCTACTTTTATATCATCAGAATTAGATTGGCAGTCATACTGCAACAGAGAAAGCACTCTTGGAGAACTGAAACATGAACTCAAGCATGGGTGTTCTACTAGTATATGTCCAGAACAATAGGGTAAGCAGCCTCCTTTTATATGGTATCAGTGAGAAATTACCTAGATCTGGAAGTCTGTGTTTTCTCCCAAAGTAAGTTGGTTATTGACTTAAGGTTGGAAACAAAGAGAAAAAGCTCTGACCTAAAGAGGAGCATTCAGCAGTATTGGATAGAGCCAAGGCTCTGGATTATCCTCAGAGTCTTTGTGGAAGGCAAAGAGTCATGGGACAGGTGAGGCTAGCAAGGATGGAACCAACTGAGACAGGGTGTGTCATTCTGTTTTGAGATTTAAAAAATAACTCTAATGTCCCTCTTTTCTCTCCTTCCTTCCTCCAGATAATCTTTTTTCAAGGAATGACCACTTCAAACCATTCCTCAGTAACTGAGTTTATCCTTGAGGGGTTAACAAATAACCCAGAGCTCCAACTGCCACTTTTCCTCCTGTTCCTTGGAATATATGTGGTCTCAGTGGTGGGGAACCTGGGCATGATCATTTTAATTTCTATCACCACTCAACCTCACTCTCCAATGTATTATTTTCTCAGTCATTTGTCATTTATTGATCTCTGTTACTCCTATATCATTACCCCTAAGATGTTAGTGAACTTTGTGCCAGAAAAGAACATCATCTCCTTTCTGCAGTGCATGGCTCAGCTTTATTTCTTCCTTATTTTTGTAATTGCAGAAGGCTACCTTCTGACCACCATGGCATATGACCACTATGTTGCTATCTGTAGCCAACTGCTTTACAATACCATCATGTCCCATAGAGTCTGTTCCATAATGATGGTTGTGGTATATTCACTGGGTTTGTTTGGGGCCACAGTCCATACCACCCACATGTCAATGTTGTTCTTTTGTGGGCCTCATATTGTCAGTCACTATTTTTGTGATGTTATTCCTCTGTTGACTCTCTCTTGCTGCAGTACCCACATCAATGAGATTCTGCTCTTTGCTATTGGAGGCATTAATGCCTTAGCACCTACCCTGGCAGTTCTTGTCTCTTATGCTTTCATTCTTTCCAGTATTCTTTGTATTTGCTCCACTGAGGGCTGTTCCAAAGCCTTTGGCACTTGCAGCTCCCATCTCATGGCCGTGGGGATCTTTTTCGGGTCAATAATCTTCATGTATTTCAAGCCTTCTTCTAGCAATACTATGGAACAGGAGAAAGTATCCTCAGTGTTTTACACCACAGTGATTCCCATGCTGAATCCCTTGATCTACAGCCTGAGGAACAAAGATGTGAAGAGTGCACTGACGAATGCAGTTGGGGGAAGGTACTCATCCTCACAATGGGGATTCTCAAAAGAAACAAGAGAAAATGAGCCAAACAAAAATTTGTGAGCTCTGTTTAATTTCTTTCCCTTCCAGAGGAATTTATTGCTATTTATGAAATACATATATTTTACTTGAGAATGAGACATTTTTGGAGATATCCAATTAATGAGAACTTCTGAGAATCAATACAATCTTAGAAGTATTCTATGTATTAGACAAACAGGATTTGACAGGATGGAAATGAAAATAAAGAAGAATATATTGAATATATTAGTTCTGAGGGTGCACAGAGAAATATGGGTTGAGTTAAAGGTTGTGTTTGAGAAGGGATGATGTTAATTGGATCAAAATTTCTACATGTCTCTAAACTGTTTGACTGGAGGAACTATTTTCAGTCCCCATGCCTTCGGAATATTGAAATGGAGCTGTGAGAGGTATAACCTTTACGGTGAAGCATAACTTGTAGGTGGATTGTGATCTGTGTGTGTTTCTGAGGGGCTGCTGTTGATTAAAAAGTAAAACACAGAAGAGATCAAGGGTAGGAAGTTGTTCCCAATTATCATTCTGAGAATTTTAGAAAATGAGAGATAAGGGGCAAAAAAGCACTGAGGAACTTACAACATCAAACAAGTAAAAAAAGTTTCTACCTGGGGATTCCTATTCTAGTGCACAGGAACAATTTAAAACATAACTGAAGAGAAGGAAGGATGTGGTGCCTCACAAGTCCTACTAAATCGTGTCAATGTGGCAGGAGTTTCATATTGTGAAACCCAGAGTGATAATCTTAGGAAAATGTAGAAAGTCTTTCTTTCTATTCTGCCCACATATGTTCTTCTCTGAACTTAGCGTGCTGGGTGTAACTCACTAGCCATTATAACAGAGCTCGGCTGTTTGTGTGTGTGTGTGTGAGAGAGAGAGAGAGGGAAGAGAGGCTTAAGGTGAGGGTAAGAAAAGAAGAGATGGCACAGACATAGATTTCTCTTATCAGCAATTTATACATATTTAGTAAGATCAGCTGTAGCTTCTCCTGAAGGCCAACACTGTCTCTCTTTAGAAGCCATCATTTAGGCTGTGACTGTCTAGCACAAAGTCTAATACAGTATGGCTCCAATCTGGGGAGCTGATGTTGTATTAGAATAATAATTTTAATGATGCCAGTGATATTTCATTTCCCCCTAAATTTTGTAGCTCTTATCTAATGGATGTGTGAGCCCCAATTTTTGCACATCCTGTAAGTTTGTCTATATTCATTGTTTCACTTTGGCTTAGGAAACCAACCCTTTTAAAAAACGTAAATACAATCTTGCTGGTGGTTCCCTGTGCTGGGACATCATTCCCGGCATCAGAGCATAACCCCCAGATTACTCTTAAGTATAGAGCTGTCTATTGGAGTTATGTGCATGAGGTAGTCGGGAATCAAGATATATGATTTAGCATCTCTGCTTTTTGTCAATGGTTTGAGTGATTTGAATGAGGAGATCAAAGACATTTAAATCAGATTTTCATATGATGTGAAGTTGTGAGAGTAGTTACTGCAACAGAACTCTAGAGAATGGAAGGATGGTCAATTTAATGAGAGTAAAACTTAGATGGCCAATATGAGATTCTATACTTCTGGGCAAAATAAGTAGCTCAAGAAACACTGATTAACTGCAGGCAATTAAGAGTTTTTATTGATGATATAGTAAATAGTATGTTGTTGAGTGCCATCATTTGATTCTGACTCATAGTAACCTTATAACTACCAAAGAAGTTAATACCTTATCTACATTAGCTACCTTTTAGTATTTAGTATGAGAAAAAGTCAGTCATCATTTAAAATAAGTACTTACATTACTTCCATTTGAAAGTAATATAAAATTTAGTGGATACCACTCTTTTGTCTTTCTATTTTTTATTGAACTTTAGATGAAGGTTTACAGAACAAACTAGTTTCTCATCAAACAGTACACACATTGTTGTATCATATTAGTTAACAACCCCACGACATGTCGGACATGTCAACATTCTCCCTTCTCAACTCTGGGTTCCCTGTTACCAGCGGTCCTGTTCCCTCCTACCTTCCAGTCCCTGCCCCAGGGCTGGTGTGCCTCTTTAGTCTTGTTCTGTTCGATGGGACTGTTCAATCTTTGGCTGAAGGCTGAACCTCAGGAATGGCCTCATTACTGAGCTGAAAGCATGTCCAGGCCCATACTCTCAGGGTTTCTCCAGTCTCTGTCAGGCCAGCAAGTCTGGTCTTTCTATTTGGGTTAGAATTTTGTTCTCCATTTTTCTCCAGCTCTGTCCGTGACCCTCTATTGTGATTCCTGTCAGAGCAGTCAGTGCTGGTAGCCGGGCACCATCTAGTTGTACTGGACTCAGTCTGGTGGCGGCCGTGGATATGCAGTCCATTAGTGCTTTGGATTAATCTTTCCCTTATTTCTTTAGTTTTCTTCATCCTTCTTTGCTCTTGAAGGGGTGAGACCTGTGGAGCATCCTAGACGGCCACTCACAGGCTTTCAGACCCCATATACCACTCAACAAAGTAGAATGTAGAACATATTCTTTATAAACTCTGTCAATTGACCTAGATGTTCCCTGGGACCATGGTCCCCTCAGCCCAGCAATTTGGTTTCTCAGGGAGTTTGGATGTGTTTAGGGAGCTACCATGGCCTTGCCTTGTAGCTGTGCTGGCTTCCCCAGTATTGTGTACTGTCTCACCCTTCACCAGAAGAAGTTACAACTTATCTATTGTCTATTACGTATTTTTCCATCCCAACTCCCCCTCTCCCTTGTAACCATCAAATATTGTTTATTTTTGTATGTAAACCTTTTCATGAGTTTTTACAGTAGTGGTCTCATACAATATTTCTCCTTTCGTGACTGACTTATTTCACTCAGCATAATGTCCTCCAGATGCATCCATGTTATGAGATGCTTCACAGATTCATCCTTGTTCTTTAGCGTTGTGCAATACTCCATTGTGTGTATGTACCACAGTTCATTTATCCATTCATCTGTTGATGGGCATCTAGGCTGCTTCCATCTTTTTGCTATTGTGAAAAATGCCGCAAAGAACATGAGTGTACATATATTTATTAGTGTGATGACTCTTCTCTAGGATATATTCCTAGGAGTGGGATTGCTGGATCAAATGGTATTTCTATTTCTAGCTTTCTAAGGAAGTGCCATATCATTTTCCAAAAATGTTGGATCATTTTGCATTCCCACCAGCAGTGCATAAGAGTTTCAATTTCTCTGCAACCTCTCTAACATTTATTTTCTGTTTTATTGATTTGTGCCAGTAATGCCAGGGTAAGGTGGTATCTCATTGTGGTTTTGATTTGCATTTCTCTGATGGCTAGAGATCTTGAGAATTTCCTCATGTGTCTACTGGCTGCTTGAATGTCTTCTTTGGTGAAAAAAAAAAAAGTGTCTGTTTATTTCCTTCACCCATTTTTAATTGGATTATTTTGCCTTTTCTTGTAGAGGTGTTGGATTTTCTTGTAGAATTTAGAGATTAGACCTTTGACTGATTGGTAATTGCCAAAATTCTTTTCCCAGTCTGCAGGTACTCTTTTTTTTTTTTTTTTATAATTTTTATTGTGCTTTAAGTGTAAGTTTACAAATCAAGTCATTCTCTCACACAAAAACCCATGTACACCTTGCTACACACTCCCAATTACTCTCCCCCTAATGAGACAGCCTGCTCTCTCCCTCCACTCTCTCTTTTCATGTCCATTTCATCTGCTTCTAACCCCCTCCACCCTCTCATCTCCCCTCCAGGCAGGAGATGCCAACATAGTCAAGTGTCCACCTGATGCAAGAAGCTCACTCCTCACCAGCATCCCTCTCCAACCCACTGTCCAGTCCAATCCATGTCTGAAGAGTTGGCTTCAGGAATGGTTCCTGTCCTGGGGCAACAGAAGGTCTGGAGGCCATGACCACCAGGGTCCTTCCAGTCTCAGACCATTAAGTCTGGTCTTATGAGAATTTGGGGTCTGCATCCCACTGCTCTCCTGCTCCCTCAGGGGTTCTCTGTTGTGTTCTCTGTCAGGGAAGTCATCGGATGTAGCCGGGCACCATCTAGTTCTTCTGGTCACAGGATGGTTTAGTCTCTGGTTCATGTGGCCCTTTCTGTCTCTTGGGCTCATAATCGCCTTGTGTCCTTGGTGTTCTTCATTCTCCTTTGATCCAGGTGGGTTGAGACCAATTGATGCATCTTAGATGGCTGCTTGCTAGCGTTTAAGACCCCAGATGCCACTCTTCAAAGTGGGATGCAGAATGTTTTCTTAATAGTGTTTGTTATGCCAATTGACTTAGATGTCCCCTGAAACCATGGTCCGCAGAACCCTGCTACGCTGGCCTTCAAAGCATTCAGTTTTTTCAGGAAACTTCTTTGCTTTTGGTTTAGTCCAGTTGTGCTGACCTCCCCTGCATTGTGTGCTGTCTTTCCCTTCACTTAAAATAGTTCTTATCTACTATCTAATTAGTGAATGCCCCTCTCCCACCCTCCCTCCCTCCCCCCCCTCATAACCACAAAAGAATGTTTTCTTCTCAGTTTAGACTATTTCTCAAGTTCTTATAATAGTGGTCTTATACAATATTTGTCCTTTTGCAACTAACTTCACTCAGCATAATGCCTTCCAGGTTCCTCCATGTTATGAAATGTTTCACAGATTCCTCACTGTTCTTTATTGATGCATAGTATTCCATTGTGTGAATATACCATAATTTATTTATCCGTCGATGGCACATTAGTTGCTTCCATCTTTTTGCTATTGTAAACAGTGCTGCAACGAACATGGGTGTGGATACGTCTGTTCGTGTAAAGGCTCTTATTTCTCTAGGATATACTCCAAGGAGCAGGATTACTGGGTCGTATGGTTGTTGTATTTCTAGCTTTTTAAGGAAGCACCAAATTGATTTCCAAAGTGGTTGTACCATTTGACATTCCCACCAGCAGTGTATAAGTGTTCGAATCTCTCCACACCCTCTCCAACATTTATTATTTTATGTTTTTTGGATTAATCCCAGCCTTGTTGGAGATGAAATCTCATTGTAGCTTTGATCTGCATTTCTCTAATGGCTAATGATCCTAAACACTTCCTCATGTATCTGTTAGGTACCTGAATGTCTTCTTTAGTGAAGTGTCTATTCATATCTTTTGCCCATTTTTTAATTGGGTTATTTGTCTTTTTGTAGTTGAGTTTTTGCAGTATCATGTAGATTTTAGAGATCAGGCGCTGATCAGAAATGTCATAGCTAAAAACTTTTTCCCAGTCTGTAGGTAGTCTTTTTAATCTTTTGGTGAAGTCTTTGGATGAGCATAGGTGTTTGATTTTTAGGAGCTCCCAGTTATCTAGTTTTTCTTCTGCATTCTTAATAATGTTTTCTATACTGTTTATGCCATGTATTAGGGCTGCTAATGCTGTCCCTATTTTTTCTTCTATAATCTTTATTGTTTTAGATTTTATATTTAGGTCTTTGATCCATTTTGAGTTAGTTTTTGTGCATGGAGTGAGGTATGGGTCTTGTTTCATTTTTTTGCAGGTGGATATCCAGTTACGCCAGCACCATTTGTTAAAAAGACTATCTTTTCCCCATTTAAATGTTTTGGGGACTTTGTCAAATATCAACTGCTCATATGTGGATGGATTTATGTCTGGATTCGCAATTCTGTTCCATTCATCCATGTATCTGTTGTTGTACCACTACCAGGCTGTTTAAACTACTGTGGCCGTATAATAGATTCTAAAATCAGGTAAAGTAAGGCCTCCTACTTTGTTCTTCTTTTTCAGTAATGCCTTATTTATCTGGGGCCTCTTTCCCTCCCATATGAGGTTGGTGATTTGTTTCTCCATCTCATTAAAGAATGTCGTTGGGATTTGGCTCGGAATTGCATTAAATGTATAGATCGCTTTTGGTAGAACAGACGTTTTTATAATGTTAAGTCTTCCTATCCATGAGCAAGGTATGTTCTTCCACTTATGTAAGTCTCTTTTGGTTTCCTGCAGAAGTGTACCGTGGTTTTCTTTGTATAAGTCTTTTACATCTCTAGTAAGATTTATTCCTAAGTATTTTGTCTTCTTGGGGGCTACTGTAAATGGTATTGATTTGGTGATTTCCTCTTCAATGTTCTTTTTGTTGCTGTAGAGGAATCCAACTGATTTTTGTATGTTTATCTTGTATCCCGATACTCTGCTGAACTCTTCTATTAGTTTCAGTAGTTTTCTGGAGGATTCCTTAGGGTTTTCTGTGTATAACATCATGTCATCTGCAAATAGAGATACTTTTACTTCTTCCTTGCCAATCTGGATGCCCTTTATTTCTTTATCTAGCTTAATTGCTCTGGCTAGGACCTCCAACACAATGTTGAATAAGAGTGGTGATAAGGGGCATCCTTGTCTGGTTCCCAATCTCAGTGGGAATGTTTTCGGGCTCTTTCTATTTAGGGTGATGTTGGCTGTTGGCTTTGTATAAATGCCCTTTATACAAAGGGCCAATAGAATTCAACACCCTTTATTATGCCCTTTTTTATGTTGAGGAATTTTCCTTCTATTCCTATTTTGCTGAGAGTTTTGACCATGAATGGATGTTGAGCTTCGTCAAATGCCTTTTCTGTATCAATTGATGAAATCATGTGATTCTTGTCTTTTGTTTTATTTATGTGGTGGATTACATTAATTGTTTCTCCAATGTTGAACCATACCTGCATACCTGGTATGAATCCCACTTGGTCATGGTGAATTATTTTTTTGATATGGTGTTGAATTCTATTGGCTAGAATTTTGTTGAGGATTTTTGCATGTTAGTTCATGAGGGATATATGTCTATAACTTTCTTATCTTGTGGTGTCTTTACATGGTTCTGGTATCAGGGATATGGTGGCTTCAGAGAATGAGTTTGGTAGTATTCCATTGTGGGTCCTCTTTTTACTTTTTTGAAATCTTTTGATGAGAATAAGTGTTTAATTTTTAGAAGATCCCACTAATCTATTTTATCTTCTGGAGCTTGTGCATTGTTGGTTGTGATTTCTATCCTGTTAATGCTGTGTATTAGGGTCTCTAGCATTAATCTTAATTGCTCTTCTTTTAACTTCACGGTTTTTGGCTTTGTATTTAGGTCTTTGATCCACTTTGAATTTGTTTTTGTATATTATGTGAGGTATGGGTCCTGTATCTTTATTTTGCAGATGGGCATCCAGTTTTGCCAGAATCATTTGTTAAAAAAGACTGTTTTTTCCCCATTTGTTGGACTTTGGGCCTTTGTCTAAGATCAGGTGACCGACCCTAGGTGGATGGCTTTACACCTGGGCTCTTAATTCTGTTCCATTGGTTAATGTATCTGTTGTTGTACCAGTACCAGGCTGTTTTGACTACTGTAGCTGTATAGTAGGTTCTGAGTTCAGGTAGTGCAAGTCCTCCTACTTTATTCTTCTTCTTCCATAGTGCTTTATCTTGGGCCTCTTTCCTTTCCATATGAAGTTAATGATAAGTTTTCCATGTCTTTAAAGAATGTTGTTGGTATTTGGATTGGTATTGCATTGTATTGTAAATCATTTTAGGTAGAATTGTTCTTTTCACAATATTTAGTCTCCCTATCCATGAGCATGGTATGCAGTGTTTTGTAGTTTTCTTTGTATAGATCTTTTACTTTTCTGGTTAGATTTATTCCCAAGTATTTTATTTGTTTAAGGGCTATTATGAATGGTATTGTTTTCCTGGTTTCCTTTTCATCATTCTCTTTATTGGTGTATAGGAATCCAACTGACTTTTGTATGTTTATCTTGGATCCTGCAACCCTGCTGAATCTTTCTATTTGTTCCAGTAGTTTTCTCATGCAGTCTTTTGGATTTTCTAAGTGTAGTATCACATCATGCACAAAAATGGACATTTTAACTTCTGCATTACCAATTTGGATGACCTTTATTTCTGCTTCTTGCCTTATTGCTCTAGCTAAGACTTACAACACAATGTTAAATAAGAGTGGTGATAAAGGACATCCTTGTCCTTGTTCTCAAGGGGAATGTTTTCAGCCTCTCTCCACTGAGAAGGAAGTAGGCCATTGGTTTTGCATAGATGCCCTTTATTATGTAGAAAAATTTCCCTTCTATACATATTTTATTGAGAGTTTTTATCATGAAAGAGTGTTGGACTTTCTTGAATGCCTTTTCTGCATTGATTGAGATGAACACGCGATTCTTTTCTTTCCTTTTATTTATGTGGTGGATTATGTTGACTGATTTTCTAATGTTGAACCATCCTTGCATACCTGGTATGAATCCTACTTGGTTGTGGTGTATTTTTTTTTTATATGAATTCTATTAGCTAGAATTTTGTTGAGAATTTTTGCATCTGTATTCATGAGAGATATTCATTTGTATTATTATTATTATTTTTTTGTGTGTGTTGTCTCTGCCTGGTTTTGGTATCAGGGTTTTGCTGGCTTCATAGAATGAATTCGGAGGTATCATTTCCTTTTCTAATTCTGAAATAGTTTGAGTAGCACTGGCGTAAGCTCTTCTCTGAATCTTTGGTAGAATTCTCCAGAAAAGCCATCTGAGCCAGGGCTGTATTTTGTTGGGAGTTTTTTATTACCTTGTCAATCTCTACTATTGTTAGGGGTCTCTTCAGATTTTCAACATCATTTTGTGTTAGTTTGGGTAGGTTGTGTGTTTCTAGAAACTTGTCCATTTCCTCTAGGTTTTCAGATTTGTTGGAGTATAGGTTTTCATACTACTCTGTTATGATCCTTTTTATTTCGGTTGAGTCTGTTGTAATGTCCCCCATTTCATTCCTTATTTGGGTTATTTCCATTCTTTCCTGTTCTTCTTTTGTCATTTTGGCCAATGGTTTGTCGATTTTGTTGATCCTTTTGGTTTTGTTGTTTTTTATTCTCTATTTCATTTATTTCTCCTCTGATCTTGATTATTTCCTTTCTTCTGGTGGCTGTGGGCTTCTTTTGCTGTTCTCTTTGTATTTGTTCAGGTTGTGTAAACAAATGTTTTGATTTTGTCCCTTTCTTCTTTTTTGATGTGTGCATTTGGTGTTATAAATTGACCTCTGAAGACTGCCTTTGCTATGTCCCAAAGGTTTTGGTATGACTAGTTTTCATTCTCGTTTGATTCTAGGAACTTTTTGATTCCATCTCTTATTTCTCCTGTTACCCAGTGGTTTTTAAGCAGGGTGTTATTCAGTTTCCATGTAACTGATTTTTTTTTTTTTTCTTGCTCTTCCTGTTGTTCATTTCTACTTTGATGGCATTGTGGTCAGATAATACTTTGTATTATCTCAATATTTTGGATTTTGTTGAGGGTTGCTCTGTGGCCTAAGATGTCTATTCTGGAGAATGGTCCATGTGCTTTGGAAAAGAATGTACTTTGCAACTGTTGGTTGGAGTGTTCCATATACATCTATGAGATCCAGTTGGCTGATTGTGCTCTTTAGCTCTTCTGTATCTTTGTTGAGTTTCTTTCTAGATGTTCTGCCCCTTACTGAGAGTGGTGTGTTGAAATCTCCTACTATTATTGTGGAACTGTCAATGTCTGATTTCAGTGCCATTAGAGTTCGTCTAATGTGTTTTGGAGCCTGGTCATTGGGTACATAGATGTTTATTATGGTTAAGTTTTCATGACGGGTCATTCCTTTAATCATTATATAGTATCCTTCCTTGTCTTTTATGGCAGATTTTGTTTTAAAGTCTATCTTATCTGGATTAGTATTGCCACCCCTGCTCTTTTTTGGTCATTATTTGCTTGTTACATTTTTTTCCATCCTTTGAATTTTAATAAATGTACTTCTTTGTTTCTAAGGTGTGTCTCTTGTAGACAACATATTGGTGAATTCTGTTTTTTATCCATTCTGTCACTATGTGTATCTTTATGCGTGCATTTAGGCCATTTACATTCAGTGTAATTATTGATAAGTGTGAGTTTATTGCTGTTGTTTTGTAGTGCTTTTTTTGTGGTGCTAACATTTTCTTTGTTCCTCTTACTCTCCTGTGCTGAGTTCATTTTGTTTGTGGATTTCTTTTTCATTTCGTTTGTTTTTGTAGACTTTATTTTTTTTTGAGACTTTATGTTTTTCTTCTTTATTTTGATGAGTCGGCTTTTTAATTTTCTTTGTGGCTACCTTGAAATTTACCCGTATCTTCCTAGGTTTGAAGCAGTCCATTATTACTTGGTCTCGCCTTGCCTTCCTCTCCATTAGAAAGTCCTGTACCTATACTGTTTATTCCCTCTTTTATTGTTCTGACATTGTTGTCATTTACAAATTAACCTCTCAGTTCCCAGTTGCAATTGTTTTGGTTTTGGATGGTCCTTGAGATTTCATTTCCTAGGTTGGTATCTGGCTGGTACAATTTTCCTTCCTGGATTCAGGCTGTGGTCTGATCTTGTTTGTTTTCAGACTGAAGGACTCCCTTTAATAATTCTTGTAAGTTTGTTTTGGTTTTTACATATTCCCTTAATTTATCTTTATCTGGAAATGTCCTAATGTCACCATCATATTTGAATGAGAGTTTTGCAGGATATATTATTCCTGGTTGGCAATTTTTTCTTTCAAGGTTTTATATATGTCATCCCATTGCCTTCTTGCCTGAATGGTTTCTGCTGAATAAACAGAGTTTAGTTTTATTTTTTCTCCTTTATATGTGACTTTTTGTTTTTCTCGAGCTGCTCGCAGGATTTTTTCTTTGTCTTTGATTTTAGTGAGTGTGATTATGATATGCCTTGGTGTTTTTCTTTTGGGGTCTATCCTATATGGGATCTATTGAGCTTCTTCGATGATCATCTTTTCATTATTCATGATATTAGGGACATTTCCTGTCAGCAATTCTTCAATGATCCTCTCTGAATTTTCCATTTTCTCTCTCTGTTCTGGAACTCTAATCACTTGCAAATTTTTGCTTTTGATTGTTCCAACATAATTCTCAGGGTTTCTTCATTTTTCCTCTATTTTTTTTTTTCTGATTTTCCTCAGAGTTATATTCAAGTGCTTGTCTTCAATTTTGCTGATTCTGTCTTCCATCATTTCAAACCTGCTCCCAGCCCTTCTATGACACTTTTCATTTCTGAAGTCTTGTTTTTTATCTTTTGGGTTTCTAATTGTTGTTTTTGTATGATTTCTAGTTGTGAATTTATTTTGGCATTTTGTTCCTGTATTATTTTCCTGAATTCTTCCATTTTTCCGTCTGTATTTTCTATGAATTTTTCTGCCTTTCCATAAATTTGTCTATTTTTCCACACTTCTGTCTGTTTTTTGCTTCAACTTTGGTTTGCTCTGAATATGAGAGATTTGAATTCCCTATCAGGTAGTTCTAGTGCCTTTTCTTCTACTGCAAAGTCATCTGGTGTTTTATTTCGGAAGCCTACTGGATCCATCCTGTCCTTTTCTTTTTTAATGTTTTGATATTGTCTGCTGTCTTCAGGACATTCAGTAGTTATTTTCTTCATTTCTTGATTGTAGATTTGTTTGTCTCATCCTGCTTTTTTGTTTTATTTGGTTATGTCTGAGCAGACAGGCTGTGCATTCTTTGTTGTTTGCTCATCTGTAGTCACAGCATTTTTCACCTGCTTGTCCAATGGGGAGGGCCAGTCGTTCACCTATGGTGCAGCAGGGCAGATCCAGCTGAAGGGGAGGGACTGGAATGGGTTGTTTTGGGCACGTACTAGGGCCAACGTGGTGGGTCAGGGATCAATGCTGGACAGGTTCTAGTAGGCCATGCCTGTGGTGCTCAGGTATGTGATGCTCAGTGCACAGTACAGGTAGTCAGGAAAGAGGGGCGAGGTTCTGATGTGTGGAGCTAACAGGGATATTGGAAAGAGGAGAGAGAAACAGGAGCCAAAAACAAACAAGCAAACAAAGAAAAAAAAAGAGTGCTAAGGGAGCTTGCCATTGGAGTGAATAGATGAGAAACTGAGCAATGGAGAAAAGCAAAAAGAAAGAAAAAGGGAAAAAGAAAAAATAACTAGATAAAAATTTGGAAAGGAAAAAAAGAAAAGACCCCAGGAGTCCCAGAGTCCTACCAGTGGGGCTGCTAAGACTGGGGAATTGGCTCCCAGGCTGTGCAATACAGCCTGGCTAGAGGGGGTATACACGTAACACAGCACCAGGTATTTAGGAGCCAGGAAAAGAAGATAAGTGTAGAGAGATGAAAACTGAGAAATGAAGAAAGACAGAAAGGGAAAAAGAGAGAGAAAAGGAAAAAAAGAGGGAAAAAAAGAGAGAGAGAGGAAGGAAGGAAGGAAGGAAGGAAGGAAGGAAGGAAGGAAGGAAGGAAGGAAGGAAGGGAGGGAGGGAGGGAGGGAGGGAGGGAGGGAGGGAGGGAGGGGAGGGGAGGGGAGGGGAGGGGAGGGGAGGGGAGGGGAGGGGAGGGGAGGGGAGGGGAGGGGAGGGGAGGGGAGGGGAAGAAGAAAGAAATTCCCCCAGGAATCCCACTTACGCGGCTACACAGACTGGGGGTGTGGCTCCTAAGCCATGTGGTGCAGCCCTGCTAGAAGAGGCTCCCAAGCTGTGAAAAGAAAAAGAAAAGGAACAAACAAAGCAAAAAACAACAATAAAACAAAACAAGGGGGAAAAAAAAAAGCCAGGGATCCCACCAGCATGGTGTTGCAGGCTGTGGGAGTGGTTCTTCAGTTGAGCATGGCTTCACAGCTTTTCAAGAAGAAGCAAAGATGGCACACAGAGCCAGGTGTTCCAGAGAGAAGAGGAGGAGGTGGTAGGAGGCACAGAAGAAACCAAAAGAGACGGAAAGAACCAACACCAGCTCAGGGTCCGACAAGTGCGGGCAGGGCTAATCCAAACAGCCTGAAGCCAAAGCAGTTGCCTCCAGGCCAAGAGACTGCAGCTGGCAGGAAGCAGAGGATGGGCGCGGGGAGGGGGGAGAGTGGTTAGGAAAGCCTATGTCCTCATTACCAGGTGCTCTGTCTCCTGCTAGGTACTTCATGAAGCTGCTTTCTCGCACTCCCTGTCCGCTGATCTCCGACGTGGTGGGGGACGAATCCAAGCAGCACAGACCCTGCACTTCCTGGTCAGAGGAGCCACTGCAGCCTGCCAGGAAGCTCAGAGGTAGAGCAGCGGGGAGAGAATGCAGGGTGGGAAAGCGTATATCGCTGGTTACCATGTGCTCTGTCTCCTGCTAGGCATTCTGTGAAGCTGCTTTCCCATGCTTCCTGTCTGTGGATAGCAGACAGGAGTCCAAGATGGTGGATCCGTGCTGTGTTAGCTGATCTCTCCCCACTCTGTGTCCCATCTGTCAGTTTCTTATTCCATTCTGTGCTTGGCTGAGTTCTTTGTCTATTCATTTGACACTTCAGGTTTCAGGAATGACGTTTGTCTCTGTTTTACTTAGTTTTTTGGGTCTTTGCTGTGGAGGGATGGCATGGTGTTTCTGCCTATGGTGCCATGTTGGCTGGAAGCCTAGTGGATACCACTTTTCAGGGGATATTGGTATTTTCAAATCTATTCGGAGCTGTATGACAATGATGGACAATTGTCTTGTAATCATACATTCATTTATCCATTATTCTATTAGTTACTCAATAAAAAATATTTTTGAATGCCCAGTACATGCCTGGCAGTATTCTTTAGCTTGGCGATAAAGAGATGAACAAAAAATACAAAGTCCTCACCTTCTTTGGATTTAGATTTTAGTCACAAAAAAAGATAATATACAAGGAGACAAATCTGTATTAAAGTCTCAAGGTATGCAATGTTTTATAAAGAAAGATAAAGGGATAGAGTCAGACCACCTATACTGGAGGATGATGAATAAATATAAGAGATGAGTGTTAGCTGTAGAAATTGCAGTGTTTTTTTGCCACAGGGCACTACTAGGTATAATGGGAGAAAGTTATGGAGAGGCAGAGTTTTTCCTCAAATTAAGGAAGACTGTTTCAATAATCAGAAATATCCAAAAAATAACTAATCATCTCATGAAGTTATGAGCTATTCAGCAACAGGGATTGAAGTAGAGACTGAGCACCTCCCTGTCTAGAACATTTCTAAGGGGACTCAACTATGGGCTGTGGATATAATCAAATCGATCCCCTCATCCATTTCCAACACTGAGATTTTCTGATCCATTTTGCCCTAATAGCTTTCCATACTTTTTTCCCTTCCCTTCTCTGTCTTTCAATTATTTTGCCTCTATACCTTCCTCTGATTTCTCCGTTTTTCCTTTTCTCTTCTCACCGCATTACAAGCTTCTCTAAATCAAGGCTAAATGCTGAACCAGTTTTCCACGTCAAGGCTAGTAGTCAAAAACTGTGTTTTTTTAAAATAAAAGTTAGTTGAATTGAAATGTTATTAAAGCCTAAGTTGAATGCATTGTATAATCTTTAAGTCACAAATAGCAGAATAT